>NC_134268.1:88827062-89495062 GCF_031893055.1 Leptodactylus fuscus
TTTTTATGCATATAGGTTTCCATTCGGGAGGTCTCCAAATGGAAACCCGAACGCAGATGTGAACCTGGCCTTACACAGCAAGAGCAGTGCTCGGATGGGTTAAGCCCCCCCAATGCACCAACTGCCTCATAATACTTCAAAGTTGTTTTTCTCCAAATCCACAGAAGTGACATACAAAGATATGTTGTTTATCACTGTAATATGCTCTGTAACACGGTAGTTGCAGTTGGAATATTCTTGCAACTTGCAAGTTGCATCTTAGGCTTGAAAAAGCGTTTGCTTGAACGCGAAACGGCTGTTGCCATTTTTTCTGCCGATAATGCTATCACTCCCTCCCTGAGGAACTTTTTATATGCACCCAATAAAGGATTTGTTTTTAATAAGAAGAAAATGTTATCTACTGATTGGTGAGTGCCCACCCCTATCTTCTTCCAATTCTATATGTCTTTGCTGTTCTTCTGGGGTTTGTTGAGCACCATCATATTGTCAATCAGTATTTCCGATCCAAAAAAAAATTAAAAGTGGTAATCATATCATCCTTTTACGTACACATTGGGAATTAGTAGTGCTGTCTGTTTTTTCTTCTTTATGCTATTTTATTGATATACGGTTAGGTCCATAAATATTTGGATAGAAACAACATTTTTCTCAGTTTGGTTCTGTACATTACCACAATTCAGATGAGTTGAAGTTCAGACTTTCATCTTTAATTCAGTGGGTTATATCAAAAACAATTGGGAGATATGAGTGGTAGATGTACCCAGTAATATTCAGTAAACAAAAGTAAATAAGGGTACATTAAAATGTAACTTTTATTAAATATTTTCAAAAGTTAGTGAAAAAACTTGGATATCCAAGTAGATAATGTATGGGGTAACAATGTGAATGCTAAAGCAAGCAGTGTGATGTAATAAAGTGTAGTGATGTATAAGTAGATGACCACTACCAAGTGAGGAGTTAGATATGCACTACAAACTCAGTGTATAATGATCAATGCTACTAAAGGATATATACAAAGCCCCTATACACCATTTCTACACATAACCCGATGCTAGGGCAAACATACACACACTGATTTGGATCAGTAAAATACCGATCAGGACCCTATCTGATAACTGACTTGAGGGCCCACATTACTCCCCCAGCACTAAGACTAGCAATCACATGCATAAAATCATTATGTGTCACATTGGTGACTCAATCGCGCAAACAAAAGTCCCAGAAAATCGCCTGATACATTTCCACTGGTACTTGTGACCAGTTCATCAGAGGCTAGAAGGAACTGTAAACAGGAGCGGTAGTGGTCCACCTCCCGTATTGTTAAAACAGGCGTGATATGAGTAGCATGCCGGTCGGCTATAATATGCAGCTGCTCTAGGTCTTCCCCAAGTGATCACAGACCAGTGAAATTAATATCCATTGTGAGGAAACTGTTTGAGGGGCTCTTAAGCGACTATATACAGAATTATGTGACTATATGCAATATTATAAGTTTACAGACAGCATGATTTAACTAGACATAAGTTGTCAGACTAACTTGATTTACTAGATAGACTGTGATTGTTAATATTTAAGTGGTTCTCACAGACCCTGCTCCAATATTGTCCGTGTTTCTCCAAAAGCTTAGAAATATAAGGCCTCCCCTGAAAATAAGACCTAGCGGCAGTCATTGCTACACCCATCACATCACTCCCCCTCCGCCACTAGACATTAACGTTATCTGATCAAATAAAAAATGTTCTTATGTTGTGTCTGCTGCAATAAGCACATGTAAAGGAAAGCATAACAGCCACTGCTGCCTTTAGGGACCGTTGTGCATGGGTGAGCTGGAAGAGACCCGCCCCCCACCACATACGATGTTCCATGTATGCACAGGAGAGGCTGCCACCCCGCTGCGCTGCATTCAATGTCCCTGCTGCTCTGGGATGAGCTAGGAGAGTCCCGCTACTGCCATCGCTGTCCATGTTGTATCTGCACCTGCTGTAGCCGCTGAGCTCTGCTGTATCCATTTTCCCTTCCCGCTACTTGCATCGCTGTCTATGTTGTATTGGCACCTACTGTAGCCGCTGAGCTCTGCTGTATCCATTGTCCCTGCTGCTCTGGGATAAGCTGGGAGAGGCCCACTGCCATCAATGCTATCTCTACTGTATTGGTACCTGTTGCAGCCGCTGCGCTGTACTGTATCCATTGTCCCTTATGCAATTGGATGAGCTGGGAGAGACCCACTGCCTCCACCGACAATGGCTAGCTCATGCCAGAGCAGCAGGGACAATGGAGACAGCGCAGCGGCGGCAGCAGGTATTGATCTCCTCATTCAACAATAAATGTGAATTCTTCTTCATGAAAAATAAGACATCCCCTGAAAATAAGTCCTAGTACATCTTTAGGAGCAAAAATTTATATAAAACACTGTCGTACTTTCTGGGAAACATGGCATCTATATACAACTGTATTTCTCATTTAGTCTTTATCACGTAGTATTGCCATTTTTCACTCCCCCATTTCTTTATTTGTGTTGTTTCATGTATTTATTAATAAAATGCAATTGTTTTATTATTTAGTGGTCATGTTTTTTTGGGCTTGGTTTTATATGTCCAAAGGGAGTAAAGCTGGGTGAGTCACTGGTGAGTAAGGATCTGGGTGTACTTGTAGATAATAGGTTATAAATTACAGCATATAATATCAATCAAGGCCAGCAGGATATTGTCATTTATTAAAAGAGGTATGGACTAACAGGTCAGAGATGTAATATTACCACTTTATAAGCCATTGTAGCAGCCCCATCTGGATTATGCAGTTCAGTTCTGAGCACCAGTTCATAGAAAGGAGGTCTTAGAAATGGTTCAACGGAGGGTCCCAAAAATGATAAGGAGCATGGAGGAGAGACTAAAGGAATTAAATCTGTTTAGTCTGGAGAAGAGACGTTTAAGGAGAGATATGATAAACCTATATATATTTATTTAGTGAGAGGGTGACAGGAGTCACAGTATATCTCCCCCAGATTCCACTTATGCGTGGTCCAGGGCAGATCTTGAATAGGCTTCAGCCCCAGATGTAGGTCCCAGACTTGTTACTGGGCCATAAAGGGCTGCAGAGCCTGCACTTCAATGCAGATCCTGGGGGGAGAGGAATTGGCTGGGTCTGTCCTGACATACTGGGAGTCTGGTAAGACTGTGCTGCTCTTTTTTTGTTGACTTGTGTGGCTGATAGTAAGTCACATGTACAGTTAGTACTTCTTGTCTAGTGAATGCTCAAAATAATGTTTCACATTGTTTTGCTTGAAGTTAAAGGGGTTGTCCCATCACAAGGATCCTATCTATACTGCTTGTTAATGTGGATGTAAGACTTTTCCTAAATACATTGCTTCAGCAAAACTGCTTTGTTTGTCCACTATCTTACTTTATTCAATTCATTGTTGACACAGTCCTTGACTTAGCTGCTCATGAGTCAAGTGATGTATCTGCCTGCTGTCAGGGGGGAGGGAGGATGGGCTAAGTGAAGGGAGCGAGCCTTTGTATCTAGCTATTCCTGTGTCTGCACCACGTGACCTAGCTTCCTGCACTCAGATAGGGGAGAGGAGTTGCTTTCATTTCTGAACGCCTTCTGTTCTCCCAGTTATCAGGCTAGCTAATTCAATTGTGTTCATTATGGCAGAGACAGGCAGTCTCTGTATGTAACACAGAATGGAGTTGCTCCTGCCTGTACTTCATAGTCCAATATTGTGCATATAGTGTTGTTTGAGGACCTTTGATGACATCACAGGCCCTTCAGTCGCCCCATAGGGTCACACTATGCGGTGGGCAGAGCTTCACACTAATTTAAGGGCAGAGCTAAACGGCAGGTTGCATATGAAACCCCGCCCACCAAATGACGCAAGAAACAAGGAAGAAAGAAGATTTTACAGCAGTGAAGACTGGTGAGTATGCGACGTGGGAATACCCCTTTAAGGCTGTATATTATTTTGCTCCTCTTTGCCTGCTGATTTTTTTTTTTTTTACAAACCTTTTTGCTACAGTTTTTTTGTCCATGCCTCTGGCTGGTTGGGTCCGCACCATTGCTGATGTCGAGCTACCTTCCCCAATAAATATTATATATATATATATATATATATACACATACCCAAAAATATCCCATGTAAAATCCCCTCAAAAGACACTCCCTCGGTCTGGAGAAAACAAATTTTAACTTCAACAGCCGACAAGGCTTCTTCACTGTAAGGACTGTGAATGTGTGGAATATCCTACCCAGGAACTGGTCATACCAGAAACAGCTGACAGCTTCAAATAGGGATTAAATGCCTTTTTGGAACAAAATAACATTGATGGTTATGGAAATGTATAGACTGTCATGATGTTTCCCATCCCTTGGTTGAACATGATGGACATATGTCTGTTTTCAACCATTCTAGCTATGTAAAGTGCAGTCTTATCTGCAGCCATAATGTAATGATGCAGGAGGGGCTGCTCTATAACTGTATTTCTCAGTTCTTTGCTCTATGTTGTGAAGGAGTAATTGAGTCAGTGGGCAGTCCTAGCATTGATTGTGCCCACAGGGATAGCTGTCAGTCACAGATATGGTGCCCCCTAGACTCTATAAGCAGAAAAAGAACAGAGAAATAAATGAATACATGACAAGTTATTCATCATCTTTTTCCACAATACTGTATATCAATCTGCTCTTACTGTTTTATAACACGATGGCTGCATATTAGGCTTCATTTTCATGCTCACAGGTTCCCTTCAACACCAGTTAACACTACTACAAAGCAAGATCATTTCAGAAGATTGTGTTTTAACGTCCTTGAAAGTAATGCAGCTTAAGAGATTCTGCATAAGCCACATTCTAATGTATAGCTCTGATCAATGAAGTGACTTTTATAGGAAGTCTCTGCTCATTATGGTGTAGGTAATTGCTGGATCATTAATTTCTCTGCAATATATGGCCTTTTCAAATGTGGCTTTAAAATCCTTTGCTGGAAATGAGTTAGTCTTCATGTAACTTGCTATAGCTATGATAAATTAAAAGGAGAATCACAACTTTTACTAATTTGTAAAGTCGCTATACTAGACCAATAGGATATGTGTGGTTACTATTGGAATCTTTGTGATCATGTACTTTGGATCAGTTATCCGCTTTCGATACTGGGGATATAAAGATGGATATAACTATAGGGTTAAGCCAGACCTGGGGACTATAGTTACAGGGGACCTTATAGCCGGTTTGCCACATAATTGGTTTACCATTGTTTATTATCTATGTACTAAGACATCACTATGGATCTTCTGTTTAGCTATGATATCACTGATTTATATTAAAAGCACGGTTCATTACTATTGGCATATTGGAATATTATTATATTCCACTGTGAGCATTATTATTGTATCATGATGCTGTGTTTATTGCTCCTGGGCTTTGATATCACTGTAGCCCTTAGCTTTTAGCTATAGCACCAGTATGTTTATTGTCCCTGTTCTACTTCACTGTACACATTATCCTCATACTGTGACATCATGATGTGCAATAACTCTCAATTGACTTTACAGCATTTCTAATCATGTATTATAACATTGCTGTGTGCGTAATCCGTGAATTGTAACAATTATTCCAAATATCTGCTATGGCATCAACACTGTTTCTGGACATTATCCCTATGCAGATATATCACAGTTTATTATTTCTTTATTGTGACATCATTTGACTGTTACATGAGTCCTGTTTGGAAATATCATTGAGTACATCATTCATTTTCTTTGTCATAACTGTAAGAAATATTATTGTGCATTGATATCAATGTCAATGTCTGGGAACAGAAATTTAGTATTTGAGGTACAGATGTTGCTATCTTACCTGGGGAAAGGTACCAGAGGTACAATAGGGCAACTGTTTCTTTTCCCAATATCCAGATCAGGAACCAGGATACCCATTCTACACCTCTGGATATAGAAGCCCTTAGAAAGATATCATAAAAACTACATGATATTTTGAAGTCCCTTGGTCTTGCATGTGTGTTTTAAGAACTATAAATGACTCCACAGCTCAACATCTCTTTCGCTCCCTGTGGTCAGCTGTGTAAAGTCCTGACTGAGTGTACATGTGTTTACAATGGGGAGTAGAAGATCCTACTCTTGTGTGTATGGGGACCTTTCCACACATTCACAGGTAAGGGCGGGTTCACATCTGCGACCGGTCTCCGCTTTGTGGGTTTCCGTTTTCTGCCGACAGGAGACGTAAACTGGGCAGTTAGTGTCTGCCCGTGAACGTCTTCTGGTCTCCGCGGTGAAACTGTTTTTATTGTTTTTTTTTTAAACCAGACACAAAGTCCTGCTTGTCCGACTTTGTGTCTGGTTAAAAAAAAACAAAAAAAAAACGGTTTTGCCACGGAGACGAGAAGACGCTCATGGGTAGTCACTTAGCAAACCAATTCAAATGAAGAGGTTTGAAAACTGACTGCCAGTTTCCGTCTCGTGTCCAGTTTCTCGGGCAGAAGACGGAAACCTGAAAGCGGAGACCAGGCGCAGGTGTGAACCCGCCCTAAGTGCTACACAATGCATTGTATAAAGGCCATGATGGCATGCAATATGATAATACTGCTTTAATAAACAGAAGGCAATAACATATTGTATTGTAATTTTAATTTCATTTCAGAAAGAGACATTCACATAGAACTATAGCCCACTTGTTCCATCATACAGTAACTGGTAAAAAAGAGATTTCATTTGATGATAGTGACAACATTTGCTATGGCTACTTATTGGCTGTTGCTCAGAGATGGTTGTCATTGTATACTGCTACTTTCCTTTTAATAGGAAAGAGATCAATGTGTTAACCTATCCTGCTGAAGCCTTGCACTTTTCAATAAATATAAGTATACACCAGTTATACAGTTAATAGACTAGTTAAAAAAGAGATATAGGCAATATAATCTTTATATCAGAGCATTAGGAGAGGTTGAGCGACGTATCAGACATCTAACAGGTGATGGCGATACTACTGGGTCCCTGGAGACTCGATGATCAGTTTGTCAGTGGTATACAATTGGCCAATGGTTACCTGCAGGTGAAAAAAGAGAAAAAACAGTGTCACTTAATATATCAGAGAGAATACCATAGTGTGCAAGACAAAAAGAGAGTTTGATTCCCTTTTTTATTTTAAGAATACAGGCTGATCTCTGGCTGCTGCAGCTCACAAGGCCAAGATTTCGCTCTGTGACAATTTCAATATGTAAAGTTTTATGTGTTCTTGTCAAATTTAACCTGGGTTCCTATGGGACAGGTCCACTGCTGATTTTCTGTCTGGTAATATTAGCAGCTAGTTTGATACAATTCTACTTCAGGTAATATCTTCTGAAATGGGCAGCATTTAGAGAACACTCACACTGAGTATTTTGGCGCAGATTCTAGAATCCGCACAGAAAAAAAGCCTCCCATTGACTTCACTGGGTTCTGTTTTCCCCACGGAACCCATTGAAATCAATGGGGGAAAAAAGCCTCCCATTGACTTCAATGGGTTCTTTTTTCTGCGCGGAACCCACTGAAATCAATGGGAGGATTTTTTCCCCATTGATTTCAATGGGTTCCCTGGGGAAAACAGAACCCATTGAAGTCAATGGGAGGCTTTATTTCTGCGTGGATTCTGACGCAATTCTGCGCCAAAATCAGCACACGGAAACTGTGTGTGAATGCCCCCTTACAGAGGAAATCCCTTTGTAATCTCTGCAGGTATCCTGATGCTTTCAATCTCTACATTAAAGGTTGAACACCATGCTCAAAGCCTGCAGCATATATTGACATGCTGTGGGTTGAAAACCTGCATCTCTGGCCTATTTGCACTGTGGGTTTTTAGCATAGCATGTAGATCTATTTTGCTGCTACTGGAGATTGTAGCAGATTAACTGCCAGTAAATTGGCGGGTCTAATCTGCTGCAAGTATATCCCAAAGGAACCCATCCTCAAACACCCTGTGGGAGTTCACACTGCCTAAATATATGGTACTTGTGTTCATATAAGTCACTATAGGAACTGAAGTCGTCCACCCTTGGGATTCTGGACAGTATTACATTTTACAAGGTATGAACAGTAAGCATACATCCCACTTATGCCAATTTTATTTCCGGTAAAATTTCATAAGCCATGAGCATGGGCTCTTTAGTGTTTTTTTCCCTCTTACTTGCAGGTTTTGATCCCTTATGGGCAGATGAATCTCTCTTTTTGAACCATTCAGCCCTTACAGTAGATTTTTATTATGTATGTGAACCATACGTACAACGCCATGCCCTATAGAGAGTAATAACAATGATCCAAGCACAGACCTCAGTCCATGTGCATAGCATTTCACAGTAGTCAATGCAAGGGCTGAACACGCAGTTCACACAAACAACCCCTATAACCCCACTAAAGCAGAGACTGTGTGTGATCTGCTTTAAAAACATCAAAAATCCACTTTCTTTCTCCAGACTAAATATATTTGTATTAAGTTTACAAACACTACCCCTGGCTCCCTGCCATGTTCCAGAGGTCAATGTCATAACAGTTCAGTTAGCAAAAACAAACAGCACTGAAAATACACCATGAAATAGCAGAAATAGTGAAAGAGGTACGGGGAGTCCAGGCCTACTCGTCTCCAATAACTCATTGTACGGAAGATACAGAATTTTGCACTGGAACAATCAATATCCCAAGCAATGAACTAGAGTACTTTCTGGAGCACACTGCATACTTCGAGGCCCTGTATATGCTCATGATTCACACTACTGGTAGCATTGCATGTATGCAGTGACCATCATACAATATGCTTCCGTTTCCATTAGCCATTTTTTTCCACAATGTTATCAGCGACTGTGACACAGTAAGGACAAATAGGCAAACACTTGAAACCATCCCCATCCCCTAAAGATACAAATGAATGCTGACAATGTAAACTGGCAAGTGGATTTTCCTTCCTGCATCGGATGCATTCCACTTCGGGGTGCCTCCATTGCTCAATGCTATAACAGTAACTGACTTGGCAGAGGTGGTCACTGATTTCTCTCGCTGACAGCAAAAAGCAATTCAGAAACAGGGAGGGTACATGTGGTAGCTGCCCAAGGTGGGGGATTTTATAATATATATATATATATATATATATATATATACATACACACACACATACAAGGGAACTTCAATGTATTCTCGGTACAGGCATGAAGGAAAAATCCGAAAATTTGGAATAAGTTTTATTTTCCAATGTAGTCCCCCATAACCTCAATACACTTGTTTGATCTAGAAACTAAGTTTTCAATACCCTGTAAAAAAAATAATTTTCCTCTTTGTCCAAAAAATCATAACTAAGTCGCCTCGATACCGAAAATACATTGAACTTCCCTCGTACATGCAGGCAAACATTAGGCTACATTCACATAAACATGTGTGCATGTATGGGTCCATGAGATAATGGCTCAAGGATGATATATATACACATGTGCTGTCCATCAACTCATCAATTCCTTGGACCCAAACATTTCAATTAATGAGCATGGATCACAAAGCACACAGCTATAGGACCTTCCCTGAATCTGTGATAATACACAGTCATGTGTATGGGGCCATAGGAAAAGAATAGGTCAGTGTGCTATCTGTTAAAAACAGTTAGCACACAATTGTGTTCATGAAGCCATATTGTAGGGAGGATCCTGTTATTACTACCTCGGCAAGTGTGAGGGTGGTAAAGATATACTAATACCACAGGCTGCTAAAAATAAGATTTGTCCAGGTCTGTCAAGTAAGAAATTCCTTACAAATCACATGTAACTTTGCAACATTCAGTACATTGTCACTTCATACCTCCCAACTTTCAGAGGACAAAAAGAGGGACAAAATCTGTGGCAAATTTATGCATAATAAATTATACCTGTAACTTTGCCTAATTCTCACAGTCCCTCTGGTCCCCCACACAGTATAATGCCCCTCTAACCCCTTCCAGCTCTGCGCAATACTATTACATCATGCTGAGTGTATAGCTAATGCTCAGCTCAGTAATAGTATGGCTCTGTAATGCTGTAAGCTGTACATGTGGCATTACACCTTGACCACAGCTATGCTACACAGTCAAGGGCCGAGAGCAGCTGCCGGAGTCATTACATATTCCAATTCCAGCGAATTAACCCTCTGGATGCCATCAATAGTGATCATGGCATTCAGGGATCCGGGGCAAGATTGCCTACCCCTGTCACTTGTCGGACCCCAAGATACGATTAGGAACTAATGTGCGATGTCCTGCAATACTATGCATTGCAGGACATTGCACTGGGAATGATAAAATCCCAGCTTCAAGTCCACTTGTGGGACACTGCGCGGAAAACACACGGACCCCATTACAGTCTGTGAGGTCCGAGTGGTTTCTTAGCCAACTGCTTTTTAATGTGTTTGGTATTCTGTTTAGGAGGTCCCCAAGTGGACTCCTCGAACGGAATACTGAACACAGATGTGAACCAGGCCTTCGGTATCTCCATGTGTGTAAAAGCTCCCACTATTCAAAAATAGCATTATTTATCCCATATGGCCGTAAAAACAAATATTCCACCATACCTGTTCATTTATAAAGCCATGTGCAAGGGGGCTAAAGGGTTAAAGGAATTTTCCCATGCTGTAAATGACCAGGCATGATTAGGCATTTGCTAGCTACCACCACCTTATCAGGCGGTATTCCAGGGTGTGCAGTATGGCAGAAAACACTCACTGAATGATACTCCTTTCATAAATAAAACCGGTTCCAGCTCATACAGATATTTATCATTATCTGCACCACTGCTTGCATTGATTTACACACTTCCAATTGGCAGTAACACATTGTATGGTATTAGTAACAGAAATAAAATCTGAAAAACAATGCCAGCTAGTGCTTGGCCATTTTACTTAAAAATAAAATCTGGATTTTTTTCAAGGTTTTCGGCAATTCTCAATTTTAATCTTGATTTTCAAGTTTTTGCTTAAAGAAACTAAAAACATTCAGTGAGCTAATATATGGAGAAAGGAGTTAGGGCTCGTTCACATCTGCGCCCGGTCTCCGTTCATGCAGGTTTTCGTTTCCTGCACAAAACTGAGCAGGAGACGGAAACCTGCAGGACTCTTTCAAACCCATTCATACAGTGGCTACTTCACTGCTCCCTCATAATGTATGGGGACCAGTAATGTGGCCATTATATAGTGTGGAAGCAGTGATGGGGGATAATTTTTGAGCTAGCAATGGTCTATTTGCTGCGGTCGAGATCTCAGCATCACCCTTCACATTAGAGCAGGCAAGTTGTTTGTTTAGTCTTCTGAGGTGAATAAATTCTAAAATCTCAAATATGAAAGGCAGAGTGATTTTGTTAAAAAGTCGTTGAAATAAAAAGTATGCCATTTGCAATAAAAAATTTATAAAATAGTTCATTTGCATTTAATATTAATGAGCCTTGGCTCAAAAAACCGCAACAAAATCTTCAACAAAAAAAGCTGCATTTCCGCAACATGGGGACTCAGCCTTAGGCAGTTTCTCTTTGAGACAGTTTAATAAATCCGTCCCACTGATTTCAATGCGTTTTTTTTTCTTTTAATGAAGATCCGTTTTAACAGTGTCTAAAATATAAGACATTCCCTATTTTTGGCAATTTTGAATTTATAAAGTTTTTTTTTTTAATGCTTTCCTATTAAATATAAATAAAACTTAAAAAGTTCTGCATGCAGATTACACCAAGTCAGTAGACCAATCTGTAAGTGGCCACCCGCCCAGTTACTATAATTTCACAACTTTACACTGCCAATCTCATATTATATGCACTGATGTAAATGATTTCCAGATTTCCCCTCTTACAATGTGTGATGTGATCCTAGCGTGAAGATGTCCGATATACACACGGCAGAAGAAATTGCCATTTCAGTGGGGAGCGTTATTCAATTACATCCTCACTACAGGATCTCTCCCTGGAATTGTTGTCAAATGAATCATTAGTCATAGAACTAAACATTAAAAATCAACAATGAAATCTCCTCCAACAAGTTTCAACTTATAACAGAAAAGGCTAAATTCTCAAATGCCAAGGTCATTCCATTCCATGTGCAATTACACGGCTGGAATTGGATTTTTATGCAAACAAGGTAAGGGATGAAATGAACTGAAGACTAACTCCAGCCAATCCATTGTGACCTCTAACATGAAATAGCTTTCCCTCCTGCCCTGGACTGCTTTTAATAGGAAATTGGAGCATTAATTCCGCTTGTAACATTCCCTAATGCAGATAAATATCACGCTGCACTACTTAGACTAGGTGCTCAATGAGTGTACATGAATTGCTGAGGATTTGTAGTGTGAATTCTTCATGGTAAATCATCAGCAATTTATAGCACCATACACATGGGTGAGAATTATTTTACTACGCCATCCACTGTTCACCAGCAGACAGTGCAGTGTTTTGGGCCCGTATGTGGTTTTGCCCTAGAATCCTATTCGCAAAGAGCAACTTATGTTGGGATGAATCTCATTCATTGAATATAACACCAGGTGAGCTCATAACATTTTTATGTACCGTGTTTCTTCGAAAATAAGACAGGGTTTTCTATTATTTTTTGCTCCAAAATATAGGTTAGGTCCACAATCCACTCACCAGACGCCCTCACACCTAAAACCATTTAGAGTTGGCAAGTGCTAATGGTGGATGGGCTCTCACACACAGATCACTACTGTCTTACGCCCTTGCCATTGCAGCAGTGTTCCACTTCAGCCATGTTTAGCAATTGGCTCCACCTGGTGTCTGGAGGCAGCCACAACGTAGTCATGCCAGCGGGCCAACCCAATCTATGTTTTAGATTACAGCAATACTAGCGGTCAACCTTCACTGTTGTGGAGAACTGTCTCACTAGTGCCATCTTGTACTGATGACTCCCTTAAAGTCAATGTGTGATTCTCTTGGGGGTGTAATTCTGTTTGGGGTGTCTGCTTTCCTTGATGAAGGGTCTACTGTAACTGTTCTGTTTTTTTTTTTTTTTTTTTTTCATGAACTGTAGCTAGTGCTTATTTTCAGAGTAGAGCTTATATTTCAAGCTTACCCCAAAAATCCTACCCCGAAAATAAGCTCTAGTATGATTTTTCAGGTCTTATTTTCGGTGAAATGCGCTAGTTATTCACTGGTATTGGAGAAATGCTGTACAAAAAAAAAAAAATCTGAGCCTGTTTAATGTAGCTGGCTTAGAATACAATTTGTATGCTACCTATGTATCCTACTGAATTCATCAAATACCAATTAAATGGAATACACTTTTCTACTTAAAATTTAGAAATGTCAGTTCAGCGCACTTTTCACTGTTGGCAGAGATGGCAGCAAGTTTAAGAATAGATTTCCATCTGTTATGAAATGTCACCTGTTCTGCACAAGCCTTGTGTAGCACGTGAACAACGTGTTTGTCATCTTAAGGATAATGTGGTCAATTTATAGGACGAGAATTAAATGTTTGAGGTTTCTGCAGTTAATACAATGAACATGAGCTCATAACTTTTAGTCTACATAGACAGGGGCAGGGGCTTGTGTGTTACGAAAGAAGTGAGAATTTTTGCAAAAAAGTAGACATTTTTGAATTGTGCACTTCCCTTATAGAGGCCGTGATAGGGGTGGGACCATCGACCACATCAGATTCTCATCATTTATGCCAATTTTCTTCATTTAAATGATGCCAGATATCTATGCTACTCTACTTGTCATTGTAGCTGCTCTGCTACTGGTGAGGTGACCATACACATAACATAATAATAATTGGTGGGATCAGCCAGCAAACCTGCGTATATGAGCAGTTATGATTCTCCACCAACATCAGATGTTGCTGCATGCAAGATTGGTGAGCGGTTTATGATGAAGTTGGGTGAAAGCTATCTGCAACAGTGATCTCATGTGTATGGCCTATCTAGAAAGCCTAAGCCGAGTCCCTTACCAATATAAACAAACCCTGACAATATTATTATGGTGCTCCTTTGGACCTGCCCTTATGTCTATTCAGGGGGAGTTCACACTACTGCTACTAAAGTCTGTTGGTGTCTTCAGTCATAGGATGACAGCAATGGACTTTAGCTGTCACATATTGATCCTGTCTCCAATCCCATTGACTCTAATGTAAACAATATGATGGACACTAGCTTATGTCATGTTTGTTTACTTTTGTAAAGGAAGATAAAATTGTGCATGCAGCTAAGGCCTGGTTCACATCTGCGTTCGGTATTCTGTTCGGGAAGTCCGTTTGGGGATCCCGTGAATGGAATACTGAACGCATTGACAAGCAGTGAGCTTATGAAAGCACACAGACCCCATAGACTACAAAACACATAGACCCCCATAATGGGGTCCATGTGTTTTCCGAGCGGTGACCGCACAAGTCATGTCGTGTGGAGAGTAAAGTAGTTCATGAAGTACTTTTCTCTCCACATGACTTATGCAGACACTAAATGGAAAACACACAAACCCGTTTATAGTCTATGGGGTCTGTGTGCTTTCATAAGCTCACCGCTTGGGGATCCCCCGAATGGAATACCGAACGCAGATGTGAACCAGGCATAAAGTTCAGGTTTAGAATGGAAACCCCGGGGCGGACAGAGGCGGTAGTGTGAACCCAACCTTATTCACAAGTCAGTGTTTTGTATTAGTTATTGAAAACCAAAATCAAAAGGGGATTAAAAACACACAAGAAATGCAAATCTTTCCATTAAACCTTATCTCTGTGTAGTCTCCACACCTAATTTGGTCTTATAAATTCTAATGTAAAACAGTGATATGTGAATAAGGCCTAAGTCTCGCTTAGATCTGCTACATGCTGTTTAAAATTCAGCGACTTTCTTCTCAGCGTGGCCTTGGCAACAGACTACAAACTGCCAGTTATTCAGCATTCACTGTAGTGTATACTCCATGTGTAAGGAAGCAGCATTTTAACCCTTTCTGGATAATTTATAGACGTCCTGCTTTCTGTTTCATGTTAGTGACACTTTAACTTGGAATCCACAGCAGCCAGTCTTATTGTGTTATCGCAGCCTTATCTCAGATACTATTTGCTGGCAATGTTTGGCTAATCTTGAAAAGTAACTAGTTTTCAATCCAGTTTAACTATTTATCATCCTTTCCATTCACTACGTGGAGAAGGTTTGAGTTGCTGCTGGCTTCATTAGGCCCCAAATCATCTACAACCCCAATATACAAACAGTTGGAATTATGTGGAAAATGCAGAGGAAATAAAATACAATGATTTAGAAACCTCACATATTGTATTCACAATAGAGACTCACATGTTACAAGTTAGACATTGTTACATTTCATTTAAAAATTCATTCATTTAGAAATCGATGGCAATAACATCTCAAAAAAGTTGGGCCAGGGCCAGGTTTACCATTGCGTATGATCCAGTCTTCTTTCTACAAGTCTTTAAATGTCTGGGCAGTGAGGAGACAGTTACTGGAGTTTGGGGAGGACTGTTGGCCCTTTCTGATATAGGATTCTAGCTACTTAAAGGGGCTCTATCAGCAAAATCATGCTGCTAGAGCCCCACATATGTGTGAATAGCCTTTAAAAAGGCTATTCAGGCACCGTAAATGTTATATTAAACTACCCCCCAGTTTTAAAATGAAACCCCAAAAAAGAATGTTATCTACTTATGGATCGTGCTCGCTGGGCGGGCATTCAGGGTGTGTCTTCATCTTCTTCCACGCCTCTGTGTACTGCGCAGGCGTCCGACGTCAAGCCGAAGAAGGAAGGGGAGGATGCAGAAGAAGATAGAGGCGGCGCTGGAGTCGGTTTTCGAGCAGCAATGGGGACGCCCCCATCGCATCTCCTGCGCTGGGGGACGCCCCCATCACTGCGAGAGAACTAATTAGCATACCGGTACAAAACGGTATTTTAAACGAACGGCGCGGCGGAGATCACTTCCAAAGGTAGGAGACGAATAGCCTTTCCAAAGGCTATTCCGACGTGTTACCTAGAAAAAAAAGTTTTTTAATGGTAGAATCCTTTTAACGGTCCTGGGTCTTGTTTGTCACTTTTTTCATTTCATAATCTGTCTAATGTTTTCTATTGGTGAAAGCTCTGGACTGTAGGCTGGCCAGTTCTGTGAACACATGCTGTTGTGACGGGTGCAGTATGTGGTTTAGTTTTGCTTTTCTGAAATACGGAAGGCCTCCTTGAAAGACACCTTCTTTTGGACCTTTCAAGATGTGTAAGCTGCCCATGCCACAGGCTCTAATGCATTACAACCCCATATTACCAGAGACCAAAGGGGGCGCTATGTTGTGTGTGTGTGTGTGTGTATATGTGGGTCCCTTTTACTAGTTACGCCCCTGATCAGAGATGCAGGCTTTTGAACGTTGCACTGGTAACAAGCTGGATGGTTCCTCTACTCTTGAGACACAGAGTCTGTAGTTTCCATAAAGAATCAGTTTTGGCAAGGAGAAGATGGTAGCTTCTGGATTGAGTTGATATATACAGTAGCTTCTTCCTTGCATGACACAGTTTTAACTTGCATTTGTGGATTACACGGCAAACTGTGTTCACAATGATATCTGGAGGAATTCTTGAGCCCTGATTCATACCTGTTTTTAATGCAATGTTACCTGAGGGTCAATAGATTACAAGTATCCAATTTTGGCTGTCTGTCTCTTGTGCTCTTGGAGTTCTCCACAATCGTTTCATGATATTATGTAGACGGTGGGATAATCAAAGTCTTTGCAATTTTATGTTGCGAAACATTTTTTGGATGCAGTTTTTCACAGATTGATAAACCTTGATCCTGTTTCTCATTAGTACAACTTTTTTTTTAGCCATTTGTTAACCCTGTCCCATTTCTTTTGAGATGTGTTACTGCCACCAATTTATAAGGTGGCAGCTTTTCCCACAATTTATAAGGTGGCAGCTTTTCCCACAATTTATAAGGTGGCAGCTTTTCCCACAATTTATAAGGTAGCAGATTTTCCCACATTGTGGAAAAGCTGCTTTTTTTGTTGTTGCAGATTTAGTTTTTCAAATTAAATGGAAAAATGTCTGACTTTCAACATCTGCAAATAAATTATGGTTAGATATATTTTTAAATCATTGCATTTGTATTTTCTTTGTATTTTATTCAATATCCCAAGTTTTTTCGCAAGTGTAAATTAGGCACAATTTGTTTTGATAGTATTTTTGTTAGCGGGAGGACGGCATTGTGGCATTGTGAGTGTAGCTACAAAATAATCGCATTGTAATATATGGAAAATTCTCAGGCACCAAATCCAACAATTCAAACCTTGTGTTATCATTTCCAGTGGATATTTTCTAATTTAACACATTTCCATTTGTATATATATATATATATATATATATATATATATGCGCTATCAGTTGAGACAATAACTATAAAGCAATTAAGACTCTTAGTTTGCTCATTATTTAGTTTAGTCTCTTCATTGTGTAGTTAAAGGGGTTATGCCACAAAAGTACTTATCCCCTATCCATAGGACAAAGGATAT
Organism: Leptodactylus fuscus; assembly: GCF_031893055.1. Classification (NCBI taxonomy): domain Eukaryota; kingdom Metazoa; phylum Chordata; class Amphibia; order Anura; family Leptodactylidae; genus Leptodactylus; species Leptodactylus fuscus. Next base: position 88,844,544 of record NC_134268.1, read on the forward strand.
ATACCTGTATTTCCCCACAGCGCGCATGCAGCTCGTCTGCAGCTCGTCTGAATGTAGGCTGTGAATGGTGGAGGGCAGCGCTCACATTCACTTCAATGGGAGCACCAGAGATAACTGAAGTACAGCACTCAGTGTTCCCATTGACGTGAATAAGAGTGCCATCTTCCACCAGTTATGCCGACATTCAACCTGGCTGTGGTTGGACTGAATGTGCAGGGAAGGAAAGCACCTCCTCTTCTCGATGCCTGGCATAACTTCTTTACATTGTATGTAGAATAGTTGTTCACAACCAAACTCGGGGTACAGTGTAGTGTTTAGTGAGGAGAGTCTGAGCGCTTGCTGGGACTGCCCATTGGGCACTTATGACCTTATTTACATATCAGATAATTGTATTTTCTCAGAGATTAGACATCTCTCCAGGTCTACAAAGGAACAAACTATTTCAGTGCACTCCCCAGAGCTGTAGATACTTAATACACAGTGAATGACAGACTTCCTTTAACAGAGATCAGAGTCATAATGTGCTTTACTGTACATGGAAACTTAAAGGGTTTTTTCAAGACATGACTACTGAAGACATAATAGGGTAGGTCTTCAATATCAGATTGGGAGGAAATCCAACTTCGGCCACTCCTGCCGGCCAATATACTGAAGCAGCAGTGTACCAGAATTATACAGTTCTGTACACAGTGTAGTGGCTGGGAAAAGGAGTGCAAGCTCAGACCCATTCACTTTAATGGGATTGGGCTAGCAGTACTTTTCTCAGCAGTTGCACAGTGTATGTAACTATATAATTCTGGCACATTGTGGCTCCAGAGTAGCTCAAAGTCTCGTGGTACTGACAATTTCAAATGAGATCTAAGGGCTAGTTCACATAGGGTTCTGTGTGTACACATTCCGTCGCTTCATTCTACGATGGATTAGGCCCAAATGAATGCACCAGAGCCTTGCGCCGCGGCAGATTCAGAGCAGCTTGCTTCTTTTTTCCCACTACTAGCTAGCGGAAAAAAAAGAAGCAAGCGGCTCCCATTGAAGTAAATGAGAACAGTGGATTTTGAGGCAGATTCCGCGTCAAAATCCGCTGCCAACTTGCCCCGTGTGAACTAGTCCTTAGACGTTACTGAAAAAAGTTTTCTAATGTTTACTATACACAATAAAACCCTTGTCCAGCGCCTTTTTATTGAATATAGTGGACCCTCCTTTATGAGGCAGAACAAATGATTTTGAGTGACTCACATTATGGAAAACCTGATCCCTTCAAGAATTGCATAAATGACAAATGATCACTTGAGTCTTCTAGAGACTGACCTTTCTTGATGCAGGATTTTGTAAAGGGGATGGTTGTAGCCATGACAAAGCTTTACAACACAACCACTGTAGTACTCTAGGACACTAGTAAAAGTCTGCTGAAAGAGCACTGCAGCCAGTGCCAGCACAGGAAAACCTCATCTACAATTGATATCCTATGGATAGAATATCAAAGATAAAAAGCACCATAATCCCTTTAAGTGTGCACTTTATTACTATTAGTCAGTATTAGGACATCTGCCCCATTGCACAAACTTCAGGAGACCTCAGGATAATGTCTTATACAGGAGAGCGAGTAATATGCTTGTAGTAAAGAAGTGGAAATGCACAGAAGTTAGACAGATACCAGTTGATTCACCACCAAAAGCGGAGGCTTTCCATTTACATACTTCTGTATACACAGTCTGGATCACATTCTGCTTCATCGTGTTACAATGACTGAATGTCACTAGCTAGAGTGACTAACTAGAAAATCTGAAGCAGAAATGCTTCCTCCCATACAGGACCAGATTTCTGTATATGGCAGTGTATTCTAACACTTACAGGCGGGTTAGTAACAATATTCTACTACATCTATAGGACCAAGGACCAAGTTTCCCTTTTCTGCTATATTAAGTCTTACTTTGAGTTATTTGTGACAGTCCAGTTGCTGGGCTAAGATGCTGACCAACCAAGTCTTTCCCTTGGAACTGTCAGACACCATATCCCCAACATCCAACCTGACTTATATAGGTAATCGCAAGGCAGTGTCAGTGAAGTGAAGACAGATACAGGAGGTAGCAAAAATGCTTGAGTTTATAGGTTATTGCTCTAATAATTAAACTTTACTACAGAAACACCTACATTTCTCAACACTGAAATGACAACACCAAGAAGAAAGTTTTAGAATCATGGAAATCACAGAAATGACATGTTAATGATATGAAAATGACAAAATAATGGAAACAAAATCTTCAAAATGTCTGACTGTATTCAGTGTTGAGTATGAGCGCCACGCGCACTTATACAGTTTGCCATGCTATCAGATCAATGAGGTTATTAATGCTTGTCTGAGGAATGTTATGCCATGCTGAATGCACAGTGGTATACAAATTATTAAGACTGGCTGTTGGAAGCTCCCTTTGCAATTGTGAGCCAATGTCATCCCAGATTTGCTCAATGGGTGACCAATTCATAGGTGCTGCAGGCCATGGTAGCACATGTAAGACATGCTGCCTATTCAAAGTAGCACACGCAACATGCAGGTGTAATCCACTCATCCATATGTGGTGCAACTGCTTTCTAATGCTTTTTGCTGCCCTACGCTTGTGAAGTGAATTTCACTTGTCATTCAGACTGGTCACTACGCACCATTCGTCCAATCAGATGATCTGTCTGGGCAGATCACCATGAAAACTCCCAGTGGTCTGACTAGGATATAGGCCGCTTGGCCGGGGCAAGTTAGCTGCTCCTTACCCTAACTATTGCTGCAGAATGCAGCCTGGTGGCCCCCGCTCTGTCCCTTCACAGCGGAGGACGCCGGGGCTGCACTGAGAGTATGTGTTGGAAGTTCATCCAGTGGTTTTGTTCAGACCACACAGAAACTTAACCCCAAAGTATAGTATGCTGAGGCCCAGGGGAGGTGACAAGCATAATAAACAGTGTTACCTTTCCTGGGTTCTGATGCAGACCTTCTGCCCTCTTCTAGTCTTAGAGACGTCACAAATGATATCAAAGACAGATGAGGCCTCGCACTTGGCAAAGTGTTCTGCAGTCATTCCTCAAGATGCAATGCCACAAGTAGTCCAGACTTACATCATGTGTGGCAATCGGCATGGTCATATCACCAGTACAGCCCCTGTATTAGTGAAGTGCATGCTCTGACTAATAGCGCCTCTCTACAGTATAGTGCAGTACTACATGTACTACTATACTTTACCGGTGAAAGGATCTGCTTTTACCTAGGACACATGTGCAGGGGACTCCATATTATTTTTCTGGTACACTATGTGTAATGTAAAGGACCCTAAACAATCTCCTGTCTTCTATGTAAGAAGGGGTTTACAGTTCCCAGCACCCATTTCTGACTTTTATTTGTAAGGACGTAATTCATCTTTATAGCTAGTGTTTTTATGGTTTTTTTTTCTCCATGAACCCGTTAGTAAACCAATGCATTTTAATGTATATAATAAGATGGTATGGGCACAACACATAATTTAAAGTTTCATATTGTAGTTTATTAATATTAGTCATTCAGAGCAGGTTGAGAATATTGTTAGGGTCCAGACAACCATTAAAAGTACTGTATAGGGAAAAGTTATGTAGTTTAATTGCTGACTATATCTGGCCACTAGATGGCAGTAAAATGCAACAAAAGACATTCAAAGCCATTCCCTAAAAAAAAAAAAAAAAATCACACAAAATAAAAATGTCTTTGCACCCTGACTAATGGAATTACCTTTTCTTTATTTTGAAAATCATTTAAAAACATAAAACGGCATATTTCACTAGGAATTGTCCAGGTGGCATCTATTTTGAGAAATGCAGAGTACAGCTAAAGACAGATAAATGGTTTACCATGATTCAAATGTGATCTCACAAAAGCTTGCTTTTTTAGTGAAATAAAGTGCAGTATGAATGAATCCAATGGCAGCCTTAGTAAGCTGCACTAGAAGTTCCCCAGAACCAAGAGCTTGGAGGGAGTCTGTCAGGTCTCCCAAATCAATATTAGTGTCCTTTGTGGACAGACACCAGTGAAGCAATGAAGAGATAATCATCTGTTTATGGATATAAAAATCAGCCAGCATGGGCATCTGGGGTGGGCATGATTTGTCTACATATAGTTGTACGGGCTCTGGCATCACTAAATATTGCTGCCCATTTAGCCATGAATCACAGGCCCCTGCCTGCATTAGAACTGTCTATAGGCAAATGGGGAAAACTGAAATCTGATTTGTATATTTATAAGAAGTTGATTATTATTATTATTGTTTATTTATATAGCACCATTAATTCCATGATGCTTTACATTTGGGGGTTTACATACAGTACACAAAATATACAGACAGATATAAAACTAACAGTGACCGACTGGCACAGTGGGGTAGAGGGCCCTGCCCGCGAGGGCTTACAATCTATGTATTTGCTTCATCAGTTGTATGTCCTTTCCTGTTAAAGGCCCATATGCACCAAACATTTTGGATGCTTAGGGGCTGTGGGTGGAGGAATTAAGGAGCATTATATTGTGGGTGGGGGTATTAAGGAGCAATTTACTGTGGGTCAGGGTATTAAAGGTATTCTACCATTAAAACTTTTCTTTTGTGGATAAGACATCGGAATAGCCTTTAGAAAGGCTATTTGTCTCTTACCTTTAGATGTGGTCTCCGCTGTGCCATTCCTTAGAAATACTGTTTTTTACCGGTTTGCAAATTAGTTCTCTCACAGCGATGGGGCGGGCCAGAGCAGACTGCGCAGGCCACGGGAAAATGGCCGCTTGCACAGTATTGTTACCGGCCAATACTGTGCAAGTGGCCATTTTCCCTGCGCAGTCTGCTCTGCTCAAGGCCCGAGGCCTAGAAGTTACGAGCCGGCGCCGGAAAAAGACACTGAAGATGACGCTGCGGACGAAGAAGGAGGCGTCGCTGAGAGACACTTCTCTGGCAGTGGTGGGGATGCCCCCATCGCTGTTTGAGTGCTGGGGCCCGCCCTTATCGCTGCCGCAGAACTCATTTGCATACTGGTAAAAACCGGTATTTCTAAGGAACGGCACGTCGGAGACCACGTCTAAAGGTAAGAGACGAATAGCCTTTCTAAAGGCTATTCCGACGTCTTATCCACAAAAAAAAAAAAAAAAAAAGTTTTAATGGTAGAATCGCTTTAAGGAACATTATACTGTGGGTAGGGGAATTAAGGAGCATTATACTGTGGGTAGGGGTATTAAGGAGCATTATACTGTGGGTAGGGGTATAAGGAGCATTATACTCATTAATGCCCCCTCACGTAATTAACATTAACAGCGACCAGGAGAAACAATCATCTCCCACCCGCTCTCTAAGCCCTGATACTTTACACTAAGCGACAGAAGGATCAGCAATCGCTATGTAAGAACAATCTCGTGTGAAGGCAGAAGGAATGATTACCAATTCCTGCTGCCACTTGTGCAAGGGATCTGGGCTTAGGGACAGTGGGCTGAAGATGAATGTTTCTCCCGGCGCTGTCATAATGAAAGAGCTGGGAGATAGGGGTCCAGACAGCAAATGGCCACAGTCTGGCTTCGGACCACAGTCCACCAGTTGAGTATACCTGGACTAGAAGAATGTGTTAAATGGAATCATATAATGCATACCTCCCAAGTGTCCCGCATTTGGCGGGACAGTCCCACTTTCATACCCCTGTCCCGCGGTCCTGCGCAGCTCCCTACATGTCCTGCTATGTCTCTTTAATGTTTTACTGAACAAACATTCCTCATAAAAGGCTCTGGTGATCGGAGGAAAGCTTCACTATGGTTCAAGGACCTTGTGTGACATCACATGGTCATGTGACTAGGTGGGCGTGTCAGTGTCCCATGCAGTGAAGAGATGCGTGTAAGGTGGAGAGGAGAGGAGACTGTGTTTGTCATTATACTTGGGGCTGAGATGGAGGGGGGACATGAAACTGGGGGCAGATGAAAGGGGATATGAAACTGGGGGCAGATATATAGAGTATAGGAAGCCTTCATTAGTTCTGAAGGAACTAGAAGAAGGAAAACATTTCTATGTAAATGATATCATTTGATGTTGCACTATCATATGAATTGTTTTATCACCTTGTATGGCATTAATGATGATTTTTATTATGGTTTATGCATTTGTCTGTATATTCGCATATGTTTATTTACTTTTATTATGTTAACTATTTTAGTAGCATGCGGTGTATACATGCTTTTACATATATGTCTGTTCAATTTGTTTTCATTTAAAGATTGTTTGCACTTGAGAAAGGCCCTAATAGCCCGAAACGCGTCGTGACTAGAGATGAGTGAACAGTGAAATATTTGATATTCGTTTCGAATAGCCCCTCAATATTCGAACGATATTGAACCCCATTATAGTCTATGGGGAAAAACCGTTCGTTTCAGGGGAAACCACTATTCGACGCAGGAGAGTCACAAAGTCCAGTATGACACCTCAGCAAATGATGACAACAACTAGGACAGCAGAGGAAGCATGCCTGGGGGCATCTAACAAGCCGAAGTCACAGTTTTACCCCACCATCACAGCCTGTCAACTACGCACTTTCCACACAAAAAAAAACACTATGAAAGTGGAAAAATACCTGGAAACCTTCTTTCCTTCCCAATTGGATGGACAGAAACCCAAATTTTAAGCTAAAGAAACATTACCAAGAACCCCTTTAAATCACGTTGCCCATGACAACCACAGATGGAATAGGCAATGGGAAATCCAACAGTACCCACCCTGAACTGTCATTGTGGATGTGTGTGTGATGAGGTATAACCTTCAAAAATTCACTTTTACGGCCCTTAACGTGAGCCCTTCCAAATTAAGTTAGAAGCCCTTAAGCTGAGCTACCAGCAGAGAGTGAGGCCCTTTAGGTGACTTCAGCCTCTCACCAGTAGAGTTTTAGGCCCTTTAACTTAGTTCAGCCTTGCACCAGCAGAGTTTTTTGCCCTTTGGGTGAGTTGAGCCTTGCACCAGCAGAGTGTTAGCCCCTTTAAAATTGTTAGCCCCTAAAACGGTGGTTCCAGAACATCACTCATTGTGTGGGATTGATGCAGTGGATTGGAGTGAGGACCCAGACATTGACCTTGATTGTGATTGGGGGTAACTTTTATTTAGAGGACCGCAAAGGTGGAGAATTGGCTGCAACCACTACTACCAGTAATGGTCCTCTAATATCGGACTCTACATTACCTCTACAGGGTTCTGATCAGGTGTTAATAGTCCAAACAACATGCTCCAGTACATTAGATGTAGATCAGAAACCACTTTCCCTTCCGACACCAGATTTAACCAAGGTTCATCATTATCATCATCATCATCATCATCATCATTCTGCTGAGATGGAGCCACTAAATGAAATCTTGCCTTCAAAGGCATGTCCTGGAGCTGCGACTGAGCCAAATGTAAACACAGAGTCCTTTGGAACTGAACAGAATTCACCAGCAGTGTTTTTGGCCCTTGGGGTTATTTGAGCCTTGCACCAGCAGCGTTTTTGGCCCTTGGAGTAAAGCTTTGCAGCAGCAGTATTTTTTGGCCCTTGGAGGAGGGAGGAGGATGATGAGTGAATTGGGTGCTGGCAGCCCCTCTCCAGTACCTGGACTGTGGACTGGATACCCATGTCCACGTCCTCCCCACATTCCCTGCTGCTACTGACAAGGGGCACTGCTGGCAGCCCCTCTCCAGTACCTGGACTGTGGACTGGATACCCAGATGGATATCCACGCCCTCGCCCACGTCCCCTGCTGCTACTGACGAGGGGCACTTCTGGCAGCCCCTCTCCAGTACCTGGACTGTGGACTAGATACCCAGCTGGATATCCACGTCCTCGCCCACGTCCCCTGCTGCTAGCCTGCTGCATGATTGGCATGTTCACTGTATGTTTCTCACACTGAGAACAAGCTCTTCCTATCACTCCAAAACGAAAATGAGACGAAGATAGCCGACACTATTCTTATGAATCAGAGGTCACATGTTTTCAGCAGCCAATGGGTTTTTCCAATTTTTTTTTCAATGCCTACATTCTCGTAGTTCCTGTCTCACTTCCCCTGCAAAGTTATTGGTGGAAAAAACACGCCAGGGAAGTTAGGAGGGGATATGAATTTTTACTGCGTTTGCCGGGCAGAGGTATGGGGAGGGGTAGAGGAGAGAGGTGCCAGGTCCAGTGGGGTTAAAGGAGAGAGAAGTGAGATGCAGAGGCATAGAAGAGAGAGGCAAAAAGCATGGAACAGTAAATAAGAGCGGTAAGACTTGCAGAGGCGTAGAGGAGAGAGGTAACAGACTTGAGATAGGAGAGGTGCAGAGGCATAAAGTAGAGAGGTACAAGGCACAAATACAAAGAGGAGAGAGGTGCAAGACACGGAGGGGTAGAGCAGAGAGGAAAGAGGTGACAGACTTGGAAAGGGAGAAGTTCAGAGGCATAAAGCAGAGAGGCACAAAAGCATAGAGGAGAGAGGCACAGAACATGGAGGGGTAGAGGAGAGAATCGTAAGGCACGGAAAAGTAAAGAAGCGAGGTGTGAGAAGTGGAGGGATAGAGTAGGGAGGAACAAGGAATGCAAGGTTATAGGACAAAGGTAAGGGCCATGGATGGGGAAAAGGGAGAGGCTTGAGGAATGGAGGGGTAGAGGAGAGAGGTATGGAGTGGTAGAGTAGTAGAGGAGAGAAGAGTGATGTGTGAAGGGATAGAGGAGAGAAGCAAGAGTCCCAGAGAAGAGAGGTGCAGAAGGGAAGAGATAAGAGGTCTAGTGGAGAGAGGCATGGATGGATAGAAGAGAGAGGTCAGAGGTGGGAGGAGCGGAGGGGTAGAGGAGAGAGGCCTGATGTGCGGTGGAATAGAGGAGATTGGAGAGGTGTAGAGGGGTAGAGGCAACAAGTGCAAAGTGGTATAGGAGAGAAGTGAATAACATGGAGGGGTGGAGAAGATGAGAATGACATAACCCCTTTAATACTGTACTTCATACTATAATACATGTAGCAATCTATCTAAATAGTATATACTGTACATGGGTGTTTGTGCTAGTTATATACCATGTTTCGAGAGGCACAAGGTGTAGAGGAGTACAGGACAGAGGCATGAGGTGCAGAGGGGTAAAGGAGAGAGATGTCAGACCCCTATGGTAAAGGAGACAGGCGGGAGGTGCAGAGGTGTGGAATGGAGGTGGAGAGTAGTGGAGAGAGGCAAGAAGCATGGAAGAGTGAATGAGAGAGGCAAGACATGCGGAAGTGTGGAAGAGAGGACAGAGGTGACAGACTTGGAAGGGAAGAGGTGCAAAGGCATAGACAAGAGAGGCACAAGGCACAAAAGAATAGTGGAGAGATGCGCAAGACTCAGAGGGATAGAGGAGAGAGGAACGGAGGAGTGAGTTGCAAGGTGCAGAGGGGTAGAAAATAGAGGAGAGAGTTGTAAGGCACGGCGGGATAGGGAAAGAGGCACAAGGTCTGGAGTAGTAGAGGTCAGAGGCATGAGGTGCCAGGCCCAGAGGGGCAAAGGAGAGATGTGTGAGGTGTAGTATAGTAGAGGAGAGAGGCAAAAAGCATGGAAGGGTAAATAAAAGTAGCAAGACATGCAGAGATAGAGAGCAGAGAGGACAGAGGTGACAGACTTGTAAAGGGAGAGGTTCAGAGGCATAAAGAAGAGAGGCACAAGGCACAAAAGCATAGAGGAGAGAGGCACAGAACATGGAGGGGTAGAGGAGAGAATCGCAAGGCACAGAAAAGTAAAGGAGCGAGGTGTGAACAGTGGAGGGATAGAGTAGAGAGGAACAAGGAATGCAATGCTAAAGGACAAAGATAAGGACCATGAATGGGTAAAAGGGAGAAGTTTGAGGCATGGCGTGGTAGAGGAGAGAGGTATGGAGTGGTAGAGTAGTAGACGAAAGAAGAGTGATGTGTGAAGGGATAGAGGAGAGAGGCAAGAGTCCCAGAGCAGCAGAAGAGAGAGGTGCGGAGGGGAGAGATAAGAGGTCTAGTGGAGAGAGGCATGGATGGATAGAAGAGAGGTCTGAGGTGGGAGGAGCGGAGGGGTAGAGGAGAGAGGCCTGAGGTGCGGTGGAATAGAGAAGATTGGAGAGGTGTAGAGGATAGAGGTCTGAGGTGGGAGGAGCGGAGGGGTAGAGGAGAGAGGCCTGAGGTGCGGTGGAATAGAGGAGATTGGAGAGGGGTAGAGGACAGAAGCAACAAGTGCAAAGTGGTGTAGGAGAGAGGTGAATAACACTGAGGGGTGGAGAAGATGAGAATGACATAACCCCTTTAATACTTCATATTATAATACATGTAGCAATCTATGTATATAGTATATACTGTACATGGGTGTTTGTGCTAATTATATATATAGACATGTCTACATGTACTTCAAGTTATGCAATTTGTATCTGTTATTGTCCACTTATGTAATAGTGTAATAGATCTATATCTATATTTATAGTAAATGTCAGGGATCTGTATGGTATATAGACATATACACATAGTAAAATCTTTACAACAACGTGTATATTTTATATATGTATGTTTGAATTTATGAATGAATGAACCTATTCATATATATATATATATATATATATATATATATATATATATATATATACACACACACACACACACACATGTAATATAAGTGGACAGCAGTTGCAGACTATTAGAAACGTAGCACTATACGATGGGTACATAATTTTTTTTTTATAAATTTAGAATGTGTAAAGTTTGTTCTGTATGTATTTATTTCTATAATTATCTAAATATATATCTTTGAGTTGTGCCATTTACCTAATAAGTGTCTCTATATAAATGATGTATAAGTTGTCTACTGTGTGTCTTTAAATATATTGTATTTCAATAAATACAATATTATGTATGTTATAGTATATTACTATTATTAGTATATTATAGTATATTACTATGTTTTAGTATTTAGTATTTAGTAAAAATTTTGCATGACATGTTTGAGCCCATCGACCACTTAGTGGCCTTATTGTGATGGGTCCCTACTAGAGATGAGCGAACAGTGTTCTATCGAACTCATGTTCGATCGGATATTAGGCTGTTCGGCATGTTCGAATCGAATCGAACACCGCGTGGTAAAGTGCGCCATTACTCGATTCCCCTCCCACCTTCCCTGGCGCCTTTTTTGCTCCAATAACAGCGCAGGGTAGGTGGGACAGGAACTACGACACCGGTGACGTTGAAAAAAGTAGGCAAAACCCATTGGCTGCCGAAAACATGTGACCTCTAATTTAAAAGAACAGCGCCGCCCAGGTTCGCGTCATTCTGAGCTTGCAATTCACCGAGGACGGAGGTTTCCGTCCAACTAGCTAGGGCTTAGATTCTGGGTAGGCAGGGACAGGCTAGGATAGGAAGGAGAAGACAACCAACAGCTCTTGTAAGAGCTAAATTCCAGGGAGAAGCTTGTCAGTGTAACGTGGCACTGACGGGCTCAATCGCCGCAACCCAGCTTTCCCAGGATCCTGAATGGAATACACTGTCAGTGTATTCCCGTATACCCGATATATACCCCCGATACCCGTTCCAATGGTGTGCCCCCCCACCTTCACCCCAGAAATACCCTGCAAGTCCCCTAGCAATAGAATTGGGGCTATATACACCCACAATTTTTACTACTGGTATACAGTGCCATTGTCTGACTGGGAATTCAAAGAATATATTGGGGTTATAAATACCCTCATTTCTTGCTACTGGTATATAGTGCCATTGTCTGACTGGGAATTCAAAGAATATATTGGGGTTACGTGCACCCACAATTTTTACTACTGGTATACAGTGCCAGTTTCTGACTGGGAATTCAAAGAATATATTGGGGTTACAAATACCCTCATTTCTTGCTACTGCCATATAGTGCCAGTTTCTGACTGGTAATTCAAAGAATATATTGGGGTTACGTGCACCCACAATTTTTACTACTGGTATACAGTGCCAGTTTCTGACTGGGAATTCAAAGAATATATTGGGGTTACAAATACCCTCATTTCTTGCTACTGCCATATAGTGCCAGTTTCTGACTGGTAATTCAAAGAATATATTGGGGTTATAAATACCCTCATTTCTTGCTACTGGTATATAGTGCCATTGTCTGACTGGGAATTCAAAGAATATATTGGGGTTACGTGCACCCACAATTTTTACTACTGGTATACAGTGCCAGTTTCTGACTGGGAATTCAAAGAATATATTGGGGTTACAAATACCCTCATTTCTTGCTACTGCCATATAGTGCCAGTTTCTGACTGGTAATTCAAAGAATATATTGGGGTTACGTGCACCCACAATTTTTACTACTGGTATACAGTGCCATTGTCTGACTGGGAATTCAAAGAATATATTGGGGTTATAAATACCCTCATTTCTTGCTACTGCCATATAGTGCCAGTTTCTGACTGGGAATTCAAAGAATATATTGGGGTTACGTGCACCCACAATTTTTACTACTGGTATACAGTGCCATTGTCTGACTGGGAATTCAAAGAATATATTGGGGTTATAAATACCCTCATTTCTTGCTACTGGTATATAGTGCCATTGTCTGACTGGGAATTCAAAGAATATATTGGGGTTACGTGCACCCACAATTTTTACTACTGGTATACAGTGCCAGTTTCTGACTGGGAATTCAAAGAATATATTGGGGTTACAAATACCCTCATTTCTTGCTACTGCCATATAGTGCCAGTTTCTGACTGGTAATTCAAAGAATATATTGGGGTTACGTGCACCCACAATTTTTACTACTGGTATACAGTGCCAGTTTCTGACTGGGAATTCAAAGAATATATTGGGGTTACAAATACCCTCATTTCTTGCTACTGCCATATAGTGCCAGTTTCTGACTGGTAATTCAAAGAATATATTGGGGTTATAAATACCCTCATTTCTTGCTACTGGTATATAGTGCCATTGTCTGACTGGGAATTCAAAGAATATATTGGGGTTACGTGCACCCACAATTTTTACTACTGGTATACAGTGCCAGTTTCTGACTGGGAATTCAAAGAATATATTGGGGTTACAAATACCCTCATTTCTTGCTACTGCCATATAGTGCCAGTTTCTGACTGGTAATTCAAAGAATATATTGGGGTTACGTGCACCCACAATTTTTTCTACTGGTATACAGTGCCATTGTCTGACTGGGAATTCAAAGAATATATTGGGGTTATAAATACCCTCATTTCTTGCTACTGCCATATAGTGCCAGTTTCTGACTGGGAATTCAAAGAATATATTGGGGTTACGTGCACCCACAATTTTTACTACTGGTATACAGTGCCATTGTCTGACTGGGAATTCAAAGAATATATTGGGGTTATAAATACCCTCATTTCTTGCTACTGCCATATAGTGCCAGTTTCTGACTGGGAATTCAAAGAATATATTGGGGTTATAAATACCCTCATTTCTTGCTACTGGTATATAGTGCCATTGTCTGACTGGGAATTCAAAGAATATATTGGGGTTACGTGCACCCACAATTTTTACTACTGGTATACAGTGCCAGTTTCTGACTGGGAATTCAAAGAATATATTGGGGTTACAAATACCCTCATTTCTTGCTACTGCCATATAGTGCCAGTTTCTGACTGGGAATTCAAAGAATATATTGGGGTTACGTGCACCCACAATTTTTGCTACTGGTATATAGTGCCAATTTCTAACTGGGAATTCAAAATGCGCAAGGCTCCCGGAAAGGGACGTGGACGAGGCCGTGGGCGAGGTCGGGGGAATGGTTCTGGGGAGCAAGGTAGCAGTGAAGCCACAGGGCGTCCCGTGCCTACTCCTGTGGGGCAGCAAGCATTGCGCCACTCCACAGTGCCAGGGTTGCTTGCCACATTAACTAAACTGCAGGGTACAAACCTTAGTAGGCCCGAGAACCAGGAACAGGTCTTGCAATGGCTGTCAGAGAACGCTTACAGCACATTGTCCAGCAGCCAGTCAGACTCTGCCTCCTCTCCTCCTATTACCCAACAGTCTTGTCCTCCTTCCTCCCAAAATTCCCAAGCTTCACAGAACAATAACCCCAACTGTCCCTGCTCCCCAGAGCTGTTCTCCGCTCCTTTCATTGTCCCTCAACCTGCCTCTCCACGTCACGATTCCACGAACCTAACAGAGGAGCATCTGTGTCCAGATGCTCAAACACTAGAGTCTCCTCCATCTCCGTTCGATTTGGTGGTGGATGACCAGCAACCCACCCTCATCGACGATGATGTGACGCAGTTGCCGTCAGGGCATCCAGTTGACCGGCGCATTGTGCGGGAGGAGGAGATGAGACAGGAGTTGGAAGAGGAAGTGGTGGATGATGAGGACACTGACCCGACCTGGACAGGGGGGATGTCAAGCGGGGAAAGTAGTGTGGATGTTGAGGCAAGTGCAGCACCAAAAAGGGTAGCTAGAGGCAGAGGCAGAGGTCAGCAGCTTAGGCGAAGCCAGGCCACACCCGGAATCTCCCAAGATGTTCCAGTTCGTACCCAGCCCCGAAAAACTCCCACCTCGAGGGCACGTTTCTCGAAGGTGTGGAGTTTTTTCAAGGAATGCGCCGAGGACAGATATATTGTTGTCTGCACAATTTGCCTCTCGAAATTGATTAGGGGCTCTGAGAAGAGCAACCTGTCCACCACTTCAATGCGCCGTCATTTGGAATCCAAGCACTGGAATCAGTGGCAGGCAGCAACGGCAGGACAAAGGCCGCCTGCCGTTCACGCCACTGCCTCTGCCTCTGCCACTGCCTCTGCCTCTGCCACTGCTGACGATGCACTCCAGAGGACGAGCCAGGACACCACTTCATCTGCCTCCGCCACTTTGTTGACTTCTCCCTCATCCTCCCCTGTTCCTGTCTTATCTCCTTCTCCTGCACCATCAAAGGCACCATCAGGCGCTTCTTTACAACAACCCACCATCTCTCAGACATTGGAGCGGCGGCAGAAATACACTGCTAACCACCCACACGCGCAAGCCTTGAACGCCAACATCGCTAAACTGCTGGCCCAGGAGATGTTGGCGTTCCGGCTTGTTGAAACTCCCGCCTTCCTGGACCTGATGGCAACTGCGGCACCTCGCTATGCCGTCCCTAGCCGTCACTACTTCTCCCGGTGTGCCGTCCCCGCCTTGCACCAGCACGTGTCACTCAACATCAGGCGGGCCCTTAGTTCCGCGCTTTGCACAAAGGTCCACTTGACCACCGACGCGTGGACAAGTGCATGCGGACAGGGACGCTACATTTCACTGACGGCACACTGGGTGAATGTAGTTGAGGCTGGGACTGCTTCCCAAACTGGCCCGGTGTACCTCGTCTCCCCGCCTAACATTCCTGGCAGGGACACGAGAAGAACACCCCCCTCCTCCTCCTCCTCTACCGCCTCCTCCTCCGCCACCGCCTCCTCCTCCGCCACCGCCTCCTCCTCCGCTGTTAGATTGACCCCAGCTACGAGTTGGAAACGTTGCAGCACTGGCGTTGGTAGACGTCAGCAGGCTGTGCTGAAGCTGATCAGCTTGGGGGACAGACAGCACACTGCCTCCGAGGTGAGGGATGCCCTCCTCGATGAGACGGCAATATGGTTTGAGCCGCTGCACCTGGGCCCAGGCATGGTCATTTGTGATAACGGCCGGAACCTGGTAGCAGCTCTGGAGCTTGCCGGACTCCAACATGTTCCATGCCTGGCCCACGTCTTCAACCTAGTGGTGCAACGTTTCCTAAAGAGCTACCCCAATGTTCCAGAGCTACTGGTGAAAGTGCGGCGCATGTGCGCCCACTTTCGCAAGTCGACAGTAGCCGCTGCTAGCTTAAAATCTCTCCAGCAACGCCTGCATGTGCCACAACACCGGCTTTTGTGCGACGTCCCCACACGCTGGAACTCAACGTTTCAGATGTTGAATAGAGTGGTTGAGCAGCAGAGACCTTTGATGGAATACCAGCTACAAAACCCTAGGGTGCCACAAAGTCAGCTGCCTCAGTTTCTCATCCATGAGTGGCCATGGATGAGAGACCTTTGTGACATCCTACGGGTGTTTGAGGAGTCCACAAGGAGGGTGAGCTCTGAGGATGCGATGGTGAGCCTTACAATCCCGCTCTTGTGTGTTCTGAGAGAATCCCTGATTGACATCAGGGATAACTCAGATCACACAGAGGAGTCAGGGATAGCATCCGATCCGTCACAGCTGGAGAGTAGGTCCACACATCTGTCCGCTTCATCGCGTTTAATGGAGGAGGAGGAGGAGGAGGAGGAGGAGGAAGAAGAGTTGTCCGATGATGTGATGGTGATACAGGAGGCTTCCGGGCAACTTCGAATCGTCCCATTGTTGCAGCGCGGATGGGTAGACATGGAGGATGAGGAGGAAATGGAGATTGAACTTTCCGGTGGGGCCAGAGGAGTCATGCCAACTAACACTGTGGCAGACATGGCTGAGTTCATGTTGGGGTGCTTTACAACCGACAAGCGTATTGTCAAAATCATGGAGGACAACCAGTACTGGATCTTTGCTATCCTTGACCCCCGGTATAAAAACAACATCTCGTCTTTTATTCCGGTAGAGGGGAGGGCCAATCGCATCAATGCTTGCCACAGGCAATTGGTGCAGAATATGATGGAGATGTTTCCAGCATGTGACGTTGGCGGCAGGGAGGACAGTTCCTCCAGTAGGCGACCAAGTTCTCACCGGTCCACACAAACGAGGGGCACACTGTCTAAGGTCTGGGACACCTTGATGGCACCCCCTCGCCAAAGTGCCGCCACAGAGGGTCCTAGTGTCACCAGGCGTGAGAAGTATAGGCGCATGTTGCGGGAATACCTTTCCGACCACAGCCCTGTCCTCTCCGACCCCTCTGCGCCCTACACGTATTGGGTGTCGAAGTTGGACCTGTGGCTTGAACTTGCCCTATATGCCTTGGAGGTGCTGTCCTGTCCTGCCGCCAGCGTCCTATCTGAGAGGGTGTTCAGTGCAGCCGGTGGCATCATCACTGACAAGCGCACCCGTCTGTCAGCTGAGAGTGCCGACCGGCTCACTTTGATAAAAATGAACCACCACTGGATAGAGCCTTCATTTTTGTGCCCACCTGTGTAAAGCACCCCAACATGAAACTCCATGTCTGTACTCAACCTCTCCAATTCCTCCGCATCCTCATACTCATCCACCATAAGCGTTGCACAATTCTGCTAATACTAGCAGAGGCAAACAGAGAGCGGTACATTGAAGAATGGAGAAACGAAATAAATAACTCCAAGAAACTCACCGTGTACCAATCCCTACAAAGGGACTACACCATGGCCACCTACCTGGAGAGAATACGCCATCCCAAGCACAGACAGACCCTGAGCCGATACAGACTGAGCGCCCACAACCTAGAGATAGAGACGGGGCGATACAGACAGACGTACAAGCCACGGGAGAAGAGACTGTGCCAGCACTGTGACCAGGGGGCCCTAGAAGACGAGACCCACTTCCTGCTACACTGCACCAAATACTCAGCTATGAGGGCCGTCTACTACCAAAGACTCTCTGCCCACATCCCAGACTTCATATCTGCAGACGAGAAGAGGAAACTCTACATCCTACTGGGAGAAGAAGAGGCCACTGTGGAGATCGCTGCCCAATACGTGTCCAGCTGTCACCAAACAAGAGGAAGATGAGACTCCATGGACTGTTATATTTATCCCAAAATGGGCTGGTTAGAGGCTCCCTCCACCATGAATTTGCCCAAACTGGGCTGGTTAGAGGCTCCCTCCACCATGAATTGGTCCAAACTGGGCTGGTTAGAGGCTCCCTCCACCATGAATTGGTCCAAATTGGGGTTTTTAGAGGCTCCCTCCACCATGAATTGGTCCAAACTGGGGTTTTTAGAGGCTCCTTCCACCATGAATTGGTCCAAACTGGGCTGGTTAGAGGCTCCCTCCACCATGAATTGGTCCAAACTGGGTTTTTTAGAGGCTCCCTCCACCATGAATTGGTCCAAACTGGGGTTTTTAGAGGCTCCCTCCACCATGAATTGGTCCAAACTGGGGTTTTTAGAGGCTCCCTCCACCATGAATTGGTCCAAACTGGGGTTTTTAGAGGCTCCCTCCACCATGAATTGGTCCAAACTGGGGTTTTTAGAGGCTCCCTCCACCATGAATTGGTCCAAACTGGGGTTTTTAGAGGCTCCCTCCACCATGAATTGGTCCAAACTGGGCTGGTTAGAGGCTCCCTCCACCATGAATTTGCCCAAACTGGGCTGTTTAGAGGCTCCCTCCACCATGAATTGGTCCAAACGGGGGTTTTTAGAGGCTCCCTCCACCATGAATTTGCCCAAACTGGGCTGGTTAGAGGCTCCCTCCACCATGAATTTGCCCAAACTGGGCTGTTTAGAGGCTCCCTCCACCATGAATTGGTCCAAACTGGGATGTTTAGAGGCTCCCTCCACCATGAATTGGTCCAAACTGGGTTTTTTAGAGGCTCCCTCCACCATGAATTGGTCCAAACTGGGGTTTTTAGAGGCTCCCTCCACCATGAATTGGTCCAAACTGGGGTTTTTAGAGGCTCCCTCCACCAGGAATTGGTCCAAACTGGGCTGGTTAGAGGCTCCCTCCACCATGAATTTGCCCAAACTGGGCTGTTTAGAGGCTCCCTCCACCATGAATTGGTCCAAACTGGGCTGGTTAGAGGCTCCCTCCACCATGAATTGGTCCAAACTGGGGTTTTTAGAGGCTCCCTCCACCATGAATTGGTCCAAACTGGGGTTTTTAGAGGCTCCCTCCACCATGAATTGGTCCAAACTGGGGTTTTTAGAGGCTCCCTCCACCATGAATTGGTCCAAACTGGGGTTTTTAGAGGCTCCCTCCACCATGAATTTGCCCAAACTGGGCTGTTTAGAGGCTCCCTCCACCATGAATTGGTCCAAACTGGGTTTTTAGAGGCTCCCTCCACCATGAATTGGTCCAAACTGGGGTTTTTAGAGGCTCCCTCCACCATGAATTGGTCCAAACTGGGGTTTTTAGAGGCTCCCTCCACCATGAATTTGCCCAAACTGGGCTGTTTAGAGGCTCCCTCCACCATGAATTGGTCCAAACGGGGGTTTTTAGAGGCTCCCTCCACCATGAATTTGCCCAAACTGGGCTGGTTAGAGGCTCCCTCCACCATGAATTTGCCCAAACTGGGCTGTTTAGAGGCTCCCTCCACCATGAATTGGTCCAAACTGGGATGTTTAGAGGCTCCCTCCACCATGAATTGGTCCAAACTGGGTTTTTTAGAGGCTCCCTCCACCATGAATTGGTCCAAACTGGGGTTTTTAGAGGCTCCCTCCACCATGAATTGGTCCAAACTGGGGTTTTTAGAGGCTCCCTCCACCATGAATTTGCCCAAACTCTGCTGGTTAGAGGCTCAATCCACCCTGATTTTCAAAACAAATGTTGGTGCCAACCTCAACTTACTACAAGGGCCAAATTCACTGCTGGTGACAAGCTCTCCTCACTGCAAGTGCCAAATACACATGTTTCAAGGTGTTTTCCTACTGTCAGAGAGGTGGTATTGAGTGTGTAAAGTGTGTAGTTGTTAGGCTGTGATGTTGGGGTAATAGAGGGTCTTTGGTGTGTTAGATGCCCCCAGACATGCTTCCCCTGCTGTCCCAGTGTCATTCCAGAGGTGTTGGCATCATTTCCTGTGGTGTCATAGTGGACTTGGTGACCCTCCAGACACGGATTTGGGTTTCCCCCTTAACGAGTATATGTTCCCCATAGACTATAATGGGGTTCGAAACCCGTTCGAACACACGAACAGTGAGCGGCTGTTCGATTCGAATTTCGAACCTCGAACATTTTAGTGTTCGCTCATCTCTAGTCCCTACACTAACACTTTACATATAGGATAGGAAATTACATTCTTATAGACCCACTGTTACAGAGCAGTGTCTAAAAACTTGATCTCTGGGGTCTTATCTATGGATAGTGGGGTACAGCATTTATTAAACAAATAAAGTCTTAGTGTAGGGACCCATCTGAATGAGGTCGCCGTGACGTGGCAGATGGGCTCGCACAATTTGTCAAACTGTGCGC
This sequence comes from Leptodactylus fuscus, assembly GCF_031893055.1. Classification (NCBI taxonomy): domain Eukaryota; kingdom Metazoa; phylum Chordata; class Amphibia; order Anura; family Leptodactylidae; genus Leptodactylus; species Leptodactylus fuscus. Next base: position 88,864,575 of record NC_134268.1, read on the forward strand.
TAAGAACCTCACAATTATATCTGTAGTCAGTGATACATGTAGTCCATGTACTTTATCATTTAAAATTCTACACAAGAAGTATCAGCAGAGGTGTAGAGGAAAGAGAAGAAAGGTGCGAGGCACGGAGGGAGAGAGGCACAAAGTGTAGAGGAGTAGAGGACAGAGGCATGAGGTATGGAGGGGTAGAGGAGAGAGATGCCAGGCCCCCATGGTGAAGGAGACAGGTGGGAGGTGCAGAGGTGTGGAATAGAGGTGGAGAGAGGCAAAAAGCATGAAAGAGTAAATGAGAGAGGCAAGACTTGCAGAGATGTGGAGGAGAGAGGACAGAGGTTACAAACTTAGAAAGGAAGAGGTGCAGAGGCATAGACAAGAGAGACACAAGGCACAAAAGAATAGTGGAGTGATGCACAAGACTCAGAGGGATAGAGGAGAGAGGCGCAAGGAACGGAGAAGTAAAGGAGCAAAGTGTGAGCTGTGGAGGGATAGAGTACAGAACAAGGCATGGATGAGTAGACGAGAGAGGTGAGAGGCACAGATGAGTAAAGGGGAGGGGCATGAGGCATGAAGGATTAGAGGAGGGAGGTATGGAGAGGTAGCTATACCTCTGAAGTGTCCCGCATTTGGCGGGACCGTCCCGCTTTCATACCCTGTTCCGCGGTCCCGCGCAGCTCCCTACATGTCCCTTTAATGTTTTACTGAACAATCATTCCTCCCCCAGTGCCTTTTATCTGTTATAACAGCAGGCGGTGATCGGAGGAATACTATACCATATACCAATACCATATTACTATGGTTCAAGGACCTTGTGTGACATCACACGGTCATGTGACTATGTGGGCGTGTCTGTCCTGTGCAGTTAAGAGATGAAGAGATACGTGTAAGGTACTGAGAAGGGAAGGGGGGGATGTGAGATGCAGGATGAAAAGAGAGAGAGAGAGAGAGAGAGAGAGAGAGAGAGAGGGAGTGTGTGTGTCTGTCTGTGTTTGTCATTATACTGGGGTCAGAGATGGGGGGGGGTCATGAAACTGGGGACAGATTAAAGGGGATATGAAACTGAGGGAGAAATGGAGGGGGGTAGATGAAACCGGGGCAGAGATGGAGGAGGGGACATGAAATGGGGCAGATGAAGGGGGCACTTAAACTGGGGACAACTGGAGGGGAGCATTAAACCGTGGGAGTAGCTGGAGGGGGATCTGTCTGCCTGTATTTGCTCCCAGTGTAATGTCTCCCTCCAGCTACCCCTATGGTTTAATGTCTGCTTCTAGCTGCCAGAGTTTAATGGTCCCCTCTAGTGGCCCCCCTTTAATGTCCCACTTCATCTGCCATTAATTTATTGTCCGCCACCAACTACCCCCATTGCTAATGTCCCCCTCCAGCTGCTCCAGTTTCATGTTTAAAGATGGAGATGGACTTTCCAATCTCAATAGAACATCTATGAAAGTCTAAATACTTTGAAACCTTGTTTTTCCAATATTAGTATGGACAGAACCAAAAATTTAAAGCAAAAGAAACATTAGCATGAACCCCTTTAAATCACGTTGCCCATGACAATCACAGATGGCATAGGCAATAAGAAATCCAACAGCCCCCACCCTTAACTGTCATTGTGTGTGTATGTTTGATGTGGTAAGACCTTACAAAATTCACTTTTGTGGCCCTTAACGTGAGCTCTTCCAATTTAAGTTAGAGTCCCTTAAGCTGAGCTACCATCAGAGATTGAGGCCCTTGAGGTGACTTCAGGCTTTTACCAGTACAAAATTGGTATACAATCCATGAGTTAGTGAAGTAATTCATTCCTGTATACTGTCATACAGTATATAGGACCTAATATACGCTCAATATATCTAGCTTCTGTGTATACAACCCCCCCCCCATTTGTATACATCACAAAATGCGTAAGGCTAGCGCTAAGGAACGTAGACGAGGACATGCCCGGGGAAATGAAAATGCAGCTGGGGAGCAAGTTTGCGGTCAAGCTACAGCTAGAGGCATATCCAGAGGTACAGGACAGCTGCTTCACAGAAGCCAGGCCAGAGCCAGCAAGGCCCAAGATTTTCCCTGTACTAAACTCGCCTATGTTGACCACTTCCCTTGATATTGTGTAGATTTTGCAGTGTATGCGTGGAGGACAAACTGAGTGCGTTTTGTGCAACTCAAAACTAAATAGGGGCTCTGAGAAAAGCAACCTGAGCACCTCAGCCATGCACCGTCATTTGTAAGGCAAGCATTGGGCTCAGTGGGAGAGAGCAAACGCAGGACAATCGTCGGCTGGCGTTGCCGACACTGCCTCTTCCACTGTTTCCAGTTCTGGTGCTGCAGTCCTGACCACGAGCCTGGACACCTACACATCTGCCTCTGACACTTTGAGGAGTTCACCCCCATCTGCCCTTTTTTCTGCCTCCGCTCCTTTTGCCTGCACCATCATGCGCCTCTTCCCAGCAACTCCCCATCTCCTAGGCTTTTGATTGCAGGCAGAAGTACAGCGCAACCCACCCACGCCCAAGCCTTCAACAGCCTCATCTCAAAATTGCTGGCCCTGGAGATGTTGGCGTTTATGCTAGTGGAGACTCAGGCCTTCCGTGACCTGATGGCAGCTGCAGCACCTCGCTATGCTGCGCCTAGCCGTCACTACTTCTCTTGGGGTACTGTCCCCGACTTGCGACAGCACTTGTCCCATAACATCAGTCGAGCCCTGAATTCTGCGCTTTGCTCTAAAGTGCATTTGACCATCGACGTATGGACAAGCGCATACGGACAGGGACGCTACATCTCATTCACGGCACGCTGGGTGAATGTAGTCAAGGCTGGGACCCTCTCACAAACCCTCCTCCTCAGCTGTAACATCGACCCCAGCTGCGAGCTGGAAATGCTGCAGCACTGGCGTGGGGAGACATCAGAAGGCCGTGCTGAAGCTCATCAGCTTGGCCGACAGAAAACACACTGCACCCGAGGTGAGCGATGCCATCCTAGAAGAGACGGCAATGTGGATTTCGCCGCTGCACCTGGGCCCAGGCCTGGTCGTGTGTGATAATGGCTCGAACCTGGTAGCGACTCTGGAGTTTGCCAGACTCAAACACGGTCCACACATGGCCCACGTTTTCAACTTGTTGGTGCAAAGGTTTTTAAAAACCTACCCCATTGTGCATGATATACTGGTGAAAGTGTGCCATTTTCGTAAGTCTAAAGTGGCCGCTGCTAGCCAGAAAACATTCAGAGCACACTCCTGTCATCTTCTCACCATTGGATGACGGAGGAAGAGGAGGAGGATGAAGTGGCATTTGATGTGACTGTCCCACACCAGGCTGGCGGGGAAGTTTAGTGCATCCAATTGCTTCAGCGCGGATGGCGTGAAGGGGAGTTGAAAGTGGAGGAAATGGAGAGTGACCCTTCTGGTGGGGGCAACAAAGTCATGCCAAGTAACACTCTGGTACACATGGCTGACTTCATGTTGGGCTGCTTTTCCACAGACAAAGGCATTGTTCACATCATGGAGAGCAATCAATACTGGATTTTTGTAATCCCCGACCCCCGGTATAAAAATAACATCTCGTCTTTCGTTCTGGTAGGGGAGAGGAACAATCGCATAAATGATTGCCACAAACACCTGGTGCAGAATATGATGGAAATGTTTCAGTCAACCTTCGCTGGTGGCAGAGAGGAGATTTCCTCAAAGAGGCTAACAACTGCCATCCGGTCCACAACCACCAGGGGAACACTCTCCAAGGTGCGGGACACGTTAATTCCCCCCTGGCCAAACTACCGCCACTGAGGGGCCTAGTGTCACCAGGAGGGAAATGTATAGGCGCATGTTGCGTGAGTACCTGGCCAACAACAGCCCTGTCCTCTCTACCTTACACGTATTGGGTGTAGAAGTTGGACCTGTGGCCCATGGAGTGAGTGGAGGCTTCCCCCAGCTGAGGTTTGGGTAAATTTGGTGAGGGGGTGCAAGTAGGCCCCCCAGTTAGCCTTTTTGGTGGCATAGAGTGTACACAATGAACCCCAACTGTCACTTGCAGAGCCACTCTTCTGCTTGTAACTTCATGATAGAACCTGCGTGTCTATGCTTCTTTTCAGTTCTACTTAGGTTTGTGCACCTGCATTTCAAGTTTATGCCCCATTCTTCTGCATTAGGCTAGAAGTAGAGATTTTTTTCTTCTGCCCCTCTGTGCCAATTCAGCCCTACCACCCCCAGTAGGCATTCTTTAACCCCTTTTTTCACTTGTGACTTGCCAAAGCATCATTTACAGTCTCAGCCCCATTCTTTTGCATTAGACCTCAAGCAGAGATTTTTTTCTTCTGCCCTTCTGTGCCAATTCAGCCCTGCCAGCCCCAGCAGCGTTTACAGTCTCAGCCCCATTCTGTTGCTTCAGCCCAGGTATATACTGTATACCAGCACTACGGAATTTCAGCCCTAAAACATGGTTTTGAGAACTTTCTGCAGGATGAGCCTATAAGCTGATGGTGTTTATAGACTCATCAAGCAGTGTTGCTCTTTTCAGACTCTTTCCTGCCTAGCAGAAGCTAAAATTTCTCTCTGACCCTCAGCACAATGTCTCTCCCTATCTTATCCCAGCCGCAAAAGACATGAACATGGCTGCCACTATTCTTATAGATCCAAGGTCACCTGATTTCGCCAGCCAATGACTTTTTCCTCATTTTTTCGATACCTACGTTTTCCTCTTTCCTTTCCCACCTCCCTTGCACAGTTATTGGTGCAAAAAATGCGCCAGGGAAGGTGGGAGGGCATACAAATTTTTATTGCGTTTACTGCGTGGAATTCAATTGGAAGCGAATATCTTAAGATTCGATCGAATATCTACTCGATCGAACGGTATTCGCTCATCTCTAATAGCTAGGCATGAATAAGGTGCCAAAATTCCAGTAATAGTTGTTTAGGGCCTCGGACAGAGCCGACTGTGCATGCCCACGGCCACGAGAAAATGGCTACTTACACCAGATTACTGTGCCTAGAAGATTGAAACCCAGAACGGAAGAAGAGATTGCGGGGAGGGAGTTCCAGAAGAAGATAGAGGCGGCACTGGAGAGTTCTCTCACAGCATTGGGGACGCCCCCAGTGCTGTTTGAGTGCTGAGGACCGCCCCCTCATTTGTATACAGAAGAAAATCCGGATTTCTACCGAACGGTGGCGTGGAAAAGAAATCTAAAAGGTAGAATAGAATAGCCTTTCTTAAGGCTATTCCTATGTGTTAATCAGGAAAATGATAGGATCTCTTTAAATCAGAATGAACTCCTTTCACATTTCATTTACCAGGGTGATCATTGCAGGTATAGCTCCCCTACCCTGGAGCTTTCTCTATAAATGTAAAAAGATGCCTGATATCTTATATGAATGGCCAAATCTTCCAAAAATGTCCTGGTGGCATTTGCAAGGAGGGGGTGACCTCCAAGTGCCCAGGAATAGTAGGCAAATCTCTTGGGCCCAACAATTTTCTATCATATTATACATGATGTAGGCACTTTATGTGTGGCTTATGTCATAATAAAAGAGGCATGACTGGCACATTTTGTGTTCACATCACAAGAAGAAGTGTGACATACTATAAAAGGGCCGTGTATTGTGCATATTCGAGGTGGGATTTAGCAAAGGGGGTGGGGCTATTCAAAAATGTTGATATATGTATGTAGGAAAGCACTAGGATCCCTGAATTTCTATTGCATTCTGCAGCACACAAGGATCACATCTAAAGCTGCTAAGATGCATCATCCTGATGATAATATTTTATTAGAAACAAACCAGCAACCAAGAATGGGAGATGGAGGCTGAGAAGTTCATACAATGTATTAGAACATTTGCAGGATAAATCAACTGAAGAGAATATCCTATCCTTAGTAAATGTAGATTCATCCAGAAAACAACGCCGCCTTCATAACTGGCAATTCCACAATATGGTTTCCCTGCAACTAAAATAAACACGTTGACATTGTGCAGTGACCCCCTGTCGGTAAAAGGCCTTGCCATGGAGTCATTCCCATGTACTCACAAACATATTCACATATCGTTTAAATCCACAGTCAATGATTTGAAGACAATGAGGTGATACTGGATTTGGGAGGCACATGGCCGATCTGACTGTCTTTTTGTAAAATAAGGGTCAATGTACTATTTCCACTTGTTCCCTTCAGTAGTACTCATTGTGGAAGAGGTATGTTTATGCAACTGTGGGAATTGCCAGCTATCCGTGGAGTGGGAAGGAGGCATTTCTAACTTGTCAGACCTGCATATACAATAGTACCATCTGTGGAGCGCAATAAAACTGCTATCATACTGTTTGTAGTTTGTGAGGAGAAATTGTTGTCTTTGTAATAGCATTATGGTGCTCTAATATGTCATAGGTACACATGATAACCTTTTGATTTCCAGGTCACAAAGCCTCAAACTCAACCACTGGCAAAATCTGGCACAATCTTAAAAATATACTGAGATGATCCTTTGTTTATGAAGTTGTGTTGGATTTTCTGGAGCAGAAACTTGAGTAATGCAAATGGGGGTGTTAGGCCTCATGCACAAGACCGTACTCTATATCCACAATTACAGATAATAGTACAAACCCATACATTTCAATGTACCTATACACACAGCCGTAGACACACAGATATAAATCCATATAGCCTTAGGCTATGTTCATACCTGTATCAGAAGGTCTGTTGCAGATTTTGTCTAAAATAAAGAACCCAGTCCTACATACATTACTTTGTCAGCCAGCAAAATGACTATACTGGATAAGTCATGCACCCCATTACAATGAAAGAGCTCAGTATTCAGTGGTTTCCATCATATTATGGATCCATCCCTGTCAGGATTTCCATCTAATGTGGATGTGAACCTAGCTTAAGCACTCCATAGTATCCTAATATTCAGGGTTTACTGTGGTACTCTAAAATGGCAAACACAACCAATATGATCTATGAACATATTTAGATCACATTTAGAAGATAGAGATTTAACATGGCCACTAAAGCAAAAGTAAAGAAGGAAAAGGAATGTCGGATAAAGACATTCAATCAGAAAAGCAGGAAGGAATTCATAGACAACGGAGAAGAAAAGTAGCAGCATACAAACACTGCAGAGTGGAAAGGGACAAAAGCATCGAAAACTGTATTAAAAGAAAAGATAGTGAAAAAAGGATAACGAAAAAGAAAGACTGGAAAGGAAAAAAGAGGGAAAGATGAAACAAAAGGAAAGGGAAATAAAAGGTAAAGAAAATGAAAGGAAAAGGATAGAGAAAAGAAAAGTGAAGTCATAGTAAAAGAAAAAGGACAGTGGAAAGGAAGGGAAAAGGAGGATATAAAAAAATGAAACCAAAGGATACTGGAATAGACAGAGAAAGGAGAGTCAAAAAAATAAGAAACAGGAAAGAAAAGGGAGAATGGCATAAAAAAGGGAAAGGCAATATAAAATATTGGCAATAAGATGGAAAAGGATAAACAAAAGGAATAAAACTGAGCAGAGAAGGGGTGAAGACAAGCTTTCTTTCTTATTATTCTGCACAGGGAAAAACCTGTCAATCCGCAACAGTTAGATACAGGGCCGCGCCTCTAATGACGAGGTGGCGGCCTCATGTGGTACTACGGAGGCGGCAGCAGCCACGACAATTTGATTTTTTTTTCTAAACTAGCAAAGGACAGGGCTGATCCGAAAACAAACAAACCGGCCCTATCCTGAGCTGGTTTAGGTGGCGTTATCACACTGTCTGCGCTGAGATGCAGACGTCTTATTGCCAGGTGAAAGGAGGAGGAGGAGGCGGCGGCAGCAGGAGCAGCGGCGAGGTAGGTAACACACTTTTGCTTATTTTTGTCTTTTTTATAATAAGCCGCTACCTGCCGGAGTATCCCCAGCAGGCAGTGGCCTATTTACCTAACTCCCCAGGCCTGCTCATGGCCACCCGCCCTCCCCCCTGTGATAGGACAGAGAGGGCGGCCGTGGGCAGGCACGGGCCCAGGCCGCAAACCCCAACAACCGCTTTATTATAATTGGGGGTCTTTTCACAGGCTTCGGGCCTGTATGCTAATGTCTCAGACCACGTGACGTTTGGCACATTACCATACAGGCCCGAAGCCTGTGATAGCAGTAACAGGCTGTTACTGCTAGCGCAGGCTTCGCGCCTGTATGGTACTGCTAGCACAACCACTGTGGCCCCTGCAACCTCAGTTATGCCACACAGTTTATTGTGCCACTGTGGGGCATAATATAGGCTGCAGGGGCCACAGTGGGGCATAATATAGGCTGCAGGGGCCGCTGTGGAGAAGTGAGGAGTCAAAGATGTCTGTGTTGCACACTTTACAGAGTCAAGTCACAGATGGAAGAAGTGGTCATGGCGGTCCAAAGGGAAGAGAGGGGAAATTTGGGAAGACGTCTCCTGTAAGTATTACCGCACAAAATATTACTGCATTGTATCCACTGTAATGTTACCACTAGCACCCTATTCCCCCGCTGCCTGAGGCGGTCGATCAAAAGATGAACACACCCCCTCCCCACAGTATTCAGTCTGCGGGGGTGTGTGGGGGGGGCGTCTTTTGATCGTCCGCCTCAGGCAGAAGAGAGGCTAGGTTCACCACTGGGTAGATAGGGACTGCCAACATTTTACAAATACATGTGATTGCAATTCATAAACTGTAAGCTCTCCATTACTACAGTGTGGGAATTTAAAGTGACAGTCCACTGAACTCAATGTTCTGTCACCTCAGATCTTCTGCCCTCAGATCTTCCGTTTAGCCAATATAGTAGCATTGCAATCTATGGCACAAGCATGGAAAGAGTTGCAGGTTTAATGCCCCTAAGGGGCTAAAAATAGAAACTTAAAAATGTTTGAAAACATTTTTAAAAACAACATTAAAAAAAGAATATTCAAAAGTCCTCCAAGATTACATGGAAATACAAATATATGTAAACACAATATGAATTCCTCAATCTGAAAATACCTACACTATTAAAATCTAAAAACATGTATCCCATATGGTGAAAAATAAGGACCAAAAGATTGGCTCGCTGTTTTTCGCTGCCTTGTCTACCAAAAGACGGAAAAAACTGGAATGAAAACTACTCATTGCTCCATGAGAAAGACACCTAAGGGCTAGTTCACACGTGGCACGGTAGGGCGGATTTTGACACCGAGAGTGACATAGGGAGTAGAGTCACTCTTGGGTCAAAACCCACCTGCCATGACTGTCGCGACTTCCGACAGTCGTGGCTTCTCCCTCCAGAGTTGGCTCAAATTAATGGGCCGTCTACGGAGGTTGCTGCCGCCAGGTGGACGCTGTGGCTCAACGAGCCGTGGAATCTGCCTGAAGAAAGGGCAGCTCGCTTCTTTTTGCCGCTCATGGAAAAAAGAAGCCTGGTGGTCTCCATAGACCACCATTGTGAGGGGGCAGATAATGATGTGGATTACGTGCCATAATCCGCCCCCTCTGTGTCCGTGTGAACGGGCCCTTACACAGCTCCATACTTATATAAAAGGTACTGCATATCACAGTATGTTTTATATTGCTGTGTGTTATTGTTGTAAAGGTATTCAAACAAGAAAAAAAATATTACTAATGTAGAATTTATAAATAAATTTGGTATCACTGTGATCAGACTCACCCCATTTAGAATTTTTTAATGGTTTCCAAGTACATTGTAAAAAAAACCCAAAACATTAAATGGTGCCATTATGAAGTACAATTTGTCCTGCAAAATTAGCCCTCATATAACTTGTGAACAAAAACATATATAAAAATATGGCTTTTGGAAGGTGTGAGCTGCAAAAAACTAAAAATCAATACGTCTTCAAGGGTATAAGCTGATAAAAAAAAGCCAAAAAAGGCACATTTTGCTGATTTGTATTATTTTGCACTGCACTCATATTAAAGATAAATCAAACCATTCATTTTAGCTGTATGGTAAGGAATGGATGCATAGTATGGATCATGTATTGTATTCTAAACAATAGGCTGGACAGAGAGCTATGCTTAGCAATGTGGTTTTTTTTAATACTTGAACTAAGCATAAAAGAAGCACATGAGCTTGTGTCCTGCTGTGTTGGCACATGGCGTACTTTAGATACCTGGAAAAATGTAAGGAGTCACTTTAATTTTGCTTCCACCAGCTTTCGTGTCAAGATTTATCTTTTCGAAGCATATAGCACAGGAAGCTGTTGTAGCAATGGAAGGAACAACAATACACAGGAACAAATGTATAAAAACGTATCAAATATCTTTATGATATATAGTATTAAAAATAAAAATCATAAAACCCACACTACCCATAAAAGTCATAAGGTAACAGATGAAAACCGGCTGTGTATCTATATATTGTACTAGTAATTTCCTAATAATATATCTTACATATAGTAGTGTTATATTCATATAAAATGTATGTAAAAAAAACATCATCAGATATCGCAGACAATATCACAAGAAGAACAAAAATAGACCCAAAGTACTGTAAACCGACCCAAGCATGAGTTTTGCCTAGAAGGCTTCTTCCATGGTGAACCACCTTATGTGTTATCGCGTGCCATAACCGGTCCAACTCAAGAAAACTTCTCACGTAAGTGCATTGCACATGTTGACGTGCGGTGCACCCAAAGAATTTACATGAAAGAAGAGGAACCTCTCCTGCAAGTATAGACATACCACACGGCATATGCAAGACAGATGAATAAGGGGAACCAAGACATAAAAACAAGAAATATATTCTTCGCTCAAATCATGAAAAAAATCTTCAAATCATCATGGACGGCATATATGAAGAGAGGTGCAAGGAAAAAAAACCCGACCGCAGGGGTAAATACATATGAAAAAGGTATAAGAACATCCAGCACACCCGAATATTGATAAAAATTAAAATATAACTTTTACTTCATGTTAGTTTAAAAAGTCTTACAACATGGATCCAGAAAGATAGACGAGAAGCCTACGCGTTTCGAGACCTGTCTTGTGGTCGAAACGCGTAGGCTTCTCGTCTATCTTTCTGGATCCATGTTGTAAGACTTTTTAAACTAACATGAAGTAAAAGTTATATTTTAATTTTTATCAATATTCGGGTGTGCTGGATGTTTCTTATACCTTTTTCATCGGAACCAAGACATACCTATACAAGCATAACGGGGGCAATATTGGGAATAAAGACAATAAAAAGACAGACACAAATAGAAATAATGATATATATTGTGTGGTGACAAAATGTGCCACAGTGGCATGCAGAACACCAACAAATAAAAAGCAAAAAAATAAGACCATAGAGGGAAAAACCACTCAACGCATTAATGAAGCCACTGACTGGCCTCAGTGGTCACGTGCGGCAAGCACTTCAGCCAGAGCATGCCCCCAAGCAGTGGAGAGCTGGGGCATGGCTTTTGTCTTCTTTTTAGGTTTCATCTTCCCCGATCTCCTGCCCAGTACTAAAAATATTCTGTACGACCCCTTTGATCATTGTACTTCACATGGTAAAGTCACAGTATTTGAATTATGGACTAAAAACAGAAATATTACAGTATGACAATGTGAAACTTTCCATCCTGTAAAAATAAAGGGGCAATTTCAACAGAGTCCATTCAAAAGTCAACCAAAGCCTTTTAAAGCAAACAAAAAAGAAGAAATTTGTTTCCCAAATGTTAAAAAGTTAAAGTTCCAAAAGTTTGAAATGAACGCTGTTTTTGCTGTAAAATAAAGAGCATATAAATTCACTTGACAGTTTCTTCAGATATTAAAATCTCCGAAACAGTTTTACATGAGCGGCCAAATAAACTTTAAGTAGTCATTATCCATGAAATGGTATTCGTTCATCACTTAGCAATTCTTGTACTAGTTGACATTCGTAGGCAGAAAGTTCAATTGTATCTCAGGTCCCAAATGAGCCTATCTAAAGGTAATAAGGAAAATCATAGAACAGAAAGCACATCCCCAGATTGTTTGCAGTGCCGAGATTAGGAGAAGTCATTACCAAGTTATTACAAAGCACAGCAAATACCGCCAGGCCGCTCACTACAAGACTGCATTGCTTCAGCTTTTCTATACTGCGATTGACCAAAGATAGCGGACAGCAAAGACCTGATAGCTTTTAAAGGTCTTTTAGCAGTCATAAGTAATCATCATGGGTCAGCACAATTTACACTAGTCATATAAAGCATATAAATAAAGGATTGCCCTTGTATATGCGGGAAGCATTGCTGCAGTTTAATTCATATGCCGCTATGAGGATAATAATGGTTCCATCAGTCTACAGAATACACATTTAGCTGCATCTGATCAGGGAATACGGTATTATGGAATACTATATTCACAGCACTAGGCTAAAAAGGATAAATACGGTATACTAAACTTTATTCTGCATTCAGATGCATCACTATTCAGTACTGCAGATATTTGACCAGTCCTGTCTGTGACTTCAGAAGTATCATCTCTTATTGGGAAGTTCCACTATTATGTGGCTTTTCAAGATATAAATTAACAATGAAACATCATGCCTCTATTGCTGGTACCTGCAGAACGTTCTCGTTCAGACTGGTAGATCTGTCAGCAAAGGAGGAATTAATATTAATAGGACCGGTAGGCACTTTATCCTACCCAAGAAATGCTGCATCTAGGGGCATGCAATAAAACATGTAAGGTAGGGTTCACACTACCGTTGGATTCCGTTTAGAAGGTGTCCATTTAAAAAAACAAACAAACCCAAAAACGGACACCTATCATAACGGACACAAACAGACAGTAACTGATTTCTATCAGTTACAGTCCGTTAGAAGTCTGTTGCCCATAGACTTCAATGTTAAAAAAATAACAGACACTTGTGATGGGGCCACACGGTGGCTCATTGGTTAGCACTGCAGCCTTGCAGCGCTGGAGTCCTGATGTTCAAATCCCGCCAAGGGCAAAAAACCATGTGCAAGGAGTTTGTATGTTCTCCCTGTGTTTGCTTGGATTTCCATCCCATATTCCAAAGACATACTGATAGGAAAAAAAAAAGTACATTGTGAGCTCTATGTGGGGCTCACAATCTACATAAAAAATCCCGCATGTAGGATTTTTTTGGTCCACTTGAAAAACGGACATGGTTGTAAACGAACACTAACGGATTCAAGATAAAATCCCATTGAAATGAATAGAAATTTCAGACGGACCAGCTAGTGTCCGTTGCTAAAATTTTGTATGGACAATAGTCACGGACACTGCTGATGGAATCCAACGGTAGTGTGAACGCCCCCTAAAGGGATTTTTCTGGACTTTAATATTGAGGGCTTATCCTTTGGACAAGCTATTAAAGGGGGTCTCCCACCAAAGCAACTTTAAGATATGGAATTATTTGCAGATTGGTGGGGAACTGAATACTAGAACTCTCACCAATCACGAGAATAGGAGTGTTTTGCTCCCCAGTGTAAACTGAACCAGTGGTTGTAAAGATGCACCCCTCCAAATTCGTTTCAGTGGGACGACTAGAGATAGCTGGACTCTGGCGATGTCCAGTGGTCCCATAGAATGAATGGAATGAGAGTATTTCTGTGTCGTTAATGATCCATTCAGAATGTGAAGCAATACAATCCCCTACTCAGCTACTAATGGATGTATGACATTCATTGGTGGGGATGCTTGGAGTCAAACCTCCACTCAACGCATATTGATGGCCTACATAGAGGATAAGTCATCAATTTTGAAATCCAGGTGATGTCATATTGATGACCGATCCTTAGGTCTACTTCACACAGGTTTATTCAGTCTGTGAAATACAAACCATATGTTGGCCAGATTTCCCAGGCCAAACATGAAATAGGGACCAGAACTCAAGTATCATGGTTATCTATGATGCTAATAGTTCCCACCCACCAATGGGACTACTATCCTATACTGAAACCGTGACTATAGTACAATACAGCAGTTCCATGGGGAGGCAGCAACTCCTAATTTCATAAGTGGCTATGACTCTTAGAATCCAGGTCTATGCTCAGTGTTCAATCTGGGAAACATAGCAGATGCACGGTTTTACAGACTGAATACATCTGTGTAGGCCTATGCATGGGCCATCAATATTAAAGTCCTTGAAACCATCTTAAACAATTTCTTTTCTCTGTGTGACTATGTAAAATGGGAGACACATCAAATGGAGGTTCAGTACGGACCCTAGAATACTGAATTACAGATCACTATCAAATGGATTATCCTGATATGTGTATTTTAAGAAATGAAAAGGAACACTGTCTACAGCAGAAAGATGATGAAACTTTTATAAACCGGAGCAAGTACTGTACAATTGAAACATTCAATGAAAATATTTGTAGGGAAATAATACTAAAGAAAGAGGCTATGTTGTATAAAAATATAGTCCCTCGGGAGGTTAGACTGTTAATTCTTTAATATTAGACGCTGTAGTTTCCTAAATCTTTGGCTTTCACCTGTTATATTGATTTTAACAGCATTAATTGTTTCCACGAAACTGTATCAAACTGTGAACAGCAGACTGCAACCTACACTTTCTCAAGACGCGCAGGCATGTAATGTGAGGTCTCAGCAGCCCGAGTGGAGGAAGGAGCATTGCTGGAACACGGCCAATATCCAGTCTTCATTTTTAATGCACTACCAACACAAAGAGGTGGTGCTGTGTATGAGGCTCAGGATCACAAATCCTCTGTTCTGTGCTGCTGGATTTCCAAAACGTCACTTGTACTGCTGCTTTTTCTTAAAGAAATGCAGGCTGGGCTTCACAGTTTGGGCTGATTCAGTGGCCTCTGTTGGCTTCAGTACTTGCTACTACTTCAGGGCATTTACAAGTTCATAGTAGCGTCGTGTAGTGACAGGTTCACTCTAATGTGAATGTTAATGTTCCATTGGAAGGAGAACACTTATCAATTGCAGGAAGGATAACACATTATTTCAACCAATTCTTTTAATTCGCCATTTTAAAGTGAGGCATTAAACATTTATGGGCCACCTGTTTTCTCATCTCTGACAATCTGCTCAAAAAGTTTTCGCCAAATGGAACAATCGTTGAAGGTTTAGTGAAAAATGGTTGTTTCTAGAACAGAATTACATTTTAAAGAGAACTCCTCAAATATGAACAAAGCTGCTCAATTTGATAGGCAGACAAGGGAATGGGCGATGGTATCTGCTCCTTCACTTTCTACAGGCCACTTTCAGTTACATTTGTGGGAAATGCCCTTGGACCATCGTCACCTGTGACATGACTGCATTTTCCCTCCACAATCCTAAGAACAGAAAGGGAATGGCAACCTGTAACCCTTTGTTCTGGTAGTTGGCCCCTGGATCCTACCATTACTTTCTTTATGAAAACAGAATTTTGTTCAAAAAGTCAACATTACCTATAGGCAAGTCTACATAGGTCTCCTCTTCCAGTCTAGCAGTTTGCTGCCATCTTTCAATAGTCTAGTGTACTTGGGACAAACGCCATAGCAAACTTATAAAAGTTATTTTCCATATTCAAAATTAAGAAAAAAGTGAATCCCTTTTTATGTCTGTATTGGACCCTGACGAAGCCCACCAAGCCAATCTGAATGATTTCTCACGAATCATAGTAATGCACCTTTGTATATACATAGCTTTGACTATTTAATCACATGCTAAAATATAACTTTCAAGGGAAGGAAACTAAGGGGAGCAAATGAGGATATATACCGGTCAGCCACAAGATTAAAGGGGTTTTCCCATGTCACCCTTTCAGCAAGGCTGCGTGCAGTGTCTGCTTCTCACTTCCTGTATTTCTCTGCCCCTCCTTCCTCCTGCTGAACGGGACACAGAACACTTCTGCAGGTCAGATATTCTGCAGATTCTTCTACAGAACAAACAAAGTGTTATCTGTGTGTTTACATAGAGAGATAACAGAATTTATCAGATAATTGCAATTATCTGAACGGATAGCCCTGCCAGCAAGAGCAGTGAGTGAGTGATGTCACTTGTGCTATAGGTCCGTGGTTATAGCAATGCAGTGTAAACAACGGGGGGAATAAATTCACATATTAGGCAAACAAAGCATAATTTCTAAAGCAATATATTTAGGAAAAGGCTTCAATTTACATAAGCTACCAGTATAGATCGGATCCTTGAGATGGGCCATTTTTTCCAATCTGATGGCTCTATTACAAGCCTATGGGTCAGTTTTTCACAATCGTTTTTTGCTATCAGTGTCACTGATGTTAAAACGGATGAGCGTGTTTAGTCAAAATAAACCAAAAAACCCTTAAAACAATGAAGTTTATCAATTTTTTTCATTAGCAACTAAAATGGACGATTAAAAACCAGACACACAGCCAGAAAACCGATGAAAAATATGTGAAACACTGATGGAAAACGGATGTTAGAAACAGACAGCTTCACCTGTTTTTAATGTCTTTTTTTTCACTGTTTTGTGCATGTAGCCTTAAGCCACCAGCCTAAATACTGTATGGGTCATATTGCTAGAACAGCTAAGGCTTGTGCTGCCAAGTGTGCTGGACTGTTTATGCAACTCTTATACAAGTGATTACAGAAAGCTATGCTTGGACACCTTTCCATTCATACTCTGTCTAGATCCAGCAGCTACCTCTCTAACCTGGGAATATGCCAGAAATGTTTTAGAAGCCAATGCAACCGCAACTACTACTGCAACTTAATGGAGTTTTGTATTTGTAAAAATATGCTCCTTGCTAAACCAGTGTACGGTTGTTTTAGTATCCATTCACATCAATGTTTTTACATTCGTTTTTTGCATCCGTTGAAAAGATCAGCAAAACAGATGTAAAAAAAACCTAATGTGAATGGAGCCTAACATTGTAGCTGCTACGTTATAATACAAAGGTGATAAAGGATAATGCAACGGTTTATGTTGCAGTTGGAAAATCTGAACACGGACACAGTCCTGGAAATCTGCTGAGCCTACCATTCTCTGAAAAGCCATTAGAAATCCCTTTACAAGATATAAAACTTTATCACTTAAAATACAGCAGTTTTAAATCAATAGGATCTTGACAACTGGAAGTGTATTTTCTTTCTCCTTGACAAACATTCATTTTTTCAACTTTGGCGTGTAGAAGTCTTACTGAAATTTTAAGTTAGAATTTCACTCAGCTAAAAATCTCTCATTTGCTCAGCAAGAATCTGGACTTGGTTTATTTCTCTAATTTGTTCTTGTTTTGTAACTTATTCATGAGATGAGTGTTACCAGCCACAAGTAAGTAATGTCCTATAACAATAAGAAAGGGATGTCTCATCAGTACCATGCTAAGGGTGTTGTCACATTGTGTTGTTGGCCACAGCATACCCACACTCCACCACCATATAAGTAAAGCTCTAATGGATTATGGACTATTTCTCATTACTGCTCTGTTGACTATGATAAGAAAATTCTCTAAAAGGCATATAGAAAGAACAAAGTCTTTAACTAGCTGCCGCCTTGTGACATTACTACATCAGCATTGGGAACCTGTTGCCATGAACCAACATAATGGTACGTCATAAACATGGTGCCGGCTGAGAAGCCAAGCCAGAGCCATTGGTAAGATGTGCCAGCTGTGACACATAGCTAAGGTCCTTCTGTAATAGCTGCAAGTTGTGAAAATACTGTTCATAACTAGGGTTGAGCGATCAGGATCGGAAAAGATCGGATTCCGATCGGCAATCGAGTAAATTCCGATCCTGATCTTTTTAGGCGGGATCGAGGTTGGAGGTTATTTCCCACAATGCTTTGCTACTGGCCAAGCATTGTGGGAAAAGCTAACAAAGTTTGGTCCCATAGGAATGAATGGATGCAACCGGCACACAGCCTGTGCCGGCGTCCGGCCGCTTAACCCCCTGTGTGCCGGCTGCGTCCATTCATTCTAATGGGAGACTAGCTAACATCTCTAGTAGCTTAAGGCTTGGTTCACATATGCTGATGTGTTCTGTCCGTAAGAGTCCGCATGAGGACCCCTACCGACAGAACACAAGTGCAACTGCAAGCGCTGTGCAGTTCAAGCGTACGGGCCCCATAGACTATAATGTGGTCCGTGTGCTTGAACTGCACAGCTCTTGCAGTTGCATTTGTGTTCCGTCCGTAGGGGTCCTCATGCGGACGGAACACATAAGCATATGTAAACCGGGGATAAAACTTACCTGCACAGAAGCGCTACCGCTGGTCTGGTCCCCCTGTTCTCGCCTCGCTGCTCCCGCCTCCCAGGTTAGTGTTACAGACCTAGGAAGAAGGCGAAGCTTGTGGCTTAGGAGAGTGTGGGCGGGTACTGGGAGGGGAGCACTCACGTCTCCCCGCCCTGTACCCGCCCACACTCTAAGTCACAAGCCCGGCCTTCTTCCTAGGTCTGTAACACTAACCTGGGAGGCGGGGGCAGCGAAGCAAGAACAGGAGCAAGAACAGGGGGACTGGACCAGCGGCAGTGCTTCTGTGCAGGTAAGTGGACACCAGGGGGGACTAACTAGCCAGATGATTTTTTTTTAATCACTAAACAGAATGGATTCTTCAATTTTTGGACTCCATGCTGTGTAGTGAACAGGATCGTTTTTAAAATCCGATCTACGATTATTAAAAAAAATCCCATTGACTTGCATTGGGATCAGGATTGAATGGAAAATGATCGGAAATCGGATTTTAAAAACGATCCTGAAATCTCAAGATCGGCTCAACCCTATTCATGACCATTTAACTCTTGGATTATGCAATGAATAATGATGGTGGCATCTAAGAGGTCTCCTTCCCCACCCCATCAGAAATGAAGGTCCTTATATAACCCACATAACTATATTTATACATTTTGTTTGATCCAAAGGCTTATAGTTATCATAACTAAGTTAACAAATCAAACAATTGGAGTGAGGGTTCTGCTCACAAGATATTACATTATATGAGGAGATAGGGGGACACTAGAGGTAAGACAGCTTGTTTGATACAATGTTCCAGCCATCTTTTAATAGAAAAGGTTATGTAAATGAATCTGTATGAACCCGTCACAAGCTGGTATCTGAATAAACAGATACTAAGTGCAAAGAGTGCAGTATAACGTCTAGCTGGAGGGGTCAGGATCTGAGCAATAGAGGAGGAAGGATAGAATGGGATAAGAAAGGTTAGTGTAGTGTGTGGAGGTGTAGAACAATGTGATCAGGTAGTGTGATAAACCTGCCTAAATAGATGTATTTTAGGGCATTTTAAAAGTTGGTGTAGTTGGGGATTAATCGGATTGTCTGGGGTAAAGCATTCCAGAGCACTGGTGCAGCTTGAGGAAAGTCTTGGTGATGGGAGTGGGATGTTCAGATAACAGAGGATGTAAGTCTAAGGTCATTGGCAGATAACAGAGAGGACGGTTAGGAAGGTAAATAGTGATGAGGGAGAAGATGTAGGAAGGTGCATAGCTTTGGATGGATTTGTAGGAAAGTAACTATTTTATATTGTATTCTGTGGTGGATGGTCAACCAGTGTAGTGACTGACAAGGTAGATGCACCTTTGTACTGGTTTAACAGAAAGATGAGTCTAGCAGCTGCGTTCAGCAATAAAATTGACATTACTTAGTTACACTGTCTACAAATTAATATATAAAAATGTATGTCACATATAAAGCAAAATGGAAAATAAAATAAAAGAAATAACAACAAATGTTCCTGGAAAAATAAAAAAAAAAAAATCTCCCACATAACTCCAATGATGGAAAAAGAGGCGTTTTTAGGAGGAGGAATTTGAGTCAGTTTCCTGACCAAATTCTTGACCAAAAAACTCAGTGTGAACACAGCCTAAAGCTCAGGAGCGTTCCTACACATTTTTTTTTTTTTTTTTGCAGCCAGGGCTCACTGAAGGGCCTGTGGAAGCGCTGACAGCACACGCATATCATGTTGATATGCATGTAGCCTTACTCTTCAGTTCTTTCATTTTACATGTGAAACACAATTATCATGTTTTACCTATAAAATAGCATTGCAACTATCCACCTATCACAACCACTGCAGTAGTACCCGCAACGCAACACTGACTTGCCTGACGGTACACTCACATCAACTTTTGTGCATCCATTCACTGAATCTGTACAGGCACCAACTAACCCTTTTGGAGAAAAATGATGGCTTTCAGTTGCCATAGGTTTACATCTGTTTTTAGTGGATCCAATAAATAGAGCCACTAAGATATAGAATATGTGATGTGCATGCATCTTGACATACGCCTAACCACCTCTCAATCTACATTCATCATTCACTATAGAATTTCAGCTTTACCCATTCAGTGAATGAGGTGATGACTCAACACTCATGTCGCTGCCAGCAAATAAGGGACCAAGTGCTGGGAAGGAGTAAAGCAATCAATTGAAGGATGGGGGAGTATAGAAGCAATGAAAAGAAGTAAAGGATCAAGCCTGATCTTTCACCTCTCCATCACTTCATTACTTGCTATCACTTGGTCCTTACTGTTGACAAAAAAAAAAAAAAAAAAATACACATACTTGAGTTTATATATATATATATATATATATATATATATATATATATATATACACACACACACACACACACACACACACACACACACGTATATAGTATTCAGTATATACACACATATAACGATTGAATTAAAAACGTAAACTATTTAATTTAGAATTTTAAAATAGTACATAGGCGAAGTTTACGTGAACCTAATATAAATAAAACACTGTATTACTGTATTAGGAGGCAATTTGCTAGCACAAAGGTAACGTAAGGTGGGAGCCGTGACATTAAAATACTTAAGCAATCATTGTCAAATGTCTTCCCTCGAATCATTGCTTGTAGAATGAATCCAATACATTAATAACCACCCCCCTCAACGTCTGTCTAATGAATTTCTAGAGACATGCAGCAGAATATCTTACAGCTATTCACAGCCATCTGTCCTTTTTTCCTCTTTGCAGCAATATGAATTTGCAAGAGTTGTAATATAATACATTGTGTTGTATGCCACTGCACGTTTGCTAATACTGACATATCAATTTAACCTATCAAGAGTCACAACTTCTTTATGGCCGTGCTGGTCAGACAGGAGCTACGCTCTGGTATAAAGGACGTCTGTCTCTTCTATCTCCTATAACCTGGACGCTAAGATTATTTTCTTTATAATTTAAAACTCCTTGTAGAGGCCACTGAGAAATGGAATAGTAGGTTGTAAACCGTACAATGAGAAACCAAGTGAATGTGAACAGTTTTATGTCCGG
The DNA here is from genome assembly GCF_031893055.1 of Leptodactylus fuscus. NCBI lineage: Eukaryota > Metazoa > Chordata > Amphibia > Anura > Leptodactylidae > Leptodactylus > Leptodactylus fuscus. Next base: position 88,885,719 of record NC_134268.1, read on the forward strand.
GTACATTGGCAATTCAATTTGTATGTTAATCCAAACCAGGACTATGTCTAATCCAAAAATTCACCAGGGAGGTATTAAAATGAGGGTTTTCAAGTCTTTTAATTATTAGGCACCATCAGTGCTATTTCAGAGTTTTAATCTCCTCTATGTCAATAGTCAGGAAACTTTATCTGGAAAATAGCCGGCTGCTGCTTATTGTGCTGCTACAGTTCAGACACAACAGATACAAGCTGCAGAAAATAAGAACCTGAATATGTTTAGTGCAGAAATACTGCAGCAAGGACTCAGACATTAAGGGGTTGGTTACAGCAAAATCATTATGGTGCCTGTAAAAGCAAGGCTAAACATGCAAACTGTGCCAACACATACAAATATCCAACTCTTCTCAACATGTCAAGCTGTACATGAAGGATGCACTTGTTCCAGGCTGAGGACATGGAAAAGACTAAAATAATAATATAGTGATATTCACTGCTCCATTGCCAAACTGTCCCAATGGTACGGCCTTGGTTATTTGCACTGGTCTCTGGTACTGGCACTCTAGCAATGACAGCTGTTGCAGGCATTAAGGCTATATTAACAGGACCACAGTGTAAAATGGATTGAAAAGTCAATTTTTCATTGCAGATTTTCATCCATGAGCCACGTTCTTAGAGATTCCTCAATAGCTTGAGACAGAAATACAACCCGTATCTTGCCAGGCTGTTCACCTGAATTGCCCCATAGACTTGTATTGTTTTGACAATAGCAGTTTTTCATTGTTGTGTGAATAAGGTGGATCTGGTCTCATCAGTGCTGTATGGTCGTTGCATCAATTGTCATCACTGCAGGGGACCACTGACATCATTGCTTCAGTCCCAGAAGCAGAGACCAAAGCAAAGGACACAACACCATTTCCACAAAAAAGTTATACTGTGCATGTTTTGTTTTTTAAAACATGAAAGCCTGTTGGTGATGTATGCCAGTGTATGCCCACACCTCCTTATAAATCTGTGCAACCGCCACTGCCTATGTGGTTAAACATGTAATGGTGACAATCATTGGTGTATTTACATACCTCACAACTTTCAAAGGATGCAAAGAGGGACAAAATGTGAGGAGCACTATGCGTGCCATGGCATATTTAGCCCATTCTCACCCATTTCTGTTTGTGCCCCAACACAGTATAATGCTCCTACAGACACCATAACATTAAATGACCCCACATTATAATGTTCCCCTCCAATTGCCGAACAGTATTAAGTCCCTATCCTGGTGCTCCAGTTTAAACTGGGAACAAATAGAGATTAAACTTGAGCAGGTGAGGGAAGACATTAAACTAGGGGCAACAAGAGGCAGACATGTCCTCCTCCAGCTACCCTCACAGTTTAATGTCCTCCTCCAGTTGCTCTCAGTTTAATGTCCCCCCCATCTGTACCCAGTTTAATGTCCCCCTTCATCTGCCACCAATTTAACATCCCCCTTCAACTGCCCCAAGTTTAATGTCCCCTTCATCAGCTGCCAGCTTAATGCCTCCCTTCATCTGCCACCAATTTAATGTCCTCCCCTACATCTACTCCCAGTTTAATAGCCCCCCCTTCATCTGTCACCAGTTTAATGTCCTCCTTTATCTCTAAGTTTAACATTGTAAAATCCCTGATACTCACCTATCCTCGCTCCCCTGCTGCTCTCTCTCTGTCATCACATCGCGTCTACAGCTCCTGTGGCCGGAGCATAGGGAGGGGAATAGTGGTGAAGCAAGAGCAATCTGCTCCTGCTGCCCCACTGCATTCAACTCATCTGTGTCCTCTCTGGATGCAAATGAGTTGAATCTGGGACATACTTCCCGCCGACCGGGACCTCGGGACACGACCCACAATACGTGACTGTCCCGCAGAAACTGGAAAGGTTGGGAAGTATGGCACTTGGACACATGAGGCAATTTGGTATTAGCAAGAACTTGCACATTACTTCTAACAGAATTCTATACAAGTCTTGCTGAAAACCTGCAGCACAGATAATATAGACCAATATGCAGGCAGTATGTTATGGAACAGGAAAAGCTGGGCATATTGATATATTGCTTTATTACTAAAGTTCCACTATAACTTGAAATTTACTCATTTATATCTCTGCTGCATCTGGAATAATGTTTGTAATAGCGCAGGATATTAAAACGACCATACTGTATGAAGCAACAAAAAGCTTTATAAGCTTTCAAACAGACTGCTTGTACATTTATGCTATGTCCGGCCATCATAAATTTAACAGTGTATAACAGTGAATCAGGAATTAAATTAGACATGCTAGAACTCACAATCTATGGGTAGTAGTTGCTGCAGAACCTCTTTGAAGAGTATCAAAATAATAAAGGCCTACAATTAGGAAACCCCACCCCAGTTTCTGAAACAGATGGGAGTTATAAGGTATGAGAAATTACCAGGGCTGCTACAGAGACTCTATGAGAATGGTAAAGTCAAGCTAGACATCACCTGATTTCTGTATATGATCACTTAACCAAAAGGGTCAAATTTTATATACCACATTGTAAACTCAAGGATAGAATTTATGATGCCATTTCTACCAGTTTCATAGCGTTAAGAAGTTGCAAATGTTTATGTGCAAAATTTATCATCTTTTTACCATTACATGCTGCGCTTGCCAATTTTCTGAAAAGAATGGTGTGCTGAGGCTTCGAGAGAGGACAAAGCACTTTTACTATAATTTCTAACTTATATCTCACATATTCACTGTTGACCCATCTATATTTTACCAAAATTATTTCTAAAGTAAGGAGAAGTTCTTTTCTTTTGAATAAATAATATAAGAGAAATTTTCACATCAAAGAGGTTATGCAGTATCTGGCACAGCTTCTCGTTATTCCCAGTCTACTGATGAACAACTAGATACTGATTTAGGGGGGGTTGGTGGGCAGACTTGGCTGGGAAACTGAGCCAGCGTGCAGGTGACAAACTGAGAGGGGATCTTGGCACAATGATGTTCAAGCTGAAAGTGAAACTGAGTAATCTGCTCATGTCTGTACAACGGCGGTCTAGCACCATTTCTAGATTTTTACCCCATTCTGACATTAGAAAGCTCTTACACGTTTACACACAGACCATAAAAAAACCTGTTCACTGACAAATACAATACAAGATGATTACGTATGATAGGAGAAGCCTAGGCCTTACATCTGGTGTCTATGATATTGTTGTAATCTTAAATAGAGCACTGGTCGTTTCAATGCAGACAAATGTTTATTTTAGATATAACAGAAGCTGGATCGTGAATATTTCCATATAATCCTTCACTAGAACAGGGCAGCAAACATCCTGCCATTTACCATTTGCAGACTGCTATTTTCATGCAACAGAGTGTGTACAAGCAAAATCCTGGCCCTTATATAGAGGCTTTTTAGATCTGTGTGCTCTGCAAACAGCAAAAAAAATTGGCATTAATGGCATTTAATTGTGTTATAGGCCCAACGGAAATTGGCTTCTGTAAAAATAGTTTTATTTTGCAGCAATGTCCCTAGTGTCTTTGTGGATAGTAGGAGGTCGACATTATGTTCCTCATGTTAAAACCTGGCAAATGTGGTTGGAATGGGATAAAGCAGCAGCTGCTGTACGGGCTAAAAGCAAAGTCTAGTAAACAAGTTGGGAAATGTCGGGTAGATAAGTGCCTAGGACCAATTAACTAGTAGGAAAAAAAACATCAGGATAGAAAAATAATGTGAATAATGGGAAAAAAGTATAGTGATCTGATCCGCTATATGACTTCTGGTCTGTAAAATGTACCAGAAGCCAAGGATAAATCTTGTATCAAGTAGGAAAGTACGTCATATTGGAGGCCCCTACAGCCTCCTAGATTAGTATGTGAGTATTTCATCTTGAATAGAATATGAAGCCTTCTAATAAGTATGACAGTACCTCGTATTGGAAGGACCATGAATAAACAATTGTACAATTGTCGTGCAGGTACCTTGATACATCTCTGAAATAAAGAGCATTTTAAAGAAAAACTACCAGGGAATGGAAAAAAATTATATATGTCAAAACATACTAAAAATATTAGCTAGCTCCATAGATTATTGGCCAGTTTCCACTTTAGAGAACACCAAAACTAGCAGTGAAACCAGCACATTTGGACGCTGACAATGCTAGCCTCTACACGAGCACGGAGCTTCATTAAGGTAACCTCCGCATCCAATGGCTAGTTTACACGTGTTAGTTTTTGACCCAGATTTTGTAGTGAATTCAGTGTGTAAAATCTGGGTCACATCTGATGAGAACACTCATCCCATGCATATGAATGGGGTTTCCACAACTTTGTTTAGGCAAGACAAAATTTCTGAGCAGAATTTTTGAGACAGCTGCAGAAAACAAATTACCACAGAAATAAGGATATTTGTTGCTTGAGGGAGCCTTCACACGATGTAACGCTGCGCTCATTCTGATCGGAAAAAGACGTTCAGAATGAGCGCGTAAAAAGCAGCTCCCATTGACTTCAATGGGAGCCGGCATACGTGCGCTCCCCATTGAAATCAATGGGAGGCTTTTTTCCCTATTACGCGCGTAATACACTGAAAACATAGGGGGGAAAAAAGCCTCCCATTGATTTCAATGGGGAGCGCACGTATACCGGCTCCCATTGAAGTCAATGGGAGCTGCTTTTTACGCGCTCATTCTGAACGTGTTTTTATGATCAGAATGACCGCAGTGTTACATCGTGTGAAGGCTCCCTTAAAGGGATTCTACCATTAAACTACTTTTTTTTCTAATTACCACGTTGGAATAGCCGTAAGAAAGGCTATTCGTCTCCTACCTTTAGACGTGGGCTCCGCCACGCCGTTCCATAGAAATGCCGGTTTTAACCGGTATGCAAATGAGCTCTCCGCAGCAATGAGGGCGGGCCCCAGCGCTGAAAGGCCAATGAGCGCATCCCCATTGCTGCCCAGAGCTCTTTCCTGCGCCGCCTCCTTGTTCTGTAGCAACTCCGCCTCTTCTGGCTTCTCTTGCTCTTGTAGTTCGATACAGGAGCATAGAGAGGCCACTCCAAAATGGCCGCCGGCCAGCCCCTGTATTGAACTGCAAGAGCGGCTACCCAAAAATGGCCGGCGGCGTATTAAGGGGCAGATAAAATCTGGATTACTTTGTGGGGAAAAAAAAAAAAAAAAAAAGGTGTACATCCTTTGTACAAATTGCAATTTGCCACCTAAAATAGCACCAAAATTTTACATTTTAAATGAAACATTAAGTGCTCCTAAAGATCTCTTTGATTATAAAAAAAAAGTATGCTCTCACTTTGTTCCATTAATAAATTTATGACTCACTATGTCTTCAATTAAAAAAAAAGCAGCCCCTTACCATCCCAGTATACAGTACTTACTACAAGTATACTAAGCAAAGTGCCGATCTGTGAATCAGAACATGATTTAGATCCATGGTTATTACAGGTCACAGCAGAAAGAGGATTGTACGGGGGGCGAGACACCAACATAGTTTCGTGTCCAGGAAGGGTGGCTGATAGCTAATTCTGTCACTATTAAATTCCCTGCAGTGGTTGACACCCAGTACAAAATTGTCTGACCACTGTATAAGCAATACTACCCCTGCTACCTCTTGTGTCACCCTCTCTACCTCATAGATTGTAAGCTCCTGTGAGCAGGGCCCTCAGTCCCATTGTGTGAAATGACTTTGTTTACAATGTATCTTCTTGTCTGTATTTGAACCCTACAAATTGTACAGCACTGCAGAATATGTTGGCGCTATATAAATAAAATTTATTATTATTATTATAGTTCGTTCAGACACTTATTAATGCTGTTATACTGTATAAACCATGCCCAGGTAGTTCAGGAGCCTGCAGGACCTGTAATGGTGGCAGTATAAATTGTAGTTGTCACCAACTAAAATAAGGACTCAATACAACAACTCAAGAAAAAGGTGTTTTTTTGTTTTTTTTTTGCAGAAATAATACTCTCTAATTATCTTAAAGAAAATAATGTGAAATTAAAGTAAAGCCAGTAAAACCTTGGCCACGGACTAAATAATGATCAGTTCCTGGCATTCCAGCCATGGTCTTACACACCTCATTGTGAGGATCCATTACTGTAAAAGAGAAAAGCACTTGGCATTTGAAAAGCATTTCACTCCTCACTTTGTGGAGTAGACAGGGGGAAGGAGAGAATCATAAAAGAACAGTGGCTGGCACTTCTGTGCTGTATTACTGCCAGCCTGCTGAGAGCAATTACCATAGCACAGACATCACTACCTTTATTCAACATTATTGAATTAAGCACGAAGAAAAAAGGGTGTTCGATTCAGCGGGGAATTTATTAAAAATTGTAATGTAAAATTTAGACTGGATCTAACGCTCTCAATATTGAAGGTCAAGGTATACCTGCACAAATGAAATATATAAATATATACAGTCCTATGAAAAAGTTTGGGCACCCCTATTAATCTTAATCATTTTTAGTTCTAAATATTTTGGTATTTGCAACAGCCATTTCAGTTTGATATATCTAATAACTGATGGACACAGTAATATTTCAGGATTGAAATGAGGTTTATTGTACTAACAGAAAATGTGCAATATGCATTAAACCAAAATTTGACCGGTGCAAAAGTATGGGCACCTCAACAGAAAAGTGACATTAATATTTAGTACATCCTCCTTTTGCAAAGATAACAGCCTCTAGTCGCTTCCTGTAGCTTTTAATCAGTTCCTGGATCCTGGATAAAGGTATTTTGGACAAACAATTCAAGTTCAGTTAAGTTAGATGGTCGCCGAGCATGGACAGCCCGCTTCAAATCATCCCACAGATGTTCAATGATATTCAGGTCTGGGGACTGGGATGACCATTCCAGAACATTGTAATTGTTCCTCTGCATGAATGCCTGAGGATTTGGAGCGGTGTTTTGGATCATTGTCTTGCTGAAATCTCCATCCCCGGCGTAACTTCAACTTCGTCACTGATTCTTGAACATTATTCTCAAGAATCTGCTGATACTGAGTGGAATCCATGCGACTCTCAACTTTAACAAGATTCCCGATGCTGGCATTGGCCACACAGCCCCAAAGCATGATGGAACCTCCACCAAATTTTACAGTGGGTAGCATGTGTTTTTCTTGGAATGCTGTTTCTTTTTGGACGCCATGCATAACGCCTTTTTTTATAACCAAACAACTCAATTTTTGTTTCCAAAATGAAGCTGCCTTGTCCAAATGTGCTTTTTCATACCTCAGGCAACTCTATTTGTGGCGTACGTGCAGAAACGTCTTCTTTCTCATCACTCTCCCATACAGCTTCTATTTGTGCAAAGTGCGCTGTATAGTTGACCGATGCACAGTGACACCATCTGCAGCAAGATGATGCTGCAGCTCTTTGGAGGTAGTCTGTGGATTGTCCTTGACTGTTCTCACCATTCTTCTTCTCTGCCTTTCTGATATTTTTCTTGGCCTGCCACTTCTGGGCTTAACAAGAACTGTCCCTGTGGTCTTCCATTTCCTTACTATGTTCCTCACAATGGAAACTGACAGGTTAAATCTCTGAGACAACGTTTTGTATCCTTCCCCTGAACAACTATGTTGAACAATCTTTGTTTTCAGATCATTTGAGAGCGGGCTGTCCATGTTCGGCGACCATCAAACTTAACTGAACTTGAATTGTTTTGTAGAAAGAAATGGTCCAAAATACCTTCATCCAGGATCCAGGAACTGATTAAAAGCTACAGGAAGCGACTAGAGGCTGTTATCTTTGCAAAAGGAGGATGTACTAAATATTAATGTCACTTTTCTGTTGAGGTGCCCATATTTTTGCACCGGTAAAAATTTTGGTTTAATGCATATTGCGCATTTTCTGTTAGTACAATAAACCTCATTTCAATCCTGAAATATTACTGTGTCCATCAGTTATTAGATATATCAAACTGAAATGGCTGTTGCAAACACCAAAATATTTAGAACAAAAAATGATTAAGATTAATAGGGGTGCCCAAACTTTTTCATAGGACTGTATATGTTATATTATATATATTATGATGTACGGGGGATTCAGAAGCTCTGGTTTCTTTCCCAAAAGCAGTCTTTATTGCAGCAGACAAGCTTAAAGGTACAGGTAGTGCTGTTCAGCAGCTCAGAATGTCAAAACAAACAAATGAAAATAAAGACCTACGCCTCTCCGGCGGCTTACTAAACGAGTTATTCCCTTACTAACCAGGGGGTCAACCTACTGCTGACCTCCTAACAAACAGGGTTCACAACTAAACAAGGGGTACACATACCCAGCCCTTTAACAGCGTCCTTTTTGGCAGAGCTTTCCCAGACTGGTTGACTGTGTGTTTCAGTCTCTCTTCTCTCTCTCTCTCCCTCACTAACCAGCCCACCTGTGCTACCTACAAAGCCCTGCAGGACTGGCCCGAACTTTTACTCCAGTCCAGGACCTACAAGCTAAACACCTGTGCATACTGCAACAGTCTTGGGGAAAAATAGCGGTTCTCCCACACTATACCGCTCTCTACTTCACATCACAATATATATATATATATATATATATATATATATATATATATATATATATATATCTTTATTTTTCCTACCTAATGAATTAATTAGTATAAGCAAACATGTTCATACAGAGTATAGAACAAATAAAGTGAGTGGAATGCCGGTGATCTGTGACCACTGGCATCTTTCTTCTCCCAACACTCACAGCACCTGGATTACTCACATTCTTGTGGCCATTGCTTTCTTTCTCCTCCTCAGTAAATGCATGTTCCCATAGGCTACACACACTCTGCCCGACTGAAACAAGGGTCAGAATATGCATAGCCAAGAGTGTCCTAAGCCTATCAACAGGGTATGTAAGACACTATCACGTATGGAAGGGTGTCTGCGCAATAAGATTCTCAGCTTTCTAGTTTCTGTGAAGGTGTATTCTGCTACTGTTACTTTGATCGTCCACATTTTAAACTCTGTTGTCTTGCCCAACTCTGAAGCTGTTGTGCTCTATTTACTGTGATGAATGAAATCTGCCTGCTCTGACCTTGGCTTGTCTACTGACCACATCTCTTCATCTGTTCATTCAGTGCCATATGCACCAGGTTCAGCCACCAATAAACTGAGACTACTAGAGGTAGCCTCCAGGTGATTACTTGCAGTGAAGACCAGATTCCCTATGGGGGTCAAAGGGTGAAAACCAATGGACAACTTAGATAATGTCCTCAGGACAAGCCAACAGTGGAACATTGGATTCACACCCTCTGCATGTGCATAGAAGTCCCTACTATCCAAAAATAGTGTTAAATTATCCTGTATGCTGAATACCATAAAAAAAAAAATAAAATAAAAAAAAAAAAAATACCGCGATGCACAAATTATCGTATTTTGGTCACCTCCATTTCCCTCCCAAAAATAATAAAAAGTGATCAAAAAGTCATACATACCAAACATTGGTACCAATAAAAAGTACAACTTGCCCTACAAATAAAGAACTCTTACACATCTCCGTCAACAGTATAGCAAAAAAGTTATAGGCATCAGAATATGGTGGCCCCAGGAAAATTGTTCGTTTTCAAAAAGTGACGTTTTATTTGCAAAATTGACAAAACCTAATAAAAACATATATAAACATGGTATTGTTGTAATCGTAATGACCTGCCGGACAAAGCTGCCATGTCATTTTTAATTGAGAATGAATGCCGTAAAAACAAAATGCAAAAAATTATGATAGAATGGTGTGTTATTTCACATGGACCCCCAAAAAACATAAATAAAACCTAATCAAATGATATACGTACACCAAAATGGTGGCTTCCAACACTGGCGGCTGGTCCCCGCGTTCGACTGTATTACATCTGAATGACGGAAGTAATGGTGCACAGCTTCTGTGCTCATGACATTACAGCGCCATACTATTACGGCGCTGAGCATTAACTTATACGCTCAGCCCAACATAATGGTATAGTGCTGAGCATTAAGGGGTTACAGGGAGTTTCCAAACAAATGAAAATTATCATAAAATAGAAGAAAAATGTTTGGTTGACGGAGCCCATCTCTATGACCCCACCTTTTACTACATTGGGTATCCAGAGCCACAAACGTACTGAGCAGCAGATTCAATGGAGCAATATCAAACATGTGGCGAGCACTGTTTTCGGGAGTCCCTGCTAGATTTTAAATGACATGGCAGTTCACATGCTTGGCCCCTGCTGTCTTGAAATTCCTTTTCACCATAGTTGCATAGTGTGTATGACTGGGGATTCAGGACTGGTGGCTGTTGAGGGTCCCAGGGATTATATGCTCTTTGTGGTGTGCTAGATTGCAGGATGTAGGGAGTCTACCCAGGGTTTTATTCCGAACATCAAAGATTTTTTTCTTCTGATAACACAAAAATGGCTTTTGCAGCTATGCGAGTTATTAACAAGGCAGGAGAGTAGGTTGATTTGGATCGATTTATGTCTTTGCTGAACCTCTCTATGTTACCATGCATGGAAACCAGGACTCATGTTGTGCTGATATACAAAAGGAAAAATAATTTCCAATCAAAGTTAATATCAGGATATGATGAGTTTTTATGTAACATCCATGTCTAAACAATGGCTATAAAAGAAATGAACCTGTTAATGACTGTTAAGACAGAAAGCAAACAGTCTTCTCTGCACATCCTCTTTAGCTTTCTTACAATTCTGAGAAAGGCTATGGCCCGCACGGCACGTGTCTTTCATGCTGTGAAGACAACATGTAATAGAGCGGTTTCCATTTATGTTATTGTTGTTACTTTATTGATTTAAATCCCTTCTCCTCTTGTTACTTAGAAGGTAATAGCCCCATATTTAGTAAGAGCACCTTAGTGGAGCAAAAAGCTATTTTTCTAATCAATTCTGAACAGTCTGTCTTTGAGGCCGGCTAAGTAGACAACAGCGTGACGCTATGCCTTCTGCGCAGCTAATTTCACTAAGACACAGACAGGGTTCAGCCACCAAAATCTATATCTGCAGTCATTACAAGGTGAAGGAGTAAAAGAGGAATGCTACAGTACAAGACAATAGTGTCAAACACAGGGCATACTCTAAGTTCAGTCACCTCTTGTAGAGATCATCCAGCGCAAACACCCAAAATGTAGGCCGCAGCCAGGTCACATGATTCCTTTCATCACCCAAAAATATCAGAAGGGCTGAAACAATCCAATTCTTAGGTTCTGTTTGTAAAAACTAATCAGTTACGGCTTCTACAAAAATAAAAGTAATGACACCGGTGTGAACAGTGCCTAGATACTGTTTGTATGAACAGAGAGCAATATATATGATTTAACAACAATAGATAGACCAAATAAATACTGGGATACCAGGCAAGCGGAGCGCTAGTACCCCACGCATCATGTAAAAATAAATGCAGCCATACATAGTATAGTCCATATTGGGTGTTACAGTAGTTTAAACTGGTCATTCATGTTCAGGGACACCAGGAGAAAGATAAATGATCTTTCTCCAAATATTCTGGGAACATTTATGTGCACTGACCCCGGGTGAAAACAGATGATATAGTGGACACGGCCATATTCCAGGTGCAGTTCATTTCAATACAGATTACGCTAGGTTCACACCTGCGTTCGGGTCTCCGTTCTGTGGTTTCCGTCTTCTGCATGCAAGAAGAAGGAAACCACAGACCGGGTCCGGCCGTGAGCGTTTTTTGCTCTCCGCCGTGAAACCGGATTTTTTAATCCGGACACAGAGTACTGCATGTCTGACTCTGTGTCCGGATTAAAAAAAAAAACGGTTTTGCGGCGGAGCGCATAAAACGCTCACCGCCGAACAGCTTTCAAACCCATTCAAATGAATGGGTGAGAAAGAGTCCTGCAGGTTTCCGTATCCTGCCTCTGTTTTGTGCAGGAAACGGAAACCTGCAGAACGGACACCGGGCGCAGATGTGAACAAGCCCTTAAAAGTTGATTACCTCAGCAGCAATTCTGCGCTTTGACAAAGGAAACGTATGTTCATGATGCCACTGTAATCCATATAACTGGATTAGAACAGATTTTAGTTGTGGCACAGTACCTTTAACAATCTCTAAAGGTGCCCATACACATTAGGTAAAGTTGACGAATGGATTAGTTAAACCATAAGGACTCCATAGCAATAAGTAATAAAATAAAATTGCTGTGCGACTGAAGTTGTGTATTTGCATTGATAAATCTGCTATGCCTATGATAATTCTGTCCAGCTTTTTTTTTATTATTTTGTTGTCATTTTAGAAGCACAATTGTTTTTTTTTTGATGACGACCTTCTTTCATCCAAAGTTATTTAAAGGTCTGCCAGCACCAAAAACCATGATTAAATCAGCCTCAGTGCCATGTCGTGCTCAGAGAGGTGAGCACAGAGCTATCATGTTTGTAGAATGGCAGCTTGATTTTGACAAAAATTGCTTTTTATACCAATGCAAATAAGCTCAGTGTGTATCAGGGAAAGGGGGTGTCCTGAGGCACCTGAATACAGCAGCTAGATATTGCTCAATACCCAGGGCCGGCGTCAGCGCACGGCATAGTCGGGCAAGTGCCGGGGCCCACAGAGCCTCTGGGGGCCCCCCGGCACTTGCCTGTCACAATTTCAGTTCATCGGCGTCCGTCCGCCGATGAGCTGAAATTACATACGCGATGCAGGAGCTGAGAGATCAGCTCCTGCTTTAAAGCTCCGGCCCGGCTTGCGTGTGTAGGCGTGATGACGTCATCGCATCACGCTTACACACGCAAGCCGGGCCGGAGCTAAGCAGGAGCTGATCTCACAGCTCCTGCATCGCGTATGTGACTGGAGAGAGGAGCATCGGGGGAACGATGGAAGGTGAGTGATAGAAGGTGAGTGTAAGTGTTTGTTTGTATTACATATTAAGGTGAAACATAATGAAGGGGGCCCATGAAACTGGGGGGCAAATGAAGGGGAGGGGGGGGGAACGGCATGACACTGAGGAAGATGAAGGTGGTGGGGAGAGAACGGCATGAAACTGGGGACAGAGATGGAGGGGGCCCAAAGAAACTGGGGGGCAAATGAAGGGGAGGGGGGGGAACAGCATGACACTGGGGCAGATGGAGGGGGTGGGGAGAGAACGGCATGGAACTGGGGACAGAGATTGAGGGGGCCCAATGAAACTGAAGGGGCAAATGAAGGGGAGGGGGGGACAGCATGACACTGGGGCAGAGACGGGGGACATGAAACTGTGGGCAGATGAAGGGGGAGAACGTGATGAAACTGGGGACAGAGATGGAGGGGGGACACGAAACTGGGGGCAGAGGAAGGGTGTATATGAAACTGGGGGAGAGATGGAGGGGGGGCATATAATTTACAGGTGACTGTAGGAGGATTATACTGTGTGGGAGCACATAATAAATGAATGAGAATGGGTGGAATCAACATAAAAGTGGGTGGAGCTAAATTTGCAGTGGCGCGCAGAGCGCGCCGCACATTTTGCCCCTCTTTCTACTCTTTAAAAGATTGGGAGGTATGGCGTTGGTGACGCCACACTCCTGCATGACGTCACTCGCTTCATCTGCAACGCACAGTGTCTCGACTCCCCCACCTCCTTTACAAGGGGGCCCACTGAGGCTCTGTCGCCCAAGGGCCCATAAAAACCTGGAGCCGGCCCTGTCAATACCCCTCCCAGAAACACTGACGTAATCGGAGCTTTCACCAACCTCTTTCTGAGCAAGAGGAAGGTGTTGTCATATATAATTTCAATCTGTATCAGTGGGAGTGGCATAACTACCGGGGGAGCAGCTACCACAGGGCCCAGGACATTAGGGGCCCGGCGACAGCCCTATTTACTTACCGATCCTGGCAGTGGCCGGGATCGGTAAGTGACGCCATGGGCCCCACAAACATCATTATTATACTCAGGGGTCTTTTCAGACCCCCCGAGTATAATGATCGGAGGTCCAGGGGAGATAAGGTAACATAAAAAAAATCGTGTTACTTACCTCTCCGGGCAGGCTTCGGGCCTACTTCTGTGACTCTCCCTTATGTCACATGACTGGGGCTTGCGCCCCCGGTCATGTGACGTCCCGGACGTCATTGAAGATGGCCGACACCACCGAGGACTGCAGCAGAGCTGGGGATAGGTAAGTAACATTGTTTTTTATGTTTGTATCCCCTCCTCCTTTGGTCTGCGATTATTATTATATTCTGGGGTCTGAAAAGTCCCCAGAGTATAATAATTGTTCATGGGTGTCCACAGTGGGGCCTAATAGTATGTGTAGGGACCACTATGAGGCACAGTACTGTGTGTAGGGGTCACTATGTAGCATAATACTGTGTTAAGGGGCCACCTGGGGCATAAAACTGTATACAAGGGTCACTATGTGGCATAATGCTGAGTACAGGGACCACTATGGGGCATAATAGTGTGTACAGGAGCCACTATGGGGCATAATAGAGAGCGCAGGAATGCGGGGGGGGGGGGGGGGTCGTTCAGGGTCTTCGTTGGTCGGGGGCCATGTCAAAAGTTCGCCACGGGGCCCCACCGTTCCTAGTTACGCCACTGATCAGTGGCCTTCAGGTGATCATTAGCAATAGATAGCGAGATGATAAAGTTTCGGATATAATACTTACGCTGGGTTCACACCAGCATTCAATCCCCGTTTTCAGGTTTCCGTCATGCCATCAACCTGTCATGCCGAGTCCGGCCGTGAGCGCCAGTGAGCGTTTTATGCGCCCCACAGCGAAACCGTTTTTTTTTTTTAAACCGGTCACAGGGTACTGCATGTCCAACTCTGTGTCCGGTTTAAAAAAAATTGTTTCACCACGGAGCACATAAAACGCTCACCGGCGCACACAGCCGGAGACTTTTCAAGCCCATTCAAATGAATGGGCTTGAAACATTCCCGCAGGTTTCTGTCTCCTGCCCCTGTTTTGTGCAGGAAATGGAAACCTGCAGAACGCAGTACGGGCGCAGATGTAAACAAGCCCTTAGCAGTGAGCCAAGACCAACTAAAATGATCAGAAATGGAATCATGTATCAGATCTCAGTATATTGTGCATTCACAGCTTTATACAGAGCCATTATAAATTAGGGAAGTTCAGTTACCTACTACAAGACTACTATCAGACTATCAGAATTACTCCATTCACAAGTGGGCAGGATCCGACATCATGGATTTTATCATTACAATAATGATATGCCATCATTATTCCTATATCATATTTCCATTGCTTTCTTTAATTAAGAAAATAAACAGTAAATACATGTATTAAGCAGCTATCCGGCATGTTAGCAGGGGTCTGCAGTTATAAAAAGGGTTGTCTAGTATGTCACTAGGCCACAAGACATATTGAAGAAATGCTTTTCTGTGCTTGATATAGCTCAATCCTTCATCATCTGAGGGTTTAACACAAGATCAAACAGACGTTCAAGAACACTTACTTTTATAACCTTGGTCATCACTCTACTGTACATCCACATGTAAAATGAATGCTATGGAAACAGGATTCTGGGAGCTTTGGAGAATACTAATGTGCAACAAAATAAGACTAAAGATACTGATATGTTATGTTTAAAGAATGATTAAACAGGCGCTGATCAAGCAAATACATTTTATGGTTAAAAGAAGATCTCCAGCAAAATACATACATTATAATATATTATATATATATAAAACAACTGGTCTCTGTTCACACCCAGATGCAGCAAGGCCAGTGACTGGCTGCAGTGGTCATGTGTCAGTTTGCTATATGTCATGGTTGTAACTGCGTGAATAAACACTAGTAGAGGAAGCGTTGGCACAGAAGCGAATTGGTCAAATATTAAAGGGGTTGTCCCATCACAAGGATCCTATCTATACTGCTGGTTAATGTGAATGTAAGACTTTTCCTAAATACATTGCTTCAGCAAAACTGCTTTGTTTGTCCACTATCTTAGTTTATTCAATTCTTTGTGGCCACAGCCCTGACTTAGCTGCTCATGAGTCAAGTGATGTATCTGCTACTCTCAGGGGGGAGGGAGGAGGGGCTAAGTGCACGGGAGCGAGCCTGGAGGGGGGGGGGGGTAGTTTACCCTTTGGGGGGAAGGGGCCACCAATACAGACCCGGCATCCGCTGTAATAGAGAGGCGGATGCCGGGGAGGGTTAGACGCCAGCACAGATGCCAGCAACATCGCTATGTTCCTGCCCTGCATGAAGCCAGCAGCTGTAGGAGCGATGCTGCTATTCCAGGGGGGGGGGAGGGAGGAGCGGAATAACAGCATCGCTTCTGCCGCTGCTGGCTTCATGCAGGGCAGAAGCATAGCAATGTTGCAGGCATCTGCAATGTTGCAGGCATCTGTGCCGGCGTCTAGACTCCCCGGCATCCGCCTCTCTATTACAGCGGATGCCGGGTCTGTATTCACATATGCAAAGCCAAGCGGCGAGATGCCGCTGGCCCTGCGTGCATGCTCATAGATAGTGAGACCAGTCTAGCCCTCACAATGCGAATACCGACCCGGCATCCACTGTAATAGAGAGAGGCAAATGTCGGGTCTGTATTCACATTGTGAAGGCTAGACTGGTCTATGAGCGCGCACGCAGGGCCAGCGGCATCTCGCCGCTTGGCTTTGCATATGTGACCCCGCCCACCAATGACGCAACAAAGCCGGAAGACAGAAGATTTTACAGCAATGAAGACTGGTGAGTATGCGACGTGGGAATACCCCTTTAATTTTAAAAATACTGAAAGTGGCTGCACAACCCTTTTACTGTGGCCCCGAATGTGAATAAAATGGTTGTATAATACTCAGAATGTGTCCGTAGCCATAAGTCGTTCATGTAATAAGATGTACAGTGTATGCAAATAAATAAAAATACAGTTTCTTTACAGCAGCCGCCAGATGTTTTATGTGACACCTGGAAAATATATTTACTCTCTTAACCACTTTAGGATCGTACCGTGCACCGGAGCCAGGAGAGGCGAGTTACATTGTTTATTATGTATAATCGTCTCCCCAGGGCCACTGATCATTATACTCTGGGGTCTCAAGAGACCCCAGAGTATAATAATGGTTCATGGGTGGTGAACCCCCAAACATTTCGGGTTCACCCACAATTTCTGGGAAAATTCATAAAGAAAAATGCATGGGTGTGGAGGGGCCACTATGGGACATTATACTGTGTGAAAGGGCTACTATGGGACATTATACTGTGTGCACTATGAGACATTATTCTGAAAGAGGTAGAACAGTCAGTAAAAAAAAAAAAAAAAAAACCCAAAACTTACTCATCTGTTCCCCAATGTACCAGTGTCTGAAACCACAGTCTGTTCAGTTTCACGCTGTGCCTCATTCCCCCTGCACCGTACATGGCCGCTGAGACCAATTAGACATCTGCTGTAGAGAGACTGGTGATGTCATTCACATATGTAACCAGTCTGTCTCCAGCGACTGCTGATTGGAACGTGGGGTGCATAGGTTTCGATGGCCGAAACATGGGATTCGACCGAACAGCCTGCAGCAGCGGACAGAGCGCCAGTGTTTTTCTTATTTTTGTTACACCTGCTCTGGGCCCCTCCAGAGTTTGTCCAAATCCTGAGAGCCTCTAGATTGAGGAGTCAGGGGACTAGGAGTCTGAGGTCGGCTGCTGCTGTACCTACAGTTTGCCACCCTGACACTGCCTATAACTTTACTTACATAGGACTGCTGCCTTTACATATAAAGGCAGCCCTGTGTAACAGGAATGTCTGCTTTACATAGAGTCAGAGGCAGCAGTACTGTGTAAGTTGCAGTTTCAGCCTGACAAGTTATTACATATGACTACTGCCTCTGCCTCAGTCCTTAGCAAAATTATTTTACACGGTTTCATTTTACATGGAGGAGCTACTTGTGCTGACCCTGTATTGATTTCACCTACTTCCACTGAGCCCGCCTATAAAATGGGGTCACTTTTAAGTCCCAATCCACCCCTGCTTCTAACCATAACTGTAGAGCAAATATGGGTCCTTACAACTCTCAGCCCCTTGCGGATCCGATAAGTCATAGGGAAGTCATGTCATAGCAGGTCCCATTGCTGAATATACAGCACCCATTGAGCACTGTGTACACAGCTATAAGGCCGGTAGGGCAGTAATAAACCGTACCAGCCTTCTCTAGAGAAACTCTGACTAGTCACAACCAGCTACCTGGATCTGATACAATACTGGTCTGGTTTGTGTAGCTGCTTAACACTGCAAGGAATTACAGGTATGTCCATGGAAGGTTAAAAGCGGACTGCCCAGACATATGAATTGAACAGGTGGTCCGACACCATTTAAGTACATTATCATAGCCTGCAGTTTAAAAAAAAAAAAAAAAGTGCCAAATTTACCATTTTATACAGTGTTCACATAGCCATCCTTCCCACTTCTTGCTCTTTAAATAATTCTAGCTCTGATGTGTCAGCCTAGCGCAGCAGAAAAAATCTCAGCAATTAAGTCATTACTTGAAGTCACTACTAGTTTGCCTATTTTACTGTGTGAAGTATATCTTTATTTAGAGTATATGATAATATATTTATGACAAAGATGCTGTTGACAAAGTATTTAAAGGGAATCTATCACTACCCCCACCTACTTTAAAATGCTCTCATAGTGATGTCGATGCTGTTAGCAAAATAAAAATCAAACCTTTCTTGAGTTTCAGAGCCACAGGTATGCATAGAAAAAGTACTTTTATTATTAATCCAAATCTTACTGAGCACTGCTGCATCATTGCTAAACACACTCATCCTGCATTCAGCTCCTCCTTCTGGGCAGTGGGAGGATCAACTGACACTGAGAGGATCAAATCACACTGCCCGGGGGAGGAGCTGAATGCAGGAAGGGCGTGTTTAGTGATGATGCAGCAGTGCTCAGTAATAGAAGAAAACTCCCCCTGTGCTCCAAGATCCTTATCTGAGTAAAGAATAAAAGTGCTTTATAGTATACTGCATTCGCATCTATTTGAGTTTCCAGAATTGCAGTGAAAGTATCTATATTAGGAGAACAATTTCAATTATGTATTATATTATATATATCCCTCCTCACAATGCTGATGGGTTCTTGGGTTTTGTACCACTTGATAAAGACATATTATAGCCAAGACATTACCTATATTGTGCTATTACAAATTGGGTCAAAGAACTAACTGCATTGTAAAATGGAGTCTGGTGCTATGTGATTTTTCTTTAGCAAGAAGACATATGTTGAGAACAATTGATACTCCCACATTTTACCAATTAAATTGGCTACAAGCTGACTAAGGCTCTGTGTATATGACATATTCTGGACCTTTACAGGATTTCCACATTTAGTATACTTTGGATAGCGGTAGGCCGACAAACGATTGGTCAACAGCTCTCTCAGGCGACTCCCGAATGCACATACAAGATCAGTTCGACCATGCTGTGCACATATCCAGAAAAGGAGGAAGGGGAAAGCTGCTGCCAGAGTATTCTGAGGGTGGTTTAACTTCTAAAGAACTCTTTAGTTCTATTGAGTCTAGAGTGCACACATTTCAATTAAAAAAAAAATATATATATAATTTTTATCTATGATCACCTACACCTGGTATATTAACAGTCAGCTGTACCTAGGTAGTTCCATAGGTCTTATTTCTGAAATAAGAATGTATTCACACAGAGTACAGAAAAGCTGTTGTATGATTAGAAATATGTTCCTATGCTTAGTATATGAATATTTTAAGTAACGCTAGCATTTGCTTGATCTGCGATTTGTGAATAATGATTTTTTTGATAAATTTTGCGGTTTGACAATTTTGGATTTTATAAAACAAATATTTGTAAAAAAACAAAAACAAAACAGATTTCATCCTGCAGGGACAAGTCGGCTGGATAAAAAGATTACCATGTAACAATTGTAACCTGGAACATAATACTTAGGCAGTCTCTGCAATGCAGCTATTTTATCAGGCTCATATGCCGCACATAAGAAGAAGGTTGCCTAGCAAACTGAAACGTATTAAATCTTAAAAAAAAAAAAATATTTCACATAACAGAGAGGTGCCCAGTTTCACAAGTAACCCTTCAAGTTAAAATTATATGAATATAATACTTGTATTGATTATCAAAAATATATTATTCCATGTATAATCTACTAACATTACTAGCATAGGGTTTTCAAGCTTTTACCTGCAGTTTCTTTTGTACAGAACATGTCCAAACCAGAGCTGCTACAAGGGCTAATTCACACTGGGTTCAGCGTGTACACATTCCGCCACGGCTGCCGCAATGGGATGCCGGTGCAGTGCAGCATTCCACGATGGATTAGGCCCAAATGGGCTGGAGCCTCGCGTCGCGGCAAGATAGGGCAGCTTGCTTCTTTTTTTCCACTACTAGCTAGGCGGATTCCGCGTCAAAATCCGCTGCCAACTTTCCCCGTGTGAACTAGCCCTTATACTCTAGGTTCACTTCACACCCTGGAGTATAAATAGCGCCCATTGGAGTTGAGAAAACACTTTTTACTTGCCTCCCTTGGGCTTGAGTCCAGGTCTTCTGTGTGACTTCAGAGACAACAGGCTTACTGTGATTGGCACCTCAGCAGTAATATCATGTTATGACTTATAGACACGTCACAATTTTGCGTGACCCACATGATTGAACCTCATTGATCCCTAACGTCATTCAGGAGGCCTGAGGAGGACATGGACTAGAGAATCTCCCATAGACCTCTGCAAATTATACAGAGTATAACAGCAGCAGTTCCGATTCAAACGTGTTTGGTCCAACAAATCTACCAGACAAACCTTGCAAAGTTCGTCCAACACGTAATCACATTCAGTAGACTCCCGTGCCCCAAAACACTAAGCAACGAAATTCAATGTTTGTTAGTATGGACAGGCTAGCCCAAATTACTGCTGGACCATGCTGATGGTAAGGTCAAAATCTGCCGCAAGTAGCATGAATTGATCAATCAACCCTTCCTGTCGGGTGTCAACTATGTTTGATGGTCTTTTGATGGACATTTAGGAAGTAGGGCTTACCCCTGAGCATTCTGGCTACTATTTCTATTTGGTAGAAGCTGAAGGATTCAGAAAAACCATGCAGCCTGCCACAAGGGTATTTCAGTCATGGAATGGTTTTGCATTACTTTCATGGCTAAGCCTATACAGCATCTGGTATAAAGTAAAATGGACGGTTCACAATATTCCAATACCTCCATATAACCTGCCATCACTGCAGGAAGCAGAATATTCCAGCACAACAATTTCATGAGCTAGAAGATTCTGTATCACAATAAATTGCTGCGGTTCTGCTGCGGAGAAGCCAATGACAGGCTAGATGGTCTGTAATAAAATGGCCACACAGGCCAGTGTAGCCTCTGTATTGTTTCAGTAGATAGGACAGCTGGTGACAAATTCCAAACGTGTAGTTACATCAAATGGTGGTCACACCGACAGAATGTCAAGTGGTTGCTGAGCGACGTGAAGTTCAGCTCACAGAGCATGCTAAAGAGGAGAGAGCTCCAAGAAGAGAAATAAAGAGATTTAGCAATGGCCTGTAATAGCAATTCAACCATGTGTATTCCGTTTCTGCAGTATGTCTTGGATCTATCAGATTATTGGTTTTAATCTGTATTTCTGGCTATTCCTCACTAATCTTTGGCGCCTTCTCAGGATTGCAATCATAACATTAAACAAAGCCGGACAGATTATTACAGAAGCCTACTATGTCCCAGCCTACACGTGAGCCTGATTCCTCCTGCTAAATCCATTGTTAAAGCTTGGCAGTTAAGAGATATTGATAAATCTAAGCACATTATTGATGCCAATTAGAAAAAACACAAGATTGATTATTTACCCAGAGGTGCACTGGCATAAGCAATGACCATCAATAACGGTTTACTGCTGACTAACACACAATGAAATGCCTACAATACTAAGGCTTCACTTACAATTAAGGAGATGTTGTCAGCATTAAACTGGGAATACCCTGGGTCCAATATATGCAGAAACCAAAGGTCTGATTCTCAGCTTTACTCACTTTATCCGCGGAAATACATTTTGTAAACAGAAAACAAATTCAGATGTTAGTATACATGAATATTTTCATTATTTAGCCTTATAAGCCATAAAATACAGTACATGTGAATGGAGTTTTCACCTAACCAACTCCTGTTAGTCTGTGTCCTAACATAATGGCAGCTGCATGTCGACAAAACCCTGCCAACAGGACAGCCAATGATCGCATGATTATATAAGTAATATATGACACAATGTTGGAACAAAGCCTTAAAACATACCTATAAGAAAAACTTTGCAAAAATGAATAGTACAGATAAATATATGAAACTGTACAATATATCTTATTAAATAAATAGGCTTTCTTCCCCACTTTTCAGACAGTCACTTTGTACATATTAGTCTATGAAGAGGGGACAGAAAAGACAGCCTATATAATTGCTGCTCCTACGCTCTGCTACTCTGTACTCTTTTAACAATGCTATGTTTGTTGATGAGAGGCTATTAGGGCACAGAATGCAGTAATTAACTAGCCAGCAGGAGAATCCAACTCCATCTCCATAGAGCTCTATGTGTGAGGCTGAATATAAGATAAGATAAGATAATCCTTTAATAGTCCCACAATGGGGAAATTTCAGTGATACAGTTTCATAGATGGTACAGTAGTATATAACAGGAGAGAAACACATACAAGCTCATGGCAGAGAAATCCTAAGAATCAGAGCAACGAAAAAAGAAAGAAACACAGACACACTGCAGGATCATTTAGTTCTCTGTGCGAATTGATGTTAATAATAATAATAATAATAATAATAATAATAATAATAATAATAATAATAATACAGCCGACTTGGTTGTAGGACACGAGGAGGGGGGTCACAGCATGTAGATATAATAAGCAGAAATATAGTCAGCTATCATGATAACATGTGGTAGTTCTTGGTAGGTAGTGAGATCTCCTGCTCACAGCTGATAGTTCGATATCTTGTATCAGCACTATTGTCCTTTTAACCACAAAAAAATGCCCCAAATGTCCTTCATCACAAGCCCTCCTCCTCCTCCTTCCTCCTTACCACTGTGTTCTACTTCCCCAAAGAAGTCTGAAGCCATCCAGGTATACATGGTGCTGTTCTCTTGCCATGCTTCCATAACTCCTGGGGTAGGTGGGTGATGGTAGGTTTCCAGGCTGTAGCAGAGTCCCACGTGTCCACAGTAATAGAAAGAAATACCAGTCAGCTGTAGGCATCTTCACACATCAGCAATAGACGCCAAAAAATCATCTCCTTGAAGAAGAAGTCCACATTTCCATGTAGGTTTTCCTCCATGCCGCATGGTGAGCCATGCTGTCCTAGCTGGGGGGATGGTAACAGGCACATGTGGAAACCAGCTGAACCAGGTCTTGAGTCCATGCTTTACAATGGAAACAACAGGAACAAAATACTCCACAGGGTCTTCCATTCGATTTATAGTTGCTAATTCATAGTGCTAGATTGCTTGGTTACAGGATTCTTGAAGATACAGAGAAAAAAAGAGTGAAAAAGGAAAGAAAAGTTTGCTCCCAGCTTGGAGCACTGCATCAAGGCAGCCAAGCCCCTCAGGGGGGCGGCGCCAAAAAAAAATAAAAAAAAATATAGAGATGAATATAATGTAAATAAGCAGTCAGACTGCAGATAAGGAGCAGAAGAACCACTTAAAAGTAGTGAAGGAAACAGATCTCCTTAAAGGGGCTCTATAATTGGAAAAGTCATTTTTAGATAAGCACATCCTTGCATAGCCTTTAGAAAGGCTATTTCACACCTACCTTTTGTATGTAAATCGCCTCAGTAGATTTTGAATAAGTCCGTTTTTATTCATACACTATGTGATCAAAAGTATCCGGGCACCTGGCTGAAAATTACTTACAATTTCGTGGCGCCCTCCATCGGTAATTCTGGAATTCAATATGGTGTTTGCCCACCCTTAGCCTTGATGACAGCTTCCACTCTTGCAGGCATACGTTCAATCAGGAGCTAGAAAGTTTCTTGGAGAATGGCAGCCCATTCTTCACGGAGTGCTGCACTGAGGAGAGATATCGATGTAGGTCGGTGAGGCCTGGTACGAAGCTGGCGTTCCAAAACAACCCAAAGGTGTTCTATAGGATTCAAGTCAGGACTCTGTGCAGGCCAGTCCATTACAGAGATGTTATTGTTGTGTAACCACTCCACCACAGGCCGTGCAGTATGAACAGGTGCTCGATCGTGTTGAAAGATGCAACTTCCATCCCCGAATTGCTCTTCAAGAGTGGGAAGCAAGAAGGTGTTTAAAACATCAATGTAGGCCTGTGCTGTGATAGTGCCACGCAAAACAAGGGGTGCAAGCCCCCTCCATGAAAAACACGACCACACCATAACACCACTGCCCCCGAATTTTACTGTTGGCACTACAAACGCTGGAAGATGACATTTGCCATACCCACACCCTGCCATTGGATCGCCACATTGTGTACCGTGATTCGTCACTTCATACAACGTTTTTCCACTGTTCAATTGTCCAATGTTTACGCTCCTTACACCAAGCAAGGAGTCGTTTGGCATTGACATGCGTGATGTGTGGCACCCAATCACCTGACCACGAAGTCCGTGAGTTCCGTGGAGCGCCCCATTCTGCTCTCTCCCGATGTCTAATGTCTACTAAGGTCGCTGATATGGAGTACCTGGCAGTAGGTGGCAGCACAATGCACCTAATATGAAAAATGTATGTTTTTCAGGTTGTCTGGAAACTTTTGATCACCTAGTGTATGTTAATGAGCTTCCATCATGCAGCAGAAGTTTTTGTGATCACTGCTCTATGTGTATGTATAGCAGAGGATGCTGTGCTGATGACTCATCTCTGCTGTATACACACATAGAGCAGATAGTGATCACAGACACTTCCGATGCACAGTGGAAGCTCATTATCATATGAATAAAAATTTACTTATTCAAAATCTACTGAGGTAATTTACATATAAAGGTAGGTGTGAAATAGCCTTTATAAAGCCCTTTAACCGGTTAAGGACCGCTGGCCGTAAATTTACGGCCAGCAGTCCTGGTCTCTAAGACCAGCCGATAGTAAATTTACGGCCGGTCTTCAGAGACTCACTAGGCAGGGGGTGGGGCGGGGGGAGGGCAGGGGTTAGGTGTTACTGACACCTAACCACCCCCTCAACAACGTTCAGTCGGACTCAGTTCCGACTGAACGCTTTAACCCTTTCGATCCTGCCGTGAAACATCACGGCGCGATCGAAAGGGATCCGCCGCAGATTGAAGCTGATCGGCACCCCCCGCGGCGAGATCGGGGGGTGCCGATGTCAGTAGAAGGTAGTCTGGGGTCTGGCCAGTGACCCCAGACTACCGGAGCCATACCTGGTTGATCCTCCCGACCGATGGAGGAAGTGAGCGATGTGTCTCACTTCCTCTGCTGCTTGCAGGACACGAGCAGGCTCATGTCCTGCTCGTGTCTTGCAAGCTACTATACAGAATCAGTTGATGCTTTCATCAAAGCATCAACTGATTCAAGTGTCCTAAATGGACACATGAAAAAGTTAAAAAAAAAAAAAAGTTAAAAAAAAATAAAGTGTATGAAAAAAGTAATAAAGTTATAAAGCCCAAAAATCCCTTTTTCTCTATACAAAATGAATTATATAAAAAAAAGGTACTAAAAATTAATAAAAACAATGCATATTTGGTATTGCCGCGTCCGTAACAACCTGTACAATAAAACTGAAATAATATTTAATGTATACGGTGTACATCTGAAAAAAAAAACGGAAAAAACCCGCCGGAAGTAATGATTTTTCACCATATCACCTTACAAAATATGCTATAAAAAGTGATCAAAAAATCATATGCACCCCACAACAGTACCAATAAAAAGCGCAGGTTGTCCCGCAAAAAATAAGCCCTCAACCAACACTGTCAACCGAAAAATAAAAATGTTACGCCTCTCAGAAGATGGCGATGCAAAAATCACTGATTTATGTCCCCAAATGTAATTTTGTTCTGCAGAATTAGTATCGCATAAAAAAATACTATAAATGAGGTATCGCCGTAACCGTACTGACCCGCAGAATAAAGGCTACATGTTACTTATACTGTACGCTGCATGGCGCAAAATTTAAAGGGTACAACTCAATGCCAGGATTGATTTTTTTTTTAAATCCAGCAAGAAAGAGTTAATAAAATGTATTCAGTATGTTGTAGGCACCCAAAAATGGTGTCATTACAAAATACATCACATCCCGCAAACAACAAGCCCTTATATGGCCACGTCACCAAAAGAATAAAGAAAATATAGCATCTACCAATGTGAAGACAAAAAACCCCAAAATCGCCAAATTATTAGAATACAACTGGCGGCGTCAGGAAGGGAATGTATAAGCAGTATGAGCGAATATCAGGGGACACCCCAGATTTACAGCTTATGAGGGAACAGACACCAGAAGTGACCCCCAAAGTGACCCCCAGAGTGACTCCCCCAATCATAGGAGCTACTGGGACATAGTAGGAAATTTGGTGTCTGCAATGTTTTCCGCACCGCTTATACATTCCCTCTTCGCCATCCGCTGTGCAGTCACGTCCGGATACTAATACTCACTACACACCCTGAGAAATTCTTTGAGGGGTGCAGTTTTCAAAATGGGGTCACTCCTTTGGGGAATCCACTTTTCTGGTACCTTACAGGCTCTACAAACATGACATGGCGTCCAGATACCAAACATCTGAATCTGTACTCCAAAAGCCTCATCGCGCTCCTTCCCTTCTGCGCCCTGCTGTGCGCCCAAACTGCAGTTTATGCCACATGTATGCCACATGTATGACACTGGTGTACCCCGGATAACGGACGTAATGTCATATGTGGTAATAAACTGATATTAGGGCACAGCCAGACACAGAAGGGTTATTGGGTTTTTGGAGCGCAGACGGTTTGGTTTTTGGATGCCATGACACTTTTGCACAGCTGAAACGCCAGTAAAGTGGAATCCCCTGATATGAGACCCTATTTTGGAAACTACACCCCTGAAGGATTTATCCAGGGGTACAGACAGCATTTTTAACCCCCAAGTTTTGCTATAACTTATTATCCATAAATGAATACGAAGCTGATTGTGAGAGGTGAAAATGACCATTTTTCCAGGAACCCGTCATTTCAGTGCGTAATATGTTGTGTCCGACTTGTATCAGAGATGAACGCTCTGAAAGCTGTTGTGCCCGGGATACCACCCGCTTACCAGTTTTTGGAGTGTCTCTGCTGACATAAGTTGGGCACAACATATCGGGTACTGAAATGGCGAATCTCTGGAAATTTTTCATTTTTAACTTCTCATTATCAGTTGCGATTTCATTTCTGGAAACTAAATAAATGCAACACTCAAGGGTTAAAAATTCTCGCTACTCCATTTGATAAATCCCATCAGTGGGCTAGTGTCCAAAATAGGGTGACATGTCTGCGGATTCCACTTTATTGACAATTCAGGGGCTTTGCAAAAGTGACGTCCAAAAACCAAACTGTGCTCCAGAAACCAAAATAGCGCTCCTTCCCTTCTGCGCCCTGCTGTGTGCCCAAACTACAGTTTATGACACATGTATGACACTGGTGTACCCGGGATAACGGACGTAATGTCATATGTGGGTATAAACTGATATTAGGGCACATGTATGACACTGGTGTACCCGGGATAACGTACGTAATGTCATAAGTGGTTATAAACTGATATTAGGGCACAGACGGACACAGAAGGGTTATTGGGTTTTTGGAGCACAGATGGTTTGGTTTTTGGATGCCATGACACTTTTGCAGAGACGCTAAACTTGCCCCTACAAAATGGGGTTTACAGTTACCTCCAGGTCTCTCCAAAAGGAACATGGCCCCCAGAAAGTCCCTCTAAATCTGTACCCCAAAAGCTAAAAAGCGCAGTGCTCCTTCCCTTCTGAGCCCTGCTGTGTACCCAAGCAGCAGTTTACACCCACATATATATTTTTTTGCCCCTCGGGATGGCCCCTTAATAGTTTTAGGAGTGCAGGTCTCTGACAACACAAAGTGGGTGCAACGTATTGGGCACCGAAATGGCATATTTCTTTCAAAATTTCAATTTTCATTTTGGACATTCATTTTTTGGAAGCATTTTAGGCACAAAATGATAATACCCCTTGATTCATTCCATGACAGGTGTAGTTTATAAAATGGGGTCACTTTTGAGGGGTTTCCATTGTATTGATACTTTAGGGGCTCAGCAAATGTGACATGGCCCCTCAAAACTATTCCAGCCACATCTGCCCTCCAAAATCCAAATACCTCTCTTTCCATTCTGAGCCTCACCATGTACCCATACAGCAGATTATGGCCACATATGGGGTATTGCCGTGTTCAGGAGAAAATTTGTAACAAACTGTGGGGGGCTTTTAATTCTTTAACTACTTGCAAAATTAAAAATATGGCGCTAAATCGACGATACATTGTGAAAAAAAAGTAATTTTTCATTTTTACGTCCCAATGTTAATAAAATCTGTGAAACAGCTGTGAGGCCAAAATGCTCACCAAACCCCTAGATAAATTCTATGAGGGGTGTAGTTTCCAAAATGGGGTCACTTTTAGGGGGTTTCCACTATATTGATATTTTAGGGGCTCTGCAAATGCGACATGGGACTTGAAAAATATTCCAGCAAAATCTGCCCTTCAAAAGCCAAATAGCGCTCTTTCCATTCTGAGCCCCGCCATGTTCCCATACAGCAGATTATTACCACATATGGGGCATTTCCGTATTCAGGAGAAATTGTTTAACGAACTTTATGGAGCTTTTTCCCCTTTATCCTCTTGTGAAAATGAAAAATTTGGGGCTAAATTGACAGTTTATTGGAAAAAAAGTAATTTTTCATTTTCATGCCCCAATGTTAATAAAATCTGTGAAACAGCTGTAGGGTCAAAATGCTCACTATACCCTTTCATATGTTCTGTGGGGGGTGTAGTTTCCAAAATGGGGTCACTTTTAGGGGGTTTCCACTGTATTGGTACTCTAGGGGCTCTGCTAATGCGACATGGCACCTAAAATTATTCCAGCAAAATCTGCCATCCAAAAGCCAAATAGCGCTCCTTCCATTCTGAGCCCCGCCATGTACCCATACAGCAGATTATGGCCACACATGGGGTATTGCCGTGTTCAGGAGAAATTGTGTAACAAACTGTGGGGGGCTTTTACTCCTTTATCCCCTTGTGAAAATTAAAACTTTGGGGATAAAGTGACATTTTAGTAATTTTTCATTTACACATCCCAATGTTAGTAAAATCTGTGGAACAACTGTAGGGTCAAAATGCTGACTATACCCCTTGATGAATTCTGTGAGGGGTGTAGATTCTAAAATGGGGTCACTTTTGGAGGGTTTCCATTGTTTTGGTACTCTAGGGGCTCTGCAAATGAGGCATGGTGCCTGAAAATTATTCCAGCAAAATCTGCTGTTCACACACCCAGTGTCGCTCCTTCCCTTCCATGCACTGCTGTGTACCCAAAAATCAGTTTACGCCCACATGTGGGGTATTTCTGTGTACGGGAGAAATTGCATAACAAAATGTGAGATGCATTTTCTCCTTTAACCCTTTGTGAATGTGTTAATTTTAGGTCTAAATGAATGTATTAATGAAAAAAAATGAAATGTCTAAATTTCACTTCCATATTATGTTTATTCTTATGAAAAACTTAAAGGGTTAACAAACATCCCAAATGCTGTTTTGAATAATTTGAGGGGTGCAGTTTTGAAAATGGGGTGATTTATGGGGGTTTCTATTATATAGGCTTTTATAATTCCTTACAGAACTGAAGCGGTCCCTAAAAAATTGGTTTGGAGAATTTTCTTGCAAATCTAGAAAATCGCTGTTACACTTGTAAGCCTTGTAACGTCCAAAATAAATTAAAAGACAATCAAAAGATGATGCCAATATAAAGCAGAGATATGGGAGATAATATTTATTCATGTATTTGGGTGGTATGACTATCTGCCTGAAAAGCAGAGAATTTCACATTTTGAAAATTGCAATTTTTTCCAAATTTCCATCAAATTTCCTAGTTTTTTTTTATAAATAAATACAAAAATATTGATTAATATTTACCACTAACATGAAGTATAATGTGTTACGAAAAAAACAATCTCAAAATCATTTGTGTAAGTTAAACCGTCTCAAAGTTATTGCCATTTAAAGTGACACATGTCAGTTTTGAAAAAAAAAGGCCTGGTCTTTAACATACTTTTGGGCCTGGTCCTTAACCGGTTAAAGCTGCTCTATCATTGGGAAAAGTCATTTTTAGCTAAGCACATCCTAGCATAGCTTTTAGAATAGTATAGCAGCCGACACTTCTGAGTACACGGAGAAGGCTAATTAGCGTATGAATAAAAAAAATTGTTTCATTCAAAAACTACTGAGGTGATTTACATACAAAAAGGCATGTGTGGAATAGCCATTCTAAAGGCTATGCAAGTATGTGCTTAGCTAAAAATGACTTTTCCTAATGATAGAGCCCCTTTAATAAGACATTTTAATATCACAAACTTTAAAATTTTCAGCTGCACTATTCAGTTATGAAAAGTGGTTTGTAACTTGAGGTTACAAACTTCATTACCGGGTCAATTTCTAGTTCAGGACCACACACATTTTCTGGTTTTTGTGCGATTTTGAGAGTTGTAACATTTTTATCATTTGCGTTATTCAACTAATTTCTGCTTCGGTGACACATATGGCTTTATTTTTATGTTGTTTTTATTTTTTGCATGCGTTTTAATTTTTAACATCTGGACAAATATAAATAAAAGAGGAAGGAAAACGTGTCTGTTTTTCACTTTTTTTAAAATTTATTAACACACAGTGCTACTAAAAAACTTTTAAAAATAGTTTTTACTTTAAGTTACAGTAGTTTTTATTTTGTATTTTTTATTTTTTGTATATTGTGTCCCCATAAGGTCATAATAGACCTTTGGGGATATCTGATCACTTTTTTTTTTAGGGGGAGGAGGAGGCTGCTTTCCTCTGTAACTGGGGCTGGTAGGGATAGCTGACAATTAGTTTTTTTGCAGGTGGATTTTCACACAGAATCCGCCTCAAAATCCGCCTGCAAAAAAGGCTGCCATTCATTTGAATGGGAGCTGCTTGCTTTTTATTCCCGCTATTTTTTTTACGCTAGCTGGAAAAAGAAGCGAGATGCCCCTTCTTCAGTCAGCTCTGCCCGAGGCCCCACAGCAGAGTTGACTGCGCATGCATAGAAGTTTGAAGCCAGTGCTGGAAGAAGCCGCATAGAGAGGCCGTTTGAGATGAAGATGGAGGCGGTGCTGGAAATTTCTCTCGCAGCATTGGGGACACCCCCAGTGCTGTTTGCGCGTGGGGACCGCCCCCAGTGCTGCAAGATAACTCATTTGCATACGGAGGAAAGCCGGGATTTCAACCAAACGGCGCTGCGGAGAAGACTTCTAAAGGTAGGAGAAGAATAGTCTTTCTTAAGGCTATTCCTATGTGAATCCCTTTAAAAGGCCCCTGAAATTATTTTAAACAAGATTAATGACACATTCAAACAGCTGATTTAGTATAGAATGGAAAGTGCTTGGATTAAACATTGAAATAGTAAAATCAATAGGGCAATTCACATGTGCAATTTTCCGCACCGACCCTTAGACTGTGCAGATAAAATTGCAGAATGTATTACTTTGGTCTGATTCTTGCCCTTGACTTGCCCAATCAAGCCAGTGGGTTACTGAAAAAAAAAAGAAAACCCAGAGAATATGGACACCATTCATGCCAGGTCTATTTTTCACAGATGGTCACTAGGAAACGTTGAGAGAAAAAAAATGATGTGAAAAGCAGATGAAAAACCTGATGCAATCCTGATGTGACCGAACACAGACAAGTTTACCATTAGTCATCTGAATGTAGCCTAATGGTCCTTTCATACAATGAGTTTTTTGCCATTAACAGCACTGACAGATACGGCAGCAAGTCAATCACAATTCAGACCCCTTTTCTGAAATACTTACATTGTTGTCCTCAATATATATATATATATCTTTACTCTTCCCTTTTTACAGGAAAGATGCGCATCACAGAACAAATCTATGGTGAAGAGAACAAGCTTTATACACAAAATGCACCTGAAGGTATACATTTGTACAATAAAACTCTAGAGAGAGGAGGGGTAGGAAAAGTAGAGCTCCTACAACTGAAAGACCTCTGCAGTATATACAGACCGTTATTTTTCACAACACAGCTGGGTAAGACCGGATCACACCTGCGCCTGTGTCCACTTTAGGCAATCCTACCAGTTTCCATCTTCTGCCTAGAGAAACTGGACAGGGGACAGAAACCCGGCAGTCAGTTTTCAAACCCATTCATTTGAATGGGTTTGCAAAGTGACTGCCCGTGAGCGTTTTGTGCCTCTTCGCGGCAAAACCGTGTTTTTATTAACTGGACACAAAGTCGGACATGCAGGATTCTGTGTCCAGTTAAAAAAAAAAAAAAAAAAAAAAAACAGTTTCGGCGCGGACTGGCACAAAACGCTCACGGACGATCACTTTGCAAACCCATTCAAGTGGATGGGTTTGAAAACTGATTGCCGGGTTTCTGTCCCCTGTCCAGTTTCTCGGTGCAGAAGACGGAAACCCAGCAGGATTTCCTAAAGCGGACACAGGCACAAGTGTAAACCCGCCCTAATAAGGATTTACTATCCAGCCTTTTCCCGATAGGATAATGCTGTAGATAGCCTCATATAATCATGTTTTTCTCCTTCTCCCCATCTCTTCTCCATAGAGTCCATTGTAAGCTGATTAATATTGTGTACGGGGTATGGACTGAAGTCATTCAGAAAAGGAGTAAAAACACAGGTACTTTTCTTTAATGCAAACTTTGCCCCCTTTAGTAAAAAGTAAATAAAAGTTTACTGAGGCAATGTTCTGTGCATGGGTCTCTATTGTTCGGGTTCCCTTATGGACTGCCAAAACATCAGTTACCTACAGACACCATAGACTATAATAAAGGTCCTTCAGGTGTCTGCTGTTTTTATATTGCTATTTTTATGTGTGAATTTAAGAAAAAATAACTTCTTTGCAAAGTTTTTAATTTTTGTTAAGGGATTAAAATGTAAATTAAACTACATAAATTTGGTATCCCTGGAATCGTACCGACACATAGAATACAGGTGACATGTCATTTTGAACGCCATGAAAATGAAGTCTGTAAATGCACTTTTCCTGCAATTCCCCCCACGTATTCAGAATTTTTTTACAGTTCCGAGGACATTGTACAGAATAGTAAATGATGCTATTAAGAAGAACAATTTGTCCTACAAACATTACGCCCCGGAGCTGAGTAGATGGATCTATAGATTTGTAGGGAAAGATTCTGAATATTTTCTCAATAAAACTATATATTAGTCTTCTCATTCTTCTGCTTTATAATATGCTGTCTACAGGTTGCACTGCATGCTTCTGGTGACAGGTACAGAAACGTCATTGTGAGGGCTCCTCAATTTACACTCTCTTAGGACTTCTAGGTCTATATATTAAATGGTCAGATACTCAGTGGAAGGACCAGCAAGTGATACTGCAATGCACTGCAGAACCCGATGCAGTAGAAGATGATCACTGTGGGTTCCTAAATGCATGAATGTGGTGGCAGGGTTTTGTTGTAAGGACACAATCCATTCATAGTATCTCAATTTTTAATTTTTTTTTTATAAAGAATAAAATAATGAGACAAGTAAAAAATGTTGAGTAAGGGAATATTTGTGCTTTCATTTCAATAGCAGCTTCCATAAAGATGCCGTTACCCTGGAGTTACCTATACTTCCTGGTCACGTCTCACATCATGTGCATTATAGATTTCTGTCTTATGTTATCCTGACCGACCAGTGCAAGACTAAATCCTCAGACATGTATACATTCTCCCATAACAGAATTAAAGGGGCGCTATTACTAGATTTTCAATTTTTTTTTTAGCTAAATATATGCCTAAATAGCCTTTAATAAAGCTATTCAGGTGCTGCGAATCGTTTGTAGAAAGACCTCCCCATTTTTGTTATTACCGTGGAAATAGATATGCAAATCAGCGCGCTACTGAGCATGCTCCAGCGCCAGCTCGCAATGTCCTTTATGGGAAAATGGCCCTGGACCTGATTTGCATATTGATTTCCAAAGTAATTAACAAAAACAGGGGGAGGGGGTCTCTCTACAAACAATTAGCAGCACCTGAATAGCCTTCTTTAGCTAAAAACGGGAAAATCTAGTGATAGAGCCCCTTTAACTGTATTACCATACACTGCATTAGTGTTTGCTGCACTAGTGATATAGGTTCAGATCTGTCCATGGATATCGACAGTAGTGTTAAAAAAAAAAAAAAAAAAAAAAAAAAAAATGGCAATGAGTTTAAAAAAAATCAAATAAAAGTGCAAAATGACTATAACTTATTTGCATAAATGGAAATTCACTGGAAATACTACACATTCAATGCCATATTAAAATAATAACAAAATCCAGTTTGTGTTAGTCTTTTACAGAAAGTATAAAGGAATGTTAGGTTGTTCAAAAGATTACTGGTGTCAGCATTTATCTTTATAAACTGTAATTTAAAAGCTGAAAAAATATTTGAGATTTCACTTTACTTTGAACAACTGAAACTAGTACCATAAGTGCCATATTTAGTGCATTACAACGGCGCACCCCACGTAACTGCTGGGACCCAATCCCAGGCTCCAGCAATAACCCCTGGGGCACAAGACTTCCACCACAGGCTGGAAGAGCCCCAAATAGGTTACTGGGGATTGTTGGAAGCCCAGGAGAGGAGAGTATAAGGTTTTTTTTACTATTATTATTATTACCCACCTCCACTGGGCAGACTTGGAATACAGTGGTCGGGAAACCAGGCTTTCCATTATTGTTATCATGGTGTTGAAGACCCTGGCCATCTCCAGATGGCTGCGGGCCCCAGTCCACTCCAGGCGACCCCACTCCACCCATCCACCACATTCGTACTATAAAACACACTCCCAAAAAACACTGGTAACTCAACTTAAGGGTTTCCTATACACTATAATTAATATTTTCATATTACATAACATTTGAAATATGGCTCCATACACATTGGTGTCAGTTACTCCCAATAGGTAGAAAAATACATTTATTGCACTATTCTGCCTCTATGGATTCATGAAAATTGAATGGAATTCATTAAGATTTGTTACAAAATGGGTAAGCAGTTAATGATGTTGTCATGAGTCTGCCTGGAATCCTAACTTTAAGAACATGCCACTGTCTACAAAAGCCTAAAAAAGGATTTTAAGACTATATACACTTTTGCAACCATTTATGTCCTTTAACTAATTTCCTATCTTTCTGTCTCTACAGTATGTTTGTAGTCCCGCCAGACCGGCTAGCCACAGCTCCCTCTGCTCACCAATGAGCCTGGTGTGCACATGAATCAGAAGTACTGCAACTGTGCACACCGCATAAGACCTGCCTTTCTGGCAATGTTCTGACCAAGCTGTACTCCTCAAAGTTACACAGATTCTTACATGTGCTCATTTTTTCTACTTCCAATACATTAAGAACTAACATCAAATGTCTTACCCATTAATGGCTGCTATTGTTGTTCACTTCACTTATAAGGTGATTTGATGTGAAGGCTCATTAGGGCTAGTTCACACGGGGTGCGGTATGGCGTATTTTGGTCCTGATTGTGACGCTCTGGAGTAGGCCCAAATGAATGGACCCAGTCTGGAGGGTGCTGCCGCGAGGCGGACACCGGGACTGAATCAGCTACGGAATCTGCCTGAAGAAAGGGCAGTTCACGGAAAAAAGTAAGCTAGCGGTCTACATAGACCTCGATTGTGAGGGGGCGGATTTTGGCGCTGAATCCAAGTCAGAATCCGCCCCCTCTTGCCCCGTGTGAATGAGCCCTTACAATATATGCTACTTAAATTTCATACATGCATTGTTTATTATTTGATATGAAAGCTACCCATGTTGGCCAAATACATTATTATGTTGCAGCCGCACAACGTTTTGCTGGAGATACAAGCACCATTCTTTTCAGTTGTGCTGTTAATATTCTGCTGTCAGCCGGGCTGTGATTACTCATGGTATTATAGGAGAGCAGTTCAATTTGTCTGCAACAAAAAGTCACAGGTACGCCATCAATCATAGTATCAATCGCGAATGTTTCTCTGTACTAACTCTGTTCAATTATTATTACAGAACACTAGGATCTTTATCAAACTGTCCAATTCCAGATAATGCAGTTTTATACATAGATTAATAGCACTGTAAGTTAGGCCTGCATGGCTCTAATGACGTGAACCTAAAGATGCCAAACATAAAAACTGAAGATCATAGGGTTTGGTTCTGCAAAACTAACGCAAATCTCACAACTGCAATCGTATAGTGATATTAAACTACTAATGAGATGTAGTAACACTACAGTACATTGGGATGTCAGGCGGAATCAAGATGCACTTGACACTTTACAGTAGAACTAGAAGGAATGATACAAATAAACAAGAAATCTAGTTGTGACATCTAGATGACATCCACCTATGGCTAGTAAGAGGGAGGGGACTTTGCAGGACAGGATTAACGGGGTTTTTACATCAATATCAGATCATGGAGGGCCTGACGCATGCTTACCCATCACTCAGTTGTTCTCAGCAGATCATACACAGAGAATGGAAAAGGGGAGAAGGAAGAAAACAGTTGTTTTCATGTTGTAGCTGAACCTTGTAACAGCAGCTTAGCTTCCATTCAAGTGAATGGGAGCTGAGCTGTAATAACCTGATTTGATCACTACACAGAAAACATTCTCTTTATGAGAACAACCGATTCACAGGGGTGCTGGATGTCAGACCCCCACTGATACTAATGAACCACCCTTACAATAGGACATCACTATTTTTAGTCTGGAAAACCCCTTTAACTAAGATCAGGGGTTGAGCAGGTTGATACATAGATAGATTTGTGGGATAACATTGAGTATAACTTGTCATTTATTTATTTCTCTGTTCTTTCTCTACTTAGAAGGATTAAGTGAGTCTAGCGGCGACCCTAATGGTATATAACAACCTGCCCTTTATGACTAGGCATATCGAGATAGCTGTCAGTCACTGTCAGTAACACACACTGGACAATTACTCCTAAGCAGAGAAAGAACAGAAATAAATTACAAGTTATACTGAATATTTCTATACATGATACTCTTCAGCTCCTCGTGCTCTATACCATGCTGTCAAAAGATTAGACTGCATTTACTTGGTGACAGGATCCCTGTAAATAGGAATAGAAATAGACCAAGACTTAAGCAGGTTGCAGCAAATCAGTAGTGTTTCTCAATACACAATATAACAGTGAAATAATATAAAATACCTCACCTGGAACTTACATGTTCTTGTATCAGAGAATATAATGTCCCAAATCTACAAAATGGTAATCGTAAAGATGTTCATTTATAGTTTATGCTGGATTATACATGTCCTGAAGGTCATACAGAAGCCCAATATCTTCAATAAAGCTCAACATGAAGACTTCAAACAATACCCTTGTGCACTAAGAATAGCACCCCAGACATCACAGTGTATTAAGACATGCATTGCACACAATGCTCAGTGCATCTGTTAAATACTATATAGTGGAGGTAGAATAAATTTACTATTTTTACCTTTAAGGGCTTTCATACAGAGTTTGTGTCTGTGGTTTCCCCTTGGTCCCTGTACTGCATTCTCAGATGAAATCATTTTAGGTCAAACAGACGTCTTACACATTCCTTGGTGCCAATCTTATCGCAAACGCCGCATTATTTTGCGGCCACAAAATCACGGCCGCAAAATAGCGCTGCGTATACGATCCACGCTCCCATTGAAATCAATGGGAGCATATACGGCCCGCTAAATCTCACACGGCGTATACGTGCTACATCACGCGGCACGTTACTCCGTGTGAACTTACCCTTAAAGGGGCTCTATCATTAGAAAAAGTCATTTTTAACTAATCACATCCTTGCATAGCCATTATAAAGGCTATTCCACACCTACCTTTTGTATGTAAATTGCCTCAGTAGATTTTGATGACTCCTTCTCCCTGCTATCATACACAGCACACAGCAGGGAGAGCAGAGCTGGATGGTAACTTCCTGTAGACCAAGAACCTAATTAGCATATGAATAAAAACTGACTTATTGAAATACTACTGAGGCAATTTACATACAAAAGGTAGGTGTGGAATAGCCTTTCTGAAGCCTATGCAAGGATGTGATTAGTTAAAAATTACTTTTCCAATGATAGAGCCCCTTTAAAAGCAGTTTTCACTTTGAAGCTTGTTGAACCTTCTGTGCTTCTGTAGACCCTGGATTTATATTTGTGGACTCTGGTAATTTTACCCTCTGACAGATAGGCTCTAAAGAACTATTTGTAAATCTCAAGTTCTGCTTATATTCAATACATATATGGCTTGCGAAAGCTAAAGAACTCGTTTGGTTTTCTAAGGAACAGAGATTTTTTTTTTCTTTTGAAATGTCACCCATTGTTGTCTTAATACACGACTTTGACAAACACAAAACCTCCACACAGCAAATGTAAAGTGTGACACCGTGGCGTTAATATTTGCACTACAATTAATTAATACTGCCATACAACACAAGAAATCGTTGCTCGCGCACCATGCAGGGCCAAACAAAAGCATAGCATCCCTTGCGTACAATTATTTTTCTTTAATCAATTGTACTATTGACTGGTTTGATTTAAAACAGTCTTGAGCCATCATGCTGATTTTTATTCAATTCATTTACTAGGTCTAAACATTTCTTCTAAACTGTTGCTGAGTGCAAATACATTTCAAGCAAATATTAATGCAAGAAGAATAGGGGTGAATAATGATTGGGAAACATTAACACTCACGGAATTGTAGTCATGGAACTGTGGAAAACCAACATCCACAAGAAGAATAACCATGCATACTTATAAAAGAAGGTGTATATGAGTAGAACACTCTTCCGTGTGTGTACGTACGTGTATATATAATATATACGTGTGTGTATGTATATCACAGCAAGATTTCATTAGGCCTGATCTGAGTTAAAGCCTAATAATCCAGCAAATAAAACCAATAGAGATGAGCGAGCACTATTTGAAACGGCCGTTTCGAATAGCACGCACCCATAAGAATGAATGGAAGCGGCCGGCATGCAGACTTTGCCGGCGGATGGCCGCTTAACCCCCTGCGTCCGGCTGCGTCCATTCATTCCTATAGGTGCGTGCTATTCAAAACGGGAGTTTCGAATAGTACTGGCTCATCTCTAAAAGCCAGTCCATTCCATATTTACTGTACCTGCTTAGGTGAAAAGCTGACTGATAAAGGCTTAGCTGAATTATGCAACGTTTCGACAATAGCTTGGGGAATGCCCTTCCCTGATCCAGCATGACTGTATACCAGTGTGAGGTCCATAATGGCTTGATGAGATTGGTGCATTGAAACTCAAATTTCACATATATAGCCTTTATTTTAATGTCATCAAATAGGGGCCCAACTCAATACTGCTCAACTCCAATGTCCATGGCTTTGACACGAGATCTCAGTGGTCAGGCGTATGAATACTTTTGATAGATATATGCACGTAAGAATGCAAAGATTTCACAGCCTCAATGTGAATGCAACACACAGTGTAGCATCTTTGCCATGAGCATGAACAGCTGGACAGTAGAAGGTGCCACCCAACACTACCTGTACAGGGTTAACAGCGGTTTCCCACCTAGCAAATGTACTACAGGTATGTGTTAACAGAATCAGTACTGAGCTTATTTTGGCATTTTGACATTCAGAGACATATTATTTTATTATGAATATTATTAAGATGAAGAATAAAACATGGTTCTTGTTTTTTGCGCAGTGATCTAGATTTTCAATGGCATCATCCTGGGGTACATGTAACTTATCAATTAACTTTTTTTTACATTTGTGACATGGCATCTATAGGGTTATGGACACTACTGGTATCCTTGTAGGTCTTCTCTTTGGCCGATGCTGCACAAAAACAACAAAATTCCTCACCAGCACCATTGCTTACCTACAGAGCATACAGCAGCCACATAAAAAACAGACCTGTATAGTCAAGAGCCTACAATGTATATTATTGTTCAGCAAGTGGTTAAGAGAGATCCCATAGTGTGAACCATAAAAGACTGTCACTGCAAAACGCTGCTACAGTTCTAGTCAACTCCGGTCTTTGATGGTTTTCTTGACTTGCCCTGGCATTAACAGTTGACCATTGGTGACTAGAGCAGTTCAATCTGCATAAGACACAGATTCTGAATTAACAAGACTTCACAATTTTAACAATCCAGTTGTTTTTTTTAGGTAATGTTAACATATGACCATGCCTTTTTTTTTTTTTTTTTTTAGCCAGCGTTGTCCAAAAATATGAATGAAATGAAATGGATGATGAAACAATCGTCATGCATGGGCACACTACTCCATTCAAATGGATCATTTAGGGGAACTTGTAGGACCCTGTTCTCCTGCTAGCAGGGTTCCAGAGATCATGCAAGTACCCCCCATCCACATGAATGTTATTAAAAGGAAAACCCCTTGAAAAAAAACCAAAAAACAGAAAAGCCCACCGTGGAACATCCATCCATTAGGTAATTATATAGAAATTATTGGTCTCTTAACAAAAAGAGAAAACGGGATACAAAATATCAATCTGCAAATAGCATTGGTCTTACCTGTCGTTGAACCATCTGCAAGTTTTCTTTAGCTCGGTATATAAGAGATTGTATTTCATGGAAATCATCAACATTTTTTTTCTCTTTGAAGGCATCTCTTACCCTTCTGATGGCATACGTTCTAGAAATAGAGCAGTAAATGTGAATATTCACCCTGCATAGAATATATCAAGCATCATTTACAAATCATAGCCACTTTTTTCCTTATCAATAGCACTGTCATTTTATTTATTTATTTTAATAAGAATGTACATCTAAAATGACTGTGGCTATACACAGCAGTAGCCCATATGACAGCACATTCACTACCACCTACCTGCGTAGGTGTCAATGTAATGTGGTCATTAGTACTTTGCTAGAGGGAACTTACAATATGATCTATGTTTAGGTGGTGCCACCAACATGCTTAAAATAATAAAAGCTAGACTCTTCTAACACAGGGGACTGTGAGAAAAATATGGCTGCTCGGTTATAAAGATGTACACAGTATGCACTTTTTACTGGTCCAGTGTTGTCACAGAGAACCTATGTGTATTTAAAGGGATTCCATGATTAGAATCCTGTTTTAAGCTGAACCCACGTCAGAATAGCCTTAAGAAAGGCTATTCTTCCCCTACCTTTAGATGTCTTCTCCGCGCCGCCATTCCTTACATATCCCGGTCTTCGTCCATATGGTAATTAGTTTTCTCGCAGCACTGTGTTGCGAGAAAACTATCCAGCACTGCCTTCTTCTTGTACACTTTCTCCGCCTCTTCTTCCTTGTCCAGTCACGGCTTCTTCAAAAAGTGCCAACTGCGCATGTCTGTTGCCATTTTCCTGTGGTCAAACGGGAGAGGCCACAGTAAAATGGCCGACGGACATGTGCAGTGGTCTCAGTCGGCCATTTTCCCGTGGCTGAACAGGAAAGAAGAGGCGGAGGCGGGAACAAGCAGCAGCACAGGGGATGCCCTCAGTGCT
Source organism: Leptodactylus fuscus (assembly GCF_031893055.1). NCBI lineage: Eukaryota > Metazoa > Chordata > Amphibia > Anura > Leptodactylidae > Leptodactylus > Leptodactylus fuscus. The sequence goes on from NC_134268.1 coordinate 88,927,350, forward strand.
GTTTGGGTGCTGGGGACTGCCCTCAGTGTTGCGAGAAAACTAATTAACATATGGTCAAAAACCTCTAAGGAACAGTGGCGCGGAGAAGACATCTATTGATAGAATCCATTTAATGGGAACCGATCACCATGAAAATACAGCAGCATGATATAGATCAGGAGGAGCTAAGCGGATCGGTATATAGATCTGTGGCCAAAAATTCATTAGAAGTCAACATTTTTTAAAAAAAATACCACATAATAAATAAAAGACACCACTTTGGCTCTCCACACCTCAAAGACTCAAATATGACAAAGATACCTTCAGAAATTCCACACTTTAATATCTTTAAAAGAATGAAAAATTAAAAAATGAAGGAGTTGTCCAGTCTTAGCAGAAAGTTTGTTTGTATACGGAAAACATACCATTTTCCAATACACTTTCTGTATCAATTCCTCAGTCTTCTAGATCTCTGCTTGCTGTCATTCATTCTTCTTACATCCAATGGATAAAAATCAGATCATGGTCATTTGATGGACAGATCATGGTCATTTGATAGATAGATCATGGTCATGTGATGGACAAACAGCTCATTGGAAGATGTCCGATTACGGTTCTGTGACTGCAATTGGCTGCTGTGTGCCTGTGAGTCCATCCCATGACCATGGACTGTCCATGACATGAAGTAAGAAGAGAATGAGAACAAGCAGAGAACTAGAAAACAATAAGGAACCAGTACATAAAATAGACTGGAAATTTAGATAGTGCCAGTACATAGTGTATGGAGCCACCTGCTCTCAGCTCCTTATACTGTGCAGATATGAGCAGATTGGTAGGGGTGCTGGGTGTCAGAACTCCTAGAATCCAATACCAATTACCAATCATAAGAATAGGCTAGCAATATTCCCTATAAAATGGTGTCTTGTGATATGAACCATTTACAATAGTTCTACCCCAATGCCTTGCCAGTGTTTCAAACTATTGAGATGAGGAGAGAAAATGAAGAGATACCCACATGCTTATCTGTTGTACGTTTAGGTTCTCTTATTCTGATATTTAACCTTACTCTTATAGTAGGTGCAGTCTGAGCTTCTCCAGTGCCTGCTCTATTTCAGATGTGGTTTTCTTCAGATTAAATTGATACTGTATTGTTTATTTTCCTTATTGTATATTTTTCATATTCTCTGTATTATGAGATGAGTGAAGGCTGTAAAACATATTGGCTCCACATCATCTCCTGCTCCTATAAATACCATCTTCATCTATCTACCCATAATTTTGTTATGTTTCTGTGCATAAGGCGTCTTTTTTTGCACAACCAGGTGTACTTTTTAGTTATACCATTTAGGAGAATTGCTATTGCTTGGATCAGTTTTTATTCAAATTTCTATCAGAGAATGTTACATGATGATCTATGTTAAGGCAATACCATCTACATTCTTAAAGTATTAAGCTAGAATCTCCTAATACAGGGGATTGTGAGAAAAATATGGCTGCTCAGTTGTAAAAATGCGTGCATTATGCACTTTTTTACTGGTCCAGTGCTGTCACAGCAAAAAAAAAAAAAAAATTGTTTTGGTACTTTTGATCCCCCCCCCCTACGATTTTTACAATATGGGAAAAATATTTTTATAGGTTTGCAGACCAGGTGGTTTCAGACACAGGAATACCTAATGTGTATGTGTTTTACAGTACTGACGTACTTTTACATGTGTTCTAGGGACAGGGGGAAATTTGAATTTTCATTTTTTTCTTATTGCACTTATACCCTATAGGAGTCTTGAACCCCAAAGGTTCTGATTTCTAATGCAGCGATTTACAATGCTAACGCATTGCAAAATGTTGCCACTTCTATTGCAGGCTGCTACATAGAATTTAATGACAGACAAGCCTTGAAGCCTTCAAAAGGCTCCCAACTGTCATGGTAATGGGACACTTGCTCCAAGTTCAGGAGATCTCCAGCAAAATGGCAGTGACCATGCACCGTGGACAAAATTTCAAAGCTGACCGAGGCGTCAGGGGCCTTAATTAGCACCGGGCCTCTGCTGTATAATACTGAGCGGCCGGTAAATTTAAATACCTGACATCCGCCATACTATTATGTGACCAAACAGCAGTTTACACCCGCAAGTATGACACTATTGTAACCAGGATGACATACTTAATGTCATATGTGGGTATAAACAGCTGTTTGGGTACAGAGGGGGAAGGAGCGCTATCTAGTTTTTGGAACACATATTTAGGCAGTTTGGGTTTTGAACGCTATGATACTTTTGCAGACCTGAAATGCCAGTAAAGTGAAATCCCCAGACATGTGATCCCATTTTGGAAATTACAAACCTGAAGCAGTTTATCCAGGAGTATAGTGAACATTTTTAACCCCTAAGTGTTGTATTAATCATGTGACCGCTGAGGTCAAACAGCAGCCTTAGCAGGCCTCAGGAACAGGTCCGTGATGTCACAAGTAGTAACACTGCATGTCACATGGCAGCACAGGACCAAAAAGACTGGACTGAACAGGGAAGCACCGACGCACCGTGAAATGGAAAGTATGATTTTTTTTAATCTATTTAAAACTTAAATAGGGTGCCCATTTTTGCCTAGACAACCCCTTTTTACTGTACTTTTTAGGATGTCCAGAAGGGGTTAGAGATGAGAATCTCATCTTTAAAATGATACCAAGGTGATCATGATAGCCCTTACAGATCCAGAGCGATTTTCTTTCTTTGTTAAAAACACTGTTGGGAAATGAGATCTGCAGGTTTGAGACCTGCAGATTTTTCATAGTCTTTATAGATCCTGAGAAATCAGCATTAGTAACAAGAATGTTCTACATACCGTCCTTTGTTACTGTCACCCTATCAGGACGTATGACATACATCTTGGTTAGGGAAAGGGTTAATCATCTCCCCTGGGCCTCTGATGATTATACTCTGGCGTCTGAAAAGACTGGAGTATAATAATGGTTTTTTGGGTGCCAAGCCCCAAAAATTCATAAACAAAACAGTGTGTGTGGAGGGGTCACTGTAAGACATTATACTATGTGGAGGAGCTACTATAGAGAATTATACTATATGGAGGGGCCACTATGGGACATTATACTGTATGTAGGCCACTATGGGACATTATACTGTAGGTAGGCCACTATGGGACATTATACTGTATGTAGGCCACTATGGGACATTATACTGTATGCAGGCCACTATGGGACATTATATTGTATGTAGGCCACTATGGGACATTATACTGTAGGTAGGCCACTATGGGACATTACACCATGTGAATAGGCAACTATACGGTATTATACTATATGGAGGGGCCACTATGGATCATTATACTATGTACACTGTGGGACATTATTCTTAAAGTTGCCCATGAATTGGACAAACTCTGGAGTGGCGAGGGCAGGTGTAACTTTAAGAACCCCCCCCCCAAAAAAAAACAAACAAAAAACAAACAAACAAAAAAAAACAAAACACAAAACCCCCCCCCACTGTACTCAGCTGTCCCCAGCACTCCAGTGTCTGATACCATACAGCAGCTTGTTTATTCGTGTACAGTGCCTCAATCCCCAGAAGCCCTGTATAACTGGTCTATGTCCAGTGACTGTTGACTGGCCTCAATGGTCACGTATGGCGAGGATTTCCAGTGGAATTAGGCCCAGGCGCTGCTGAATCAGACAATGGCAGGGGTCACTGGAGAACCGGGGAGAGGTAGGTGTCCCCCCCCACCCCCAACTTCCCTGACCACCTGGCAAAAATCTGTATTTCCTGGACAGACCCTTTAAATATGACTAAAACTCCCATAACAGTGCATCATCCATAGATTCCTTATACCAGTGTGTTATTCAATGATGTTCTTAGCTCCAGTGTCCCCATAACTATGAAGGACAGTGCTGACAGCTCTGTCATTACTGTATTTTGTTCTTGAAAACTACCGTAGTCTGATGCATACAATATTAGAAAGATGTCAATGCAGAAAAGGCTTTAACATATGAAATCTGTTTTAAACTGGAGGCAGTAAAATACACTAAAAGAACATAGAAACAGGGCAGCGGAGAGACAGCTCAAACTGAAAAAAAAGTATTCGGAAATGGAGGAAACAGGAGGATGAGGCACAAAAAGCAGACGAAAATAAACACCCTTTTCATGGGCATAATGCAAAATGGCCACAGATAGACATGTAAATGAAAAGAGGATCACACATCACAGAAACAGCGGATTGTCAGCCCCTATGTTTTCAGAAAGCGTCTTGCTGCAGAGAAAGGCATTGAGGACTAAGCTGGATAAGCATCATGGTGTTCATGAGGAGATTGTGGCCTTGCTATGTGCACCAAAAATAGAAATGTGCAAAAAATGTCTAAAGAATATGAAACCAAGATTGTGTCTTTCCATATATTTGTAATTGGCCTATATCAAAGCCATTTTTCTTTCTTGCATCAGAGTAAGAATATGGATGAAGTCCCGATAACCTTTGAAGTTTTATCGAGCAGGACTGTTAATGTAAAAGGTGCAAAAACAGTGTTGATAAAAACTTCAGGAAATGAGAGGTAAAAAAAAAAAAGAGGTAATCTCACGAGGAGTTATTGTCCCTGCTCAGGAAAAACGATGGCTGGGCGAAAATGGAATGAAAATATGGGTTGAAAAAGTGTAGTCCAAACGCCCTGGAGGGCTCCTGAAATAACCTGACCTACAAGTACTTGACCAGTTTAGGGCACATATCAGTGAAAACACAAAAAAAGATCTTTAAAAATGTGACGGGCGATCTAGCTGAGACTGCTGAGAGATTTACCAGCCTGTTGCAATCTCTGGACATTTCAATTAACAAGCCATTTAAAGTTCTCATGTGAGAAGTGTGGATCAAGTGGATGGCTGCTGGGAATCATGATCTGACACTGGACGAATGAAAAGGCCCACTAACACTCAAGTGGATGAAAACTTTGTGGCAGGCTATGGCGGATGAAACGGTTGTAAGATCCTGTCAAAGATGGGACTTCAGTGATAACATAAGATAATCCTTTAATAGTCCACCATGGGAAAATTCACTGTGTTACAGCAGTATAGATATTACTATCTGCCCCAAAAAAATACACATAAAATTTCACTTTTATTGATATCCTTTAAAACCAATCCAAAAAGTAAAACAAAATGATTGTGTTCCACCTGTTCAGTCCATACAAAAGTGAAGAAATAACTAGGGAGGGGCAATTGTATATACACCTATATATGCCCTATAGGATATTGAAACCCTCACTCCCTAATAAACCACAGTGGCTTTTTTCCAAACAGCAACTTGTGAACAGGACCCAAAGTGGCGGTCCTGCCAGCGGTCAGCACACCACACCGCTATCATGTGTTGCAGTGTTAAGCTGTTTATTTTGTGAAGTGAGAAAAAGACCCCTGATGACTCTTTTTAATAGAAGAAACGCGGCGTAGGGTCATAAATTCCCAGTTAGTCAGTGGACTTATCATCCAGTTCAGCATTTGTACGGTGACCTGACTGTCAGTGCCTCACTCCACTCTGTTGGCGTGGCAATAGTCCAGTAACTTCAGAGGGGGGGAGTGATTTGCTGGCAGTTCACGCTTTGGGTCCTGTTCACAAGTTGCTGTTTGGAAAAAAGCCACTGTGGTTTATTAGGGAGTGAGGGTTTCAATATCCTATAGGGCATATATCCTATTAATATTATAAATGTGAAAGTTTGTGAGTTTGCATGTTTGTGGGTTTGTGTGTTTGGATGTTTGTTCCTCAATCACGCAAAACCCGCTCGACCGATTTGGCTGAAAGTTTCCACAAACATAGTTAATACACCCGATTGCGCAATAGGCTACTTTTCGTCACAACAGCGCACATACGTTTGTGCCAGGAGCCCCACAAAACCCAAACTCACACAACCATCTCTGCAATCTCACACACTTTGGACCATAGCAAGCCCCAAAATTCCTATTGCCCTCTGCAGCCTTGCCCCTAACCCCACACAATCACATATACATAGACTTTACCACTTTGCCCCTCCCCTTAACAATACTCCAGGAGGCTCTCTTTAACGCTCCGGAGCAGCCATGTTTGCCGACCCCCACCGCTCTGACAATCCGCGACACCGCCCACCCATGTCAATACCCCTAGGAAGTCTAATAAATGCAAAAGAAAAAAGTTTAAAAAAAGTAAAAAAAAATATAAAAACAAATAAAAAGGATTAAAAATTCAAATCACCCCCCTTTCCCTAGAACACATATAAAAGTAGTTAAAAACTGTGAAACACATACATGTTAGGTATCCCCGCGTCCGAAATCGCCCGCTCTACAAAGCTATACAAATATTTTTCCTGTTCGGTAAACGCCGTAGCGGGAAAAATGGTCAAAAGTGCCAAACCGCCGTTTTTTCACTCTTTTGATTCTGATAAAAATTTGAATAAAAAGTGATCAAAGCAATAACATTTCCTGAAAATGGTAGAACTAAAAAGCACACCCGACCCCGCAAAAAAAGACGCCCTATACATCCCCGTACACGGACGTATAAAAAAGTTACGGATGTCGGAATATGACGACTTTTCAAAAAAAAAATGTTTTAACACAGTTTCGGATTTTTTTAAGGGGTCAAAATGTAAATACAACCATATAAATTTGGTATCCCCAGCATCGTAACGAAACACAGAATACAGGGGACATGTCATTTTGGTTGCACAGTGAACGCCGTAAAACCAAAGCCCCTAAGAAAGTCGCAGAAATGCATTTTTTTGTCAAATCCACCCCATTCAGAATTTTTTCCCTGCTTCCCAGTACATTATATAGAATAAATAATAGTGGCATCATGAAGAAAAATTTGTCCCAAGAAAAATTAAAACCTCATATGACTCTGGGAGCGGAGAAATAAAAAAAGTTATGGGGTTTAGAAGGAGGGGAGTCAAAAATGAAAAACCAAAATCAAAACATGCCATCGACGGGAAAGGGTTAACTTCAAATACTTCTGTCCCAAAGTCACTATGTAAAGTTTCTCACAACACCGTATAGCAGCTCAAATACACATTACCTTCAACACAAAAGTCTCACGTATTCTCTGAATTACAGCAACAACAAGATACAAACTTACATTTCATATCCCATACCTTATACCGTATTTTCCGGACTATAAGGCGCACATAAAAACCTACGATTTCCTCAGAAATCGTAAGTGCGGCTTATAGTCCGGTGCGCCTTATATATGGATGGAAGCGGCGGCAGAGTCTGCGTGCCGCTTCCATACATACATAAAAGGCACCGTAAGGGTGCATTCACACTACCGAACGTTACAGCAGGGCTGCCGGACACTTCCTATTCATTTCTATGGGAGCAGGCATGCGAGCGCTCCCTATAGAAATGAATGGACAGACACTTCCCATTAATTTCTATGGGAGCCGGCATGCGAGCGCTCCCCATAGAAATGAATGGACAGACACTTCCCATTCATTTCTATGGGAGCCGGCATGTGAGCGCTCCCCATAGAAATGAATGGAAAAAAGCAGTCCATTCATTTCTATGGGGAGCGCTCGCATGCCGGCTCCCATAGAAATGAATGGGAAGTGTCCGGCAGCCCTGCTGTCACGCCAGCCTGAAACAGAACGCGAAACTTACTGAGCGGTGCAGGGCGGGCGGGCGGGTATTCAGGCCTCCTCTTCCTCCGATGTCCTGACCACTTCCTCCGGCGCTCGCGAACTAATGGCCTGGGCGCATGCGCAATATCATAATGCTTCTACGGCTACTGCGCATGCGCCCAGGCCATTCTCAGCGAGCGGCGGAGGAAGAGGACAGAACATCGGAGGAAGAGGAGGCCTGAATGCCCGCCCACCCTGCACCGCTCGGTAAGTTTCACATTCTGTTTCAGGCTTTTATTTTAAAAGGAGGGGGGGTAGTTTAATATAACTTTTACGGTTGGGCTCTATCAGCATGATTTTGCTGATAGAGCCCCTCCTCGCCTGCCGAGCGCTTCCAATAGAAGCGGCTGGCACGCGGGGGGTTAAGCGGCCGCTGGCAAAGTCTGCCTGCCGCCGCTTTCAATAACATATAAGGCGCACCGGACTGCGGCTTATAGTCCGGTGCGCCTTATATATGAACCGAGACGGACTATAAGGCGCTCATGGGCAATGCGGCTTATAGTCCAGTGCGCCTTATAGTCCGTAAAATACGGTACACAGTATGAAAACCTTACCCACGCCTGTATATACCCACTGCTACAATCACCGCAAACGAAGTCGCGGGTACCAGCTAGTAGGTGTATATACAATTGCCCCTCCCTAGTTATTTCTTCACTTTTGTATGAACTGAACAGGTGGAACACAATCATTTTGTGTTACTTTTTGGATTGGTTTTAAAGGATATCAATAAAAGTGAAATTTTATGTGTATTTTTTTGGGGCAGATAGTGTCATTTGTCCCTCTGTGAACTTTCTAATATACACACATTTGTTTGAAATCAGTGAATTTCAGTATAGATATTACAATAATAATACAAGAAAAAACAAAAAGCTCAGAATAGAAGATAAAAAAAGATAGTAGGAGTCATAACAAAAAGAAAAACTTCAGGACCATTTAGTTCTCTGTACGGATTAGCCTGATGTTGATTATACAGCCTAGCCACAGTTGGAGTGAAGAAGTCAGTCACTGACAGTGCTGTAGCTCCCAGAAATCACTGCTCAAACCAGTATTGTTATATTATGAGCATAGAATTGAAATGCTGCATGGAATGATACTCCGGACTGTTAAAAGAGCTCAAACAGACAACAAAATGATAAAAAATTCCAGCATGCTATATAAAATATAACTTTTACTTCATAGTAAAAGGATAAAAAAATACAAGTAACAGGGATCCGTGATACAATATAAAAAACAAAATTTAAAAAAAAAAACAAAAAAAAAAAACACAGTTAGCTTATACGTTTTGGGGACATATTGGGCCCCTTACTCATAGCTTGTTAAATTTTAAAAAAGTTATATTTTACTGACAGTACTGCCCAGTGCTGTCACGGTCTCAAACATGGGATGGGAGTTATTCTCCAGCATAGAGCTCACTACGGACAGTATCCTTCTGTCACCCACCACCTGTACTGGGTCCAGGAAGCTCCCAGGACAGAGCTGGCCCTTCTATTCAGCCCGTCAAATCTATTTCTGTCCCTGGCTGGTATACTACTCCCCCAGCAGGCCACTCCGGAGAAGATGGCTAATGCCATTACAGAGTTGAAAAAGACCCTAAGAAGTGGCCCCTGGACTCCAAAGGCCCTCAGCCTCCTGAGCAGGTAGAGTCTGCTGTGACCCTTTCTGTGCAGTGTCTCCAGGTGATCAGCCCAGTCCGGCTTATTATTGAGTAACACACCCAGGTACTTATAGGTCCTGACTATCTCAATACCTGTTCCCTGGATGTCCACCAGATTCGGAGCTTTGGATGGTTTGGAGGAAGGTGTCCTTTATGAAGACAGTGATACCAGTGATAGTGGAGCCACTGAGCTTGATAAGTTTTGGGGTTTTTTTCTAATAGCTAGAGGTGTATTGTTCTAAGATACAGTCCTATGAAAAAGTTTGGGCACCCCTATTAATCTTAATCATTTTTTGTTCTAAATATTTTGGTGTTTGCAACAGCCATTTCAGTTTGATATATCTAATAACTGATGGACACAGTAATATTTCAGGATTGAAATGAGGTTTATTCTACTAACAGAAAATGTGCAAAATGCATTAAACCAAAATTTGACCGGTGCAAACGTATGGGCACCCTTATCATTTTATTGATTTGAATTCCCCTAACTACTTTTTACTGACTTACTGAAGCACAAAATTGGTTTTGTAACCTCAGTGAGCTTTGAACTTCATAGCCAGATGTATCCAATCATAAGAAAAGGTATTTAAGGTGGCCAATTGCAAGTTGATCTCCTATTTGAATCTCCTCTGAAGAGTGGCATCATGGGCTACTCAAAACAACTCTCAAATGATCTGAAAACAAAGATTGTTCAACATAGTTGTTCAGGGGAAGGATACAAAAAGTTGTCTCAGAGATTTAACCTGTCAGTTTCCACTGTGAGGAACATAGTAAGGAAATGGAAGACCACAGGGACAGTTCTTGTTAAGCCCAGAAGTGGCAGGCCAAGAAAAATATCAGAAAGACAGAGAAGAAGAATGGTGAGAACAGTCAAGGACAATCCACAGACCACCTCCAAAGAGCTGCAGCATCATCTTGCTGAAGATGGTGTCACTGTGCATCGGTCAACTATACAGCGCACTTTGCACAAATAGAAGCTGTATGGGAGAGTGATGAGAAAGAAGCCGTTTCTGCACGTACGCCACAAATAGAGTTGCCTGAGGTATGAAAAAGCACATTTGGACAAGGCAGCTTCATTTTGGAAACAAAAATTGAGTTGTTTGGTTATAAAAAAAAGGCGTTATGCATGGCGTCCAAAAAGAAACAGCATTCCAAGAAAAACACATGCTACCCACTGTAAAATTTGGTGGAGGTTCCATCATGCTTTGGGGCTTTGTGGCCAATGCCGGCATCGGGAATCTTGTTAAAGTTGAGAGTCGCATGGATTCCACTCAGTATCAGCAGATTCTTGAGAATAATGTTCAAGAATCAGTGACGAAGTTGAAGTTACGCCGGGGATGGATATTTCAGCAAGACAATGATCCAAAACACCGCTCCAAATCCTCAGGCATTCATGCAGAGGGACAATTACAATGTTCTGGAATGGCCATCCCAGTCCCCAGACCTGAATATCATTGAACATCTGTGGGATGATTTGAAGCGGGCTGTCCATGCTCGGCGACCATCTAACTTAACTGAACTTGAATTGTTTGTCCAAAATACCTTTATCCAGGATCCAGGAACTGATTAAAAGCTACAGGAAGCGACTAGAGGCTGTTATCTTTGCAAAAGGAGGATCTACTAAATATTAATGTCACTTTTCTGTTGAGGTGCCCATACTTTTGCACTGGTCAAATTTTGGTTTAATGCATATTGCACATTTTCTGTTAGTACAATAAACCTAATTTCAATCCTGAAATATTACTGTGTCCATCAGTTATTAGATATATCAAACTGAAATGGCTGTTGCAAACACCAAAATATTTAGAACTAAAAATGATTAAGATTAATAGGGGTGCCCAAACTTTTTCATAGGACTGTAAAATCTCTCCTCATCGGTTACATTAATAATGGTTAATGCTGTTTCTGGCTGTAGTTCATGCTTACATATTATTCTGTGATTATTCTATTGAATAGTTTAGCCAATCTTGGTTTAAAATGTTTTTCCTCCTTTAAAACCTAGGTGCGTTTTATCATCAGATGCGTCTTATAAAGCAAAAAATACGTTATTTGACAGCTAAAAATATATTTGGCTCTTATATTTGTTAGTTAGGCACACAAGACTGCAAAGCAATAGAAATACCTTGTGACTAACATTAGTGACTTGCAAATTTTATCATATTACATGCATACCTATAAAATAAAATTTGACAATAGTCTCAACACACAGATACGATGAAATGCCAAAAAACGCCCACATAAAACAAACAAAAATAAGACAAAATGCTTTTTCAGACCAGTTTGCTTTGTCTAATGATGCTTATTCCCATGTGTTGATATTGTATAAATGGAAAATTATTTTTTCCATTTTTTTCTTTTAAAGGATTAATGACAGATGTGCCCATTAGATGGAGCTAAGCAGCTTCCAGGATGCCTTCTATGGGATCATTGACATTTTCCAGACACAGCTCATACATAATACATGTTGAGTCCCAGGGAGCATGCTGGCTGTGGTGTGCCACCCTGCTGCCATGCACTAGCAGATGGTGTGTGCTTTTAATTAGGGCCCGTTCACCTAGAATGTGACATGGGTGTGTATTGTTAATAGAATTTATTAAATATGGAAGTGCACTCATTAAACAGCTGGTACCTTAGGATGAGTTTTATTGTTCCTGGGAAAAGATGCAATGCTGAGCTTTTAATAGAAAAGGGGGCTGGTGACGTGATAAAAGGTATCTTGTTTGTGTAGTGTTGGATGAGGAAAGAAAATAATCACGGCTGTTTTTGAGAATAATCATTGTCTTGGCGGCGTCACACATCCAAAGACATAACCCTTCTTTTCTAATCAAACCACATTTATCGCTCTGCTAAGCGGCCAAAATAGTCAAAGGATATGGGACCTATAAAATAGCCCTCTCCAGTGATGTAACATTTTAGTAGTATCAGCTGTTTAGAATCTTGCTCATCTTCCTTATAGCCCATTGGGACATCATCATGTCTTCAATTATATACATGTTACTAACATTTTGGCAGTTTCTCTACTAAATACTGAAAACTATATTGGAAAATCCATACACCGCACAGTTCTCAAGACAAGGAAAATGGAAGTACAACTTTTCCATTATACTGCCATAAAAACAATAACCATCGCATATTGTAATCCATGTTGTTATACTATGAGTCTTACCCCTTCACGCAAAATCACGTAGATGTGCGTGATGGGGTGTATGGAGAGGGCTCAGGAACTGAGCCCTCTTCATACATGGTGGATGCCAGTGGTATAATACAGCCAGCACCTTCCACTAACAGCAGCTGTTCGCAGGCACCACGGGCGCCATTATCTTTTCTCGATCGTGTAATAGATTGTAAAGTATTGCAGTGCATAGTGTGAGCAGTAAGACCTGCTAAGGTTCAAGGTCCCTAAGGGGTCTGAAAAAAAAAAAAAAAAAAAAAACACCTTTAAAAGTACAAAAAAACCCCCCCAAAAACATAAAAGTTCAAATCACCCACCTTTCCCTAGATCACATATAAAAATAAACAAGAGTAAACATAAACACTTTATGGATCACCGTGCTCAAAAATCCGAACAATTAAAATATAAAAATATTTATCCCGTATGGTGAACACTATAGAGGGAAAAAGAATCAAAATGGTCAAACAACTGTTTTTTCAACACTTTGATTTTTATATATATATATATATATATATATATATATATATATATATATATATATATATAAAATTGATCAAAATGACTATGAAAATTGTAGATTCACACTGAAGGCATCAAAACTATGAATTACCACATGTGGAATTATATACTTAACAAGAAAGTGTGAAACAACTGAAAATATGTCTTATATTCTAGGTTTTTCGAAGTAGCCACCTTTTGCTTTGTTTACTGCTTTGCACACTCTTGATGAGCTTCAAGAGGTAGTCACTGGAAATGGGCTTCCAACAGTCTTGAAGGAGTTCCCAGAGATGCTTAGCACTTGTTGGCCCTTTTGCCTTCACTCTGCGGTCCAGCTCACCCCAAACCATCACGATTGGAGTCATGTCTGGTGACGGTGGAGGCCAGGTCATCTGGTGTAGCACCCCATCACTCTCCTTCATGGTCAAATAACCCTTACACAGCCTGGAGGTTTGGGGTCATTGTCCTGTTGAAAAATAAATGATAGTCCAACTAAACGCAAACCGGATGGAATAGCACGCTGCTGCAAGATGCTGTGGTAGCCATGCTGGTTCAGTATGGTTTCAATTTTGAATAAATCCCCAACAGTGTCACCAGCAGAGCACCCCCACACCATCACACCTCCTCCTCCATGCGTCACGGTGGGAACCAGGCATGTAGAGTCCATCCATTCACCTTTTCTGCATCGCACAAAGACACGGTGGTTGGAACCAATGATCTCAAATTTGGACTCATCAGACCAAAGCACAGATTTCCGCTGGTCTAATGTCCATTCCTTGTGTTCTTTAGCCCAAACAAGTCTCTTCTGCTTGTTGCCTGTCCTTAGCAGTGGTTTTCTAGCAGCTATTTTACCATTAAGGCCTGCTGCACAAAGTCTCCTCTTACCAGTTGTTGTAGAGATGTGTCTGCTGCTAGAACTCTGTGTGGCATTGACCTGGTCTCTAATCTGAGCTGCTGTTAACCTGCGATTTCTGAGGCTGGTGACTCAGATGAACTTATCCTCCGCAGCAGAGGTGACTCTTGGTCTTCCTTTCCCGGGGCAGTCCTCATGTGAGCCAGTTTCTTTGTAGCGCTTGATGGTTTTTGCAACTGCACCTGGGGACACTTTCAAAGTTTTCCCAATTTTTCGGACTGACTGACCTTCATTTCCTAAAGTAATGATGGCCACTCGTTTTTCTTTACTTAGTTGCTTTTTTCTTGCCATAATACAAATTCTAACAGTCTATTCAGTAGGACTATCAGCTATGTATACACCTGACTTCTGCACAACACAACTGATGGTCCCAACCCCATTTATAAGGCAAGAAATTCCACTTATTAAACCTGACAGGGCACACCTGTGAAGTGAAAACCATTTCCGGTGACTACCTCTTGAAGCTCATCAAGAGAATGCCAAGAGTGTGCAAAGCAGTAATCAAAGCAAAAGGTGGCTACTTTGAATAACCTAGAATATAAAACATATTTTCAGTTGTTTCACACTTTTTTGTTAAGTATATAATTCCACATGTGCTAATTCATAGTTTTGAAAATACAGAAAACTCTTTGAATGAGAAGGTGTGTCCAAACTTTTGGTCTGTACTCTATATGTATATATACACAAATATATGTACAAATTTACAAGAAACTTGTGGGAATCCATTAAATGTATCTCATAAATGGAAAAACTGATAAGTCCTTCAATCTGCAACCAACACAAATAGAAGGGATAATAATATGGTTCAGATATTATTGGAAAATGGATGCGTGTAAAAGATAAAGAGAAGCTAATAGATATCCAATCTGAAACATGATGATTGGGGGATGGTATTGGGATCCTCCTGAATCACAGACATCAAATGTATGAATCAGTAAGACAGGAAGCTAATGGGTTTATGGGTCAGAGAGGAAACACAAAAGCAGAGGAAGGTCAAAGGGATAAGACACTAAGTGGTAACAGGAGGTCCTACTAGCGCTCTGATTTGTTAAGTGTGTGTCAAGTAGACAAACCAAATAATATACAGTATATAGCAGCTTTAATTTTTATACATATTGATTTATACATATCCACTCCTCAACAATGAAACTGCAACACAGAGAAGGAAAGGTATTGTAATTATGGAAATCATGGGAACGATATAAACAAAATACTCAAAACATCTAGATTTATTCTGTATCGAGTACGAGTAAAATGTACAGAAATGCATACACTTAGGCCCCATTCACATCTGTGTTCGGGAAGTACAAGAACGGAATCTATACGTATTAAAAAGCAGTTAGCTAAGTAACCACATGGACCCCATAGACTATAATGGGATCCGTGTGGTTTCCGCAAAAAACATGTGGAGAGAAAAGTGTTGCTTAAATTTCCCATAATTCCCCAGAAGCTTCACTTGTCACATGATTCTCATTTACCTATAGTTGTAGGAATTGAATTTCTGGCTTTCTCTTAACAAGACCTTGTAAAGATTCAATACTTGCGCCCGACTTGAAGATGCCATTTCTTTTAAAGGTTCTGTCACAGAAATCCTTACATGAGATTAGAGAATTTTTTTTCTGTAAAAAAAAATAAAATAAATATGGACAACATTAAACTTCACCAGAAGTCCAAAAAACATTTGCAACCAAATTGCAGGTACAATACGTAGGTTACTACTAACAGTCATCCTTAACCACTTCATTACCGGGCCAATTTGTGGTCCAGGACCAGACACATTTTAGATTTATTTTGTATGTGTGGTTTTGAGGGCTATAACATTTTTCCTGTATGTCTCAGTCAACTAATTTTTGCGTCTTTTTTCGGGGACATTTAATAACACAAAGTGTCACTGAAAAACTTTATAAAATAGTTTTTCCTCTCTCCGTTATGGTAATTTTTATTTTGTATGGCGTTGTTGGGGGTGGGGCTATAACCTTTAATAATGGCGTTTTATTAGCGTATTATTATTTTTTTTTAATTATTTTATTTACATTTTTTTTTAAACTTTATTATATTTTTATTTTATTTTTTTCAGATTGTGTCCCCATAAGGTGATAAGAGACCTTTGGGGACATCTGATCACTTTTTTTTTTTTTGTATTGGAGGTTGATTTCCCCTGCAACTGAGGCTGGTACATTTAGCCTCAGTTGCAGGAGGAATACAGCCTCCTGTACGCTGTATACACCGCTGATCTGGGTTCTGTAGGACCCAGCAGCTCTTGCAAGACGCTGCTCCCGGTGGATCACGTGACCGCCGGGTCAGAGGGCGGCAAAATCATGGCGGCGCCAATAGCCGTTTATACAGCGCTCATTGAGCGCTGTATACACAGCGATCAAGATGGCAGGGAAGGGAATAAACCTTCCCTGCCATCTCTCTGGGAGCTCTGGCTGAAATTACAGCCGGCTCCCAGCTTCAGTAGCTGCACGATCTCCGTGCAGCTGCTGTGTTCTGACTGGACGTACCAATACGTCCTGTCAGAACTAGGAAACCACTATCTGGACGTTTATAGTCTATGGGCGGTCCGGAAGTGGTTAAAGGGGTTGGCCACTTTCAGACCAATATTGACAATTAAATGTACAATAAAAAGATATACTTTTTTATACTCCAATATACTTTCTGTATCAATTCCTCACGGTTTACTAGATCTCTGCTTGCTGCCATTCATTGTTACTTCTAGAGGATAAAACTCTGACCATGGTCATGTGATTTACGGTCCCTGGTCATGTGATGAGTACACAGGTGCCGCTCGTTACAGTCACAGCACAATAATCAGACATCTGCCTGATAATCAGCTGTGCACCTGTGTGCTCATCACATGACCATGGACCGTAAATCACATGACCATGGTCAGAGTTTTATCCTCTAGAAGTAACAGAATGAATGGCAACAAGCAGAGATCTAGAAAACCATGAGGAATTGATACAGAAAGTATATTGGAAAATTGTATATCTTTTTATTGTACATTTAATTGTCAATATTGGTCTGAAGGTGGCCAACCCCTTTAACCTGTTCTTGCCGTGTTATAAGTTAGGACAGGTAGACCATAACAGTTAGTAGTAATCTGTGTGCAGAACCAGAAACTTGTCTATAATCGTGTAACAGCAGTCTTAAGAGCCATCCACATCAGAGTTTGATCACTCAATTAAAGGAATCCTATTATTGGATACCCAGGACGGAAGAATACACAGGGAGAGGGCGTTCCAGAAGAAGATAGAGGCGGCACTGGAGAGTTCTCTCGCAGCATTGGGGACACCTCTAGTGCTGTTTGAGTGCTTGGGACCGCCCCCAGTGCTGCGAGAGAACTCATTTACATACTAAAGAAAACTGGGATATCTACTGAACGGCAGTGCAGAGAAGACTTCTAATGGTAGGAGAAGAATAGCCTTTCTTAAAGCTATTCCTACGTGTTAGAAAAAAAAAGGGTATCCAATGATAGGATCCCTTTAATTGATCGGTTTTATGGATAGATAACTAATGCATATGTAAGAGGAGATTCTAGTTCTAACTGTATTCTTTTCAGAGATATCATTAGTTGGAAACAGTCAAGATTGTCATATATGTAGCTGTTCCTAATTGAGACACTGCTTTCAATTAATATCTCTGGTAATAATACAGGCAGAAGAGCGATCTTCGTGTCACATAAAGGATTTTTATCATTGTTCATGTGACACCATAACCACTGTTGATATTTCATAACTGTTTGAAGCATCCCTAAATATTACACAAGAGCCTGTCCCTCTCTACTCAAGAAGTGGTGTGCAGATCTCAGCTCACAATAGGAAAAAGAATAAAGATTTCACAGAAATGAGGAAAAATTCATTAATAACATATTACAAAATTAATGACACAAATGCTGCCAGAAAGTCAAGAGTAGCACAAAGGTTTAGGCATGCTTTAATGGCTGCATGGTGAACAGCATTGCTTGCTACATGGGAACTCACTTTAATACCCTTTCAATAACTTATGTTTACTTTGGTGACAGGGCTTTTGGTTTTTACAGAATCCCTGATCAATATGCCATATCTAATATGATCCATATCATGGATCCAATATCATCTTTTTTCCCTGATTGACTTATAATGGGTCTATTATATTTTACTGGATAAAGTCACGTAGCATGCTAAGGGGGAGTTCACACTACCGTCTGTGTCCGGCAGGTAGTGTCCGCTCAAAATCTGGCACGGACATTAGGAGAGGACACTAGCTGTGTCCGTGACACCTGTCATTTATTTAAATGGCGATCGGGTGCGTTGTTTTGCACTCCGTGCCCTTCCTTCACTGTCCGCATCTAAAGATGTCCGACTTTTCAAGCGGACAGAAAAACCCAACATGTCGGGTTTTTCTGTCCGCTTGAAAAGTCGGACATCTTTAGATGCGGACAGTGAAGGAAGGGCACGGAGTGCAAAACAACGCACCCGATCGCCCATTTAAATAAATGACAGGTGTCACGGACACAGCTAGTGTCCGCTCCTAATGTCCGTGCCAGATTTTGAGCGGACACTAGGAGCGGACACTACCTGTCGGACACAGACTGTAGTGTGAACGCTCCCTAAGCTATTATGACTGTCAAAGCAGAAGGCGTAGCACAAAAGAACACAAGCATGAGAAGAGTAAAAGAATGATTTATGGCAGATGGACTTCAATACAGTATATAGTTAATGTATCAGTCACACATGGGCCACTTTTGTTGATATACCCCATATATGCTCAAAGTAAATCCATTTTTCTGCAGGTAAAAATTAAATACCGTACTTTTCAAAATCACATTTGTTTTTTCCACTGGGACTGTAAAACATTGAGTTTGTTTTCCACTGCATTTCTAGTGACTAAAAATACTTTACTTCCTCAAGGTGTGGCCGGCTTAGGCCACACGTACAGAATTAGAGTGTAAAAAAAATGTTGAGAGAAAAAAACCAATGGAAAAAAGATGCAGCAAAAACACTCATATCCTTCACTGAATTTGTCATTTTTTGCTTCCCTGTAATAAAAGTCGATGGTGAAAACACAACGTTTCCACAGGTAAAATGAAAGGGGTTTTTACAGGCTACAAATATTATCCTATAAACATTCACTAATATCAGATCTGTGGGAGTCTGACCCCCATAACAGTCATCTATCAGTGGCAAAACTGAGTCACTGCAGCTTAGGTCCCATTCAATTGAATGTATGAATTGCAGTACCTGACCTGGCCACTGCAGAGAACAGCGCTGTCTATTTCCTTCTGTAGTCTCGGTTTATCAGCTGCTCAATGGGAGTGCTGGGTGTTGAATTCCTGCTAATTTATTATTTATGACCTATCCTAGTAGGACACCATCAATCAGAAAACAAGTCTGTGCATAGGGGAAAAACCCATTATAATATACAGTTTCTGGTGACTAAAATAAGTTATTGTACATTATATGACAATCTTTCAAGTTGCATTATAGCCCAGAGCTGGATTTGTAACACTCCTGGCACAGTGCTCAAATCTCTCCACCTTTTCACCCATAGTCTATGCTAGTTTATCAATGCATCTAATCCAGTTTCCTAAACGTCTTGATAACTTCTGCATTGAACCAGCTGGAGCCTTTATTAAGACTGGCACTGAAAATGTCAGTCTTAATAAATCTGCCCTATTGTCTCTACCGGCTTTGCTTTAGGCTCTGTTCACATCTGTGTTGGAGGCTCTGTTAGAGACACATGCTGTGCTATTTTTCCCAGGCCCATGATGGACTCCATTAGAGGTAGTGCGGTTCATCAGGTGCCATTGGTATATATTATGCCAGGGATTCGGCATTGTTGTTGTTTTCATAACTTTTTTTCCCCAAATCCATAGAACAGAAATAAGTGACACAAATGTGAACTGAGCCTAACCAGAACTATATTATAGTAATCTGTAATAAAACCTGTGCAGTACTGTAATAAGAGTAGTAACCAGTACAAGTAATCCCCCACTCACGCTGATGTGTCAGTGCACTCATTGTAATTGATACAGATACTCCTAGTACAGCATCTCAGGCAGGTTATGTGCTGGCATAATACACTTAGTAGACTGAAAAACTTTTCAAATTTAATTTTTATTTTATTGTATACACGGGGCAGCCTGGATGACATCTAGGTGCAGAGGGAGACCAACCTTCCTCCCTGGGCCCTGTATTCTCAGTCACACTGCAGGGGCCCCAATAACCAATCAGCTTGCTGCATCTTTCTGCTGCTGTGTGGGCACATATCCCCAGCTCATAAAGCTAAAAGGGTCCTAGTACAAGACAACAATCAGGCAGCAGACTACTGACAGGACCCCAGGACAGAAACCATCAGAGGCAAGGGCTAGGCAGCAGACTACTGACAGGGCCCCAGGACAGAAACAGTCAGAGGAAAAAGCCAGACAGCAGACTACAGACAGGACCCTGGGACAGAAACCATCAGAGGCAAAAGCCAGGCAGCAGACTACTGACAGGACACTGGGACAGAAACAGTCAGAAGCAAAAGCCAGGCAGCAGACTACTGACAGGACCCCAGGACAGAAACCATCAGAGGCAAGGGCTAGGCAGCAGACTACTGACAGGACACTGGGACAGAAACAGTCAGAAGCAAAAGCCAGGCAGCAGACTACTGACAGGACCTCAGGACAGAAACCATCAGAGGCAAGGGCTAGGCAGCAGACTACTGACAGGGCCCCAGGACAGAAACCATCAGAGGCAAGGGCTAGGCAGCAGACTACTGACAGGACACTGGGACAGAAACAGTCAGAAGCAAAAGCCAGGCAGCAGACTACTGACAGGACCCCAGGACAGAAACCATCAGAGGCAAGAGCTAGGCAGCAGACTACTGACAGGGCCCCAGGACAGAAACCATCACAGGCAAGGGCTAGGCAGCAGACTACTGACAGGACACTGGGACAGAAACAGTCAGAAGCAAAAGCCAGGCAGCAGACTACTGACAGGACCCCAGGACAGAAACCATCACAGGCAAGGGCTAGGCAGCAGACTACTGACAGGACACTGGGAAAGAAACAGTCAGAAGCAAAAGCCAGGCAGCAGACTACTGACAGGACCCCAGGACAGAAACAGTCAGAGGCAAGGGCTAGGCAGCAGACTACTGACAGAGCCCCAGGACAGAAACAGTCAGAAGCAAAAGCCAGGCAGCAGACTACTGACAGGACCCCAGGACAGAAACCATCACAGGCAAGGGCTAGGCAGCAAGAGACTACTGAAAACATGTGACATTGCAGGAACTTGCTAGTGAATTAATATTTGCATGTAGCTGTATAGTGGACGTCACAACCAATGTTTCTGGTCAGCGTTAGGCATCCCAGTCCAACCTGGCTACTATATGTAACATATACTCTGTAAAGCCATGTGGACATACCCGGGAACTGTGCAGCCAACCTCACTGATCAGCCAGAACTATGGGATTCCCGACTGTCTAAGACTGACTGCAGACCTCAGTACTAATAGTATGTAACCTTGTCACACACTGTCATTGTACTGCCGCGAAGTGTACTAGTGTGCGCACACAACACTCACACTGCTCCGGGAAGGTACAGCTACACCACAGTAGACTTAAGGACCTTTGATGATGTCATAACCACATGATCTGTCACGTGTGGGAGGCTCTGGCTGTTTTGCTGAAGGAGCGCTATGTGGCTTTCCCTTGTGCGGCTGTTTATGAATGACGATGTGACCATGGAATACAGTGCAGAGCTGTGTGTGTCTATAACATACATTGCAGTGCTGTGTGTGTCTCTCTGTATAGCATGCAGTGCAGAGCTGTGTATATCCTGTAGCATACAGTGTCATGTGTAGAGCAGACAGTTCTGAAGTGTTGGCTTGGTGAATGATGTACAGGCTAGCACCTCCCATATCTGTGACTGATCACATGACCATGACATCATGAAAGGTCCTGTAGCCCAGTAGGACGTGGCCTCATCTCTCCTCACAGACATGAGCCTCCCAGCACAGCTCCCGTGAGTGTGTAGCTTGTGCAGCTTACCCTGTGCCCGGCTCCCTCTGCAGATGTGTGGCCGGAGCTGGAGCAGACACTTAGCACGTCACAGTCTGTTTGTCAGAGGGATGACTAGAAATGGAGCACGTGACCATTTCATTCACATCACGGGGAGCGCGGGGTGATAGGTTGTCCTTATATTGCCCCAGGGAAACTGTTGTTATGTATTGAAGGAGCTGTACAGGATTAGAATAACGTGTCTGTTTCCATCCAGGAGTGCTGCCACGCCTGTCCATGGTTACTTCTGGTATTACAGCTCAGCTCCATTCACATGAATAGGGCTGAGCTACAACCTGCGGTGACCTCTAGAATAAGATGACATTAGTGTATTGTCAGCTGTAATGGACAGTCATGCAGGTCCAGAAAAGCAGAGTGAAGTGGAAATCATATAGGGTTTTCCATGAGATGTTGTTGCTTTGTTCCAGGGATCATGGTGGGCTCAACATTGGGACCCTCAGTGATCACTCAATAGTGCTATATTCTAATGACATACTGCCAATATCTATACCTGCGGCCAAGCTAAAAATAAAGCCCGCCTTTGTGGAAAGTGCATTACATGACCTTATTTTCACAATGTTATTCCATTGAGAGGTACAAGTCTATGTGTATTAGGGGGTGTTCACACTATCACAGCTGTCCACCCAGGGAGACTGGACAGTGTACAGCTTGCTGTAGGTCAGCTTAAAAACCCATTCATTTAAATGGGTTTTTAAAGGTGTCAGTGTCCGCCTGGAAATTATTATTATTTTTTTTTTGCACAGACACAAAGTTGTAAATGCAGGACTTTGTGTCTGTGCAAAAAAAGAACAGTTTCCAGGCGGACACCGGCCGTTACCTTTAAATATCCATTCAAATGAATGGGTTTTAAAGCTGACCTACGGCAAGCTGTCACCTGATGTTTCCCTGGGTTTAGGGCGGAAACCCCAGGGCAGACAGCAGCAGTAGTGTGAACGCCCCCATAGCAGAAAGAAAAGCATCAGCCAACATTAGCAGATTCCAGCTATGGGGGATACTCAGAGTAGATGTCAGCTATTTATGTTCTGTGGAATGGCGCATGTCAGTCAAGTTTTATTCACATCATTCCCATTTACTCTCTGTAGAATGGGGCACCCTATTCTTATTTATTCTCTGTAGAATGGGGCACCCTATTCCTATTTATTCTCCGTAGAATGGGGCACCCTATTCCTATTTCTTCTCTGTAGAATGGGGCACCTTATTCCTATTTATTCTCTGTATAAGGTGGTACCTGGTTCCTATTTATTCTCTGTAGAATGGGGCACCTTATTCCTATTTATTCTCTGTATAAGGTGGTACCTGGTTACTATTTATTCTCTGTAGAATGGGGCACCTTATTCCTATTTATTCTCTGTATAAGGTGGTACCTGGTTCCTATTTCTTCTCTGTAGAATGGGGCACCTTATTCCTATTTATTCTCTGTATAAGGTGGCACCTGGTTCCTATTTATTCTCTGTAGAATGATCAATTTTTTGGATAACTCCAAGAAGATCAGAGCAAATACGCATGTTGGAAGTTGTAATCCACAATGATTACCCCCGATTCAGATGTGTATTAGTTATGAAATAAATTATTTGACCGCTGTATTTACTGTACAGCATATTATTTTGCTATATATGGTTGTAGCAGCGCTGTGAAGAACTGTAATTTAAAGAGTATCTTTCACGACCTCAAACAAGTTCAGTTCTGTACATTATTTAATAGGTGCCGCTCCATTGATTCCAGCACAGTTGGAATTTTTCCTCTAGCCCCATTCATAAGCAATCAGTGCAGTTTTAGAGCTTCGTTTGCTATTTAGATTTTGTACTGTCAAGAGGGTGGTGAAAGGCCATAAGAGGGGTAGGCATTGTTCACCATGGGAGTGGGTGCCTAATTATATGGTGGGTTCAGAAGATGTCACTGACAATACTTACGTCAATGTCATAAGGTGGAACCAACTGTGATCATGTTTACCATCTGATGCATATCTGTTACATACATACAGTAGATATGTAACAGTTTGAGCAGTTGAAGAGCACGTTTCACCACCTCCACCAAGTTCACTTCTTTACGTCTTTCAATAGGTGTTGCTCCACTTATTCCAGTTGTAATTTTCTCTAGCCCCCACTGTTCAAGAACAATTAATGCTGTTAGTTTCAGCACCCAACGTGTTAATTAGGCTTTCTAGTGTCAGATGGGCGTGCCGAAATATCTGATTCAGCTCAGGATTGCTTACCAGACAGTAGAGTGCCTAATTAGCATATTGGGTGCTAAAACCAACACAACCATTAATATCGGCTGTGTGACGGCTGTAACAAGGACACGTTAAATTCAATGCATTGTGAATAGTGGCTATTTTTTAGACAGTCTATTTCCCTGGACCATCAAAAAAGTGGAACATATTCTATTTTTGTCCATTTTCAAGGATCCCTCCATGCACTGCAATGTATGAGGGATCTGTGAAAACGTGCACCCCTTGGGGGTGAAATGTCCATCTTCACTATTGGGCATGTGAATGTAGGCTTTAAGCACTGATTGCGAATCTAGAAAAAAAAAATCACAAATGAGCCAGAATCAGTGGAGCAAGGCCTATTGAAGGATAATAAGAGCTGTGGAGGTGATGAAAATAATTCTTTAGGCTAAGGCCCCACGTGGCGGAAACACAGATTTTTTTTGTTGCAGATTTTGCTGCAGTTTTTTGAGCCAAAGCCAAGAATGGCTACAAAAAGAATGGAAAATATAAAGGAAGTACCTTCTGATCAATCCACTCCTGGGTTTGGCTCAAAAAACTGTGGCAAAATCTATAATCAAAGCTGTGTTTTCGTTAACATGGGGCCTCAGCCCAAATTTCCAAAAAAATATTCAGCTTAATAATATTTTTATGGCCTAATACACAGGACAGTATTCTGTCAACTTCCAACTGTGTTTTCTTGTCATACGTTATATTTTCTTTATTGTGTTGTCTTTTATCTCATGTTTTCCCCATTTAAAAATACCACCAGATGAAAATAAAGCTGTATGCCCACAATAACATGTCTTTCTTCTCTGGTACATTTCAGGCGATACAATGGAGTTAGGAGATGCATCCTGAAAAGCATGACACATCCTCACTGGAGATGGTATTCTACAGTTAATAACAGTATGTCTGGTAAGCAATCTTTGGAATACACCATAAACTTGGTTTTTCTTTGAAACCTAGCATAAAATTGGTGTTGTTTATTTCTTGCACTAAACTTGTTTTAGCTCTTTTGTGATTGTGCCCTCTTAGGCTGAGTTCACACGGAGTTTTTTGATCAGGATTTTGAGGCCGAATTTGCCTCAAAATCCTGACCAAAAAGACGGCTCCCATTGAAATCAATGGGAGCTGGTCGTTTCTTTTTTTCGGGGAGTGGTTTCTTCCCCTCCCGGAAAAAAGAATGGACATGCTCTTTCTTCAGGCGGATACGCGAGGCTAGGCCACTCCCGACTAGGCCCATTCATTTGGGCCTAATCTGGATTGCAGTGCACCACTCCTGGCTACCAGAACCTGAGGCGGCCTCTACTTCAGATTACGGTCCAAAATACTCTGTCTGAACTTAGCCTTAGGGGTATAATATAATCAATTGAAAGGCACTCATTGACACCCTCTGACACTTTTGCATGGAGCCAGTGGACTGCTATGGTAGCTGAAGGCCTAGCAAGTGCCTAGGGCTGGCATAACTAAGTTCCCTTCAGTGTGAATTTACGCACTCCAGATTTGTCGCTAAGATATCTGCAACTGAAAATTGGTTATATCTATCAGAGCTGTATTTTTGTTTTCTTTGGCAATCATTTTAAATTCTACAAGCTTCATTCATTCAGATCAGTGGGACAGTCTTAGGGTGCGTTCACACGATGTAACGTGGAGCGTGATCTGGCACGTATACACGTGCCGGCAGATTACACGCTCAAAATGCTCCCATTCATTTCAATGGGAGTTAGGAGCGTATACGCTGCGTTATTTTACGCCCGTGATTTTGCGGCTGCTAACACCATTGAAATGAATGGGAGCATTTTGAGCGTGTAATCTGCCGGCACGTGTATACGTGCCAGATCACGCTCCACGTTACATCGTGTGAACGCACCCTCATGCAGCCAACCTGCTACATAGCAACAGAGCCTTAGACATGACCAAATAGGTGTTATCTTGTTTATTAACCGACAGACTGTAATGCATTGGAATACTGTAGTATTTTTTAACATAAAATTAGAAGAAATAAGTTAAGAAGTTGTTCACAATCGTAAAAAAGATTGGACAAAAGCAGGCAATGTCATACAATAGAAAAAGAACCAGTAACTACCTGTTAAACCAGTGCCGCTCTGGTTTTCCCCACCGTTGTTCCTTCACTTGCTTGCAGCAAGCACATTCCTGTCTATTAATGTGACCACTGCTGCAAAATACTGCTTTCACTTGTACACCTATTTCCTTAAAGGGGTTGTCCAGCAATTTGGGTGGAGGGTAGACCAGGTGTAATTTTAAAATAAAAATAAAACATTCTTTTGCATGCCTTGCCTCAGTCTCCGGAAGTCTTGTGCCCTGCATAACAGTTGAGGCCAATCACAATCTGACTTTAGCCTCGTAGCCTTGCATATTAAGTATGTTTCTTGCATACTGTATTCACATTCTGACTATCGTCTTGC
Source organism: Leptodactylus fuscus (assembly GCF_031893055.1). Lineage (NCBI taxonomy): Eukaryota > Metazoa > Chordata > Amphibia > Anura > Leptodactylidae > Leptodactylus > Leptodactylus fuscus. The sequence continues at coordinate 88,953,871 of NC_134268.1, forward strand.
ATACTTTGTTCACAATCCCATTGTTCTCTCTTGTATACTTTGTTCACATTTACTCTAGCCTCTTCTATACTTTGTATGTTCACACTCTGACTATTATTATTATTATTATTATTATAATTTATTTATATAGCACCATTAATTCCATGGTGCTTTACATTTGAGGGTTTGCATACGGTACACAAAATATACAGGCAGATATAATACTAACAATAACCGACTGGCACAGTGGGGTAGAGGGCCCTGCCCACGAGGGCTTACAATCTATGAGGGAAGGGGGATAGAGACAGTAAATGAGGGTAGAGACTGTTCAGATGGTGGTTTAGTGACAGTAGTGTTATTGGAGGTTGTAGGCCTTCCTGAATAGGTGAGTCTTCAGGGTCTTCTTGAAGCCTGTGATTGTGGAGGTCAGTCTTATGTGTCTTAGTAAGAAGTTCTAGAGTATATGGATGTAAGAGAGAAATATTTGTGTATTTCATTGAGAGAAACTTACTAAGGTAAACGCAACAGAATTATGACTTAAAAGAGCACCTTTATCAACGTGTTTGCACATGAATTGCACATGTGCTGTGCCTTTCTTGGGCATAAAGTGTTTGCACCTATTTTCTATGTGAGAATTCCCTATACACCACTTAGTGATTTTTGGCGAGAAAAGTATGCGTGGCCACTTAGGCAAACATGTGTTTGCTAGGTTTATTATTTGTGATTTTTTTTTTAAAAAAAGGCGCAAAATCACTCCACTCTGGGAGTCACGTACAAGACAGTGCAGACTACAGGATACAATTGTAGAAGCATGAGACACACACAAAACTATGCAAAGTTAGCAAACTTAACATTTAAATTTTATAAGTCAAATTCGATTATGCTTGGTTCACACCTGTGCTGGGGATTCCGTTCCCCATTTCTGCTCTTTTTGGTGGAAAACACTTTTTTGGTTTCTGTTTTCCAAGTGGACCTCACAAATAGAAACCCGAACGCAAGTGTGAACCTTACGATACTTGTGTCAAATCCTGAAATGCATTGCCAACTCAAGTGCTTAATTGTATGGCTGCAGGCTGCATCAAGAATGCAGAGCAGAGGGTGCGGTGGACCTTGTCACACTCATTTTTTGAGATTTTTTGTTTGAATTTTGTGGGCAAACTTTGCTCTGAGACAGAAAAAACAGAGACGTTCTCTTCATTGGACAAGTTGAATGGATTATGAAGCCATCTTTGTGGATCCAGAGAAGTCATTTGTGTCTGCTTCTTTAAATACCATTCTATTCTGTGTCTGCGCCGATAAATAACCTACAAAGAGGTTGGTTTCATTGAATAAAATGGAAATGGAGGGATTAAAATAAGAAATCGATCAGTACTTACCCCCTGAATCCCCTGCTCTCTGCTGCACCTTACCAGCCTTTGTCAAGAGACACCAGACCAGAGCAGTAGAGACTGATCGCTGGGGGTTTCAGGAAGTATGTACCACTAGTTAGCTTTTCTACCTCTCTTCTGCCTTTGGCTGTTCTTTTGATTACCCCATCCAAGCATGCTGCCACACCGGTGGGGAGAGGGGAATTTATTAAGCATCGTAAAGGGATTCTACCATTCAAACACATTTTTTTTCTCGTTGGCATGTAGGAATAGCCTTAAGAAAGACTATTCTTCTACCACCTTTAGATGCCTTCTCTGTGCTGCTGTTCCGTAGAAATCCCGGTTTTCGTCTGTATGCAAATAGCCACAGGCCACAAGAAAATGGCCGCTTACTTACTGTTTAAGCGGCCATTTTTCTTGTGGCCGCGGGCATGCGCAGTCGGCTCTGCCTGAGGCCTACAAGTTTGACCGCCTGCGCCGGAAGAAGATGCGTGAAGAGGACGTTCCTGTAGAAAATGGAGGCGTCGCTGGAGAGTTCTCTCGCAGCATTGAGGACGCCCCAGTGCTGTTTGAGCCCTGGGGCCCGCCCCCAGTGCTGTGAGAGAAATCATTTGCATACAGACGAAAACCAGGATTTCTATCGAACGGCGGCATGGAGAAGGCATCTAAAGGTAGGAGAAGAATAGTCTTTCTTAAGGCTATTCCTACGGGTCAGCGAGAAAAAAAATGTGTTTTAATGCTAGAATCCCTTGAAGTGAATTTTCACCTAATTCTGCCCCTAAGTTTTACACTATGTGCGCACAATTTGAAGGCTTTTACACAAGGCTCCTCCTATGATTTTTATTTGAGAAAGTGGACGTGGTTTATCTGTAGTAACATTTTGTGGCGCATTTATGATTCGTGCCTTTTTCAAAAATATCATGGCCAGTGTGTTTAAAAAAAAAAAAGACCGACAGAAGTGAACCCACAATAAATTTTCAGATTTATTACACTCTTTATAGGAAAGTAAGCACAAGAAAATACTCTTCAGAAAACAAAATGCACATAGCTTAGAAGGGGCAAAACAAATGCTGATAATTTTCCTCCCCATTGTTTCTTTAGCTGCGGTTTAGGTCAGGGCTGCTTGTGATTTCACTTCAGTAAGTGACATGCTGATTGATTTTTTTAGGTATTTCTTGTTACTTGCTGCGCAGTAACAAGCAATACCTTGTGGCCAGTAATGAGGAATTATTAATGATCAGGGTTGCACTTACTGAAGTGAGCAGTGCTTCCATATAGACGAGCAACAATCATAGTAGTGAGTGTTCCTCCCCACGTTCCTTCAGCCGCTTAATGTGTTTATTGTTGATCAGTGTTCATCCTGGCCCGGATCACATTGTTTAATGCAGTATTAAAAATCAGAGATAAAAGATATTCTGAATGGGGTTATATGAGGTTTTATGTGAGCTCCATTCATGTGCTATTGCTCCAAAGACGTAAGCAAAAATGTCTATTTTGATCAAAAAACTGCTAGCAGAAAAACGAAAGCTAGCAGTCTCCATAGACCACCATTGTATGGAGGCAGATTTTGAGGCGAAATCTGCTATCAAAATCTGCCTCATTGCCCCATGTGAACTAGCCCTAAGGCCTCCTTGTGAATGGATGAACAGTGCACCTGGGTGACCAGAGCTCCATTCACTTCTATGGAACTACTGAGACTGTAATGCACCTGCAGCCCCATAGAAGTGAATGGTGTGCCGGTCACACAAGCGCACTGGCGCGGCATTCACAAGGAGGACTTAGGGGACGACTTATCACTGGGGAACTTGGCGATCTAACACTTACCACTTGTCCTGTGGATAGAAGTGAAGTGTCCATAACAGGACAACCACTTTAAGCTTCTCCTTCCTGGCCCCAGCTTATACTTCATAGTTACGGAAATTGCAGAGAACTGAACTGCTTATTTCTTCATGGAGGTGAATGGCATTATCACAGTAACTGTGAAAAGAACATGCTGATTAGATAAACTGTCTTTTATGAGTGCATTGACCGTAAATAGGGCTCCTTATTATTTAGCCTTAGTTTTACCATTAGTGGTGTTATCTTTAAGTGACTACCGTAATTATTCTGCAAATTACTTTCCATAAATGGACCAAATAGGTCCCAACTCATTGGAGAAGCAGATGATTAGATTCTCATGTCATTGTGTGACAGAGGTGAGGGAAATTGATCAGGTACCTTAAATTTTCTGTTCCATTGAACCAAAATAGTGTAGTGACATTGATTTCCAATCCGTGCCTCATTAGTGTTTGACACTGTTGTTAGCTGCTTAGTAACAGATTACTATGTGTCATTCATACGCCTTTCGAGACTAGTGCAAATTAATTGTTCCCTGTCAGAAGTTTGATGGCAAAGCAATAAAATGTGAGAATTATAGTTTAACTTGTTGTCATCATGCTAATGGAAATCTCAACAGTGAGTGAAGTTTGAAACAGGAACTTGGGACAGTCAACGTAATACAGCACAATTTGTAACCACGTAACATTAGTCCTGAACTTGTAAACATTAGGGCACAATGTCAATCTTCATAACCCTCCTCATAAATGACACAGTGCGCCGGGAGGTGAAATAAATGCCTGTTTCATAGCTACATTTATGCCAGATACAGTGGAATGGTTTAGATCAAAGAATGATTCATGTGTTAGAATAGCCCAGTCAATGTCCAGACTTAGGGGGTTGAATACTTTTGCACATCACACTTTTCATATTTTTATTTGATTAAAATTTTGAAAACCATGTCTCATTTTCCTTCATTGCTCTAGAATTGTGGCTCATTCTGATCCGTAAGTCTCTCCCATTTTTTAATAAATATCAATTCATGATTTATTTTTTGACACAATTAGGATACAGCATTAATGTCTGAATAGTGAGATTCCCAGCTCTGAGATCACCACCAGGAAATCCAAAAGTTTACCCTTTAGGACGAAGTCCCAGAAATGAGATCTCACCTACTAGATAATTTCAAATATATCTATGGATATGGCCTATAAATATTCCATTTAAAAGATTCTATCATTGGGAAACCCATTTTTCATTAACACCACGTTGGAATAGCCTTTAGGAAGGATATTCTTCTCCTACCTTTATTTTTCGGCTACGCACCGCTGTTTTGGAGAATTTTTGTTTTTCTTCTTTATTCAAAAAAGCCTTCAGAAAGCGTAAGGGGTTGTTTCTCTTGTGCTCAGAAAGCACAGGTGGCGTCCTCTGTGCTCAAAGAAAACGCTCATCCGAAGATCCAGCGCCACCTCTCTTTTTGTGCTGACACTTCTGAGCTGACTGAGCATGCGCGGGATTTGAATCCCGAACAGAGGCTCGACGGGTGAAATGGATCTTCAGAAAAGCGTCTTCTTTGAATAGAGGGGATGCCCTCTGTGTTTTCTGAAAACTCATTTGAATAAAGAAGAAAAACTAAAATTCTCCAAAACTGTGATGCGGAGCAGAAAAATAAAGCTAGGATAAGACTAGCCTTTCTAAGGTCTATTCCGACGTGGTGTTAGTTAAAAATGGGTGTCCCAGTGATAGAATCCCTTTAAATGTTTATATAGTACCTACTGATAACATGCATAGGGCGGGTTCACATCTGCGCCTGATCTCCACTTTCAGGTTTCCATCTTCTGCCTGAGAAACTGGACAGGAGAAAGAAACCGGCAGTCACTTTTTAAACCCATTCATTTAAATGAGTTTGCAAAGTGTCAGCTCGTGAGCGTCTTCTGGTCTCTGTGGCAAAACTTTTTTTTTTTTTTTAACCAGACACAAAGTCGTACATGCAGGACTTTGTATTCAGTTTAAAAAAACCCGGTTTCGCCGCAGAGACCACAAAACATTCACCGGCGCTCATGGGTGGATACTGTCTGCTGGGTTTTTGTCTCCTTTCGGTAGAAGACGGAAACCTGAAAGCGGAGACCGGGGCGCAGATGTGAACCCGCCCTTACAGGGGTCAATGTATTAGGACTGGTGTTTGGTATCAACTAAGCACGTCATTGGTTCAGACTCTGAAATCCATTGTAGCTAAGTGCTGGCCTAGATATCAACTTTTATTTATGGCGCTCAAACTCTGCCCATCTACCTACCCTAACTCTGCTCTCTTTTTAACAAAGTGTTGTGTGCCGCAAAGACATGATTTTTGAGGCAAAAATGTGAGGCTTCCAAAATTGCATGGATTTTTTGCACCAGAAAACTGTTGTAACTAATATTATATTTTCCCCATTATACCTGCATTATAATGTTGATGACAACAAATGTCTTTTTTCTTTGGTTAAAGGGGCTCTATCACTAGGAAAAGTCATTTTAACTAATCACACCTTTGCATAGCTTTTAGAAAGTATATTCCACACCTACCTATAGTATGTAGATTGCCTCAGTGGTTTCTGAATAAGTCTGTTTTTATTCATATGCTAATTAGACTGGTGCACGATAGATCGTGCACACCTTTCCCTGTTGATTCCTATGCACAGGATACTGATGATGATGATGACTCAGCTTCCTGCTTGCACACACAGATAGGAGATAATAGGAGAGAGGAGGCTGCTGGGAACTTCCTGAGCTGGCTGGAGGCTCATTAGCATATGAATAAAAACGGACTTATTCAGAGAACACTGAGGCAATCTATATACTAAAGGTACCGTATTTTTCGGACTATAAGACACACTTTTTTTCCCCCAAATTTGGGGGGAAAAGAAGGGTGCGTCTTATAGTCCGTATGTGGCGCCGCATCCGCTGTAATAGAGAAGCGGAAGCCGGCAAGTGATAGACGCCATTACAGGTGCCGGGGCCTGAGACATCGCTGCGCTCCTCTGCCCTGCATGAAGCCAGCAGCGGGAGGAGTGATGCTGCTATTCCGCTCCTCCGTCCCCCCGCCGCTGGCTTCATGCAGGGCAGGGCAGCGATGTCTCAGGCCCCGGCGTCTATCCCTCCCCGGCATCCGCCTCTCTAGTACAGCGGATGCCGGGTCAGTATCCGTGGCCCCTTCTCCCCCGGGGCCGGTCCCCACCGGCCCCGTACCTGTAAAGTTGCAGGCCGGCTCCTGCGCGACGATATCGCAGGAGCCGACCTGTTCGGGTGACAGCCGAGAGCCTAATGAGGCTCCCAGGCCTGTCACAGCTATATATTAGTATTGCGGCTGGGTCTATGACCAGCCGTAATACTAATAGACAGAATGTCCCATAGACGGCAATACAGTTGTATTGCCGTCTATGGGACTTGCAATCAAGTGACCAGGTTTGCAGGTTCATGCCCCGGGGGGGGGGAATAAAATAGTAAAAAAAAAAAAAAAAAAAAAAAGCTTTAAAAATATATAATAAAAATATGAAATAAATAAAAGTTCTAAATCACCTCCTGTCCCTAGAATATATATATAAAAGTAGAAAATCAAATATCATAAACCACCGGGTTTTTTTTTTTCAATAAAAGGTGATCTAAGAAATAGATATTCCCCAAAATGGTATAACTAAAAAGTACTTCTGGCCCCGCAAAAAAAAAAAACACTCGATGCGTCCCCGTACAGCTGCAGGGTCACCTGTCAATGTGGCCTTGCAGCTGTTGCAAAACTACAACTCCCATATATTAAATATTTTACCAGTTTTTGCTTCAAAATTTTTTTCCCCTATTTTCCTCCTCTAAAACCTAGGTGCGTCTTATAGTCCAGTGCGTCCGAAAAATACGGTAGGTGTGAAATAGCATTTCTAAAGCCTATGCAAGCATGTGATTACTTAAAAATGATTTTTCCCAGTGATAGAGCCCCTTTAAAGCAATTTTAATGGAAGTGACCATTACCACAGGATGTCAGTTGTCAGATCTGACTTGTATCGGTGATGGCACAGGTGCAGCTTCTGATCCAGCACCATCACTATTCTGTATATTTACAGCATGGTGCAGGAGGAACTTTTCGGACTGTTCTGTACACGTATAGCACACTGCTGGGAGGGGTATTTAATAATGAATAATGTGTATAACTTATGTCTCTCTAAAATACCTTTTGGTGTAAAATGCAAATGTGAACAATGCCTAATGTCGCTTTGCGAGGCACACACATGCTTTGATGTTCACTAAATCACTGAATGTGACCCACAATTCTTTCTCAAGAAAAGAATACTTGCCGTAAAAAGCAGATCATAAATCTCCTGATTTGATTTGAAGCAGTGGAAGACTAGGAAGGCTGAAGGTCAAGAAAATGATTAATTAGGTGGTTACAATCTCTCTTTAAACAAATTAAGGACTGCAGATATGCCAGGGGCGAGAAGCACGGCACAGAGGAGAATCTCATCAGCATATAAAACTGGTTAGATCATCAAAAAGAAATTGAAGCAGAACTTTTAATTACAGTGAATGGCTTCAGTCAAAAAACGGATGTTTAATTGTCACTAGCAAAGAATCCATGGAGGACATGAAACACACATAGTCCTTTGAGTCATGAGGAATCTTTTAACTAGTTTAGCGTGCTAAATAAAGTTTCTCTTTCCTGGAAACTTCTTGTTGTCGAGCTTACCCTAAGTTCACACCTGCATTCTAGTTTCCATTCTTCAGTTTCATTTTGACGATAATGAGGTCCGCCAGGTTTCCGACCAATTTCTACTTGAAAAATACGGAGAGAAAACTCCTGCATTTTTCAAGCGGAATGGGGGACGGAATCCCCAAACGGTGTACAAGTGCATATGTGAACCCAGCCTTAGAAAACCCACTTTCTTATAAAGTATTAGGGAACTTGGAGTTATTAGAGGGCGGGTTCTCTTATGTTGTGTTGTTCTATATAACACAAAAGTGTTAGGCATACCTGGTAAAACTTAGCTAAATTCGTCATGTCCTATGGGATTATGTAGAGGGTAAGGGTGAACAGAGCGTTATTTGAGGTGAGTAAGTGCAGAAGTGTTAGATTAGGAAACATGATAGACCTGCCTAAAAAGAAGTGTTTTTAGGATGTTCCTTGATACGGTGGAGGTTGGATGCTAATCTGATTGTGGAGTAGTGCATTCGAGAGAACTGGTGCAACTCAAGAAAGTCCTTGGAGACAGGAGTGGGTGGTTCTTATTATCAAAGGTCTTAGATCAGTGGCAGAATGGTAAACATGGGTAGGATACTTGACAGAGGTAAGGGAGAAGATATAGGAAGGTTCAGCACCATGTAGCTTTGTGGATGATGTTGATAAGTTTAAATTGTTTTCTATAGTGATCAGGCAACTATAACAATGGCACTTCTGGTGTCTTTGTAGCATTTGGACTGATAGAAGAGCCTGGATTCTGCATTCTGGATTGCTTGTAGAGGGGAGAGTTTAGTAAGGAGAAGACCAATTAGCATCAAGTTACAATAGCCAAATTAATAGTGAATCAAGAGGACAGTTGTGATTCTTCCATTGTAAAGAAAGTGAAGATTCTAGAGATGTTATGAGTGTTCAAGTGACTGAATATAGGGAGTAAGTCACTCCAAGACAGTGGGCATGCTGTCTCTGAGTCTGGGTAAGACCACATGGAAATGGGAAATGTAGTTTGTCCCAAATTCATTGCATGTAAATAGCAGTTATACAAGGAGCAGCAAGTAAAAAAAAATCCAAGCAAAAGGTGCACAAGGGAACTGAGTATCTAGCACTGCTGTGGATGTATTTACAGATAAATTTTGGATAATCTTGCCCCCTGTGGTAGTAAATATAAACATTTTGTCTGTTCCAGTGTCCGTCTGAGTGCTGCACCTCTTGAAACGCCGAACAAATAAAGTAACTGGACAGATCAAATGGTGTCAAGCAGTGATTTTTACTGTGAATACTATACACCCCCCTGCTTGTATATTTTGATGTCTTTTATTATTATTATTATTATTATTATTATTATTATTAGTAATAATAATAATAATAAAAATAATTTCTGTTCTAGTAGATATCTGACTAGTGCATTAGTAAGTACCAGAATGTACCAGTGTCAGAATTTTGTAGTGCTGCTTTTTGAGGGTGATAGAATTTATTGCTGAATATTTCCAATCAATTATCCAGTCCCATGTTATGTGTTTTCTATGTATCATTACTTTTATTAATAATAATAACATCTAAATGGATGAAAAGACGAGAATCAAATCAAACATCTGCAATTCTGATTAACAGAATAGATAAAACTGACAGAATGAAGATGAAAATTCTGTAATTTAACTGAGTTGTTATAGGATTCTGAATGTGTCAAAATGTAATGAAACACATCACATACAGTGAGGCTGCAAGTGAACAGTCTAAACTCTATTTGTCTAGGATTTCTATTGAAGTTAGGACTACACGACGAACAGCGTTATGCTGTCAGTATCACTTTGGCAACATCACAGCAATATGACATTGTGAAGCACTGCTGCACTGGTGGAGAAACTCACCACTGATAAGGTCTTGTTCCAATTGTTGCATAAACATGCGCTATGCTTCATTGTCATTACATAGGACCTGGGGCTTACTGGAAATTTGCAAATGGTAATAGACTTACCTACATATCACTAAGGTTATCGGGACTATATTCATACAAATGTGGTTAAAAGGTAACAACCCTTCCCCACTATATACACTGTAGATTTATGTTCACCAAAGGTGTCTGACCACGAAATTATCTGGTTTAGATGACCCCTTTGTAATACAGTATTAGGCTAAGGCCCTACTTAGCATGCCACAGCCAACAAACCCATCAGAAAAGACTGCAGTGTAAAACAAATCGTGTTTTTTTCCCGCAGGGTTATTCATAGAAAGTCCGCACAGGAAAACTCTGCCCTTATTTTAAAAACACCAGCGTTACGATAGGTATAATTGACATGCTGCAATTTTTGAAAATACAGCTTTTCCACGGCAGATTTTTTTCCGCAGTGTGTGGATGGGGGGGGGGGCGTTCTTCACAGCTTAGCATCATGGCTGGGTGGTAAGAAACGCCCCCTCTGACAGTACAGAGCTATGGATGAGTACTGTGAGGAGGGGCGTTTCTCACAGCCCAGCTACATTGTCAGAAATGCCCTTCTGACAGTAGGAAAACATTGGTAACGGCACCAATATCTCTTGCTGGCTGGGACCACAAAGCAATAAGCTGGGACACTGAACACTAAAGCCGACCGGGCGTACGCAATTTACCAAGTCTGTGATTGAGCACTTTTACAATGTTCTAACTATAGAATTGCCTCTGATGAGCAATTATTTTAGCAGAAACGCGTCAGGCTATTTATTCTGCAATCTAGTTTGTGTGTGTCAAATCTGCTGACTGCATGTGTGCTTACTAGTGATTAGGGATAGTTATGGGGGATTCAACTGTCGTCCCTCAAGGCTAATTGTTGACTGGGACTTATTGCTTTGCGGTCCCAGCCAGCTTTATGTATGTATGCTGGTTGAAAATTGGAGTGGTGGGGTTATATAGGGTGATGTCTGCACGGTATTGATTTTATCACAGCTGTTCTTTACCTATCACAGCTGTTCATTACCTCTTACCTAATATATGTCCCTTTATTGCACCCACTATTTGTAGTATAAGTACGTTTTCCATCGGTCACTGGCCACTTTTCTTGCTGTGCCCCCAAATTATGAAGGCTGGTTAGCATTAGTTCAGCCTTATGCTATACTTCCAATGCTTTGGTCTAGCCACAATTCATCCACATGGACCTAATACAGATTTAGTGTGGATTTGGGGTTTGCAGCTAGAGTATTGATGGTGGATGACACACGCTATGTGTTTCTATTGAATGTTCTTTTAAATAAATTATCTGAACTTTTAAATATTACCAATAATAATTAAATATTACCAATAAATGTTACATTTTAAATGTACACCGAGTCTACCACCTTTCCCAAGCACCTTCAACTGTCACCACTGAGTTACAAGTACATTATAGAGATAAAAATCATACCTTTACTTTTGTAGACTTGGAGAAAAACAGCTTTGAGATCTTATGCAAATCAGGCACTGGTGTAAGGGGGGCAGGCTTTCAGCTTCCTGGACACTGCTTTTGCCATTCAGATCCATACCATCTTCTGCTTGCACCACCTTGTACAGTGCCCCCTGTGCGCCAACTGCCTCTTTTGCATATGACTTCAAAGTAGTTTTTTCCAAATTTACAAAAGTGACAGAGTTACCTAACAGGTATGCAGTCTATCACTGTAACTGGGGGCAGTTGAATATGCTTGTGGGGAGGTGGTAGATTCCCTTTAACCCATTCCGACATCTGCCGTAATAGTATGGTGGATGTTGGGTATTTAGATATGGCGGCTGCTCAGGACTTGAGCGGCTGTCATAGCTGCTCGACCAATACTGTATGATACAATGAAGATCCATTATTAATGCCAATAATCAGTTCAATATCCTCTCCTTTCCCTAGAACACATATGAAAGTAAAAAAAAAAAATATTGTAAAACACAAAAGCCATTTTTTTCTCTGTTTGAATTAAAAGCAATAAACTTTCCTCAAAATGGTATAGCTAAAAAGTATATCTGGCCCTACAAAAAAAAGACATCTTTATGCAGAATATGGTGAACGGAAACATTTCTCATGTGAACGGAAAAATAAAAAAGTTATGGGGTTTGGAAGGCAGGGAGTCAAAAATAAAAATCCAAAAATGCCTGTGTCAGAAAGGTGTTATTAAATCGGCTCTAGTGTGTTGATACCAGTGACCACAATGTAATGGTCTATTTCTCCTGTAGCAATGTGGCATCTAGTCATTGGGCTCTTCACATTATCTCATCTGACTTGGTTCCCTGATCAGTGTTATAGGAAGCAAGTGGTCAAAATGTCCAGTAAATCTGCTGCATATCATGTATCTGGTTGGTGTGTTTCTATTTCCGATTCAGCAGAAAACCTATATGTCAAAAAAGTGGCAATCCCTGTTTTGTTCATTTCCATTACTAGAAAACATTGGTACTTGACTCTTGCCTGTGTCTAATAAGATGCAAGAGCTCTGACTGTATACCCATAAGAGACTGGGTGCGGCACGCTGTTATTTATACACATCAGCCATTGAGTACTGTGTCCATGCCACTGACATGCTATCTCTGTACATGCACCCTCACAATTCTTTATAAAAGGCTGACAAGTGGCACAAATGTGTAATGTTTTTTTGCCACTTGTTCTATTCTTATTTTCCCGTTTTTCCATTAACTTATTATCCTATCTTTCCTGTAGCAGCCATTGCGGCTGAATCAAGTAGTCGATCTCTTGTGGAAAGTAAACAGTTGGGTTACAAGTAATATATTTCCAGAAACGTTCCCAGATTAGAAAGCAAGTAGGAAAAATGTTTTGGTTCAATTACTCAATGAAGTGTTGACCTGCCGTAGTCACCAAAACAGTTCTCATGCCAAGTGAGGTAACTAATAAAACAGCAGCGTGTGCATGCTCACAATTCTCCTTTTTATTCCACTTGTCAGAACTGCTAGCCCTCTTGAGCATGATTGCACAGTTTTATCACAGAGAGACTTCTGTTCGGCAGATAAAGAGCTCTGGTTTCACTGCACTTTTGGGAAATAAGAATGGCTGTTGGCAATTTCACTGTTGAAAAGCTAATGAATATAATGTGCACCACTCCTCACTCTAAATGGCTGAAGGCCAAAGCCATTGTATTCAGAAATCATCAGCATCCGACATTTGCTGAACTGGAGATTTCTCATTGTTGAATTCTATTAAATTACATTTTTCATGTTGGGAACAAATGATTATTATAACCATTGTTTCTCTGACACCTAAATGCCCTGACATTTAGTCATGATCCTATAATACGTCAGGGTTACAGTCTCTGACTTGCTGAAGACCTGTAGATACTTGCAATACTTAATGAGGACCTTTCACCACTTGGGGCACATGCGGTTTTATATACAGCTAGAAAGCCGACTGTGCGCTGAATTTAGGCTTTCACGTTCTGTGCCCCGGTGAAGAGCTATCGGTGCCGGTATTGTAGCTCTTCACCATCAGAAGGGCGTTTCTGACAGTCAATCAGGAACTCCCTTCCTCACAGCAGCGCCTATAGCGCTGTACTGTGAGATGGGAAGGAATGCCTCCCTAGTACTTGTCTATGGACGAGCACTGTGAGCAGAGGGAGGAGGCGTTCCTCCCCGCCCACACAGTACAGTGCTATAGGCGCTGCTGTGAGGAAGGGCGTTCCTGACTGACTGTCAGAAATGCCCTTCTGACTGTAAAGAGCTACGGTACTGGGGGCACCGGGGCACAGAACGTGAAAGCCGACAGTGCGCTGAATTCATATATAAAACCGCATGTGCCTCAAGTGGTGAAAGGTCCTCTTTAACCCCTTTTATATACGATGTATGGTAAAATATTGACAAAAATATTTCAGGGGTGAAACCTCAAATTTTTTTTATCCCAAAATCCACCCATCACCCACTGTGGGCAAGAACAGAAACTCTTCGAAAGGGACCCAAGGTGTAAAGTATAATACAGTGGTTAGAGTATGGGGTGGACATTTGGAACAGAAAATTATGGCTAGTAATTTCATAGAGAATACAACTGACACAATAGATACCTCCCAAGTTATAAATTTATGACCAAAACCGCTGAACCGCCGTTTTTTTCACTGATATGCCTCTGATAAAAATTTTTTAAAAACGTGATCAAACCAATAGACATTCCCCAAAATGGTATAACTAAAAAGTACACCTGGTGCCGCAAGAATATGCTGACTAAAAGGAAAAAAAAATGTTTTTTCAAAGTGTTAGATTTTGGTTAAAAAAAATGGGTTAAAATCTAAATGAAACTATAGAAACTTGGTATTTCCTTACTGAAACATAGAAAACATATGCACAAATGCACATTTTGAATTCTGACTTTTTTTCCAGCTTCCCAGTACATTATACAGAATAATAAATGATACCATTATGAAGAACAATTTTTCCCACAAACATTAAGCCCTCAAGAATAAAAAGGTTATGGGGTTTTTGAGGTAGGGAATCAAAAAATGTTACCAGCGAGGCAAATAACATCTAAGACCCTCTGTTCAGATTCTAATATGAACAAATAGTTACTCCTCCCTTATTTTATGATGACATTTACCCCTCTTTACATATGATATACCTATGACGCTTTGGGGCTCAGAACATTTTAATCTCTAATTCTGGCCCCTCTTCCTGTGGAGTCTATTACTTTTAGCATCATTGAATGGCCCCTACCTTTTAGTACAGACAACATTGGTATGGTGTTTCTTTTCTTAAGTTATACATATTGTGCTTGAATTCTGGTCCCACTCCCTATGGAGTCTACGGTTTTTAGGGTCACTGACTGGCTTCTACTATTTAGCACAGACGGTTTACGTATGGTGTTTCTGGCATTGAAACATATGTATCTTGATTTTTGGCCCCACTCCTTGTGGGATCCATTTGGTTATTGGATGGAGGGTGGGTAATCATGCTTCTTATATCTGTTCTAATGACCTTGTACACATCAATAGCTTCGCATTGATACTCGAGGTAACAGTAGTTCCATTATAGCTCTCCTATTCTGTTTTGAGAACATATGTAAGGATGTGAGGTGGACTTAACTGGCATTCTTAAAAAGCATTTTATGTATTTTCAAATGTGGTAGACACATTAGAGGTGACTAGTTTTAATGCCCGGATATCGTTTACATAGTCCAAGAGACATTGTAATCTACTACGCTGAAAGTTCTTTGCAGTGTTGAATATATCTGGAATATTCATGCTTGAAGATTCTATTTACATTAACAGGAACTAAACTATGCGTTCTCTAGTCTACTCACATTCATCAAGCCACAGGGTTTAATGATAGGAGTTTGTCATTATCGATGGCTAGATCTTTATGTACATGCGGAATGGAACATGGTCTTATCCTCACTATTGCTTCTATGTAATCTGTTAGTTTTGTGTTATGAGCTATTGCATTAGGTGGGTTGTTTATTTACTTCTCTGACAGCCCACGCGTTGCTTGAGTAGCATCTCGATAGCATGTACACCTTCTGTGCCAGGTATAAAGGGACACGCTGTGGTGCTCTGCATTCACGTAACATTTAGCACTGATGCCCACCATCGGGGCATCAGGAATTGCAATTTTCACTGCATACGAATATAGGGCTGCGCATTAACGTTATCTCCTGAGGAACCCACACCAATATAGTGTAGGGGAAACACGTTAAGATAACAGATTTTTATAGGCAGGAGATTATATGAGGCGAAAATCTTAGTATATCATTCCTTGTTTTTTCTACCTAAGGGGAAGTGGAAGTGCCATATCACCTACACTATCTGATATGTGAACTGAGGAATTGCAACTAATTGTTGAAACTTCAGAAGTGTAGGATGGCACTCAATCCTTTTCAGTATATTGTATACATGTGGTTCTGGTTAACCAGGGCAGTGAAGTACTGGTATTAGATTCACCTGCCTATTAAAGATGTTGTCGGGGAAAAAAAAAATTAAAATAGGCCGGGGGAAGTGGAAAAAAAAAAATTAAAACATATTCACCTGTTCCAGAGTCCAGTGTTCTCCCAGCAGGGTCTGATCCTGCTGCATTGGTGCCTTCTTAAAGTAAAAACACTGCTCACTGACGGATCCCTTCCACTGAAGCCGATGATTGACCTCAGTAGTCACGTGACTGCTAAGGTCAATCAGCGACCTCAGGAAGAGTCCCTGGGATGTCAAAGGTAGTGACTTCACGTGCTCATTGCTGAGGCCGCTGATTTGCCTTGGCGGTCACGTGTAGTGGGGACTTCCAGCAGAAGACAACAACAAACCAGGAGGACTGCACTAGGAGGCATTGGGGAAAGGCGAATATGATTTTTTAATTTTTTTTCTTCACCGTCCCCGGCCAATTTAACATTTTTATTTTTTTGCCTGGACAACCCCTTTAAGCTTTTAATATGAGTATTTAAAAAACACTCTACGATTATCCAGGACTTTGGGGACATCGGTACTGTCTTTTATCATAAATCTGGGGCTTATTTTAATGCATACGAATAAAGCTTAGATGGTTTTATCATTTATATTTTGGAGCAATTCCCCTTTCTGTGACTTCTATATATCTATTTCCACATATGTATCTCCATAGCAATGTGTTTTAGCTGGCGAAAGATAGAAAGAAACACGTCATGTGAAAAATTATTTTGGTGCTGCATATGGAAATTATGCATCACATGATGTATTACCATAGCAATGCGTTGGTATTGTTAGCAATCACATTGGCAATTGTCAAGTGACTACAGTGGGGCAAAAAAGTATTTAGTCAGTCACTAATAGTGCAAGTTCCACCACTTAAAAAGATGAGAGGCATCTGTAATTTACATCATAGGTAGACCTCAACTATGAGAGACAAAATGAGAAAACAAATCCAGAAAATCACATTGTCTGATTTTGTAAGAATTTATTTGCAAATTATGGTGGAAAATAAGTATTTGGTCAGTAACAAAATTTCATCTCAATACTTTGTTATATATCCTTTGTTGGCAATGACAGAGGTCAAACGTTTTCTGTAAGTCTTCACAAGGTTGGCACACACTGTTGTTGGTATGTTGGCCCATTCCTCCATGCAGATCTCCTCTAGAGCAGTGATGTTTTGGGGCTGTCACTTGGCAACACGGACTTTCAACGCCCTCCAAAGATTTTCTATAGGGTTGAGATCTGGAGACTGGCTAGGCCACTCCAGGACCTTGAAATGCTTCTTATAAAGCCACTCCTTCATTGCCCTGGCGGTGTGCTTTGGATCATTGTCATGTTGGAAAACCCAGCCACGTTTCATCTTCAATGCCCTTGCTGATGGAAGGAGGTTTGCACTCAAAATCTCACGATACATGGCCCCATTCATTCTTTCATGTACCCGGATCAGTCGTCCTGGCCCCTTTGCAGAGAAACAGCCCCAAAGCATGATGTTTCCACCCCCATGCTTTACAGTAGGTATGGTGTTTGATGGATGCAACTCAGTATTCTTTTTCCTCCAAACACGAAAAGTTGTGTTTCTACCAAACAGTTCCAGTTTGGTTTCATCAGACCATAGGACATTCTCCCAATACTCTTGTGGATCATCCAAATGCTCTCTAGCAAACTTCAGACGGGCCCGGACATGTACTGGCTTAAGCAGTGGGACACGTCTGGCACTGCAGGATCTGAGTCCCTGGCGGCGTAGTGTGTTACTGATGGTAGGCTTTGTTACATTGGTCCCAGCTCTCTGCAGTTCATTCACTAGGTCCCCCCGCGTGGTTCTGGGATTTTTGCTCACCGTTCTTGTGATCATTTTGACCCCACGGGGTGAGATTTTGCGTGGAGCCCCAGATCGAGGGAGATTATCAGTGGTCTTGTATGGCTTCCATTTTCTAATTATTGCTCCCACAGTTGATTTCTTCAATCCAAGCTGGATGCCTATTGCAGATTCAGTCTTCCCAGCCTGGTGCAGGGCTACAATTTTGTTTCTGGTGTCCTTTGACAGCTCTTTGGTCTTCACCATAGTGGAGTTTGGAGTCTGACTGTTTGAGGGTGTGCACAGGTGTCTTTTTATACTGATAACAAGTTTAAACAGGTGCCATTACTACAGGTAATGAGTGGAGGAAAGAGGAGACTCTTAAAGAAGAAGTTACAGGTCTGTGAGAGCCAGAAATCTTGATTGTTTGTAGGTGACCAAATACTTATTTTCCACCCTAATTTGAAAAAAAATTCTTACAAAATCAGACAATGTGATTTTCAGGATTTGTTTTCTCATTTTGTCTCTCATAGTTGAGGTCTACCTATGATGTAAATTACAGACGCCTCTCATCTTTTTAAGTGGTGGAACTTGCACTATTGGTGACTGACTAAATACTTTTTTGTCCCACTGTATATGTCTCAGTACTGCAAATGGGAGTGCTTAGAGACTGGTGTATCAGGATGTCCTTATACTATGATTTGTCTGGGTTGCACCATTTTGGGATATACAGATGCCGTCAACACTATTGTGGCACATGTTAAGCATCTAATGGCTTGTAATACAGCCCAAGGGCCACTTATCTGACCTTGGCTTGTGTCTAGGATGTTATATTATTGGTAATGTTGGTCCTCTAGTCTTGCCCCCCTATTATCCATTTTATTTATATAATATTGTCAGGGTTTGGGGTTGCTAGGTGGGGTGGCTTAGACACACAAGTCCAGTTTCTTTAGTCCAAAACCAAGGTAGAGTTTATTTTCACTCAAAAAGGTAGTGCAGCAACAAAAGGAAACAATACAAAAATAAATACCTGCCCGGCTAGGCTTTAACTAAACATAAAATAGGTTACCTCACCTAGAATCACAGAAATCAAAAGCCAGTAGAATCATTCAGGACACAGCTCCAAAAATATGACCTCTCTTTGGCTCTCCAGCCAAGCTCTGCTCCCAGTCTGCTACTGGAGCCGACTTCTTAAGCCTCCCTTGATGAGTAGACTTTCTGCAGTTGAGTCGCTGCCGGAACGTCCCCAAAGTGTGGACTGGAGGGGGGTGGAATGACAGGTCCCACTACCAACCTACCTGCCATTCCTAAAAATTCAGCCCAGTAACCGGAACTCTGAAATAACCCTCAGCAGACAATAGTTATCTGCTGAGAAACGTTCTTTCTGGAGTTTTCTCATCTCACCCACCTTAGTAGTCTGGGTGAGATGTACACCCCCTCCATTACCTGACCAGCCATCGGCTTACACTATATACACACATAGGTTGGGTCGCAAACTATAACTATATGTCTAGCTGCTTACAGTTGATGTACTGTTGTCTGCATTTGGTTTGTGTAGCATATCCCATTCATTCAGCATTGATACACAATTAAGCATTTTTCACTGTGGTACAGTGAATTGGTTTATATTATTACTTCCATTTGGGTATTGTGGCGCAGGTTTTACTGTTCAGGTATAGGTGCATCAGTTATACATGTGTCTCACTTTCTTTGGGATGTAGTGTGAAATTGTTTATATTTCCATGAGTATTGACCTCTTGCTGATGAACTCCATCTTGAGTGGAGGGAAAGTGTTGGGATGATTTTACATACGTTATGTTACAGTGTAGTTGTTGCACTAACCCTATTGGTATCTAACTATTGGGACTCTTCTTGATATACTGTTATTTATAGTTTGGGACTATAATGTCACCTTAAAATGCACTGTGATGGGTTTTGATATCTAGTTTCCTGTTGACAGACTCCTTTTAATAAGTTATTTTGTGATACTGAGCTGAATCAAAATTGAAAAACTCAACTTCTTGCTACTATCCTAAAGCTTCTTTTGTACGTTAATCTGATAGTACTTGTGCATGTTTTTATACCCATCGTCTGTACCACATTGAGTTGTGCCATAGATGATCATAGCACTATAATGTATAAGTAAACCAGTGGGCCGACATTTTTACTGGTCTCTTGTGAATCCTTGTAATTTTTTTGCATTATGTCCATTGATTTAGAATAATCCATTAATTTGCAATTTCTATTGGAAATACAGTGATCAGTCTCATTAATATCTCATTTCCAGTAGTTTATAGGTCAGCTTCATGCTGCTGAAACAGCTGTGACCTTTAGAAACATGGACTCCATAAGACCTCTGATATCTGGTACCATGATGTTGGCAACACATCGGTAAATTGTAATTTTATGAATCAAGATGGCTTTTTTGAGCACACCCAGCACATGCCGCAGATTGGATTGAAGCACTGTTTTATTGAGATGATTCTAACCTATTTATCTGCTGGGCGGGGTCCATTCGGTGGGTTATGGTGACACACTCCCTTTAAGACATGAAGACACTAAATTACCATATCGCTTTAATATGCTGTTTAACTTTGATATCATCAGACCAGGCTGGTTTCCATGATGGTTGGTCCTGAAGATTATCATTGGAAGACAGCAGAGCGGTGCCAAAAGATGGCGGAGCACAGTATGAGCATAAAACAGTATTTCTGTCAATGGTAGAATAGCTATTACCAACATGACCTACAGATTCCTTTTAACTAATTGAAACTAACTAAAATTGACTTAAGGCATGCCCTTCAATTACACAGTTTAATGAGAAATCTGCATTTAAGTGTCTTTTTAATACATCTGTGATTTTTATATTACTTGATTCTATTTGGTCCAGTGGGGAATAAGTTGACCTGTTATATCTAAATCTGAAGTACCTTTATGCGGTAAAAAATTTAAGGATCTCCGTGAATTCCTTCTATGTTCTTGTGGGTTTCCTTGAGGCACCCCGGTGATCTTCCAATGTCCAAATTCATTCTGGCAGGTTAATTGGATTCACGTGAAATTGACCTTGTATGTGTGTGTCTATCCGTGGTAGCGAATTGAGGTTGTAAACCGTAAGATAGACATGAAGGTTTTTTCTATTCTTAAAATATTCCAGCTTTAGACTCTCCTGTCTAATGTGTAAGAAAAGGTGAGATAAATTATTGAAATTTGAATAAATTACCGAAGACGTGGCGGCAAAAAATAATTATCCGACATCACCAAGTAAGTGTAAGATGGCATCTTGTAGTCTGAGTAGTCAGGCTTTCATTTGGACTTTTCTGTCATATTCTCCTGATATGTTTTATGTAGCCATTCTGAACAAATAGAGCCATAAAGAGAAGGGAGGGAACATTCATTTAGCTTGTAAAAGGACACAAGGTAGGTTTCTGACCACCAAAGACTCCCTTTACACAAGAAAACTAAGCTACAGTCACTTATTATAGTTGAACTCTAATAAGAGCATAGCTAATAGGCTGTCAAGTAGTCCGACTCAACTCAAGGAAAAATATCATGAGTTAAATGTAGTTTTCAGAGCTTTGCCAACCAGTGATCCCTAAAAGACAGATCGCATGAATGGTACCTTGTGCTGCTTGTGATTTTCACTGTCCCATTGACCTAAAAATGTAGACAAAAGTAGTGCATGCGGACACCAGAAATACAGGTGCAGACATTGACATCAATGGTCCCCTATGCAGAATGTGCTTTTCAGCTGGCAATTCTCCCCTAAAAATAATGGCACCCACGTATGCCGGAAAAATGGTGCCTTGGTCATGTTTGACACAGGCTTTTGGAGGGTTAAAGGGGCTCTATCACTGGGAAAAGTCATTTTTAACAAATCACATGCTTGCATAGGCTTTAGAAATGCTACTTCACACCTACCTTTAGTATGTAGATTGCTTCAGTGGTCTCTGAATAAGTCCGTTTTTATTGATATGCTAATGAGCTTCCAGACAGCAGCCTCCTCTCTCCTATTATCTCCTATGTGTGTGAGGCAAACAGGAAGCTGAGTCATCAGCAGCAGCAGCAGCCTCCCATAGGAAACAACAGGGAGAGGTGTGCACGATGTATCGTGCACCAGTCTAATTAGCATATGAATAAAAACGGACTTATTCAGAAACCACTGAGGCAATCTACATACTATAGAATACACTTCACTCCATACAATACAATACAATACAATACAATTTCACTCCATGCCGAGGGAGCTCCTCATCCGGGCAAGGTGTCGCAAGAATTTAAAAGTCAAATGGAGATAAAAAGAAAAATCTAAGACGGACTACTGCAGGAGGGCTGAGTATAATTCCTTTTCCCCCTTTTTTCTATCTATACTACATACTATAGGTAGGTGTTGAATAGACTTTCTAAAGGCTATGCAAAGGTGTGATTAGTTAAAAATGATTTTTCCTAGCGATAGAGCCCCTTTAATACTTACGATCAGTGCCCACATTGAGCAGCCGCCATATTTAACCACTTCAGTAACGGGACAATTTCTGGTTCAGGACCAGACACATTTTCTGGTTTTGTGTATGTTCCATTTTGCGGGCTATAACATTTTTATCCATTTGGGTTTTTCGGTGACATATAGGACTTTATTTTTATGTTTATGTTTTTATTTTTGCATGTTTTTTATTTTTTTATTTTTTTATAACCGGGAAAATGTAAACATAACAGGAGGGAAAACATGTTTGTTTGGTTTTTTTTTTGCTCTTTTTTTTAATTTAATATTACAATACTAGTGTATTCATGTAATCCCAAACTGATGATGTTGAGATAATGACTCTGTGGTGGCCATATCATCACTTCCAGGACTCCTTGGGGCTGATTTATCATAACTTGTGAACCAAAAAAGTTGCAAATGTTTGCCCAAGAGCAAAGTTTTGCATAAAATATGCATATTTTTGAGTTCTGCGCCCACGTGCCACTTTCTTCAAATGAGTCTTGGGTAAAGGTGTGCCATGGGTTGTGCCATCAGCTCAGATTTGTCATCATTTATGTCAGTTTTCTGGCGTAGATTATACCAACTGGACCATATTTACTTGTTGTCAGATGAAGCCATGGTTCTCCGCAAGATGTCGTCAGGCCCAAGGGGTATATGGTGTGATAGCATAGATGCTGATGATGCAACCACTGACATGCCTACAATCCATGAGGCGGGTGGATACTTGCATTCCAAATGCACGCCAATAAAGTTTTGGATAGGGTGCCAGCCACATGACACTGCAAACAGTCTGTTAATGATGCCCATACTTTTAAAACTTGTTGGTCTGTCCATCACCTATATAATCGTGCCCTAAGTAGTATCATTGCCCTCTAACAACATAACAGGACCTTATTGCAATCAGCAAATGGTTACTATTTTGGACAAAATATGTAAGCTCGCAACCCATGCCAAGGGTCCTATGCTAAAATCAAATACAAGTTACTGCAAAAGGACATCATTATATATTTAATTACTGCAAAAAGGCCCCATTTACCTGATATCAGATGAAGCCATGGTTCCCTGCAGGATACAGACAGGCCTAAATGGTATATGATGGGGATAATACCAGGTTAGGGCTAGGTAATTATGACCTAAGTCCAAATCACATTAATTCAACATTTTATCTCAATTACGAGGCAAGTTGAGATTATTTTAGGACACTCCCATTTTAATATACCATACTCCCTATTTATATGCCATGCCATACAACTGAAATTTGGTTTTGGTTATTCACAGATCAGCAATCCTGATTGTACATTGTAGTGACATATACTTTATCCAGTGGTACACACATGATAAATCATAAATTACTTGCAAACTCTGTCATGGCAAGGATTATCAAGACTGCTATGAAACACTACTGTCATGATAAATCAGCCCCTTTGCTATTCTTTACTCTGAAGTTAGTTCCTAATGGCATTGGCTGTATGTTTGGGCTTGTTGACCTGTTTGGAGACAGTCAGAAAGCTCCTTGATATTATTGTATGATGGGTAACATTGGTTACCATTGAAGACCCAATTAATCCTACATTGGTTAACACTGAAGACCCCCATTAATCCTAACCAAATCCCCAACTCCATTTGCTGAAATGCAGTCCCAAACTTGTAAAGAACCTCCTCCATGCTTCACTGTTGTCTGGAGACACTCATTATTGCATTGCTCTCCATCCTTTTGGCCATTAAACTGCCTTCTGTTACAGCCAAATATCTTAAATTCTCATCTAACCAGAGCATCTGCTGCCATTTTTCTGCCCATTTCCCTATGTTTTCATAAATAGCTGAGTTGTTCCACATCAAAGATATGACTTTGTGGCCATGATTCTTCCATGATGAACACTTCTTGCCAGACTTCTCCAAACAGCAGATGAGTGTACTTTGTTCCCACTGATTTCTGTCAAATCTTCAGATATTGAGGAGAAAGTAAGCATGATGTGTTTTTCTTGTGGTGCACTAAGTTTCCTTGGCTGACCATTGTGTCCACAGCCCTCAATGCTGCCCATTTCATGGGGCTTCCTGAGCTTGAACATCACAGCTTGAAACTCCAGTTTGCTTTGAAATCTTTACCTTGGAGAGACTTTGGCTGTATATTTGAGGTCATTGTCTGAATCAGCTACTTATCTTAAGTGTAAAGAAGAACAAGGTTTCCTGGAGGTGATGATATGGCTAACAGAGCCCTAATATCAATATCATCGACTCTGCCTGGGATTACACGAAGACACAGAGAGGTTTATGCAAATAGAAGGTCTATGGTTAGTTTTCCAAGACGTTAGAACAATTTCCTAGTCAAGTTCCTTCAAAAACTTCAAATTGATACGGTTTTGAAGGCAAAGTGTGTGGTCACTTCTATTTTTGACAGCATTCTTACTTTGCATCATGCTTTTTTTCTTTTTTTCATGCCTACCTAAAACTTTTGCATAGTAATGCTTATTTCCTATTCAGTTGGGTGAAAGCTGGTAATACACCGTAAATATTTGTCAGTCGAACCTGTCCATTTCATCAGGACCGGACAGCCATGTAACATGTATGGAGCCTCCTGCCTGTGCCAGATGGGGAGAAGTACTGAGCATTCTAACATGGCCAATATTTTAGTTGTCTTCGAAATAAGCCATCATCAGGGGGTCTGGTAGTGGTTTTCTCCCCTATTTAGAACATATGAATAAATCACCTATACAGTAATTATATTCCAGTACATCTATCAAAAGTTACAGGGCATTTGTAACACAATTTGTAAGCAGCAGTTAAAAAATGTAAAAAAAACCCCAAACCTATTTTTTACAGTTTTTATAGCGAAAACTGTCTTTAATTTCCCTTACGCCACAGCAATCTCCTATGAAGAACTTTGCAAAGAAAAGAGTCCAGAGAATCTGATATATGGTTGCTGCAGCTATTCCAACTGTTTGATCAGATGTAAGATTGAATTCTAATTACATTAGTTAATCGCATAATATTTGCTTTATATTAATATGATGCCCACATTTCATTCAGGAGATCTCCTTTTTATAGTAGTTAGGTAATAGGAATCTTTTGTAATGTAATTTGGGATTATTTATGAGCTGTAAAATGAAGATATGCAAGCATGTATTTACTTGCTGATACAAAAAAGGAAATTAGTCAACATATTTGCCTGGAAATTAGACACTCCATTAATTATAGCATTCCATTAATTATGTGTAAATCACCACTTTGTTGCTTATTAAAATAACATAACTGTTTGAAGTGTACATCTCTGTGGTAGGTTTCAAGCCTGCAATTAATGGGACTCCTTGGCACAAGGCATCTTAGCAATTGGCCAGTGTGCAGCGCAGTATGCAAACCTATATTAGTTGTCATGTCACAAATAACAGGCACTTTTTCATTTAATGTTTCACCAAACTACTTAAAACTAGGACCAGTAAAATAATTAAAAAACCATCACAGTCTGACTTGCGTTTACATGCCCCCTGGCAAGTGACCTCTTCCTATATGGCCCATGGCTACCAGTAATGTGCCATGTGTGATGAATTCACCGCTAACTGAATCCCACTGCTCATGTCACCTGGGTGGCCTATAAACTGGACTGGAGCTGTCACCACTGGAATCGGAGGATTGGGGAGAGGCAAGTAATGTTTTATTTTTACATTTTACTGGCCCAATCAATAGTACAATTAAATGTTTAGAAAAATGAGTCGGACAACCCCATTTATTCCAGTATGACTAAAAGTCACACGACTACTAGAAAAAAAACCAAATACCTGTCTAATAAAAATTACACAAGTTAATATTGCAGTAGCTGTATTTCTCTGTCAACTACATTAGCAGTAGGAAGGATCCTCTGCAGACCCATAAACCGCAATGACATGAGCTGAGTATGTTACTCCCTGGCACGATCAATCTAATACATCATTTACCAGCCTCTAATGAATAAATATGTTTCCGAAAATGTGTAAAAAGAGGTCTTATTGTTTTATAGTATAACATCACATATACTATGAGATGAGATGAGCAGGTAACAGACTGTATTGTACAGGTCCTATTCTGACGTCCCTTAACTTTTGTGTAAGGCAGTGATAGGTGGATGGCTTAGCAATTTTGCGCCCGGTATGTAAATTACCCATCGGGGCAGTGACCTTTGTCACTGGGCGGTATTATGTTCCCCATTCGGGTGGTATCCTGTGCAAAGGGGCGGTTAACTTCGCACAGGTTCTGAGGACAGTTCTTTTCTGAGGGACCTGCATATACATTAGTCAGTAAGTGTATGCACTGCAGGGAAAGCTTTTTTATCCTCCCGGATATCCTTTTTAATATGTGGACAAAAAATTGACAGAATGTGCGTTTAAGAATATACATATACAATAGTTGAACTTGACCTAAGCTTAAATAAAACACTTAAAGGTTAAATGGTTTTCTAATTTACTTTTATGGTAACTTCTGCCCATGGTGTCATGACAAATCTGTGTGATGAGCAGATGACCCATTTCATTTTCCATACCAGTATATACCCGACTGTACAGTCAGTCTTTTATACTCTACCATGTCTTTTGGCCCATGAATTATACAATTAATTCACTATTTCAGAAACTATAGTACTCAGCAATTTAGACTTGCTTGAAATAATTCTCTGTAGAATACAAGTTACTTGAGATAATATAAGAAAAAGCATTTTAAGCATATAAAGAGTGGGCTGAAATTAAAATTTTGGTATTCTTTTTTTCCCTTTCTTTCAAGGAGCTGAACTATATACACCTTGGGGATTTCTTTGCAGTCAGATCACTAGATTCTCTTGAAGGAGCCGTGGCTTCAGGCCACTAGAAATTGATGTAAAGCGGCAAACTGTCACATTTATTAGCTTCTGGGCAATGAAGTGCTTGATTTGATCTTCCGAGGGGGTTCTTCTAAAGTTAACTGGTTTTAGGTTTTTTTTCAAACTTTTAAGTACTATGATACTGTAGTTCCAGAGAGTAACTTAATAACTAAACTAGATTGAGCATTGTAGAATGGACAAATCTTAGATGCCATGGCGATTAAAATGTCTGGCAATCGGTTTTACTTACAGCACTTTAACCATACAGTTGCCAATTCGGAAAGCATGGAACCAGATGCTATCAATGTGCTACTGGGAGGCTGATGTTCTAGGGTGAATAGTCCTATGACCACTATGAAGTTAGAGGGCCTTGGGGACTACCAGGGAGGTGGTGAGGGACACGTTTTCTAAGGTAAATTTTCCCCGGGGTGGTATTCTGCTACAGAGTTGCACCAAGCACAGTTAAAATTCACATATAGGGAAACATGAATGATGTGACTCTGCTTGTAGGAGGAGTGGAGAATTTTTACTATAACATGATAAAGGGCATTATTGTTACTAATAAAGACATTATATTCTAACTACTGGAGGACAAAACCTAACTTGTATCTGAACTTCAAGGGGTATTCCTATTTTCGCATAGATCCAATAGATGTAGGTCACACCTTAGGTCAAAGGGGACCCTCATTTGATTTCTGTAGTGAAAGGAACTACAGTTCTGCATATGCTCATATGTCTCCGTTCACTTTTATGAGGTTGCATGCTCAATTATTTTTGGAACTTTTATACAAGTGAAAGGAGAGACATGTATATGTGTTGCCGATCCGTTGCGAACTATCACCATGCCCATAGCAAATGCTTTCTAGTGAGCCACAGCCATCAGAAAGTCTCAGACTTTCGTGATTTCCCTAAAGGACGATTTTAATCATTAATTAGGAACATTTCCGTTTCATTTTTTTTATATATGGACAGGCTTATAAGTATACATATATTTTGTATGGGTGTTTAGAAATGTGTCCATAATGAAGAGCCGTGACTTCAGTTGTCGTTTTCAGATACTTCCGAGTGCAGACTCATTATATTATAATGTCTGTTCCATTCCTTGTTATTTTCTTTACTAGCGAGTAACTGTGCAGATTGTAATATAGTTTTGTAATATAGCCCCAACAAATATGAGCATTTTTAAACAAATGTCCCCATAGCACGCTACTCTTAACTAA
Organism: Leptodactylus fuscus; assembly: GCF_031893055.1. NCBI lineage: Eukaryota > Metazoa > Chordata > Amphibia > Anura > Leptodactylidae > Leptodactylus > Leptodactylus fuscus. The sequence continues at coordinate 88,981,890 of NC_134268.1, forward strand.
TGTGACATGGACATCTGGTGTGAGACTTTTGTTCCATATGCTTCCTCAAATGACTGCCTTAGCAACTCAATTAATGGAGGAGTGTTTGTTGTGAGTTGACAAAAGAGACACCAGATAGAACTGATCATTTCCTTCTTAGTGCCGCAATACAAATTTTTAGAGAGGGACAGAGAACACTAACCAAATTTTTATATGGTCTATGTAGGTAAAGTGAAATCTGGGATTAAGATTAAAGCTATATGTTGCATAACAGAGTGCCATATCCTTAACCCCTTAGTACTATATGACAAATATATTCTTCATGGGCATGGGCCAGATAATGCTTCATGATGAATATCTTCAACAAAATGATCACCCGAGCACTATGAGTGTACCTACGCGATTACTAAAAGGAACTTGGCTGCCACACACAGTGGCGTTCCCACCATAAGTGCTTGTGATGGATAACTCTGTTCCCTGTCAGTTTAACCCTTTACATGCCATAGTCAATAGTGACTACAGAACTTAAATTGACTACACAGCGGGAAGGGGTTCCCTTTCTTAGACCCTCACCCCCCACACAATGTGATCGCTAGGTGCAGAGGGGATACCATGGCAGCCGGTGACCTGACTTCCTGCACTGCCAGTACTTGGACATTTTTACATGTTCTATGTTCTTGTTTGTTGAACCATTTTTTGAGAATTGACCTCAGGTTCCAAATAGGATTGAGACCTGGGGAATTTTCCTACCAGAGATCCATAGTTCCATTGTTTTTTGTACAAAACCATTTAGTTATCACTGTTTGCCTTATAATGACACTTAGTTATTGGTTTTTCCTTGTGAAATGGTGCTACGTCATACTGGAAAAAGCATTGTGTATCACCAAATTGCTCCAGGATTATTGGGAGAATTTGCCCTTGCAGGATTGTTTAGGATACCATTCTTTTTTTTTAGCAGTGTTTTTAGGCAAAATTGTGAGTGAGACAACTTGTTTGGATGAAAAGTAACCCCACACATGAATGGTCTCAGGAAACTTTACAATTGGCATGACATAGGTCTCATGGTAGCACCCATATTTTCTTCCCAAGACAATCATTCTTTGAGAAGTTCCAAACAGTCTGAAGGGGGCTTCAACAGAGAAAATAACTTTACTCCAGTCCTCTACAGCCCAATGTCAGCCTGCCCTTGATGTTTTTCTTGGAGAGAAGTGGCTCCTAGAAAAATCATAGATTTGCAGGTGTTGGACTTCCAACATTTTCCACCCCGAAAACCACTTTAATTTACAATACCAGTCAAAAATGCATATACACTATCTATTCTATTGTTTTTCTTTCTTTTTTTTTTGCTCTACATTTGTAGATTCATGTTAAATACATGAAAATTATGAACATATATCGAATCGAGTAGTAGAGAATAAAGTGTCAAACTCTCTACCAATCTAGTATTGAGGAGATATTAAAGGGATTCTACCACTAAAGCAACATTTTTCTAATTACCAGGGCGGAATAGCCTTAAGAAAGGCTATTCGTCTCTTACCTTTAGACGTGGTCTCTGCGGCACCGTTCCTTAGAAATACCGGTTTTAACCAGTATGCAAATGAGTTCTCCACAGCAATGAGGGTGGGCCCCAGCACTCAAACGGTGATGGGGGTGTCCACACTGCTGAGTCGGCGGCCATTTTTGGGAGGCCGCTCTTGCTCTTGTAGTTCAATACAGGAGCGTACTGCACATTCGTCGGAAGTTGGACCGACAGAAGAGGCGGGGTTGCAGCTGAAGATGGAGGCATCGCTGGAGAGAGCTCTCGGGCAGCAAGAGATACCTCTGCTGCAGAGGATAAGTTCATTATCAGGCTCCACTGCAGTTTAACAGCTCTTCAGATTGGAGCCCACATAAATGATTCTCAAAGATTAAGTACCAGGCACATCAACCAGAGGATCAGGGACCATCATTTGCTTTTCAACAGGAAAATGACCCCCCAAAAACCTCTGGGTTGTGTATTATTTGACCAAGAAGGAGAATTATGTAGTGCTGAACTTGAGATGACTTTGCTCTCCACAATCACTTGGCCTAAACCCAAGTGAAATGGTTTGGGCGGATTTGGACTGCAGAGTGAACAGAAAGCAGCAAACTTTCTGTTTGCTCAGCTCAGCACTAGAGATGAACAAGTACTGTTCGGATCAGCCGATCCGAACAGCATGCTCGCATAGAAATGAATGGACATAGCCGGCACGTGGGGGGTTAAGTGGCCGGCCGCCGTCAAAGCAGAAGTACCAGGTGCATCCATTCATTTCTATGGAGCGTGCTGTTCGGATCGGCTGATCTGAACAGTACTCGCTCATCTCTACTCAGCACCTCTGGAAACTCCTTCAAGACTGTTGTAAAACACTTAAGGTGATTACCTCATGAAACTGATCGAAGGTAGAAGGGATGAAATTCCCAGTGAGTTGTCTAACACAGTGATTTTCAACCTTTTTTGAGCCGCGGCACACTTTTTACACTTAAAAAAATCCCGAGGCACACCACCAACCAAAATGGCACAAAATAACACTAAAACAGTACATAGTATACATATAGTTAATAATATAGATTCTAAATGGTTGATTCTTTGGTTGAAATAAACTGCAGCAAAATCTGCAACAAAAACTCTGCGTTTATGCAACGTGGGGCCTCAGCCTTACGCCTCCTGCATACAAGTGGCACGCATGTGGTTTTCACTGATATAAACATTAAAAATTAATTGACAGGGCCACAAATGCAGACAGATATAGGGTATATATAGGACAGATATAGGGTACGTATAGGACAGATATAGGGTACGTATAGGACAGGTATAGGACCTGCTGTATAATTTTCAGCTCTTCAATTTGGCCCAGATACACAGCCACAAAAAGAATGGCTGTATATATACAACTTTTATCCACAGTTGTATATAAAAAGTCTGGTCATGTAAATTACAGGTTACAACTCAATGTGCCTCATATTAATAGCAGTGAACCCCATCATGTCCCTCACATTAACCCCCTGTGTGCTTTACGTAAGGGATACTGATATGTGAGACATATGGAGGTAATAAGTAAATATCTTCATTATATAGTACATGTTATTAACTCTTATGTGAGCCACACAGGGGTTAATATGAGGGACATGATGGGGTTAACTGCTATTAATGTGAGGCACATGGAGTTACTAAAACTAAAGTAATAACCCCAAATGCCTGACATTCATAAGAATAGTTACTAACCTGGTGTTTTTTTTACTTTCACTTTGTTCAGCTTCCTCTCCTCCTCTCCTATTCAGGGCTGCAGACGGCAGGAGCTCCTCAGGTGTAGCAGCATATTCAAGGAGCCCTTATCCTGTGCAGTGAGAGGCTCACCTCTGATTGGTGGGCAGGGAGAGAAGGGGGCGTGTCCTACACCTGAGCTCTAGCAGAGCAGTGAAGGGATGCTCCGTCTACATTTACAAGTACACGAACATCGGGGACTGGCTGCTGTGCCAGCAAAATAGGTCTCCCGTGCAATCTTGGCACGCGTTTGGGGAACTTTCCCCGCGGCACACCCGACCGTGTGCCGCGGCACACTGGTTGAAAATCACTGGTCTAACAGTCATACCCCTAGTGATCTGAGGTTGAAGACTCATGGAGTGGCTACCACAAGGTGCTCGGCCACCCTTGTTTTCATTTAAAGAAGTGAAACATTCATTGATTCCTGACTGTGCGGTAACCTGTGGAAACACCAACGACTTACGTGGCAGCATGTGTCTTCAGACGAAGACTGGCTAGGTGATGAATAGTAATAATTATGGGAAAACCCCACCTTTAAATCTGAGTTTCATGCACTAAAAATGGTCATCAATCTATTTGGTGAAATGATTTGCCTGAATATCATACCCTACACTTTGTCATAGGAGATTAACTCAGAATTGCAATTAATCTTAGAAATTGTGCAACATAAATGTTTCCTTTGGTTTCACTTGTTTTCCCGTGCTGCATAAACAGATTTAGACAGTCTCATTCAGGCTATTGATCATTATTTAGCAAACCTTCCTTCTCTAGGGTCAAGGAGTGAACTTTAAATGGAAAGCAATCAGCAACTGCTGGAATCAATTTCATTATTTTATTCTGCCTTCCAGCAAATGACAGAATGAGGAATAAAAGAAAAGGAGGGATTCTCCTGAGAAGCCACTTAGAATGCACGCTCTGAAATGCTGTAAATTAAATGCCAGAAAGATTCAAGGAATTTGACATAACCTTCTAGCATTTATCTTTTTTCAACAAACTTGTTCCCTTGTAGTATTCCGCACTCAAATTTATTATAATTATATAATCAAAATTGGAATCCAAGTATATTGGGTCATTTTTTCCCTTGTCTTAATAAATGCCATGCTAGTAATTGCTTTGCTGCTTGGTGACCCTTGTGTATTTACATTTTCACAGATTAGTTTTATTAACTTCATTTTCTCTAAAAATAAACTTTTTCTTGAATGAGGTCTATATACCATAATACGTGAGATGCAATGGATATAGGTTAGTCATCTGCGGCTCTTTGGACCAGGGTAATTTTCTATTATTTTCTGTTTTAAGGTTTAATAAAGACTCAACAGTATATACACAAGCAAAATAAAAAGTTTTCATAGCTTTAAACAGTATGGGATAGTTACAATAAGGAGACTAGTTACTTTAAACACCAAATTCCTGGAGCTATCGAGCATTGTAGTTGGCATATAAGCAAACTCTCTTAGAAGTCAATAGAGAAGGTCCCAAAAAGTGAAGTACTTTAGTCACCTAGGAAAATGTATATCAATATAGTATGCACAGTGAAACCTCCTCTCTTAAAGGGATCCTATCATTAAAACTAAATTTTTTCTAACATGTCGGAATAGCCTTAAGAAAGGCTATTCTTCTCCTACCTTTAGATGCCATCTCATCGCCGCCGTTCGGTAGAAATCCAGGTTTTTGTTGGTAATCAAATGAGTTCTCTCACAGCACTGGAGGCAGGCCCCAGCACTCAAACAGATCTGGGGTCCTCCTTAATGCTGCGAGAGAACTCTCCAGCACCGCCTCCATCTTCTTCAGGAACGGAGTTTTGACATGTCTTCTTCTGGGGGTTGGCTTCAAACTCCTAGGCCTCGGGCCTAGGGCCAAGCCGACTGTGTATGCCCCCAGCCTCAAGAAAAATGGCCGCTTACACAGCAGTCGGCTTTGCCCGAGGCCTAGAGTTTTTAACTGTGCGCCGGAAGAAGACGCGTGAAGAGGATATTCCTGAAGAAGATAGAGGCGGTGCTGGAGAGTTCTCTTGCAGCATTGGGGACGCCCCCAGTGCTGTTTGAGCGCTGGGGCCCGCCCCCAGTGGTGCGAGATAACGCATTTGCATACTGACGAAAACCTGGATTTCTACTGAACGGCGGCACGGAGAAGACATCTAAAGGTAGGAGATGAATAGCCTTTCTTAAGGCTATTCCGACGTCTTAGTGAGAAAAAATTAAGTTTTAATGATAGGATCATTTTAAAGGCAGTTCTTGAGAACCAAGAATAATGAAGCCATTTTGAGCTATGAAATGTATAGGTCACTACCAATTGAAGACTTGGGCCCCTTATGGTTAAGTGTGTGGGTTAGAGTAACTTACAATATACAGTACCTTGGCCCATTCATCTTAGTCTAGGCCTCAATCTGTGTAATATGCTGATATAATACCAAGCAATAAAATATAATAGTTTGGTCTCTTTAATTATTGGATAAGCAGGCTATATACGCATTGACCTGCATTCAGTAAGATATCACATCTGTAAACAACCATTTATCTTTACAACTCAATGTTGTCGACTAATAGAGGTTTCACTGTACTCTAGCATATTAGTGTGTGACCATGTATAAGGGAAACCCAATATGAGTGGAATTAAAATCCATAAACACATAAAAATGTAAGCTCAGAAATAAGTAAATAAAAAAGGTAAAAACTATAAAATCCATTATCCATTCTGAGACAGATTCCTGAGTCAAAATCCCCATGTGAACTTACCCTTAGTAAGCCTTCTGCACCCATGTATGGGTATTTTGGCCCACTCTTTGTGCGCAAACTACTCCAGCCGTCTCAAGTTTGAAGGGTACCTTCTCCAGGCTCCTTGCTTCAGCTACTTCCACAGATGTTCAATAGATCAGGATTATGATGTATTGCAGTACATTGCACTGGGAATCTGAGATCCCAGGTTCAGGTTCCCCTGTGGGACATGTAAAAAGTGAAAAAAAACAAGCACACAGAAAAGTACACACAAATAAATAAATAGTAATAATAATAATAATAATAATAAAAAAAAACCTCTACCCATATATTTAAAAAATATATAATGTGAACAAAAAATAAATATGTTAGGTATCCTCAGGGATCTATAAGTCTTCACTATCCAAAACTAGCAATAATAATCCTGTATGGTGAATGCCATAGAATAAAATATACCTTAATGTGCCGAGTCATGTTTCTAATGTTGGTGCTTACTGGTTGACTCACTTTGGTATGAATACAGCTTTTTCTTCAACTCTACCCACTAGTGTTAGATTTGGTTGAGGTTAAGGGGACTATGAGGGCCAATTCAGCGCCTCTACTTTATTGTCATTGAACTATTTCTTCTTTCTAAGCTTGATATATGATACGGGTCGCTGTCCTGCTGTTGTCCTTTTCATACTCATAGTACTCGAGTGTAGCAAGTAATTTTTCTTGTAGGATACTCACATATAGCTAAGCATTGAGACCATCAATCCTGGTCAAGTATTCAATGCCTTTGGCTGTGAAACAACCCCATATCATCAGGCTTCTTCCACTAAACTTGACAGTTCATTAAATTTCTCGATTCATTAGACCCCTTTTTCGTTGTTTTTTCCAGACCCATTTACACTCCTCAGAGCCCAGTCTATAATTTTTTGTCTCATTGTTCCAAATCACCCATTTCCAATCTTTTCGTACTTTTATGCAAACTTAAAGGGGTTGTCCCATCTCAAGGATCCTTTCTATACTGCTAGCTTATGGGGATTTAAGACGCTTCCTATATACATTGCTTTATCAAAACTGCTTTGTTTGGCTACTATCTGAGATTATTCACTTCATTGTTTACACAACATTTCCATAACCATGGACCTGGGGATGATCTTATCTCTGCACCCAGGACAATTGACATAGCTCCTTGCTCTCAGGAGGGGAGGGGGGGGGGCTGAATGCTCGGAGCAGCTTGTATTTCTGAGCTGTTTATCTCCTACTTCCAGTTATCAGGTCTGCTAATTGAATTTTGCTGATAAGGGCTGAGACAAGGTTACCTCTGTATGTAAACACAGACCTAAAACAGAGTTTATTGCAAGTTGTCTCTTGGTCCTGTAGCATGTAAATTCTCATCATCTATCAAATCCAGCTCTGCTACATCAGCTTCATATTGTGTATCTTACATTGATACTGTGCTAATTTATTTACAACCATCCCTCATTACTGACTGCAAACATGTACTGCTATGAAGAGAGATAACAGAGCTGGCTTTGTCTGGGAGACAGCAAGTGAAACCCCGTCCACCATTTTACCGAAAAAACAAGGAATTGAACAGAGCAGACAGCCTGCAAGTTGGTGAGCAGGTGATTTGGGAATACCCCTTTGAGAAGCGTTTTTTATAGTTACATAGTAGATGATGTCGGATGAAGACACCAGTCCATCAAGTCCAACCTATAACCCTAGGTGTTGATCCAGGGGAACACACAAAAAAACCATGCATGAGTCTTATGTTAATTTCCCCATTTCAGGGTAAAAATTCCTTCCTGACTCCAGTCTGGCAATCAAAATAAAACCCTGGATCAGCATGTCTTTAACAAAATCTAGAATCCATAACCTGTAAAGTTGTTCTGTTTGAGAAAGACTAGCCCTCTCTGAACTTGTTCAGTGAATCCGCCATCACCACTTCCTGGGGCAGAGAGTTCCAGAGCCTCGCTGTTCTTACTGTAAAGAATCCCCTTCTATGTTTCTGGTGAAACTTTCTCTACTCCAGCGTACAATGGACAGCAAATAAGAACCACATGTCCGTGGCAGAGGATCCACGCTCAAAGGTCGGGGGATGAAACAGAGGCCAGGAATAATGGTAGAAGAACCTTTTATTGGAATAGGTATAACACAGTATGGCACTACGCGTTTCGGGCTACAGATAAGCCCTTTCACAAGTGCAGAATCATATTTAGTCCTCCGCTAACAGGTCTGAGCCACATCTGCGCTGATGACTCCTCTTTACTGAAAGGAGTTTATATGGTCCCCGCGATACCTGCTATGATCAGCACAAAATGTTGCAAGTTGTTCTCACAAGACAGACTGAAGCTCACTGAAGTTTCAAATTACAGCTCACAATAGAAATCTGTGGAGCAAGAAGGCGAGCCAAGTGAGAGAGAAGAAACACAGGCAGCTAAGGATGATTCTGCACTTGAGAAAGGGCCTATCTGTAGCCAGAAACGCGTTGTGCTGTAGTATTTTATACCTATTCCAATAAAAGGTTCTTCTACCATTATTCCTGGCCTGTGTTTCATTCCCACAACCTTTGAGCGCGGATCCTCTGCCACGGACCTGTGGCCCCTTTTTGCTGTTCATTGTACTTCCTGGCTCTCTGGTGCATGCAGATGGAACCTATCTACTTGTGATTTAGGGTGTTGTGGTCCATTCACAACCCCACCAGGTGAGAGACCAACTGGTCGTTTTCAGTAGATTACAATCAATATAAATTTTTTTACAGTATACTACTACACTTAGTGCACTTGGTGTCTCTCTTCTTTTTTTGTATTCCTCCAGAAGTAGAGAATGTCCCCTTGTCACTGTCACTGGCCTAGGAGTAAAAATATCCTTAGAAAGTTCTTTGTATTGTCCCTTCATGTATTTGTACATTGTTATTAGATCTTCCCGTAGACGTCTTTGTTCTAAACTGAATAACCCCAACTTTGTTAATCTATTGCTGTACTCCAGTCCACCCATTTTCTTAATGATTTTGGTTGCCTTTCTCTGTACTCTCTCTATTGCAATTCTGTCCTCCTGGTATACTACGTCTATTTTCTATTTGGACTCCCATTCTCCAACTTCCTTCCCTTCATGGTGCCTGCTTATGGACTTGGTTACAGTGTCAATTTTATATCATTGATGTTTTTGTTTGTGTATTTTTTTTTCCGTTTTTTTTTATGTTCAGTGTGTATTTTGTGATAGTCACATTTCATTGTCACTGCCAATTTGTCTATTACACCATGTTGTACAATGTTTGAATAAAACGAGTTAAAAAAAAAAGTTTTTCTCTAAATCAACAAAAGTGACATCACAGATTTATGTTATCAAATACTGTAATGTGCTCTGTAACACGATAGGGGGCAATAGAATATAGTCGGGACTGGTGATAGATTCCCTGTAACACTGTGGGATGGTCTTCCTGCATTGTCAGATTGTGCTGCATGTTAGTTGTGCAGTCATGAACGGCAGAAACAACTTATTTCTATTTATTAACGGCAGAAAAACATCATCCAGAATTGGTATTGACAGATGTCAACATCACGTTATATATACACTGTACAGTAGTTATGCATTTTAGTAACATGGGTATATGTTATATTAATAATAACCTCCTTCTCCTGATAATTTTATTTGCGGCGCTCAAATCTTTACATGAAAATTGTTGCTGTATTCACAAACCACAGCTTTATGTCAGCCTAAATAAGATGTATTGCAATATTTTACACTTAAAAGGTAGATTCTTCTTTGACACAGCAGTGGCTTGGCATTCTCCTCACAGTACACGTTTAGTAATGAATGAATTCTTTCATGTTTTCCTCTTCTCTTAAATAATGGAACAGGCAACGGCAGACAGATTCCCGTCTGATTCATAAACAAGAATGCGATTTCACCATCTAAAAGATAATTATTGGCATTCATTGGAGCATTATAGCATAAAATCAAAGGCTGACTCAGGACTCAAAGAATATATCTTCACTCCACTTAATTCCTGAAATACTTAGTGCTGCATGTAACTGGCTTATAAATCGGTAAAAAAAAGCATGAGAAAAATTTCAAAGGTGCTAGCTGATGAGAAAGTCCAGAGAGTCAAGCTGCTTTTAACATCTTCCCTCAGTTCTTAGATCAGCCCTGGCATTGTATGTTCTATTGCCGATCCTTTTGTGCAAGCACCATACCCTCTGCATAATTTTCCTGACAAATAATTCTCTCATTAATATTTCAGCAGTGCTCTTACAAGCCGTGGCCACACTGTGCCCCAGGCACAGAGTTATAGTTCCATCTAGAGGAGAATAAGCTTAGCTTTTTAAATGCTTTGTCAAGACCGATGACATCTCAAGTTCACTTACATAAGGTTAGAATCCTCAACGCAAGCTTAAACATACACATATTGTTTCCGAAAAGGGAAATCGTATCCCCATAAGGACAGGAATTTTTTTAAACCTCAAAAGATTTCCACCTATCGTCTATCCACAGTGTCTTATCAATAGGAGTCTAACCACTGAGACCCTCACTGACCATAAGAACGAGAGTCCTGTGTCCCTACTTTGAACTGGGATGTGGTCGAACATCTTGCCTGCTGCATTTTACTCTATAAGTTCTATACTTATCTCTTGTTCTGCAGCCTCATAGAGATGAATAAAGTGGCAGTGGTGATGTTCAATTGCATACATGATCGTGCCCCACTGATCAGACATGAATCAACTGATAGGTGATAAGCAAAGCAAAAAAAATTAATGATCCCTATTCAGGATAGCTAATCAATTTGGGATCGGTATGACCCAACACCTTCCTTCTCCACTGATCTATTGTTTTCTGTACACATCATATTGAGCAAAAATGGACAGATCAGGAACTGAGTATCAAACTGTATTCTATCTCAAATTCATCTATCCTTAGTATAGGTCATTCATTCTTAGTCTTGGTTAACCCCTTTAAAGAGTATCTGTCATCTCTCCTGACATGGCTGTTTTAGTAATTATTTGCATATCCCCTAAACAGTAATTCAAGAGAGTCCTTTTTTTTTTTTCTTTCTTGTTTATTTTTTTACTAAAAATAAGAGAAGGCAAATAAGGGCATTAAGGTAGCATCTGCTGTGGTATTTCCATATACATATATCACAGTGACAATGGAGTAGGTAGCTTGGAATTAAAGTTGACCAGTGAGACAATATCGATCCCATGTGGACCAAATAGTGTTGTTCCATGTAACACAATTCTTTGATCCTTGCTTCAAGATCTGGAGGGCAGAACTAATCTATGCCACTAAAGCCCTGTCAAGCACTTTACTGCAGTCAGAACATGAAGGAACAGCCTAGCACTTACAGTACCTTAAATCATAGGAGGAATTTTAAGATAGAAGAAGAGTAGGTGCACCTCAAACAGCTCCTGGGGTAACTTCTAGATCCTTGTCCACAAGGGGAATATGAGAGGACCACTGTGTGAATTCGAACAGAGCTGAGCGATTATGACCTTAATGAAAATGACTAATCGGGCATGACTAATCGGGCATGCCCCTTTTACAGTATGAGTATGTGTTGGGCCAGCCTTGTGAAATTCATCTGTCAGTTTTGATCAGACTGAATATGGCCAAAGCTAAACTGCAAACATATATTTCAAGATATTTTTATTTACAAAACTAGAGATGTCTAGAGACAATAGGTTTCCTTTAAATCGTAAGAAAGGTAAAATGTACCTTTTTTTTTATTACATGCTTGTTGAACATCTGTATATATTTAATATTGCATCCATGATGTTTTCATGTTTGTACCATTTGTACCAATCTTTTGGCAGATGTCGGGAAAGGGTTAATGGGAGTCAGTCACCAGAACTCAGCACATCAACCCAACCCCGCTGATAGATAGGTTACATTCACCTGAAAAAAAAAGTGTTTTTCGCTTGTGAATCTGTGATTTTGTTGCTGAGATATTTTTCCTTTTCCCTGTATGTAAATGAGTTCCTTTGAGCAATGTGGGTGTATATTGCTCCAAAGAAATAAGCATCAATGCCCTCATTGCTTCAAAACGCCTCATTTGCATATTGACATTGATATTTCAGCAAATAGAGGCAGCGATTCACAAGGGAAAATTCCTGTTTGATTTAGGTGATCCTAATCTATGTACACTATGTGATCAAAAGTATCCAGACACCCCCAAAAACATACGTTTTTCATATTAGATGCATTGTGCTGCCACCTAATGCCAGGTACTCCATATCAGCGACCTCAGTAGACATTAGACATCGTGAGAGAGCAGAATGGGGCGCTCCGCAGAACTCACGGACTTCGAACATGGTCAGGTGATTGAGTGCCACACATCATACAGGTCAATGCCAAACGACGTCTTGCTTGGTGTAACGAGCATAAACATTGGATGACTGAACAGTGGAAAAATGTTGTGTGGAGTGACGAATCACGGTACACAATGTGGCGATCCGATGGCAGGGTGTGGGTATGGCGAATGCTCGGTGAACGTCATCTGCCAGTGTGTGTAGTGCCAACAGTAAAATTCAGAGGTGGTGGTGTTATGGTGTGGTCGTGTTTTTCATGGAGGGGGCTTCCACCCCTTGTTGTTTTGCGTGGCACTATCACAGCACAGGCCTACATTGATGTTTTAAACACCTTCTCGCTTCCCACTCTTGAAGAGCAATTCGGGGATGGCAGTTGCATCTTTCAACACGATCGAGCACCTGTTCATACTGCACGGCCTGTGGCGGAGCGGTTACACAACAATAACATCTCTGTGATGGACTGGCCTGCACAGAGTCCTGACTTGAATCCTATAGAACACCTTTGGGATGTTTTGGAACGCCGACTTCATGCCAGGCCTCACCAACCTCCATCGATACCTCTCCTCAGTGCAGCACTCCATGAAGAATGGGCTTCCATTCCCCAAGAAACCTTCCAGCACCTGATTGAATGTATGCCTGCGAGAGTGGAAGCTTTCATCAAGGCTGAGGGTGGGCCAACACCATATTGAATTCCAGCATTACCGATGGAGGGCGCCTCAAGTCATTTTCAGCCAGGTGTCCGGATAGTTTTGATCATATACTGTATCCATAAGGCTGGGTTGATATGCTGGGTCCTGGTGACAGACTCTCTTTTACAAGGGTAAAGGGGTTTTGTCGTTTTATGCAGTTATAAGTATACTTAAAATGACATAGCACATAAAAATATACTTAAAGTGGTTTTGCAGGGTTTTGATATTGATGAGCTATCCATAGTATATCAATAGCAGTGACCACAGTGACCAATGTGCATCAGCGAGTGCTGTTTTCTCAGGTTGTAATGTCATGTTCATGAGTCAGTTGGTGTGTTTGCATCTCCCATTTAAATGAATGAGGTTGAGCTGCAAAACCAACAGTTATAGGCGCTATACAATGTACAGAATTGTACTTGGTATGCAGTGAAGAGGCTTCAGCACCACCTGCCAATCTGATATTAACCCCTTCCCACTTCAGCACTGTACTATTACGTCATGCCAAGCGTATAGGTAATGCTCAGCGCGATAATAGTACAGTGCTGTAATGCATTGAGCACAGAAGCTGTAACAGCCATTAACCCTCGGTTGGAGTTCTGCTAAGATATTTTTCACTTCTTACAATTATACCTCAGGCACTAATATGTAGAAACATGCTATCTGGTTACAGTTCTACCTGTATTATTTCCAGAGATATCACTAGTTGAAGTACTGTCTGAACACTTCAACACAACATACTTATGTACTTATTGCTTTAAAAGGAGATTCAAAAGATCTTAAGTGTAAACCAGGGAACCTTGTTTGGATCATGTATATTTGCAAGTATCTTGGTACGGCTCACACTTTGGTTCCCCATTAACACAGCATATTAATGTAATAATTAGCACCAGATTCTGGCACCGGTGACCCACAATTAGCCTTTAGTAAATTCAGCATAAATATTGTAAAGTAAAAGACATGTACTAATTACTTCTGATAATTCACGTGGGCTGCTAATGAATTTTACCTAACCTTCCCTAGATTTAGCTCATATTGTACCTAATAATACTTTACCTAAAAAACAATTACGCTATGTATTACATGTTTTCTGTTTACTGTAGCAACTGGTAGATGTACTATTTAATAACTAAAGTGATTAAAGTGTTTTTTCCATCTCAGCAAATCGCTGCCGAGATGGGAATAACTACGTGCAAGTCTCGATCACCAAGGTGGGATTATGGAATTGGCCAAGCATTGCTACTGTCAGCTCTTACTTGTGCTGTAGAGGTGAATGAAAGTTAAAGGGGTTATCCAGGCTAAAATTTTATTTGTTAATTAGGCCCGGTGAGGTGAAAAAAAAACAAAAACAAAACTTATTCACCTCTCCCCAGTGCTCCAGTGTACTCCCAGCATGGTCTGATCCTGCTGCTCAGCTGCTTTCTTTCCCACATAACATTACTAGCACCTCCGGAAAGCCATTGCCAGTCAGTAGAGGTAAAATAGTATTACATGGTGGCTATTCAGATGAATGGCTGTCTTTGTAATACAAGTCCACCAGAACATGAACTGATCATATGTTCTGACTTCAAAAAGGCAGTCTTTCATGGAGAAATCCCATCATTGAGGTCCAGATACTCTTATATCATTAGGTGTTTCCTCTAACACAGTGCACACAATTTGCACTTTATGTATATAAAGTATGAGTATTGTTTTGAGACAGAATGAAGTTGTTATTGCCTACTGGAGAGACATAGTAGCCACACAGTAGCAGATGCAGAAAATTCAGTCCTAAGGGGGGATTCACACTTGCACTGCTGTCTCCCTGCCATGATTCTGCCAGTCAGTTTAAAAACCCAATCATTTCAATGAGTTTTTAAAGCCGGTGTCCGTATGCAGCCTCTCCGTCGTGAAACCACTTTTTTTTTTGCACGGACACAAAGTTCTGCATGTCCGACTTTGTGTTCATGCAAAAAAAGCGGTTTCCCAGTGGAGAGGCTGCGTATGGACATCGGTGGTTTGCTGTAAAAACCCATTGAAATGAATGGGTTTTTAAAACCGTATGCAAGCCGTCCTCAAGCAGTTTTTCTGCAATTTCAGCGGAATCACGGCGGGCAGACAGCAGCACAAGTGTGAATGCCCCCTTAGTAGTATTGGTTCAAAAAGTTGTACAGTTAAAGGGGTTTTCCCATCTCGCTCTTTAAGCAGTCTGCCTGCAGTCTCTTCTTCTCACTTACTGTATTTCTCCACCCCTCCCTCTTGCTGAATGGGCCTGAGAAAAATCACAATACTTACGTAGATCAGATAATATGCACAAGCTTGTAGAGAACAGACTCAGTGTTATCTGTGTGTTTACATAGAGAGATAACAGACTCTTATCAGCAAACTGCAATTAGCTGAACTAATTGTCCTTCTGGTGAGAGGTCCATGGTTATAGCAACACTGTGTAAACAATAGGAGAAGTAAGTTCACATAGCAGCATTTCTAAAACAATATATTTATGAAAAGTCTTTAATTTACATTAGCTACTAGTATAGATAAGATCCTTGAGATGGGACAACCACTTTAAGAATGTTTTAACAGCCTTTGCTTACATAAAATACCTTCCTTTTCCTGAATGTTGTTCCCACCTCCCCCATTTCTATCCCTTCCACCTTAACCCTCTGCCCTTTCTCTAAATCCCCGATTTTATAAATCAGAGTTTTTATGTTAACTATTAAGCGTTTTTAAATAGTTCTAAACTTTTCCAATTTTCACTCGGGATACTAATAATAGTCTAAAGCTGGGTTTATGTGCACAGATTTCTGACCAGGTCAGCAATTTACACACACACAGATATTTTCTTCGAGTAGGTCCAGTTCTCATCTTCCTCTTGTGTTCTGATCTTCCTTAGACAAAACATTTCAATTCCCTATAGTGGAGCTGTGAGATCATTTTTACACATCCTGTTTTATACAGATCTCCTTTGTATAGATCTTTTCAGCAGTCGTTTCATTATCCTCACAGGCAGGGATATACAGTCCTATGAAAAAGTTTGGGCACCCCTATTAATCTTAATCATTTTTTGTTCTAAATATTTTGGTGTTTGCAGCAGCCATTTCAGTTTGATATATCTAATAACTGATGGACACAGTAATATATCTGGATTGAAATGAGGTTTATTGTACTAACAGAAAATGTGCAATATGCATTAAACCAAAATTTGACCGGTGCAAAAGTATGGGCACCCTTATCATTTTATTGATTTGAATTCCCCTAACTACTTTTTACTGACTTACTGAAGCACAAAATTGGTTTTGTAACCTCAGTGAGCTTTGAACTTCATAGCCAGATGTATCCAATCATAAGAAAAGGTATTTAAGGTGGCCAATTGCAAGTTGATCTCCTATTTGAATCTCCTCTGAAGAGTGGCATCATGGGCTACTCAAAACAACTCTCAAATGATCTGAAAACAAAGATTGTTCAACATAGTTGTTCAGGGGAAGGATACAAAAAGTTGTCTCAGAGATTTAACCTGTCAGTTTCCACTGTGAGGAACATAGTAAGGAAATGGAAGACCACAGGGACAGTTCTTGTTAAGCCCAGAAGTGGCAGGCCAAGAAAAATATCAGAAAGGCAGAGAAGAAGAATGGTGAGAACAGTCAAGGACAATCCACAGACCACCTCCAAAGAGCTGCAGCATCATCTTGCTGCAGATGGTGTCACTGTGCATCGGTCAACTATACAGCGCACTTTGCACAAATAGAAGCTGTATGGGAGAGCCGTTTCTGCACGTACGCCACAAATAGAGTTGCCTGAGGTATGAAAAAGCACATTTGGACAAGGCAGCTTCATTTTGGAAACAAAAATTGAGTTGTTTGGTTATAAAAAAAGGCGTTATGCATGGCGTCCAAAAAGAAACAGCATTCCAAGAAAAACACTTGCTACCCACTGTAAAATTTGGTGGAGGTTCCATCATGCTTTGGGGCTGTGTGGCCAATGCCGGCATCGGGAATCTTGTTAAAGTTGAGAGTCGCATGGATTCCACTCAGTATCAGCAGATTCTTGAGAATAATGTTCAAGAATCAGTGACGAAGTTGAAGTTACGCCGGGGATGGATATTTCAGCAAGACAATGATCCAAAACACCGCTCCAAATCCTCAGGCATTCATGCAGAGGAACAATTACAATGTTCTGGAATGGCCATCCCAGTCCCCAGACCTGAATATCATTGAACATCTGTGGGATGATTTGAAGCGGGCTGTCCATGCTCGGCGACCATCTAACTTAACTGAACTTGAATTGTTTGTCCAAAATACCTTTATCCAGGATCCAGGAACTGATTAAAAGCTACAGGAAGCGACTAGAGGCTGTTATCTTTGAAAAAGGAGGATCTACTAAATATTAATGTCACTTTTCTGTTGAGGTGCCCATACTTTTGCACCAATCAAATTTTGGTTTAATGCATATTGCACATTTTCTGTTAGTACAATAAACCTCATTTCAATCCTGAAATATTACTGTGTCCATCAGTTATTAGATATATCAAACTGAAATGGCTGTTATAAACACCAAAATATTAAAAAAACTAAAAATGATTAAGATTAATAGGGGTGCCCAAACTTTTTCATAGGACTGTAGTCACAGATAACACATACAGATTAGAGATGAGCGAACACTATTTGAAACAGCCGTTTTGAATAGCATGCTCCCATAGAAATGAATGGAAGCAGCCGGCACGCGGGGGGTTAAGCGGCTGCTTTCATTTATTTCTATGGGAGCGTGCGATTCGAAACGGCTGTTTCGAATAGTGTTCGCTCATCTCTAATACAGATATGACCAGTTCTGTACAACATAGTGACATAAAAGATGTATAAAGGCTGCAGTCCATCCGTGTCCATCCCCCCATATAGTGGAAACCTATAAGTCCAAAAAGATAGCTTATCCCTTTGTATTCACTCTCTACGAGATCATGCTGGTTTTTAGAAAAGGTAAGAGAGAATACATCTTTATATATAGATAAAATATAGTTCCCATCAAAATTCTGGGAGACTTTAGCCCCTCCATCTGCCCCATCCACAACTCAACTGGGAATGCCCCTTCACACCTGATAATCTAAATCAGTTTATTTTATCCAACCCCTGCCCCTTTGTGGTTAGTCATGCCCCTTCCTGGCCATTCCCCAGAAGTATTGGCAACTATGAGGTAGAACATAACATTCATTAGATGTTTGTCATTTGTTCAACCATCTACCTCCTTTTTTCTAATATGTAGAGTCACTAGCAAGATACCGGTTTTTAACAAGCTAGCTTTTCCAGTAATTTTGGGGTTTTCTGTCCCTGAAAGTTTTGAGGTTAACACCCCATGAATCACTGTAATGCGCTGGGGTCTCTCTAGACCCCAGAGTATCATTAGTAGAGGCCCAGGGAAGGTGTGTAAACATTAAAAATTAACCATACTTACCTCTTCTGGGCTCTGTTTTGTTGTTGATCCCATCCTCTTTGGGCCTTCTCTGGCCTCCTGAATGATATCAGCAGTCCTAGGAGAGTTTAGACACTAGCGTTGTCATTGAAAAGGTCAGAAGACACCCCAAGAGGACAGGGACCTGCAGTGTACGCGGCAACAGAGCGCAGGGACGGTGAGTATGACTGTTACACCCCTCCTGTGAGCCTCATCCTATTATCCTATTATACTCACATGATTTGTCCAACACTAATGGCCAGCTGCGGCTCCATGTACCACAGGGAATCTGGGATGGAACATTCAGTTCAGTCCATACATCAGACAGATTTCCTGGCCCAAACCCAGTGTGGAGACTGGGGCCTCTTGCATTATAATGATCTAGGATGCTACGAGTACCTGCCCCTTCACTGCTCTACTGTACACAGCATACATAGTACAGGACTGCGAATCCATAGGAAGGCAAGGACTCGTAGCATCATAGATCACCACGATGCTAGGAGTCCTGGTCTCCTGCCTGAATTCAGGCTGGAAAATCTAAGAATCTGTGTTTCTGGGGTCTTAATGTTCATAGCTGGTTACTTGAGATAGAGGGTATGTGGTCACATAGAAGGGGACATTTTTTTTAAAGATAGTTTTTTTGGGGGGGTATTATTTTCAGCATGTTTTATACATGTATAACTAGTGAGGAATATTCTTTTTATCTATATATATTTTCTGATGTAAAAGGGCCATCTATTCAGCTTTACCTTGCCCTTGGGCCCTGAAGGTACACTCTGACTTCTAGACCAGTGCAGAGAGACTTAGAGTGGTATTTCTTTGATATGCAGACCTGTATGATAACATTTACACAGAGCTTCATTTCCATACTATTTTAAGCAGAAGTTTCACAGAAAGTGTCACACATCATGCTCAGCTGAGTTAATCAGACACTCTGCCTTGCAGCACCTATTACAGCCCAGAAGTGTCAGCGTTCCCTAAATAGACCTTTTATTAAAAAAAGACAGTGAAACGTGCACTGTATGCTAGTATATAACCCGATTATACTATTTTCATGATGATGCATACATGATAAAATCAGCAAAGTCTCAACTGACTTGGAACATCTTTTCTTCTAAAGTGGCATTTTTTGTAATGACACAATCTAACAACTGTTTGTGGCTTCTTGGGGAATTTCTATAAGTTTTATAGAAGAAACAAGAATCTGATGTGATACAAAGCATCCATACACAGTTTCACATAAACTACTTAAGGGTATGTTTATATGGAGTTTTTTGCAGGCGGATTTTGATGCGGAATTTGCCTCAAAATCTGTCTGCAAAAAAGGGCTGCCATTCACATGAATGGGAGCCGCTCGCTATTTTTTCTGCTTGCTAGCTAGCGGACAAAAGAAACGGCATGGCATGCTCCTGTTTAGGCCCATTCATTCGGGCCTAATCAGGAGCGGGATGACACACCAAAAAAAACACATGGCAGAAAACTTTTACGCTGTGTGAAAGAGCCCTAAACAGGAAGGGAATGAAGAAGCCCTTAAAAACTAATAAATGTTAAAGTGAGTCTATCACCAGGGTGAAGCATAATAAACCCTTCCCACCGCAGACATTTTTTAATTTTTGATTTTCATTTTTGACTCCCCGCCTTCCAAATCCCATATCTTTGTTATTTTTCAATTATGGATAAACAGAGCCATGAGAGTGTTTAAGGCTAAGGGCCCACATTGCGGAAACACAGCTTTTTTTGTTGCAGATTTTAATGTGGTTTGTTGAGCCAAAGCCAAGAATGACTACAAAAGGAATGGGAACTCTATAAAAAGTGAACATCTATATGGCTTGAAGAAGCGCTGTTTGCGCGAAACGGCTGTTGCCTTTTTCATTGCCTTGGTGTAACGTCGTTCTCTCCCTATTGTTTTAAAGAATATGGAATAAAGAAATCTTTTTTTACGAAAAAGTGCCTTGGTAAGTGCCCCCATTCTTTTTTATTTTTTCATACACAATTTGTCTATAAAAAGTACTTACACTTCTATCTTTTGCTCAATCCACTCCTCACTTTGGCACTTAAAACCACAACAAAATCTGCAACAAAAAATGCTGTGTTTCCACAACGTGGGGCCTCAGCCTAAAGGGGTTTTCCCATTTTACTGTTTCAGCAGTCTGCCTGTTCTCTCTTCTTCTCACTTCCTGTATTTCTCCCCAACCCTCTTGCTGAACGGGACACTGAAGTATCACAATACTTATTCAGATCAGATAATATGTTGTAGAGAACGGACTGAGTGTTATCTGTGTGTTTACCTATAGAGAAAACAGACAAAGCTTTATCAGCAAAATGCAATTAGCTGTACTGACTGTCCTGCTGGCAGAGCTGTAAGTGATGTCACTTGTCCTATCTCACAGGTCCCTGGTCACAGTAACGCTGTGTAAACAATGGGAGGAATAAGTTCACATAGCAGGCAGACAAAGCAGCATTTCTAAAACTATATATATATATATATATATATATATATATATATATATATATATATATAGGAAAAGGCTTCAATTTATATAAGCTACCAGTATAGATAGAACCATTGAGATGGGACAACCACCTTAATGTTTGCGAGCAAATTGTACTTTGTAATGGTATCATTTAATATTCTGTATGATGTTCCTCCTTGATTGCTTTTCTTTTCCACCCACATTACCCACCCAACCTGATCTCTGCGGTCTCAGGACCCTGGTTTAAAGTGAGCCTTCTCTGCGGATATTATTGATTTTAAGATGCATTTTCGCCTATCCTTCACTGATCTGCAAACTAAATTTAATCTCCCCTCTAGTGAGTTCTCGTATATACAGATTAGTCTTTTAGCCCAGTTTATTTTCCGAGGCTCCCAAACTCCCACGCAGTTGAGAAGTTGTGTGTCACATACGGGCCTTCCTTGCATGTGACGTGGGTGCAGCTGTCAGGGGAAATCCACTTCACTCACTCACTCACTCACTCACTCACTCACTCAATCTTGCACTCACCCTGAGACTGCAAATTGAGCATAAATCACACCCTAACACAGTGCACACAACCCCAAATGCACACTGCCACCACCACTACTGATTCAAGCTGCCTCAGTGTAAACCTCACCCACATACATAGGTGTCTCAAACACACCCCAAAAAGGCAATGGATTCATAGGGCAACACAAAATAACCTTAAATTTAACAATTTAATGCCCAAAGGGTTCGATGCGACATATAAGGAAAATAAGAATAACACAAGATGGCAGACAGGTTTGAAAATAAAGGGGAAACAAAAGAATAATATCCAGGTTTCTTTGTTCCTGGAGGTTAAGAGTCTTTGTTGCTAAATAGACACACCCCATCTCTCCTTAGCTGACTTGTCAGATGTTACAAATGTTCTCCAAAGACAGGCACAATTAACTATGTGCAGCCACACACCCCTGCTGGGTGCCCTCCTCCTCCTATTCCCAAATACAGGATCTCATAAACTGCAATAAAACTGTCTTACAGTCTATGGGACTTTCTCTATATAGCTAGTGGCGTGACGTCATGGGCACTGATTGGCTAACGGCCACCATAGAGGCGGATGTGGGGTGGGGCTTTGCCTTTATAGCCTGCTCCTTTGCTCAGTATGGCATGCCGCTGATATTAATGCACACATGCTGTCAGTGTATCCAAAACTATGCTCTATCTAGGATAGCTTTGCTTCTCTATCAAAATAAATAGGCCCCTGATGAGATCCATCTAGGAAACACATAGAGTCAATCTTCTGGGGGCTGTGTGGCTGGAGCTCTAGATAGACTGCAGGGAGGCGTACCCACTGACTAGGGGTGGGCTGTCGTGTATCGCTCGGATAAAACAGGCCTACTTCCCTACTAGAGACGCAAGTGTTTATCTTAGAAGCAAGTGTTTACAACCCTATAAAACAATATAGATGGGGTTAGTTATCTCTCTCTCTCTCTCTCTCTCTCTCTCTCTCTCTCTCTCTCTCTCTATATATATATATATATATATATATATATATCTCTGGATCAACCTCACTTTTGTCTGAATTTTAGACAACACATTTATTGTTTTCTTGGTTTTGAGCACGTAAATGCGTTCACTTTTTAGTGATCTTTATCAGCTAGTAATAATAAGTTTCATTTCAAACCTCTCTTTGTATTCCAGTGAATACATTTTTGATTAATAGGTCTGATGATCCTCATACAGTGAATTCTAGACAAATCACTGGATCAACCTGTTGCGCACCACCCCACCTAAGTCCTAAGAGTAGTTAAGTGATATACAGACCCTATTTCTGATACTCAAGGACTCTTTCAAGGCCAGGTTCATACCACAGGATTGACATGTAGGACATAGGGGTCAATAAGTGACCCTGGAAACTGTAACCATTAAGGTTAACCTCCGAGTTATTCTGTTTCCTTAACTCCCATAGAATTGAACTTACATAAACCTTGTAGCTCACTGATTTACACTGTTTCTGTAACTCCTATTCACTTCTTTGAGTGTTATGGAAACAACTTAACTAAGAGAGTTACGCTAGCTATGCAAGCACAACTATCAAGGACAGTCTTCTCAATGAGGTGAGAGCTAAAGAAGAGAGGCTGGGGGAACCCACATCTGTCATATGTTGCTTGAAATTTTTCTAAGGCTGAAGCCCCACTTTGTGGAAATAAAGCTTTTTTTGTTACAGGTTTTGCTCCATTTTTGAGTCAAAGTCAAGAATAGATAAAATATAAGGTATAAGTAAAAGAGCTTCCTTATATTTTCCATTCCTTTTGTAGCTATTCCTGGCTTTGGCTCAAGAAACACAGCAAAATCTGCAACAAAAAAATTAGCTTTTCTGTAATGTGTGTCTTTAGCCCTAGCCACAGAGTTCTCCCTTAGGGTAAGTTCACACTGTGATTTTTGGACCGGAACCTCAGTCGAATAGCCAAAAGCCAGGTAGCTGCGACTGAAAGCCAGTGCACTGCACCAGCATCCAGCCGCGCACTCTGCTCCGGATTAGGCCCAATGAATGGAGGGAGTGTCTTAAGGCCGAATCGCGAGGCGACTCGGCCTGAAGAATGAGCACCTCGCTTCTTTTGTCCAGGAGCTGGAAGAAACGGCTCCCGCAAAAAACTCTCAAGTGGCTCCCATTGATTTCAATGGGAGCCGTCTTTTTGGTCAGGATTTTGATGCGGATACGGCCTCAAGACCCTGACCAAAAAACTCCATGTGAACTTACCCTTAGAGTTCCATATTGCAGACAAGCTGATTTTTTGTTGTTGCAGATTTTGCTGTGTTTTCTTGAGTCAGGAATGGATTTAGCAGAAGGGGAATAAATTAGTGCTTCCTTTATACTGGCCATTTCTTTTAAAGCCACAAAAAACAGCTTTTCTGTAACATGGAGCCTTAGCCTAAGAGTAAGTTTACATACTTAAAGGTTTGTTGCAAAAATCTTTGTTACTGAAAATTAGTGCTATTTTTCTGAATGCAGTTGAGTTCCTGCAAACCCCAATCAGATAAATGATAGAGTCAAATCATGGTTAAAAGAACGTATAAAATAATGCCTGTCCGGTTGGTGTAACTGCAACTATTAAACACCTTTCTCTTGTTGAAACACGAAATGCAGGCTGCCCCACAAAACACACCTCCTGGTCAGTTCCCTGTCTTATTTCAGTCTGCATGGTGCTTTTTTACTCAAAACCCGTATGCAGTTTCTTTGTAAATGTTCTTGTTTTTTCACCTGCAAAGACTTTCAATATGTGAACAATAAAACTTAACTAGATGAGTAAGGTTATCTGAAACTGTTCCTAATGTCCCATAATTCATATGATACAAAATGTCAGCTCTGTTGACATTATTTAAGTGTAAAGCATTTTGTAATCATCTCCTCCAATGTAACTGGTCTTCAATGATGTTCTTGGTATCATTGTGATTAATGGGTCTCCATTCGAGTGAAGAAAACAGCTTAAAATCCTTGAACTACTTTCAGGATCGTTTGACAAGCCTGACTTTTCAGCTATAGAGTTGTTGATATAACTGGTCTGGCAAGTAGACGAGAACTACCAGAGGGAAAAATAAAAGGAACCCTATTGTACTTTATAAATGTGAAAACATTTCAAATGGTGAAATATGCTTGACTGAAGTAGCAGACCCATAGCCTGGTCAGGGGGTTACACAACATACTTTTGTGTACACAACCTTATCTTCCGTTACAAAAAACCCCACACATGACGGAAGATAGTGTCTGTCAAGTTGTTAACAGTAGTGTCAGTGGAACAGACACAGAATCAGTCTGTGTTTGTTCTTTGCAACAGTTTAGTGTCCATTGCTGTCATCCTATAATGGAAGACAGCAACTGACATTAACAATGGTAGTGTAAACCCAGGCTAACATGACATTATACTGTGTGGGGGGAACTAACGTGGCATTATATTCTGCAGGGGGAACTATCATGGCATTATACTATGAGGGGGCACTAAAGTGGCATAATACTGTATGAGGGAACTAGCATGTCACTATGCTGTGTGGAGATACTAAAATGACATTATACTGTTTGAGATCACTAAAATTACATTATATCATGTCGGCGAAACTAACGTTATACTATGCAGAGACCACTATCGTGGAATTATACTGTGGGTCGGCACTAACGTAGCAATGTACTCCTGGATAAGTTTGTAGGTAGCCTTTTTATGGTACATATAGTTTACTAAATTATGTTATCAATCTTTAAAGGGAAATGTGCTTTTTTTAAAAAAAAAAAAAAACAAACAAACTATTTTTAAACATTGAAATATATTTTTTTAATGAAAAATAGGTTTATTTGTTTGACAGTAGAGGGTTTTCTAAACTTGATTAAGCTTACTATATATATTTTTTTTCAATATCCCTAATTAATTATATGGATAATGCTTTGAAATACTAACAAGGACCTATAAGGCCTAACATCTTGCATGGTCTTATAGGCAATTACCTATGGCAGACCTGGGGATAGGTCATCAGTATATGATCTTTGGGGTCTGACACCCAGACCCCACACAGATCAGCTGTTCCTATTCAAGTAATAGGAATGGTTATTCACTTTCCTGGATCACTGCTATACAGTGGGTGCTGTATCGCTCCTATTACATGAGTAGACACAGCTGCACGTTCTCCCAGTATACTGTACCTTACGTTGCTTTGACACTGCCAGAATAGTTAATCTGATTATTTATCCTAGGATATGTGCAATGTATGTTAATTTCCTGTGGATAGTGGACAAGTCAGGGCTCGTTCACATCTGTGCCCGGTCTCCGTTCATGCAGGTTTTCGTTTCCTGCACAAAACTAAGCAGGAGACGGAAACCTGCAGGATTCTTTCAAACCCATTCATTTGAATGGGTTTGAAAGATGTCCAGCTGTGAGCGCCGGCCAGCGTTTTATGCTCTCCGCCATGAAACCGTTTTTTTAAAATCGGACACAGAGTCGGGCATGCAGTACTCTGTGTCCGATTTAAAAAAAAAAAAACGGTTTTGTGGTGGAGAGCATAAAACGCTCACCGGCGCTCACGGCCGGACCCGGTATGACAGCTTTCCGTCTTCTGCATGCAGAAGACAGAAAGCTGAGAATGGACTCTGGGCGCTAGTGTGAACCTAGCGTCAGCAGTATGAAATATCTATTTGGGGACGGACAGCCTCTTTCATGTTGTCGCTTTAGAATGATGGTTGCAGGGATTGCATTTAAAAGTGATACCTTTGGAGGGGGAGAAAAAGATATATAGATAGATCCGTCATTATTAGTATGAGCCACATGGTGCTAGTTTAGTACCTCAATTTGCCACATATTTTTAATAATTAACATCATCATATATATTACACATTAATGTATGAGTTACATGGGGTGAATTACTATTAAAGGTAGAGATACTAAATTAATAATTCCATGTGCCTCACATTAATAAAACTAACTCCATCGTTTCCTTCAAGTAATGGTCATATTGAGTCACATTAAAGGGATTGTCCAGTTCATATTTTTATGATTTTGTAGTGCTGTTATTGGGAATATAAATAACTAGCATTTAACTCTCCCTAAGCTTCTTTTTCAATGGTAGCCTCTCCGTTGGTCTGTATACAACTCCCTTGCTGATGTCATCAGTGATGCCCTGTTTGTGCTAGGGGGCCACTGTAGCCAATCACAAGTCGCAGAGGTGACCTCTTCAGGAATGGCAGGTGATGTGCCATTTGTGAAGAGGTGACCTATGAGGCCTGTGATTGGCTGCAGCGATCTCCTCAGGCTAGGCTCACACCTGTGCCCTGTCTCCACCTGGGGATTCCGTTCCCAATTCTGCTTTAAAAATGTGTAGAGAAAAGTCCTGCAAGAATCGCTTTTCTCTCTGCATTTTCCGCCCTATCAGGTGGAAACCGGGCGGAAACCCAGAAGACCCCTTTATAGTGCCAAGTTAACTGCTTTATTAAGCAGATTAGTTTCCATTAGTGGGGTCCCCATGCGCCCCCCCTTCCCACACCTGGATGGAAACCTGAACGCAGGTGTGAACCTACAGTCACATAACCAGCATTGGTTACTAATTCATGAAGCTGATTGAGAAGGCAATATTGTACAAAGCCATTATCAAAGAAAAAGTAGGGTAGTTTGAAAAAATTTGAAATATAAAACATATTCTGGTTTACTTCTTAATTCCGTATATGTACCTTCATAGTTTTAATATGAATTTCCAATATAGAAAATAAAAGAGAACTAGAAAAAAAAACATTAACACAAAATCTGTATACAAACTTTTGACTGGTATATGTATATATTTATATTTGTATATTCTGTTTTTGTATATATATAACCTTTTTTTTCTTTCTATTTTCCCATAGGGCCTTCAAAACACACTATTCTTCAGATTTCAAGAACTACAGGCTTTCCAGGGATATGGATGAATTGGATAAAACTTGGATGCTTACGAACAATAGCCTCTAAAACCTCAACAACAGATGTCTCCAGCCATGTAGAATTGCTTGGTAGACAGTTTCCGCGAGATGATTATACAAACGTCACAAGTAAAATTCTATCCTTAGTTGGGAAGAATCTACACAACCAGAAATACCATCCATTGTGGCTAATAAAAGAGAGAATCAAGGAGCACTTTTATAGAGAATTTATAGGACGATTTGGAAACCCTCTTTTTTCTGTTTATGATAATCTTAGCCCGGTTGTTACCACAGAACAGAATTTTGACAAATTACTTATTCCTTTGGATCATGCTAGTAGAAAAAAAGGTGACAATTACTATATAAATAAGACGCACATGCTACGTGCACACACCTCGGCCCATCAGTGGGATCTGATGCACTCAGGCCTGGATGCATTTCTAGCGGTGGGGGATGTCTACCGACGTGATGAGATCGACAAGAGCCATTACCCCGTGTTTCATCAAATGGAAGGTGTCTGCCTTTTCTCAAGGCATGAGGTAAATATATAAGATATCATAGTAAATGATGAATTCATAGTCAAAAGGTATTAAATAACCCCAAGGAATTATCACTGTTGAACTTGACTGAGACTCTGTCTTCCTAATTACATCATGGAACATAGACTTGCACATTCTCAATCAGCGCCCTCTATTGGTGTGCATACTTGAGGCACTGGCATCCTAATTACATCATGGAAGTCAGATTTGCATATTCTTCCCATGTTCCATTGCAGTGGAGCGTTCATGGCTTAATAAGACTCCACACACCTAAATGGTGATCATTCCCTATGGAGTGACGATATCCCCTCAACCCTATTGAACTCTGGAAAGAGTAAAGGGTATTGGAACTAGAAGTCCACATTACTGAGGTGACCTTGCTGGTTACACACAAATCTTTCATAGAGTATACTAAAAGTCCATATAGATTATGGGTGCACAGGTTTTTATGCCCAAGATCACACTGTCAAATCATACTGCTTACAAAGGTTTCTATAAAACATAGAGGTACTCTCAATAGACCACAAGATATAGCAATATCCATGATCAGTGCTGGGAAGAGAAAACTGAGCTTCAGCTTGTCGGTATTAAAAGGTTATTCCCATTATAGCCATTTACAACATATCTGGAGGTAGGAATATAAAATACCAGCACATTAAGAAACTGTGATTTTATTAGAATCGCAATTTACAGTGAAATATCACAGTGATGTTTTGGTCCATCATGATACATTGGGATTGCCTGATGGTACAGGAAGAGAATGAAGTAAAAGCACAGGAGAATGGTGGTAAATGCACTGAAGAATGGCGTTGTCTGGATCTAAGACCTACAAGGAACAGGAACCCAGATCAGGCAATATCAAGGAAGGCAAATGAATTGCTTGTTATGGGGTTAGATTAATATTCCAACCTAAGGCCACTTGTACATTGTCAACAAGATTAGATTACAAGATTTAGCATCAGTATTTGCCAAAACCAGTAGTGGTTCAGGATTTTGAAGAGGTACAAGTGGTCTCAAAGTTATTCTACAAAATAAGAAAACACCAGTATTATAGATAGCACATGGTAAGTGAAGCACTGTTACATATAATGTCATAATGCCTCCCATCTCTAAGGACATGAAAGGTCCTCGGAGAGTGGTAGTTGCATTTCTTTCAAGTTCTGGGTAAATACAGTAAGCGTATATAATACATCTTGCATGTAAATAATCCATTTATGGTAAGTAGGATTTTCTTGGCTTTTCAATGTAGAAAAGAAATCCCCTTTGAATGTCAAGGTCAATAATCTTCACTTTCTGAGCAGTGTCTTTTCTACATTGCCTTTTTGATACCTTTCTGATATATCTCAAATAATGTGAATACTTAATATCCTTTCTAGAACATTGTGTCGAGGTTTTCACGTTGTAATTTAATTTGCTTAGCGCAGCAGGGAGAGGGGAATGAAGCAAAAACTAAATGTTCTGTGAGTTAATAACAATTGAGCAGTCTTTTTTCTTAATCTGATTGTGTCTGCTAAAACTGAGACAGGCGAAAGTAGGCAATGATCAGGATGCTCGCTTGCCAGTGCACACAAGCAGTGCTGGGTTTCACTCTCCCACTTGGGCCCGTGCAAATTGGTAAGTGATTGGCAAATTAAAATAGCTGGGCTTGAGACTTGGCTTTTTGCAGCTTTAGGACCTATTCACGATACCGAAAGCCAGAAAGGTGACAGTCCATTACTTGCAAAGTCTTAGAGAACGTGCTTAAACTATCATCTCCTGGTCGTTTGCTGTATATTTTACCTTTACTAATGTTCAGGCTTTGTAAGTGGCACTGATGCCACCTGCTGGGCCACAATGCCCTTAACTGACACAGATTATTTATTTAGCTTAAACGTATTAATGCAACATACCGTAAATCTATCAGTGTTGTAATGTATTACTATCAAATCAGACAAAACCAGCACCTCCTGCTGTCAGAAAATCATAATTAATCAGATTTAAGTTTCACACCACACTGGTGTTATGGACATGTGTTTATTATGACCACAGAACTCTGCTAAGGCTTGGAATCAAAAAGTGTAACATCCTATGTATACAGTTATATAGTATAGAGTAGCAAATCTATAAGGAATGTTCCTGAGCCACATGCGAACTTTCAGGAAAAAAAAGAACTGTGTACATACAGTTGTGCTAAAAAAGTTTACATACCCCAGCAGTTTTTTGGGGGTTTTTTTGGCCTTTTTTCAGAGAATATGAATGACAACACAAAAACTTCTTCTCCACTCACGGTTAGTGGTTGGGTGAAGCCATTTATTGTCAAACTTCTGTATTTTCTCTTTTTAAATTATAATGACAACCAAAAACATCAAAATGACCCCATTCAAAAGTTCACATACCCCAGTTCTTAATACCGTGTATTGCCCCTCTAACATCAATGATGACTTAAAGTCTTTCGTGGAAGTTGTGGATGAGACTCTTTGTTTTCTCAGATGATAAAGCTGTTCATTCTTCTTAGCAAAAAGTCTCCAGTTCCTGTAAATTCCTGGGCTGTCTAAGCAATGAAACAGCAAGGATGTTGCAAGTGACGCTAGGTTCACACCTGCATTCAGCTGTCCGTTCTGTAGTTTCTGTCTTCTGCATGCAAGAAGACGGAAACCACAGACCGGGTCCGGCTGTCAGCGGCGGTAAGCATTTTATGCTCTCCGCCTCGAAACCGTTTTTTTAAAATCCGGACACAGAGTACTGCATGTCTGGATTAAAAAACCTGGTTTCGCGGCGGAGAGAATAAAACGCTCACCGCCGCTCACAGCCAGACATCTTTCTCACCCATTCAAATGAATGGGTGAGAAAGAATCCTGCAGGTTTCCGTCTCCTGCTCTGTTTTATGCAGGAAACGGAAACCTGCATAACGGAGACCCGGGCGCAGATGTGAACGAGCCCTAACACAGTAACACGGGGCAACACTAAAATAATCGTTCATTAAATGTAATTGAGGTTAAATCTTCTGCCAATTGTGATTTGGGTTATTAATTGAATTGTGATTTGGGTCATAATTACCCAGCCCTAGCTTTGATGGACTGATGTAAAGTTTTGAGGGAAAGATTCTGTGTTTCTGTGTTGTTGTTTTTTTTGTTTCTTTTTTAAATGTTCATTGTGAGCCCCATATAGGGCTCACAATGAACTTTTTTTTTTTCTCTCAGTATGTCTTTGTAGAATGGGAGGAAATCCACACAAACATGGGGAGAATATACAAACTCCTTGCAGATGTTGTTCTTGGCGGGATTCAAACCCAGGACTCTAGCGCTGCAAAGTTGAGCCACCGTGTTGCCCCATCATGGATTATTTTTTAATCCTTTAAAGGATTAGTTCTTATTCTCTTTATTCCTTTGCCTCCAATCTATACATAACATTATTTCATTTGTCTACAAACCCCAATTCCAATGAAGTTGGGATGTTATGTAAAACATAAATAAAAACAGAATATGATGATTTCCAAATCCCTTTTAACCTATATTCAATTGAGTACAAAACAAAGGCAAAATATTTAATGCTCAAATAAACTTTTTTTTTTTTTTTGCAAATATTCGCTAATTTTGAATTTGATGCCTGCAACACATTCCAAAAAAGCTGGGACAGGGGCAATGAAAGGCTGGGAAAGTTGAATGATGCTCAAAAAACACCTATTTGGAGCGTTTCAGAAGTGAACCGGTTATTTGGAACAGATGAGTGTCAAGATTGAGTATAAAGAGGGCATCCACGAAAGGTTCAGTCATTCACAAGCAAGGATGGGGTGAGGTTCACTACTTTGTGAAGAACTGTATGAGCAAACAGTTTAAGGACAACATTTCTCAGCATACAATAGCACGGAATTTAGGGATTTCATCATCTACAGTCCATAAAATCATCAAAAGATTCAGAGAAACTGGACAAATCTCTGCAAATCTGTGTTGGCCAAAAACCAACTTTGAATGTCCATAACCTTCTATCCCTCAGGCGGCACTACATTAAAAACCAACATCATTATAGATATTACGACAGATATTACGACATGGGTTCAGGAACACTTCAGAAAATCTTTGTCAGTGAACACTGTGTGTCACTTCATCTACAAGCGCAAGTTAAAACTCTACCATGCAAAGCAAAAGCCATATATCAACAACAATGCCGCTGGCTTTTCTGGACCCGAGCTCATCTGAGATAGACTGATGCAAAGTGGAAAAGTGTCCTCTGGTCTGACAAGTCCATATTTCAAATTGTTTTTGGAAATCATGGATGTGGGGTCCTCCAGGCCAAAGAGGAAAAGGACTGTCCTGATTGTTATCAGTGCACTGAAGTATTACATCAAGCAAGAATAGGAAAGAATTCAACCTACAAATCCTCAACAACTAGTATCCTCAGTTTCCCAAAACATATTGAGTGTTTTTAAAAGGAAAGGTGACATAATACAGTGGTAAACATGTCCCTATCCTGGCTTTTTTGGAACGTGTTACATGAAATTCAAAATGAGTGAATATTTGCAAAAAAAAACAAATAAAGTGTAACCATTTGAACATTGCATATCTTGTCTTTGTAATGTATTCCATAAGTTGAAAAGGATTTGCAAATCCTTGCATTGTGTTTATATTTATGTTTTACACAACGTCCCAACTTCATTGGAATTGGGGTTCTATATGAAAAGTTTGTCCCCTACTCCATATAATCACTAAAGACCACAAAAAACTTTAACCTTTCCTTGATCATTAAAAATATTCTTAACCCATTTTGCACCTGCATGTTCTTATTCTATCAAGATTTTAAACCAAATCTTCTGCGCAATTTCAGGATAATACAGAGTTCTCAAAAATCCTCAAATACTAGTTGGTAATCCACTCCACTTTCTCAGTGATCTCCAAGCATCATGGTATCTGAAATAATCATCATATTCTTAATAGGTTTTACTTTTGCTGTATCTGCATGCAATAACTGTACTAGCAAGCAGGAATAACCAAGTTCATCTCAAGTTCAAAGTTAACAAAATTATTATTACCTTTCCTCCAATCTAGCCAATATCTCATGAGACAAGCAATATTGTATTTCCAAGCATCAGCAAATCAAATCTTCCATGTACTTTATTCATCATTAGCCTTTTCAACGATATTCTTGACCTCTTGTTTTGCTATATTGTAATAGGATGTTTTTTACCACAAAATCACAGTGTCTTATTGATGTTATATGACGGGTTAAAGTCCTACTGATCAACCTGTATGTATTTCTTATTGTCCATCTATAGGATAATCTCTGTTACAGATCATTCTGTATATTTGTATACTATTCTGTCACTGATCAGTAGGTACACCTTCCCTCAATGGTTACGTTATATGTTGACCACTCATATACATCAAGGAATCCCCTTCTCCACCCCCAAAGGTACTAAAAAAACTATATGAACTATTGTCTTAGTTTCAGCTGAGACCATGAAATAGGTGCCCTGCGTCTCTGGAAGTCATCAAGTGATGGGTGTATATCTGTGTTGGAAGTGGCACCTTCATTCAGTGAAATATTGCATCATTTGTAACCAAGTATTATCTTTTTTCACTTATTATACACTTATTATTTTATTA
The DNA here is from genome assembly GCF_031893055.1 of Leptodactylus fuscus. Lineage (NCBI taxonomy): Eukaryota > Metazoa > Chordata > Amphibia > Anura > Leptodactylidae > Leptodactylus > Leptodactylus fuscus. Next base: position 89,015,267 of record NC_134268.1, read on the forward strand.
TATTTTGGTGTGATTATAGGTCAGGGTATAATCATACACATTAGGGAGAGTGTGTGCCTACATAGGCGTACGGAGACTTACAAGTCATTCCTGCTCCGCTAGGGATTCTGGGTAAAAAATATACAAATCTATTCTCCAGGATGTAATTAGGAGAACAGTGCCTCTGTATGCTTCCCTCTAGAGGGTAGCCCCCTTAACATCATGCATGACTCAGTTAATAAGCCTACTAACATTTTGCAGAGTTTATTGCCAAATTAGTATTTCTATTCCAAAAGGAACAGATTCCCAGATATGGACAGCGCTGTTTCGGTCTTTTGGACCTCCTCAGCATAGTGCAGGGATACTGATTTGGCAGAGTGAGAGACTATAGACCAGGGTCAGGGGATAATCATACACAATAGGGAGAGTGTTTGCCTACATACAGTCCTATGAAAAAGTTTGGGCACCCCTATTAATCTTAATCATTTTTAGTTCTAAATATTTTGGTGTTTGCAGCAGCCATTTCAGTTTGATATATCTAATAACTGATGGACACAGTAATATTTCAGGATTGAAATGAGGTTTAATGTACTAACAGAAAATGTGAAATATGCATTAAACCAAAATTTGAGCGGTGCAAAAGTATGGGCACCTCAACAGAAAAGTGACATTAATATTTAGTAGATCCTCCTTTTGCAAAGATAACAGTCTCTAGTCGCTTCCTGTAGCTTTTAATCAGTTCCTGGATCCTGGATGAAGGTATTTTGGACCATTCCTCTTTACAAAACAATTCAAGTTCAGTTAAGTTTGATGATCGCCGAGTATGGACAGCCCGCTCTCAAATGATCTGAAAACAAAGATTGTTCAACATAGTTGTTCAGGGGAAGGATACAAAAAGTTGTCTCAGAGATTTAACCTGTCAGTTTCCACTGTGAGGAACATAGTAAGGAAATGGAAGACCACAGGGACAGTTCTTGTTAAGCCCAGAAGTGGCAGGCCAAGAAAAATATCAGAAAGGCAGAGAAGAAGAATGGTGAGAACAGTCAAGGACAATCCACAGACCACCTCCAAAGAGCTGCAGCATCATCTTGCTGCAGATGGTGTCACTGTGCATCGGTCAACAATACAGCGCACTTTGCACAAGGAGAAGCTGTATGGGAGAGTGATGAGAAAGAAGCCGTTTCTGCACGTACGCCACAAATAGAGTTGCCTGAGGTATGCAAAAGCACATTTGGACAAGGCAGCTTCATTTTGGAAACAAAAATTGAGTTGTTTGGTTATAAAAAAAGGCGTTATGCATGGCGTCCAAAAAGAAACAGCATTCCAAGAAAAACACATGCTACCCACTGTAAAATTTGGTGGAGGTTCCATCATGCTTCGGGGCTGTGTGGCCAATGCCGGCATCGGGAATCTTGTTATAGTTGAGGGTCGCATGGATTCCACTCAGTATCAGCAGATTCTTGAGAATAATGTTCAAGAATCAGTGACGAAGTTGAAGTTACGCCGGGGATGGATATTTCAGCAAGACAATGATCCAAAACACCGCTCCAAATCCTCAGGCATTCATGCAGAGGAACAATTACAATGTTCTGGAATGGCCATCCCAGTCCCCAGACCTGAATATCATTGAACATCTGTGGGATGATTTGAAGCGGGCTGTCCATGCTCGGCGACCATCAAACTTAACTGAACATGAATTGTTTTGTAAAGAGGAATGGTCCAAAATACCTTCATCCAGGATCCAGGAACTGATTAAAAGCTACAGGAAGCGACTAGAGGCTGTTATCGTTACAAAAGGAGGATCTACTAAATATTAATGTCACTTTTCTGTTGAGGTGCCCATACTTTTGCACCGCTCAAATTTTGGTTTAATGCATATTGCACATTTTCTGTTAGTTCAATAAACCTCATTTCAATCCTGAAATATTACTGTGTCCATCAGTTATTAGATATATCAAACTGAAATAGCTGCTGCAAACACCAAAATATTTAGAACTAAAAATGATTAAGATTAATAGGGGTGCCCAAACTTTTTCATAGGACTGTAGGCGTGATTATAGTCATTGAATAGAATTGAAAAAAGAAAGGATCTGTTACGCACTTGATAAAGGGTTCCGACCCGAAACGCGGCAACTGTTTTTGCGTTGTGCAATCTTCTTTTTGAATAAATTCCTTTGGACCTGAGAGCGCCGTCCTTTTGTTCTTCCATTGGTGCATCCTCCTGGTTTTTGACCAGTGTTATAGAGACGTGCTGCCACTCTCACTCTGACGAAGCCTAATATTGCTGAAAACGGAGTTGTGAACGGAGTCACAACCCGATCAGGTGAGAGGCCACCAGGTCCTGAGTTCTTTTCATAAACACCAGATAATTCATCTATATATTTATAATAGACCATCTACACTATAAGTGTGCTCGGTATCTCTCTATTCTCTATTTCAGTCCTACACTCTGCGATTCACAGTCTGTAGTAGAAGTGTGTAGTAATCTCTCCTTGATTCCTGCATCAACACCTGGAAGCACCTTATATACCAACAAATATGGATTACATCAAGATGAGAATTGAAAAAAGAAAGGATCTGTTACGCACTTGATAAAGGGTTCCGACCCGAAACGCGGCAACTGTTTTTGCGTTGTGCAATCTTCTTTTTGAATAAATTCCTTTGGACCTGAGAGCGCCGTCCTTTTGTTCTTCCATTGGTGCATCCTCCTGGTTTTTGACCAGTGTTATAGAGACGTGCTGCCACTCTCACTCTGACGAAGCCTAATATTGCTGAAAACGGAGTTGTGAACGGAGTCACAACCCGATCAGGTGAGAGGCCACCAGGTCCTGAGTTCTTTTCATAAACACCAGATAATTCATCTATATATTTATAATAGACCATCTACACTATAAGTGTGTTCGGTATCTCTCTATTCTCTATAGTCATTCTTTGGCCATCTTTGAATTAACCTGTTAAAAAAAAAAAAACCAAAAAAAACCTATACACATAAATCTCCTGATGTCTAAGGTTTATATCCTGTGACTTAAAGTCTGCTGAGTAAATAGTAATAATGCAAAACTGACCATCTTTACAAACTGAGCTTTGTTTGACTGAGCCAAGATGATGGACAGCAGGAGGACCAGAGGTCCAAAACAGGGAATCCGCACTCTCTGGTTAAGCAGGCAAGACACAATCCAAAGGTTTCAGAGAAAACTTTTTTTTATTGAGGTAAGCATTACAGTTGTAAGGCACGATGCGTTTCAGGCTGCTAACAAGCCCTTTATCAAGTGCAAGATAACAGATTCCCGTCAGGCCAAGATGATGTCATTCCTTGGTCTCTTACCCACTTTTTTTCGGCCTGATTATCTATAAAAAAAATATTTCACTTTTGGCTCTATTTATCTTATACCCTGAGCATCTACTAAAATCCTCCAGGGTTTCAATAAATGATTTCAATGAACTTTGTGGATCCAACATAAAAAAACATTTCCCATCTCCCTCTCTTACCAGCTTTGCCTGCTCTCTCTTCTACTCACTTCCAATGTTCTTCAAGCTGGTGGGCAGGCTTTGACTGATTGATGGACAGGACACTATGAAGTGTCTCAGTAGATATAGACATTGCTTTTACCATGAGAGACTATTAATGATTACTAGAAATTTATAATAATGCAGATCAAATATGCACAGTAAATGTTTATTATATTACACAGGGTTGGAGAACACGCTCCATGCTCCATGTTGTTATGATACATCTGCCTTAGTTTGTTTCTAATATAAACACCTTATAAGAAGCCATTTCATGTAATGTTCTGAAAGGCAATTGTTGATGAAGGGAGTTCAGATAGTTGAAAGGTATAGGGTGAGAACACACAATATACACCTATATACTATCTATATATGTGCAACAGCATGTTTCAAACTGTGTTACACATTTTTGGTCACTTTATACTGCTGTAAACAGGTGGTTTTGGTGTGATTTTATATATTGTGCCTTAGAGTAATCTTTTTTTATTTTATTTTTGAATTGCAATAAAAGTGCAAAAAAAAAGTTTTATTCTGTATTTTTTGATACCAGTGTCTCCAATTGGATTCTTTCTGTGAATATGGTCTAAATTGGGGACTACCAACCACTTAGGATCCGTGAATAATGTGTCTTCTCGTGCTTATTAGAAAGTGTCCACTAATCTTGAGCACTGGTAAAAGTCACCTTCACCTGATACCTCTATAATATATAAGGTGATGGCTGACAGCATTCTTCCCTCTCATTCCTCTTTGATTCAGATGAGGAATGGAGTTTTTGTATCGTAGAGTGTACAATCGTTGCCAGATACTTAGCTGACCATAGACTTCTGATTTTTGGCAAGTCGCTTCCTAAATCAAATAAATCCACTAACCAAAGCTATTAGTGATACCAGGTTCACACAGGTCTGCTCCTGAGCCCCTTCCAGAATTTACTAAAAAAAAAAATAATAATTTGATTTTGATTTTCAAAATTTGTTGTGCCATGCCATCTCTTTACACACATTAAAGGGATTTCACGGGTTTATATGAATCAAAATGGCAGCTACGTATCCAATAACAAAATGATATAAAGCCTATACTTACCTTTTAAATTGCACCAAGTCTCTTAAGTGCTGATGTGCTGTACCGATATGTGACCGCCATGCAGATGGTGTTAGCTGATATTCTGTAAAATCTTTGATCCATTCTATTGGATTTTTTTGTTTGTTATAGGTACACTTCTAAAAAACATTCTTAAATTACAATCATTGCTTAATTTCTTTTTTTACAGCTTTTTGCAAAGGTGGAGAATAATGACACATGCCATTTGTTTGAGGATGGTTTTCGCACACCCAACAAGCAAGAGAGCCATACACTTGAAGCCATGAAACTTGTGGAGTATCATCTAAAGCAAACACTTTCCAGACTAGTCACTCATCTCTTTGGTGAAGGTATGTTCAAATCATTTTTAATATATGTTTATTTATAACATTGACAGCTGCATTTTATAATTGTTATAATTGTTTTTACAATTCACTAGGAAATCTGGTACCCATTACTGCGACTGATATATTGAGTATTACATATGTACATAGGCAACCGTTTTTGTGGCCTCCCTGTGCTTGTAATGCATACGATTTCAGTGTTAACTAGAGATGAGCGAACACTAAAATGTCCGAGGTTCGAAATCCGATTCGAACAGCCGCACACTGTTCGACTGTTCGAACGGATTTTGAACCCCATTATAGTCTATGGGGGGAAATGCTCGTTTCAGGGGTACGCAAAATTCGATAAAATTATACTTACCAAGTCCACGAATGACGGTCGGGGTGTATTCTCCTTGAAGTCTTCTCCCGGCGCAGCGCCCCCGCGGCGTCTTCCGGCTGGAATTCACTCTGCCTAGGCATCGGGGCCTAGGCAGATCCGACTGCACCTTTAGAAGACTTCTAAAGGTAAGAGAAGAACCAGCATTAATTGGCAGAATGTATAGCATTCTGCCAATCAACGCTGGTTCTTCATCGAACCTTAAACTTCGAACAGCTAGTAGTGTTCGATCGAGTACGAGTAGATCGAACACTACTCACTCATCTCTAGTGTTGACTCCTTGCAGATTCACTGTAAAATATGTGGTAAGACTAGCGATCAAGGATGAGGATCATCTGATGATGCAGCATACAGGCTTTCATGACCAATTGTACATCTGTGGGGCGCACTTGAATTGTGCTTACCAGCACCTCCTGTTTGCATGTGAGAATCCTAGAGGCACACTCAACAAATGAGTGCACTCCAGTGAGTACCTCTAGGTGTCCAAGTTTTTGTATGCAAAGGGTCGCATGAAATGAAAGGTGATTCCAAAACAGCTATAAGTTTGAAAGGAATTGCATGCATGGTATACAAAGAGTGGAAAATGTATAGTTATTATGTTAAATTAAAAAAAAAAATATATAACAGGGGCTTGGAGACCATATGATCTGAGGTTGAACATAAGTTATGGGAGAGCAGGTTGGTTTTTAAAAAATGCCAATGCTCCTTTCTGGAAACCCAGAAGTTCTGTGCTTCTCTATATGCCCAGATGTCAGCAATTACAAACCATTTATTACTGTCAGCCAAGGCAAGCAACACTACAAATATAATTTATAATTGAAGAACCGGGACCCTGGGTGCAGCAGCTTCTTCACATGGATGTGTTTCCACACATGACCCCAACGCAGTTGGGAACTGCTCTGAAATCCTTGGGCCGTGTCTAGCTACTGTTGTGGCATAAGCTCAGGTATAAGTGAGTTCTTCAGTTGGCCCCAGATAGTGTCTAGATAAAAAAAAAATGCAAGGAGGCAAACACATTTCTTTTGGCCAGAAATCTGGAAAAGAAACAAAAAACAAAACAAAAACAAAAAGGAGTCTATCATTTGATTTAGCTAATTTTCCCTAACAACATGTTAGAACAGCCTTTTAAAAGCAGGAGGAGGTGGAATAATGGGGATTATGCCCCCTGTGTACCGCTATCCCCAGTATTCCACCTCGCTGAGTTGCCAGAAGCACTCCTTAGTACAGCGCTTGCAAATCCCGCACATGCGCTGTAGTCTAGTACCCGAAGTGAAGAATAAGAAGAGGAGGATGCCTTCACAAAGCAGAAGGAGGTGGAATAATGGGGATGACACAACCTGTGCTCCATGCACAGAATTTGCATATAAGAATAAAGTGTTGAAGAACAGATGAAGAAGGGTAAGACTAGAATAGTCTTTCTAAAGGCTATTCCAACATGTTATTAGGGAAATTTGGCTAAATAAAATGGTAGACTCACTGTAAAATTAAAACATTCAAGCCCGGTTTACTTTCCCCTCCTTCCAAACTGAACTTGCCAGTGACATTCAGCGACACTGGATTTTGGGAACACATTGAAAATAATATTTGGGTATGGTTTGTCAATACTAGTGCAAAAAATGGTCATGTGTTTTTAATAAATATATGAATTTATGACAATGTTTAACTAGATTAGGATTATCTCGGAGCATCGGATAAACGGAAAAATGATGCTAGCTAGATTAGGGTACTTGGCCCATGGAGTAACAGAGGCTCTGACAGTCTTGTTAGCGCTATCATTATGATGTTTGGAAATGGGGGCAGTAGTTTACTCGTACCTCAGGATGACAAATAGTCGCTTTTTGGGAGAAGTTCATTTCTGTACAGCAGTGTTCCTAAAGGTTCCTCCAGGGCAGAGCTTCACTAGCAATCTGTCATAGGGAGTGACAAGCAGCGAAAGACAGAACACTTGTGCTGGTGAGGATCTTGGTAAGGAGTATGGAAGTAGCCTTTGCTGGTGCATTGTAAGACTATAGAATGAACCCCTAGCCTCCTTTTCCTCTTCTGTCCTTCAAGGAATTGCCTAGAAAGGAACCAGGAAAATAGAACATGGGTATGAAAGTTATGTTTCCATGTCAAAAAACTGCAGTATGCAGATAAACTAAACTCACGATGCCAAATGCAATAGAAAATGACGTGTGCAGTCATGTGACCTTTCTGTCCCTGTACTATATCTATCTATCTATCTATCTATCTATCTATCTATCTATCTATCTATCTATCTATCTATCTATCTGTTCCTAGGTGAGCAGCCATATATAGTGTGGCTTTCAAACTATTTTGTAAATGCAATGTGACAATGTAGACAGTGTGCTGGAGAAGGCGTTATTAAGAATGATTTGCTATGGCGGAACATGAGTGGTGCGAATAATAAATGCTTGCAGTGAGGCCTCAGTTTTTGAAGATGGCATATTCTGTCATGTGAGGCACTGTAAACAGGCATATGCTCAGTAGTTACCAGTCATTCCCATTTACAATGAGTGACAGCGCTCCCTGCTATCTTCATGATCTTCCTCATTTTCTTCCTTGCCCCGTAATGGTCTGAATGCGACATATGATTGATAATCTCTCACAGAGGGTCTGAATCGGGTGAAATGCATGGCAGATTTGTGGAGACATGAGCACTTTTTCAGTCATGAAGAGGATAAATCTGTATGATCTGTGTTTTCCTTCAAATTCACAGTAAATGGGTTACTCTTTATTCTTTGCCTTTTAATGCAGGACTGGAGATTAGATGGGTCGACTGCTACTTCCCTTTCACTCACCCATCTTTTGAAATGGAGATCAAGTATGAAGGCGAATGGATGGAAGTATTAGGATGTGGTGTCATGGAGCAGAAGTTAGTGAATTCAGGTAAGCATGGCTCTGCTTTCCGCTAATCCCGCTGCTGAACAAAAAGCGTTATGCATTCCATACTGACACTGTACAATCTGGGAGCGAAGATTCAGAAATGACTATGCCACCAATAAGACTGGCCTAGCAGTCATGATTCGGCCCATGAAGAGGAAAGCATCAACTATGCCCTTTTCTCTGGGCCAGCATTACTATGTAACAGAGTATAATATTGTGTTTCTCCAAAATAAGACAAGCTCTTATATTGTTTTTGTTTATGAAGAAAGGGCTAGGGCTTATTTTCCAGGTACGTCTTATTTTTCAGGCACCAGAGCGAAAGAATTTTATGCGATTTGCTCCAGACAAATCTTGTAAAATATTTAGGATTAGGGTGATGTCATGTGACATAACAGCACTGGAACACTAGGGCTTCTTTTTGGAGTAGGGCTTATATTTTAAGCCTACACCAAAAACCCTGCAAAATCAAGCTAGGGCCTTTTTTTGGAGTAGGGTTTATTTTTGGAGATACAGATTACATATGGTGACATCCCAATTGCCTGTAGTCATACCCGCCCCCTCAAGCAGTCACATAAGACTTAAAAGTAATCTAAACAGAGTAGAACTTGGGCAGGACTATTCATTTGTCTGAAGATCTTGTACAGTTTTTTTTTTTTTTTTTGTAAAACAAGGTTTAGGACACATACTCAAGTACCAGGGTCGATGATATTTACTGAAAGATTTAAATTGACAGCATAAGAGATATAACCCTTTTTAAAGTGCTACACACCTTAATCATTTTGGGCTGTTGCATAGGAGGGCTTAATCCCTGTACCAACGAGCAGGCCATCATGGAAAACATCCTGTAAGGAGGACTGCTTGTTGGAGTGAGATATAGCTCGAAGTGTAAGGCTAAGGCCCCATATTGCGGAAATTCAGCTTTTTTTGTTGCAGTTTTTGTTGCGCTTTTTTGAGCCAAAGTCAAGAATGGCTCCAAATCAAATTGGAAATATATAGAAAGCTCTTATACCTCTCTTCTGCTCAATCTACTCCTGGTTTTGGCTAAAAAAAAATCACAACAAAATCTGCAACAAATAAAGCTGTGTTTCTGCCACGCGGGGCCCCAGCCTAAGAGTTTGAGAGTGCATTGAATAGTTTAAGATTGAAAGCCATCTTCTAGCTTCAAGAATGCCATCTAGTTTTGTAAACTGGACAACCTGACATTTGTTGGTGAGAGGACAGATTCTCTGGTGATAGGCAATGCATCCCCCATGGCAGCAGAAGGGTGCTGTTCATTGCTATGGCCCATAATCTTGCACACAGAAGTTTAGCTACAACTGTTACTTCCAACCTGTGTTCTGGTGTACCACTGAAGGGTTGCATATTGTGCGCTGTCATTAACTACCTCAGTTCAGTTCTGCATATTTGGTTTCATGGAGTTTGGAAGATCTCTCTTATGCACTGGGCACACCCAGCCTACCTGCTGGTTCCAAAATGTGACAGTTTCCAAAGTATTCTCAGTCCTTTGTAATGCAAAGCTCCTGGTTTGTGCTTAGCCACTCTTCCTAACAGAGTACCCCTCTCCACCCCCTTTCTACATCTTGAACAGCTGATAAGTGTCTGGTTGCACCTGCACCACTCGTATGCCTGACTGCCCAAGAAGTTGTAAACCTTTCCTGTAAAATTCTGCAAGACTAGGACATTAAAAATAAACTTTATTAGGATATGCATTAAAATGAAAATTCTAAATCAATGGCTATCCATTTTGGCCAGGTATTCAGACTCTGCTGTTAAATCAACAAGTCTTTCATAGCAGTGTCTCAGAGAGAAGGAAAGGCCTTAGGAAAGGACCAATGATGTATGTGAGTGACGTGTTGGTTACAAGCCTACACATTTCTGCTATTAAAGTACTGCTACTAACAAGTACTAATAGATGGCAGTGGCGAGATTGCCATGTCGTACTTGCCGCTAGAGTCTGGCATATAAAAAGCTTCCCCCCCCCCCTTACTGATGTACCGTCCAATCAGGGGCCAGCCAACTGATTACAGTGTCAGATGACACTAGCTCCTGCTGCACCCCATGAATTGTTTTCAAGGGGAAGTGTGTCCAGATGCTGGAGACAGCGTTATGGTAGTTTAGGAACGCCCATATGTCTATAGTTTTAAGCTAAGGAATCTACAAATGTGATTCAGTAATGTGCAAGCGAAGGTAAGTATATCATATGAATTCTGAGGCATATAGAGATTATATATGCCTAAAAGGAAAATTTCAGCACCCACTATAATAAAAGGGGGTCAAGAAATGGGGCAATATTATGTGTTAGGGACTAGTAAGCCACGTTATGTGACATCACTGTTCTGTCTTCAGCCAGAAGGTCCCTAGTACTCTATAGCTTGGGCATGCTGTGGACCAAAGACATTAAAAACAGCTATAAGTCGATATATGTTGTGACCGAGCCCCTAAACCACCCTACTGTATCTAGGGTTCGGGTATGTCTTGTGGTTGTCTTCAATGGCCTATAAATGCAACTTCGCCTAACTGGCACAGCTATATTTATACAGTCACAGAATTACTAACGGATCTTTGAAGACAACCATAAGAACGATGTGGCCCTCTGTGAAAATGAGTTTAACACCCCTGACCTATTATGTTCATAGGTGGATTTCCTTAATGTCTCTGCCTTGGCAGTATATTTGGTCTTGACGGCAGGAAGAAACATTTTCACCTCTGACTTCCACTCCTGACATTACATGTATATATACGCACTAATGTAATAGACTAATGACACATGCTAAAACACTATATTCACTAATGATAGATACATGATCCATATCATTCGGTAATGATACATACACATGTGGGGCTCTTTTATCACAGTCTCCATCACAGAGAGTTTTTGTTCCTTGGCCCTATCTGGACACAGGGTGGAAGGATCTGATAAACTCAGTACAGTTTATGATTAATAAATATATATAATGCCCCTCTAATACTTTTTAATCACATTTTCTTTGACTCTTTTTGCTCAGTTTTCTGGTTCTGATGTTGTGAAATATATCATTTTGTGAAATATCATGCAGGTCTTTGTTGGAAACCTGCGCTAGAACTTTTATGTTACTTGTCGATGGATAAAGTAGCAGGTCTATCGTATATTTGCAGACATCTGTAACACGTGTCTTATGTTTTCATTGGATTTGTTTTCATCTGACATGGGCTTCGGGAAATATAAGGGATACATTTTGTTAGATTAGAGGAATTGTGGATGTTTTTTTTTCTCCTAGTAACTTCATTTGCCAGCTGCCAGATAGAAGAATGATATGGCATCTTTCTTTTTTTTCTGTGCCCCAGGCAACATGTAGAGAATGAAGGGCACATATAGTGTGCAAGATGCCGAGGAACATTTTGTTAGGCATGGACTCCCTATGTATTATTCTGTGTTTTGATTTTAACAAGGCAATGATATTTGACATCCCATCATTGCAGCTCTGAATCCTGAAAGAAAACAGTCTCACGAATAGATCTAGAAAACCTTCCCTGGAGCCCAGCACTTCATATTTCTTCTTTGTCAAGGCTATATTTTTGTAGTTTTTCACATACAAGCATTGGAAGAAGCTGCTACACTTCTTTTTTATTTTGTTTGTTTTTAAAGGGGGTTAGAAGGGTTAGAAAAACATTTCTTGAAACTGTGCCACACCTATCCATGGATTATGTATGGTATTGTATGTCAGATCAATTGAAGTAAATGTATCTGAGCTACAGTAATGAACACAACCTATGGACATGTGTTTAAAAGAAGGCAGACACACAAGATTCTAATTTTGGACAATCCCTTTCATTAAAAGAAGATTTGACATTAGAGGAGTTTGCCAGAATTATGATATTGACCTATCCTCAGTATTAGATTGGTGGGGATCCAGCACCCAGCACCCATTCCATTCATACTGTCAGCTGTCAACATTCAGACAAGTGCTGCGGTCTCTTCACTACTTACCAAGTGCACCTCCATACATTTTATAATGGCCGTGGATGGTGTCGAAGCTCACTTTAATGAGGCTGAGCTGCAGACAGGCCCTATGACCAATGAATGTGATATGAGGGCTCATTCACATCTGCGCCCGGTCTCCGTTCTGCAGGTTTCCGTTTCCTGCACAAAACAGAGGCAGGAGACGGAAACCTGCAGGACTCTTTCAAACCCATTCATTTGAATGGGTTTGAAAGATGTCCAGAGGTGAGCGTTTTATGCTCTCCGCCGCAAAACCGTTTTTTTTTTAACCGGACACAGAGTTGGACATGCAGTACTCTGTGTCCGATTAAAAAAAAACCAGTTTCGCGGTGGAGAGCATAAAACGCTCACCACCGCTCACGGCCGGACCCGATCTGACAGGTTTCCGTCTTCTGCATGCAGGAGACGGAAACCACAGAACGGACTGCCGAACGCTAGTGTGAACCTAGCGCCACTGGTCTGTGAAAAGGAAGTAGGGCACACCCAAGCGCAGGTACTGCTTCGAACAGCTGATCAGTAGGGGGTAACAGGTGTCGTGCTACCGCTTATCTAATATTGGCGACCTATTCTAAGGATAGGTCATTAATATTTAAGCATTGTAAAACTCCTTTAGAACCCATACCAGTGTTACATCTATTCCTTCTGACCCTAGTAAAAGAGTGACATCAAATTCTGCATTTTTTGTCATGACTGTAACATATTGAATCTCATAAAATGAATGTACTATGAAGAGGGACTTCGTCATAGCTGCAATGGTTGGCAACCAGGCAGACACAACCAGAACAAGGTTCAGCAAAGAGGATTTATTGAATCCAAAATTTCAGGATGTAGTCCTGCAGCAGATAAAGTCCGACAGAAAGAAAGAAGCTTTCTTCAGGAAAGCAAATAATATATAGTCTCCATAACATGTACTTCGGCAAATTTACTTCTTACATGCATTTGGCTTCTAAGCAGTAGTCTGTGTCTTTTCAGTCTCTATAACAGAATTCCTTTTGAATCCCACATATTTTTCTTGTCACATTGTGTAAGACTTGGGTGTTAGTCCTAAAGAACGCAGCAGTAACAGGAGATAAGTGTGATAAGAGACTGTAATGTAGTCTGACAGGTGCAGTCAGGTGTTAGAGTAAGTTGTCTCAGATGAGAAATCTCAAGAACAAGGTGGTAGCATAGTCAGGAGTAGGCCATGATCAGGATTCGGGTGCAGAACAACAGGTAAGACAAACCCAAGGAGCAGGCAATAGGCAGTCCAGGAACAGCAAGATCAAATACAGATAATCAATATAGTAATATAGCAAGCAGGGATCGCAAGGACTTGACCCAGAGGTACCTTATGTCATAACTGGCTGGATTAGACAGCAATCTTTGATGACCTCATCATAGAAACAGGCAAAGATGTTTCTGCAAGACAGCAGAGCACAACACTGAAAGTTATAAGCCTATGGAAACCACATTGATTTTTTTGGTGCACTTCTGGGGACTATTAAATGTGCTAATCTAGAGCATCAAAACTGGCAGAAAGCCAATAGTCACCCTCAGATTTCTGCCTTGGTTTCCACTGCAGGGTATATGGAGTTTTTGTTTGTTTTTTAACATCTCTCAGAAGTAGCATACCCTAAGATTTTAGGATGCCTGCAAGATCAACTTGCTCAGTGACATCAGTAGCGCCCGCTGATCTCTTAGTGACACAGCGCAGCCACCACAAGCCATAAGAGAATTGTGCTGGAGTAGAGAGGATGAGCAGCAGCGCTGTTTGTGACATTGCGGTTACTGTATAGTGTAAAACTGCTATGTGCTGAACCCTAGAACCCTGAACCCTAGAACACATAATAATAATAATAATAATAATAATAATAATAATAATAATAATTGTTATTTTTAGCGCCAACATATTCTGCCGCACTACAAATCATAGGGTTAATGTACAGACAAAATTGACATTACAGAATAAAAAATGAATCATCATTTCACACAATAGGAGCCTTTCTCAAAAGAGCTTGTAATCCATGAGGAGGGGGGAGGGGGGGGCACAAGAGGTAAAAGTGCTTGTCCAATAGATTCCAGGTTTTATTCTTGACAAGCACTCTTTGAAGTTCTTGCGTGTTTGGTGATGTATCGCATCATTGTCATGATTTGCATTAAGTTTGTGGATAAATAATGCTGCAGGTGTTTTGTGGGCATAGATATATTCTATAATATATGCAAATATTTAAATTAAATGTAAGTTGTGGGTTTTATATTGACTTTTAGAATTACAGAATATACATATGCATTCATGACTGTTTCTTTTCAAAACCACCGAACAGATGGTTCTTGGAAGTTATTTGTGCCTTTGATGTTATATTTGTGCATACATTCTGTCTTTCGTTGGCGAATTGTGGCCATATTGACAAAGTACTGCCTTTACACATTAGCTGGTCAATGACATTAGTTAACTGTCGTATGGAGAATTGTGCAGGCTTTAGTGATCACAGATGGCGCGCCTGTGAAAATGCCAGTTTGACGTGTCCAAGAGTGCATGTTAGAGGAAGGATGGTTGGATGTAGCCGTGAATCATCATATCCTTATCGACAAAAGCTGTATCTGGTTATCTGTATCTCTAAGCTAATGATTAGAATTATTTCTTTTTCCGACTCTTATAAATGAAAATTTTGTCCTTTTTAGGTTATACTTCAAAAATGTTTATTTGACTTTTTCAGCTGTTTTAATGGTAAAAGTTGTACTTGTGTTAGTTGCTGTTATGAGGTAGGTGGCGCCAAGTGGCTAGGATGTGCTAAAATGTCTCCCCATTGAAAATAAGGATTAATGATATCACTGAGGTGGCATTAAAAGGCCTTCTGCAAACTGTAAATCTGTGTCAGACTGTGCAGAGTATGGAAAACTTTTAGCAGTGTCCAGTCTTTGTCCTACTTTTCTGTTATAAAGTACAGATTTTAACACTATTAAAGTTAATCTGTCCCAAAGAATGCTAAGCACGCAACGGAAGGGAAGTGGGTGGTAGGGGAACCATAGCTGGTTCATTTAGTTTTTATTTTATGGGTTTCAATAGAAGTAATAGAAGTGCTGGTACTTTGCAATGCATTAGTGATCAGACTCCCTGAAGTTTAAGACCCCTTGGATGGGGTTAAAAGGGGTAAGGGGTTAAAGCATAAATAAAACTAAATAAATTTGCTATCCCTCGAATTGTTCCAACAGGTAGAATACAGATGACATGTAATTTTGGCTACAAGTGAATGCTGTAAAAACAAAGCCCAAACAAAGTTTTTCTCCAATTCCACCCCGTTATGATTTTTTTCCAGCATATGGCTCTGTGAACAGAAAAATTAAAAAGATATGGAGTTTGGAAAGCCAAGAGTCCAAAACAAAAATTGAAAAACGCCTGTAGCAGTAAGGGTTTTACAGGCAACAAGATACGTGGGCGGCAAACTATTTGCATGTCAGTTGGAAGCCTATTGAGACTTGTCTGCAATGCATGCTCTGTGTAGCCTGTAATAGAAGTGCTGGTATTTTACAATGCATTGCAATGCATCAGCATTGTATTATTGATCAGACCCCCTCAGGGGTCTAAAATTTACTATTAATAAAATATATTAAAAAAATTAAAAAAAACCCCACAGAAGTATTAAAACCTCAAATCCAAATCACTCCCCTAGAACACACATAAAAATAAATAAATAATGTGAAACACATACACAATAGTTATCCCTGTGTCCAAAAACACCCCGGTCTACAAAAATATTTTTCATGTACAATGAAATCTAAACCACAGTTTTTCGCTTTTTCATCATATCTCTCTATATTATAAAAATGAATTTCTGTCTGTTCGTCTTTCTTTCTGTCTGTCTGTCTGTCTGTTTGTTCTCTATTGCAAACCAAACGACTGGACTGATCTTCACCAAATTTGGTACAGAGATACTTCAGGTATCCGGAGAGGCTTAAGATGAGACTCTAACTCGCTCAAACGTACCGTTGCTGAGATACAGCATTCCAAACACAGTGCCCCCCCCCTCCTTAGCCAATACAAACCTGCAAGTCTTTCACTCATATTCCAACTGCAATACACACGGTCACTCCACATGCACAATACAATACTGATATCCAAACTGAGATAAACGCATCAAAGGATTAGATACACAGATCAGCACACAGTATCACGCCAGAGGATTAGATACACGCGTATGCACACAGTCCCACACACCAGAGGATTAAATACGCGCTTCTGCACACAGTTTCACACACTGAAGGATTAGATATGTGCGTCTGCACACGGTTGCACATGCCGAAGGATTAGATACACGCATCTGCACACAGTACCACATGCCAAAGGATTGGATACGCGCATCTGCACACAGTTCCACACACCAGAGCATAAGATAAGCATGTCTGCACACAGTACCACATGCCGTAGGATTAGATACGCGCGTCTACACACAGTTCCACACACCGTAGGATTAGATACGCACCTCTTCACACAATACCACACAAGGGAGGATTAGATATGTGTGTCTGCACACAGTACCACACTTTGGAGGATTAGATACATGCCTCTGCACACAGTATCACACGCCAGAGAATTTACTGTGTATTTACTGTGTTGTATGACGTGACGGGGTGTTACGTCATCAGTGTGCGCCAATATGGCGCGGAAATGGAATGCACGTGTGTGACCCGACGTGGAAGAGGTGAGGTTTTCAAAACACCTTTATATACGCAAGGTAAAGATTTAATTTTGCCACCACTGTCACTACAGGGTCAGCCAGTGAGGATACTATGTATTGAGTTTAGACCTACCACTGTAGGCAGACCTTTTAACCTATTTATTTAGGTAGTCATTTGTAGTATCTGTATGTCTAAGTTTGTTATTGTCAGTCCCCTGATGAATGGCGGGTAACAGCACCAGGCAACGCGTAGGGCCCAGGGATTAACTAGGGCTGTCTACCAGGGATAGTCTGGGACTGCCCTTGTCAGGGCAGGAGTCATTGGGGGCCAGGGATTGCACAGGGTGATTATAGGGATAACTCCCGGTCTACCTGTGGTGCTCTCTTCACCATCAGACTCCTGCCGACACATTGGTAAGATCGTTTCAATCTATCTACCTATTGAGATTACAGCACTGTGGGTACTCCCTGCTTGCAGGAGGTATAACTGTATGACTCATAGTGAGATTATCCTTGTAAATAGTTCTGACTACCACTGTGGTGTTTTGGTGTTCAGACCTTTTAATATTTTGTAAAGATATTTTTTAACATGCTTAATTAAATGTTAAGTTTTATAATTTGCATCAGTTGTGTATTACACTTTCAGTATATCTGTTGCAAGTAGTGCAGCCTATGATTTATCAGGGTCTGTACTAATGATGCTCAGTTTCATTAGTTTTTTTTAATGATTCTGTTGAACCACAATTCAAAAGCGATTTCTGATTTTCATTAATTGATTTTCAGGTAAATTTAAATGTATTAATACTCAGTTTCAAGTTATTACAGTGACCACTGTGGAGATTTTTTTAAAATTTTCTTTTGCAAAGCATAAACTACAGATGCACAATTTGCTATATCACATACTGAGTTTATTCGCCAATAGGTACTCAGCACCTACAAGTGACTGTGCTGTAGTTTCTTCTCTATTGCGTGGCTGGAGCATCACTAGAAGGAAAGGTAGCTATAAACAGTGCTATGTCCCTTAATTTTTGGAATTGATAGAGTAACAGTAATACATGCTCACTAACATGCCACTCAATGTCTATTGGACTTATGAAAATAGCCTTGAGTTTCCTCTGTCAGTCTCATAGACATTGAATGGAACTACTGCAAACACACATCGCTCCATTCAAATGGGGGACACAAGCCCTATGACTGTGAAAGGTTGGGCTCCCAAGTAATCACATAACCCCCTATAAATATTCTATCTGAGTGAACAGAATATTTATAGCTTGTCGCTGATATAGCTTATCTGCGGATATATGTACTAGCTAGTATGGTCAAATGACAAGCTCAGCAAGGTTAATGAGGTACAGGTACTCTTCTCAGCCATAAACACAGTGAATGAATTAATTCAAGGCGTCAAAGTTGTGTGAATATTTACTTAAAGGTATTCTTCCTCATGCATAACAGCTCCCACTAATACATAATTAATAATCTTTGATGTGATGTCTCATTTTCATGAGCTGTTCCGACACAATTAGGTTATGAAAGGCATGTTGATGTAAGAAGCACTTACATTAAGATCTGCTTAAAAAATTACACATTATATCAGTAATAGTGAACATTTTAAAGCACAAAACACCTAATACAGTATTAGCCCTTGCAAGAGCTGAATATCATAATTGCTGTCATTGGGTTCCACTAATGCTCCACAATGGACATCTGATAACTTTGGCGCATAACATACTGTAATTTAAATGATTTACTTTTCACACCTTACAATGTATGTTACTTGCATTTAAACTGTCCTGTTATTGGGTTTAAAGGGAAACTCTGGCAAGAAACTGAGTATGTATTCTTCATATGCGTTCAGATTGTTTAACAGATAGTCCATTGCTCTGATCTGACAGCAGATGACATAAACTGCAATAGAGTGACTAATGCAGACTGAGCACCCTCTCACTTAATCCCTTCCCATTCACTATAGAAAGTCCTACAGGTAAAACTTTCTTCTGTTGAAAAAGCAAACAAATATGAACGCAGATAGAAGGGGCTCCGTCTGTATTAATCACTCTATCATTGCTCTCATTCCATGGCCGATGAGAGCAAAGAACTATAATTATGGTGCCACTAATATGTTAAGGTTATTGCTTACTAATAGAGATGAGCGAGTACTATTCGAAACTCCTGTTTCAAATAGCACGCATCCATAGGAATGAATGGACACAGCCGACACGCAGGGGGTTAAGCGGCCGGCCGCCGGCAAAGTCTGCGTGCCGGCCGCTTCCATTCATTCGTATGCATGCGTACTATTTGAAACAGCCATTTCGAATAGTACTCGCTCATCTCTACTTACTAAGTGTATATCACCTAAGCATAATAATGGGGTTTCTGCAGCTTTTACACTCTTTACCTACCAAATGTAGGCTAGTTAAAAGTAGAGGACAGATTTAATAATGTATATGGTCTTTTCCATAGAAATATTGACAATTTTGACCTCTGTAGAAGTCATTATTATATCTGTGTGGTCCATATGTCTATATTTGTCTTCAGTTATGTCCAAAGGTCTCCAAGTTCGCCTCTTCCACAATATGGGCTGACCCTGGAAAGACCCCAAATGTCCCTCTGCCACATAAATATGCCATTATTCTGCATGGAACATGGTAGGTAGGTCCCCATAACAGATTTTGCATTGGGGCCCAGGAGCTTCAAGTTAAGCCCCTGCCTCAGTCTGTGTATAAAAAAGTTGGTGCTTCAAGAGCTTGGAAGCACCTTATAGAGCACCCATATTCACCTGGCACACTGCCTATTATTGACAGGTCCAGATGTGTGGTGAACACTGGCAGAAAGTGTACTAAAAAGGGGTTTAGCCCTTACCTGATATCCAGGGACGTAACTAGCAAACACTCTGCCCCATAGCAAACTTTTGATTTGGGCACCTCCCACATCATAGCGCACCCTTTCCTGGCCTCCACACAGTATAACGCCCCATTTACACCCACTATATTGTTCCAAAGTGGCCTCCAGGCAGTATCATATGTAAAATGCTACTAATTTGAGTCCCTGTTATATCTCACATGTTTCTGAACCAAATGTTCATTTTAATGTGTTTACACACAACTTATATATCAGTACACTTTTAAAGATTTTTCCTGAAATCGCATCAAATATATGAAGGGACAATTCAGACAATTTTTTATGTAGATTATCAGGGATGTGGTTGTTGTGAGCTGACACACAGAATATCACTTACTAGGTGATAATGAAATGTGTATGTTGTAGTGCGTCATATCACAAGTGTCTTGTTTTATCACAACGCCCTATCATAAAGCCTTAGAAAATATTATTGAGTTTATACTTTTTTTTTTCCATGATTCTCCTTTAGTCCTCCTTTGCACACACTGTTAGTTCTGCATTTTTAACCCATTAGCGACATCAGGCAATATGATGTCAAGCCAGGAGCTAAGCTCAGTTTATATGCAGTTGGTGCCACGTGCGTTATCTAGCAGACACCTGTAGCAAACAGTGTCAACACTCTTGCCGTGGTCAATTACAACTGAGGCATCTAAGTGGTTAAACAATATGCCATCTTTACCCCTTAGTACCAATACGCCTGTTTATTGCGGTCACCAAGTGGTTTAATTTTGAAACAGAATAAGTGGTGATCTGCACGCCATAGTGCCAGTCGCCCTCTTTGCAACACAGCTAGGGAGTCTGATAAAGACCCAGAGGGCTGAAACGTCACTACTGGTGTAGCTTCTGTGGATGAATCTGAATATATATCTGTTTATTTACATTAAGTTACAGAAGTGCAAAGTTCTTTTGATTAATTCAAAAACGTATACATTTTACATGTATGACATGCGGGGTGAAGTCGGTTCATAGCTGTGTACTCACAATTGGGCACCTGTTCTTCACACCAAGAATCAGAAAAACTCGGACCCTAAGAATTTAATGCTTTACATGCCACAGTTACCTAACTTACATATCATAATGATACATTTGGTATCACTGTAATCATTGTTATTAAATATTTACTTAGAAATTTGGTATCCGAGGGGCAACGCGGTGGCTCAGTGGGGGGCAACGTGGTAGCTCAGTGGTTAGCACTGCGGCCTTGCAGTGCTGGAATCCTGGGTTTGAATCCCGCCAGGAACAACATCTGCAAGGAGTTTGTATGTTCTTGCTGTGTTTGCGTGGATTTCCTCCCATTCTACAAAAAAAAAACCATACTGATAGGCAAAAAAAAAAAGTACATTGCGATCTCTATATGGGGCTCACAATCTACACAAAAAAGGAAATTTGGTATCTGTGTAATAATCGTTATTTACGGTACGCAGCACAAAATTTAAAGCAAAATCTAATACAACTTAAATAATGAAATGTGTGTACTCCATAATGGTGGCAATAAACGCTACAACTTATCCCACTAACAACAAACCCTAATATAGTTACGTTGATGGAAACATAAAAAAGGTTATGGCTTTTGGTACACAATGACTGAAAAACGCATGACAATGTTTAAAGGGTTTAACATACCAATGTCCCGGCATTGTCATGGTGGAGTGCCATTCGGTTGACTTGGCAGCCAGGAGTGTATAGTGAGGACTCCCAAGTCTTCACTGCAAAAAAAAAAATAAAAAAAAAATGTATGTATATATATATATATATATATATATATATATATATATATATATATATGTGTGCGCGCGTGTTTTTTTTTTTTTAAAAGAAACATAGCAAAGCCCCCAGTAGATTTAAGGGGTCTCTATCATCACATTTTAGTGATTTGAGATAAACTTATGCCTTTCAGGTGATGTTAGTCATTTCTAAAAAGACCCCCCCCTCCCCGTTTTTTTAAATTACTTTTGAAATGGTTATGTAAATCACTGTCTTCGTGCACGTTGGGCGTTGCGTGCACTCCCCAGTGTCATCTTGCTTTTCCTGCATAACTCCTCCTGCTCCTTCTTCTTTACCGCCTCCAGCATTGTCCTTCCTGGTGGTTTCTATTGAAATTTTGCACGTGCGCAGTAGCGCTCCCTCCGGAGCGCTACTGCACACGCTCCAGAGCCATTTTCCTATAGAGAATATTGTGAGCAGGTGCTGAAGCTTGCACAGTAGCGCTCTGGAGGGAGCGCTACTATGCACACGCACAATTTCAATAGAAACCGCCAGGAAGGACAATGCTGGAGGCGGTGAAGCAGCAGCTCCATCCTCCCCTTCTCTTGTCGTCTTCCGTCTGGGCAGTCGGCTCCACCAGTGAGACACAAGCAGAGACGACTGTGCATGCCGGCCGGCAGCCATTTTTGGGAGGTTGCTCTTGCTCTTGTAGTTCAATACAGGAGCGGCCCCCCCAAAATGGCCGCCGGCCAGCATGCACAGTCTGCTCTGCTGGTGTCTCACTGGCAGAGCCAACTGCGCAGGCGTCGCAGTTTGACCCAGACAGAAGACAGAAGAGGCGCTTGCAGCTGAAGATGGAGGCGTCGCTGGAGAGAGTTCTGTGGCAACAGTGGGGACGCCCCCATTGCAGTTTGAGCGCTGGGGCCCACCCCCATTGCTGCGAGAGAACTCATTTGCATACCGGTAAAAAACGGTATTTCTACGGAACGGCAGGCCGGAGGCGACTGAGCAAGGTAGAAGACGAATGGCCTTTCTTCAGGGTATTCCGACATGGTAAATAGAAAAAATGTTGGTTTATTGATAGAATCCCTTTAAGATGAATGGAAGTTATACAGAAGTTGCTTTTCCTATTGTTTCCACTCAAGGCTGCATCAAAAACTGCATGATACCACAGTAAAGCCCTACTACTGGTCAAGAAAATATGAAAGTTAAAACTTAACTTTCAAAGTCTAAATGGGTAAAAGGGACAAATAGAACTATAGACCTTCTGTGCTCCTAGCATAACCCTAGATGGACTCAAGGATGATTAAGGGGAGGTAGAAAATGTAAAGTAACCCCTAAAAGAAAAAAATTACAATAAAAAATAAGCCTATGGTATTCTGCCTATAATAAATACATAGATACTCAATGCTGCACTGATAAGTGACAACCACCAGCAGCTACAGTATATGGAAGTATGGGGGTCTGATACTTTACCCTGAAGTGTGTGCAAGCTTTTCAGAAAATTGAGATATGAAATGATGCCATAGCAGAAAACTAGATACAGTGACAATTATGTGTAGCGTGGGCAAAATCAATGAGGAAAGCAAAAGACCAATAATCACAAATGCAGCGGGTAACTTGCACAATAATAAATAGCAGGTACGTATACTCAGGTCATGGGTTACTATTACTTACGGCCCTCACTGTGTATAGGACATGGCTCCAATAAGCAGCCCAGACAAGATGCAGGTGAAGGTAGCAATGGAGACCCTGCATTTCTGATTCTAGTCTTCCAGCTATAAGTAGTAGCAGAGCCAGGCATTTAGTTTTTGTCAGATATAAATGATTACGCTTCAGTCTTGGCATTAGTCTCTTGCTTCAATTACTCTTCTGTATTGAAAGAAATATGACCGATATCGGGGAAGCAAATGCCATGGAATACAGTTTCTAGATGGACACCTTATAATTGATGTTTTACTAATATAGAGTGCTATGAAATATGAAATTGTTTAGGTAAAACTTTAGTACCGTATTCAGTATTAAGACATAAAAGTTCAGAACTATGAAAATGGAAAAGCTCTGGGTATATTATGAAGATGTGGCAGCCTTAGACAGTGAAATGTAGGTAGAGGGAGGCCGGGAGCAGAAATGACATCATACTCTCTGCTATTGATGTGTGTGAGCTGTGTATGCTCTGTATATCCATTCTTTTACTTTTCAATACTTTTGTAGATTTATAATAGAATAAGTAGCACAAGCCCCATAGCAGCGAATGGAGTGCCAGTCACACAAATGCACCATCATGCACAGGGAGAACACAGGGGGTTTTCAATACCCCATTCTCTGGATTGCTGAGGGACCCAGTGGTCGGACCCCCAGCAATGTGACACCTATCCCCTATCATGTGAATAGGAAATAAGTGCTTCTAATGGCTTTAAGTGAAGTATCAGATTGGAAACCGCAATTGACCCATGAACCTTGCCAAGTGCATTTATCCAGGAGGTGGCATTGTACACTAAACGTAAAAGAAATCAGGTGAAAGTCTAAGGGTCAGTTCACACAGAGTTTTTTGCAAGTGGTTTTTGATGTGGAATCCGCCTCAAAATCTGCCTGAAAAACCGCCTCCCATTCTTTTCAATGGGAGTCCCTAGCAGTTTTTTCCGCTAGCGTTTTTTTTCAGTCCCCCAGTGATCAGGAGAACCAGTGAAATGAAAGTCCCCCTTAGGCCTCCTTGTGAATGGAGCGCTAATGCTAAGGTACTGTATTCACACTGTACGTGGCTGCGAGAGCTGTATGAGGTTACATTTTCGGCAACCTCATAGAAGTGAATGGAGCACTGGTTTGAAGGTGCAGCTGACACTCCTTTCACAAGATGTTTTTAGGGGGACTTTCGGTCCCTCATCCTCCTGATTGGTCCCCGGTAATTGAACACTTGGATAAGTTTCCATTATGGCACAACCCCTTTAAAGTGAATTATACAATGTGAAGGTTCCACTGGCCAAACTTATGTAGACACCAGTGGTATTATTTTCAATGCCAACACCCTAAAATACACTGAATGCTGCATTCATGCTTTATACCTTATACACAGCGTAGGCTTCCGTCAACCAATGGGAAAGCATATAGGCTTAAAGTAGCCACTAGGGAAACTGGACATACAATAATAATCAACAAGCTGAGTATAATATGATTTACTTGATGTTTGTATACTGTATAACACACACATATGAGTAGAGAAGGCAGATTTTATTATAGGATTGTGGGTAATGGCTGTGCATATGACATCCAATGTAAACAGTATCTATGCTGCTCTCTTATGGCTTGTGAGTTGACAGTTTTTGCAATGTATTAGTGAATCCAGCTTCAAGCAGCCAGTAGTAAATGAATGCACAAATATCCTCTACAAGCCAAATATATATAGAGGTGTTTGAGAGATGTGGAGCTGGGAGTACAGAGACATTTTTATTATATAATGGTGGAGAAACTGTCTGGGCTTTGAGTTTTAGATGCTTTCAAGTTGTCGATGGCATTTTGTATCTCTAGAGTAGAGATTTCTACTTCTAGATTATCGTAATCACTTGGGGAGATTTCTTACAAAATCATATGGGCAGATAAGTCTTCTGTCGCTCCAAGGTGTCAAGAGTTTTTGGTGGGTTTTTTTTAAACCAAACCAAGAAGTGGATCCAACATTTCCGATTGTTTTTGAATTTGGCTCAAGAAATAGCATAAAAAATTGCATTTTTTGCATATTAAAAAAAAAAAAAAAAAATCCTGCATGTGAAAAACCCCATATGACAAAAATGAAAGAGGTTGTCAACATCACTAAGTAGAAATAATCTTGCTTATGTCTTGGTTACTTTATAATTCAAGACACATAGTTTTGAAGCCATGGAAATAATGGTAAAAAGTTGCAATAGTTGTCAGAAGTCACGTTGTGGCTGCACTCCGTTACATATACAGTCTACAATGGATACGTCCTTTGCATGACTTCAGATGCTACACATCAGTCATCGCAGATAATTACACCCAAAAGGCTCATGTAAATGTAACTCAGTTTTCAAGGTCCCTTGAAGCGTCTGTACTTTCTTTCTGTACAAGGTTCAATGACAAGTTTTAACTATTTTGAGTTTTCTTGCATTCACTGTGCTAGGAACAAAGTTCAGGAAACCTGTACTAAGATCAAAAAAGTCATTGACATGTTGAAA
The DNA here is from genome assembly GCF_031893055.1 of Leptodactylus fuscus. Classification (NCBI taxonomy): domain Eukaryota; kingdom Metazoa; phylum Chordata; class Amphibia; order Anura; family Leptodactylidae; genus Leptodactylus; species Leptodactylus fuscus. The sequence goes on from NC_134268.1 coordinate 89,040,862, forward strand.
CCATATCCGAATATAAAACATAGACATTCAATATTTGCATTGAAACTTGTGACAAAAAGCATTGAAAGGTAAAAATGCAAGTTTGCTCCTCATCCCATAGTAAAATCTAAATAATGACTGCAAACTTTTTTTCGATAAAATGTCCAAAGAAAAAAGTACAGGGCTACCCACATTTATATGCACATGTACAATTCAGTAGTGACTTCTTATGACAAGTATTCTGAAGGCAATTACGGTAGTCGGGCAGAGGAGCCATGACGCTTAAATATTTTGTAAAGAAAACTTGTCACTTTCCTGTATTTAGCCCAAGCCACTTAATACTCCCTGAGGAAAATGTACTGTGTAATCTTCATTTCATTATTTACCTCCTCCTTTCCAACCTTCAGAACCCTGGAATTACCTGCTAATTAATACAGTTGTGACTCACAAGCCATCTGCCAGTGCCAGGAACTTTCTAAAGTCAGTGTTAGAAAATTTCAGTCCCCTACTGCCACTCACCCCCACTAAGCAGGTGGTGTTATCATTTTAATGACACTGACTGAGTGAAGGAGGGTAATGATAGTGACATAGATAGGCATATACAAATGCTCCGCTTTCACATATCCCCCTGGAATCTAAAGCAGCCAGGAATACTGAAGACATGTTTCAGCTAATACGAGGTAATTTCTCAAAAATAAGTGTACTTTTTCAAAGCTGTCGACTCTTTACATAAGTTTATCATATATTTTGCTTGTCACTTGGCCATAATTTATGCGCACCAAACTTTATAAACATGCCAACAACTTCCCTATCAGTATTTAAGGATTTGCCTTGTGAGATAATAAGTGCTTTCAAAGTTTTTAAAACTGAAATATGATGGCAATATGAGCACATTAGTTCAACTGACAGTGACCACTTAGATATTAAAGTTCCACTGATGTCCTGATTTCAGTTCTGGTCCCATGACCTGGGAATCCCCGATTCTGCATTCCTTCCTCTCCCTCTGTGTGTTGGTCACATACTTAGGGGACTGTCTGTCTGTCTTAGTTCATTAGCTAATCAGATACCCTTCTGTGTCAGTATCAGTCCTCTTCAAGTATGTCACCAATGATTGTGGCTTTGGGGCTTTCTGGACCAATGCTGAAATTGGGACATTGGTGGAGTTTTTATAATAAGGGCTAGTTCATACGGGGGCAAGGAGACGAATTTTGACAGCGGATTTCGCCTCAAAATCCACCTCCATACAATGGTGGTCTATGGAGACCACTAGCGTTCTTTTTTCCGCTAAGATAAGATAAGATAATCCTTTAATAGTCCCACCTTGGGGAAATTAAAGCGGCATGTTGCGGGCTACCCTTTCTTCAGGCAGATTCCACGGCTCGCTGAGCTGTGGTTTCCGCCTAGTGGCAGCAATTCATTTGAGCCAACTATGGAGGGAGAAGCAGCGACCACGATGGTCGTGGCAGGCGAGTTTTGACCCGAGAGTGATGCGGCTCCCCGTTACTCCAGTGAATGTTGCAGTTCAGTGCACATGCTTGGCTACCACTTTATTCACCTCTATAGGAATGAAGGAGATTGCCCTTTTCAGAAGTCCCATAGAAGTGAAAGGAGCAGAGGCTAAGTATGTGCACATGCTCTCAGCAAACCCCCATTTTCATCATTGCTGAGGGTCCCAGCAGTCAAACCCCTAGCAATTAAACACTTATCTCCTATCCTTTGGAATAAGTGTTAACTGTGGGAATCCCCTTTCTATTCAATTTAAATGTATCTAGGCCACTTTTTATCTCAACACACAGCTCTTTTTTTTATGAGATGTTTGACCTCGAATGGGGAAGCGACTGCGTGCATGCTTAGCCTACAGCTCTATAAAGGCAGGAGAGCAGAATCCCTGTCCTTGCAATTGGTATATAGGGGATAACTTTAAAACTTGTTACAACCTCTTTAAGGACTCATGCCAATGGCAGATCATTGTGCATGAATACCACACGCCACGTTTGTGTTACTGTATGCACACAAATACTCCTGAGCAGCAATGCGAATGGAATCTGGCGGAACATGCCACACTTTCATATATCTGTCAAATTGGCAGCATATGGTGGTACAGCAAGGGCCAATACATGAAATGGTTGTGTGAAACTATAATGTGGCCATGCGCATGAACTCTTGGGTGTTAAATTATCAAAATGCGATAAAGGTGAGTCTAAATACTTTTGGAATGCCCTGTATATAATTTACTAGCCTTTTCCCCACAACTTCAACTTGCTCTCAAGATGTCCTGCTGCTGAACTTGTTCCTCACGCTGTGCCTGTGATTGTTCCGGCATTTCAGCAGCTTGGTGGGACACCATATAATGAGCTTGTTGTTGGCGTCGATGATCCGCCTGCTCCTGCGTTTCAGCAGTTTTCAAGCTGGCCTGCCGCTGAACTTGTTCCTCGCATCATGGCTGTGATTGTTTCGGCATCTCAGTAGCTCGCTGGGAAGCCATATAATGAGTGTGTTGTTGGAGTCGATGATCCTCCTTACCTCCGCTTGAGAACTATGTTGACTTCTGGCTCCCTTCATTGCTCTCATTGTTTTAGAATTTTGCAACAAATTAGATTTTCTTTTTCCTGGCATGTTTAAAATTAGCAAACTGTCAATTTGGATTAAAGGTATTTTCACATCCAGTGTGTTAGCACTGGAGCAAATCAGATAATATGCAATTGTGTGTACACAATGGACTCAGGATTAGCTGTGTGTTTCCATAGAGAGATAACAGACCAGGCTTTATCAGCCTGCTGCCAAGAGCAGTTTAATATAGTATGTGAACATAAATTCATAACAGTCATGAAGCCGGGATAAAAAAGTAGCCTGTGTGTTAATCAAGGTTACAAACTATCTATGTGCCAAATTTCATTCAAATCCATTCAGCCGTTTTTGAGTAACCCACAAACTTTCACATTTATAATATTAGTAGGATAGGATAGGATCTAATGACTTACCTGCTTTATTTAATCTCCAGTTTCTCTCTCTCTCACTGAGAGAGTATGGGAAGAATATGCAAATATGTCTCTCAAGATGTAAACAGGGAGACGGTGCCTCTGTTATGCTGCCCTCTATGGGAAGCACCCTGAACATCATGCCTGACTTTCCCAGAAGTCTTTACTGCATAATGCGGGGTTATAACCAAATCAATTTCTCAGCTACGGACGGCACCATTTCTGTCTGGTTGGACTTCATCAGCGCAGCCTAGAGAGAATTTATTTGGTAGAAGTGAGAGGCTGAGAGACCAGATTATGGGGATAATGTCTATCCTTAGGGAGAGACCACCTTTGCAGTGGAGCAACTATGGCTGTATAAGTCTCCACACACCTGAGAAGGTGGTCTCTCCCTAAGGAGGGACGTTATCCCCATAATCATTGAGAGAGCAAATTTATAGTTAAATCACCATGGTTAAATATCTATGCCGTACAACTTTCTACGCATTTCTGTCAATACTATCTTTGTGGGTGGATTTGTTTCTAATATCATGTAACACAATCTTAACCGTTAGAGTAAACTCTAAAATGACTCACAAGTGTAACATGATAAATAAACAATATAAAATAGTCACAGCACGTTACTGGAAAAGTAGCAGAAGTATAGGAGTACTAAAGGTTTCTTTGTGTTTCCACCATTTTTCCTTCTCCAGTCCCCATCTTTTATCACTACAGATAAATGATTAAACTTGACCCCTTCCCACTGGTGACATTTTTCAATTTTCGTTTTTGACTCCCCTTCCAAACACCATAATCTTTTTAATTTGTTTTCCATTTACAGAGCCATATTAAGGTTTTATGTTCGCAGGGCAAATTATTCGTCATAATGGTACCATATATCTTTACAATGTACTGGGAAGCTGGAAAAAAAACTCTGAATTGGGTCTAATTGGAGAAAAAGTGGACTAGTGCGACTTTCTTACAGGTTTAGTTTTTACGGCGTTCACTCTGCAGCCAAAATGACATGTCACCTATATTCTATATTTTGGTATGATTCTGGGGATACCAAATTGATATAGTTTTATTTATATTTTAACCCCTTAACAAAAATCCAAAACTTTGGGGAAAAAAAAAAATTCTTAAAATCGCCATATTCTGATACCCGTGTACAGGAATGTGTAGGGCATCTTTTTTTAGCGGGGCCAGGCGCACTTTTTAGTTATATAACTTTGGCTAAATTCTATCGCTTTGATTATTTTGTATTCTAATTTTTATTGGAGGCAAAACAGTGAAAAAACAGCGGTTCGGCACTTTTGATTTTTTATGGCAGGTTGCATAAATTAATGGCAGACAAGATTGGGAGTCTTCAAGAGACTTGTGGCTGTCATACCAATGGGATGCTGGCCCCTGAAAATGGCGCCTAGGTCAGGTTTGACCAAGATGACAGAGGGGGTAATGGCCGCAATCTGCTTTATAATATAGGAGCTGAGCGACTGCCATATGTAATTACCCGACATCCCCCATCCTATTACGGCAGAAGTCGGGAAGGGGTTAAAGGGAATCTGTCAAAACAATTTGCAATATAACCTGCAGCCAGCATGTTGCAGTGCAGAAGCAGTTGAGCAGATTTTTAGGCTTGCTCATTCTGTGTTGAAAATTCAAGGAGGTGGATCTATCAGTCATTGACAATGAGGCATACAGAGTTAGCTGTCAATCACTGATAGGACCATCTCCTTGACTTAGCATAGAAAGAGCAGACATTTCAATAGATAAATGACTTTATACTCAACCATTTTCCCAAAAATCTATACATCAATCTGCTCTACTCCACCTGTTCCATTACATGCTGCCTGCATTTTCCAGGTGACAGGTTCCCTTTGAGACCTTATGCTATACACCATTGGTTCAACGTCATGCTAGAATGCTAAAAAAAAAAATTCTCGCTTGTGTTTGATTATGTTGCTAAACCATAGACTGTTGTAGCCAGGAGACAGTTCAGCGTATCCATCAAAAATGATGCTCATAGCTACAGGGCTCGCTGAGAAGCACTAATCTATTTCACCAGTGGATCATTTCATGAGAAATTGGTTAGATCTTTTATTGTGTTGAGGGTGTTATCAGTAAATGCTCCAGACCACCCAGTACTTCATAGGTCCTACACAGTTAGTGTCTAGGAAATGGGTGGTGGCAAATAGTAGAATGCACCAAATTAATTCAAGATGTATACCATAAAGAATAAAAATGTATGAATCATAGTTAGCCTGGTGTGCCAGGTATCGTGCAATATGCACTATTTTTTTTTTAAATATTAAGAATTTTATTAAGGTTTTGTTTAAAGGGGTATTCCCATCACGCTTGTTCACCAATCTGCAGGCTGTGTGCTCTCTTCAATTCCTGGTTTTCTCGGCACATTGGTGGGCGGGGTTTCACATGCTCTGCTATGTTTGCAGTCGGTAATGAGGGATTGGTTGTAAATGAATTACCACAGTATGAAGCAGATGCAGAGGCTGATGTAGCAGAGCTGGATTTGAGTCAGTTTGTAATACATATAGAGGTACTGCACTCCCTATCTCAGCCCTTATCAGGCAAATTCAATTAAACCGACTGATAAGTGGAAGGGCAGGAGATAAGAGCTCAGAAATCCCGGAGCTCTCACCTCCCCCTCCTCTATCTGAGGAGCTCCGTTGCTTGTCTGTGTCAGAGACACAAACAGCTCAGAGCTGCTCCCAGGACTCAGCCCCTCCCTCTCCCCCCCCCCCCCCCCATAGCAGGTTGCTATTTCACTTGGGGACTGAGCAGATAAGCCCGTGGTCATAGAAATATACATCATGTAAATAAGAGAAAGAAGAAAAAGTGGTAGTAGGAAGAAGCGAGAGAATAAAGGTCAAGAGGACACCAAGAGGAGGACAGACTGGAACGCCGCAGCGCGGTTAAAATGGTTCCAAAGCAGATTCTCCGTGCTACATATAGGTAAGAACAACATTCACTATTTTAGCAAAATTTTCATAACTCATAAATTCATTAGTACACTGTTAATGAAACTACATGGTGTGACTCCAGACAAAAGATAAGTGAAAAAGACTTTTTTATTCTGCTGACATTTTGGCGTAGTGTAGTAACATGGAGTATGATCTCCTTGCATCTGCCCTGCTTTTATATCTCTCCTAATTATAGATACATAACTGACCCCTTTAGGCCGGGGCCCCAGGTAGAGTAAACATCGCAATTTTGCTACAGCGGAAACACCCTGGCAAAAACCAAAACGTTTTACAGTACCTGCGAAGTGAATGGGATTCTTGCTAATCCCATCCACACATTGCAGAAAAATATCTGCAGCAGACAAGCTGCGATTTCAAAAATCGCTGTATTTTTGTATAAATGAAGTGCTCTTCACAGAAGGTCCACAGAGTTTTTCTCCTACGGACTGTCTGTGAAAAGGGCTTCAGGAAAAAATGCAATACATTCTCTGCCACAGTTTTTTTCTGCAGCACTTTTTGGCTGCAGCTCACAACGTGGGGCCTTAACCTGAGGGTGCTATTACATGTGCTATTTTTTCTACATCAATGAAAATGATCAAAAACAATTATTGGGAATGAGCGTTCCTAGGATGGCTTCTCACCATTGATTGGTCTGTATAAATGTGCAGCACTTTTCTTTCCGTATGTTTCATGCGGAAACCACACGGACCTCATTATAGTCTAAGGGTTCTGCGTATTTTCTCAGTAACCGCTTTTCTATACGTATAGGTTTCTGTTCATGGGGTCCCAAAGTGGACTCCCCAAACGGAGACCTGAACGCAGATGTGAATTGGGCCTGAAGCCATATAATGAGAATTACTCCTAATGTTTATTTCAGATGGTGGGCACAACCACTGTGTAAGTAGAACGTTACATCTGTAAACTTTGTTTCCATATGGTAAAAAAGTTGCAAGCGACATTGCAAGACAATCCAAACAAATTCAGTTAGGGGGCGTTCACACTACTGTCGGTGTCCGACAGCTAGTGTCTGATGCTAATGTCTGTTCAAAATCTTGTGCAGACATTAGCAGCGGACTCTAGCTGTGTCCGTGAGATTTTACATTGATTTAAATGGACATCGGGTGCGTTCTTTTACTGTCTGTGGGTGTCCTTAACTGTCCGTTCCCAAAGATGTCCGACTTTTCAAGCAGACAGCAAAACCAAACATGTAGGTTTTTGCTGTCCGCTTAAAAGATAATCTGTTTTCGCTTAGCTCAAACAGCAGCACAAGATGCAATATTCCTGCCCCTGTGTGCTGTTGGGACAGGTGGAATTTTTAATTAGCTAACAGAACTTTCCCCTATTAGAGGTGGAGAGACCTCCTTCCCCCCTTGGTTAGTCCAAGCATATAAAAATATACATTAATACCAAAATACAATAATAAATGGGAGGGAGCCTTGTGCTGTTGTTTGGGCTAAGGGAAAACAGATTATCTTCATAATCTTCCATTCCCCCTACGCCCAACAGCAGCACAAGATGGGGATATAGCAAGTATAACCCCTACTAGGGTGGGTGGTCTTGGCAGGCCGATGCCAAGACAGAATGCCCAAAGGCTACAGAATCCATAGAGCGCCAGTCCAACCTATAGTGTCTGGCAAAGGTCAACTGCCATCTCCAGGAGGCAGCGGCACATATCTGCTCCAAGGAAAGAGAACGTTGACACCGCTCTAGTAGAGTGGGCACAAACGAACTCCGGCACAGGAAGGTCCTGGGCGTGAAGGGAGCAGATGATGGCTTCCCTGATCCATCTTGACAGGGTTACTTTTGATGCTTTGACGCCACTGTTGTGGCCAAAAACATTAATTAGCAGATTCTCCGACCTTCGGAAAGAAGCTGTGCGATCCAGGTAAATACGTAATGCTCTGACCAAGTCCAGTTTGTGCATCCTTTCCTCCCACTCAGAAGTGGGAGAGGGAAAAAAGGCCGGTAAGGAAATTACCTGATTTATATTATGTAGTAGGTACCTTTAGCAAGAATCCCTGGACGAACCTTAGTTGTACCCTATCAGCGAAGAAGGTAATAAAAGGTTCGGAGGCCGCCAGGGCCTGTAACTCTCCAATCCTCTTGGCGGAGGTTATTGCCAACAGGAAGGTAACTTTGTAAGACAGGTATTTCCAATCCACTTCAGTCAAGGGTTCAAAGGGGGGAGCGCAAAGCCCCTGTAGAACCGCAGCCAGGTCCCACTTAGGGACCGGAGGCTGTACCTGGGGGCGGAGCCTAGCGGCCCTTCTGAACTGCTTGATTAGAGGATCTTGTGATAACCGGGTCCCTAGGAGAGTGGAAAGAGCTGAAACCTGAACTTTCAGGGTGGCTGGTGATAACCCTTTCTCCAGGCCATTTTGTAGGAATTCCAAGACGGACTCGATGTCAGAGTTGCGCTGTTTATCTGCACACCAACTCTAACATATCCGGGAGATCCTTTGATAGCTCCAATTAGACCCCACATCCTGGTGAGATGGTGAAAGATGTCCTGATTTAGGGACCATTCGCCTGACGTCACTAGGCCTCTGCTGAGCTGATCCGCGAGGATATTCAGTCGACCTTGAATGTGAACTGCTGACAACTGGGACAGGTTTCTCTCTGCCCAGGAAAATATCAGGTTGGTTACCTGCAGGAGAGAGGGGGATCTGGTACCCCCTTGCTTGTTGATGTATTGGACTGCTGTTAAGTTGTCCGTCCTTACTCTCACAACTTGTCCCTGCAGGTGGGGTGCAAATGTCAGAAGTGCACGGTGAACTGACGTAAGCTCACGCCAATTGGATGATTGCGCTCTCTCCAGCTGGTTCCAGGTACCTCGTACCGGGGTCTCCCCTAGATGTGCTCCCCAACCTTTGAGGGAGGCATCTGTGGTCAACAGGGCCCAGGAGGTCTGGACCGTGGACTTCCCATCTTGGAGATGGGACCACCAAGCCAGTGATCGATGGGTTCTGATCGATAACTGGATACGCTTCTGTAGTCCCGAAGGACTGTGGTTCCAGACTCTCAGGATCTTGCACTGTAAGGGGCGCATGTTCCATAAAGCCTATGGAATTGCCTCGATGGCTGCGGACATGAGACCTAGGACCTTCATGGCCGTCCTGATAGTAACCTTCCGGGTAATGGATAGGTGATGGGCCGCTCGACCAATCTTCTCCTTCCGAGGAGGAGGCAGGGAGATCATCATGCTGAGAGAATCCAAAATAAATCCCAGGAATTGGATCCGGGTAGATGGAACCACTACTGACTTCTGCCAGTTTATTAACCAGCCCAGCTCGTTTAGGAAAGCCACTGTGGAATCCAACTGTGTGGCGAGGACCTCCCTTGACCGGGCTTTTAGGAGCCAGTCGTCTAAGTACGGGACTATGAAAATCCCTTGGAGACGCAGGGCGGCTGCGACCGGAGCCACTACCTTTGTGAAGGTGTGGGGAGCCGAGGATATGCCGAATGGGAGGGCCGTAAACTGGAAATGAGAGAGCTTTCCGTTTAGGTATACAGCAATTCTTAGGAATCTCCTGTGAGGAGGATAGATGGGTACGTGGAGATATGCGTCCCTTAGATTCAAAGTGACAAAGTAGTCTCCGGTCTGCAGAAAAGGGAGGATCGATCTGATGGTCTCCATATGGAACCGTACCTTGTGGATGAATCGATTCAGCTATCTGAGATCGATGATCATGCGCCATCTGCCTGATGACTTGTGTACTAGGAACACCGGAGAGTAGAAACCTTGACCGAGTTCTGAACGGGGAACTAGTTCCAAAGCGGCTTTGTCCACGTACTCCTGGACTGACTTTTCTAGATGAAGTTGTCTGGTGCCCTGAAGAGGGCGGGTTCTTACATACTTACATACTTGGTGGTAGTGAGGAAAAACTTATTTTTTACCCGTCTCAGATCACTTGTAGGACCCAGGGAACCTGAATGAGATGGGACCAAGCGGACCTATGTTGAGAAAGGTGACCGCCTACTGCTGCCGGAACACGGGGGGAGGGGGCGGGATAGTCAGAAGGATGTTTTTTTCTGAGGGTCACGGGAGGACCCACGACCTCCGCCTCTGGACTGGGAGCCAGGGCGCCTTTGTCCTCGAGAGCTTCCTTTGGGAAATCCACGGCCACGAAAGGAAGATCTCTGTCTACCACCGGAGGGCTGAGGGACGTTCTTCCCCTTCGAATCTGAGAGGCCCTCCATTATTCGGTCTAATTCCTTCCCAAATAGTTTCCCTGGTTCAAACGGAAGGGCACAAAGACTAAACTTGGAGGCGTTATCTGTTCTCCAAGGTTTCAGCCATAGGGGGCGCCTGGCCGTGGTAGCTAGAGCCATGGCCCTGGATGCCAACTTTGTTTGGTAAAAGGTCTCTTCAGACAGGTAGTCGACCATCAGAGATATATCTGACATGGATGTCAGAAGGTCATCACGTTGAATTCCTGAGTCAATGTTTTTCTCCAGGGAAGAAAGGTAAGCCCGGAGTGTTGCCACCACTTTGCTGGCAGAAATCCCTACCGAAGCTTGGGCAGAGGAGGTCACATAAACTCGCCTCAGCGAGCCCTCCACTCGACGGTCCATAGAATCTTGCAAGTTGAACCTGTCTTCTGCAGAGACTACCGTACCCTTTGACAATTTGGCCATGGCCATATCCACTCTAGGGGAAACCCCCAGGATCCCTGCTGGGCTTCGGAGATGGGAAAGAGGGACTTGAAATGCCTGTAAGGGTTGAAAGCTTTCTCCGGGCGTCTCCATTCAGCCTCCATCCTACGGACCAGGTCTGAACTAGCCCTGAATGACTTGGATCTTCTAGCTGATTCCTCGTCTCCGTCACAGTCTTTAGACCTGATGGTTTTCATCAACCTGGGCATCTTTTCAATTGGGAAGACTGGTTTCTCAACTTCCTCTATTTCTTCCTCCGAGGAAATTTCGCCCACTATGTGGAGGTCCTCCAGAGGGGGGAGAGACACCTGGCGGGGCTGTATCCACGGTCTTTTTGCTAGGTGCATGATAGACTCCTTCACCTCACTCATAGATTGCTCTATGAATTCTTTGACCCAGCCGACAACATCCCCAAGGGGTGTGTCTTCTGATGGGGGCCCTCTGCAACCACAGCAGCACTGGTATTCGTAGCCATCAGGTAACGGGATCACGCACTTCCTGCTGGCTACGTGCTTACGTTTGGAGGATGCCTTTCTCCTAGGAACCACGGAGGAGGAAGAGGAGGACATCTGGGAGAGCAAAACAAATATTAATAACTCATCCAAGAAATAAGCCCCCTCCCCCCCATACCCGAGCTACATACGCCAAAATGCACCGCAGGGGCAACACAGATTTGCTAAGAAGCGACACAGTAGGCAGAGCTTGTGCACAAAAGTGAACAAGCATAGCTCTAAGGGCATTGGGGGTTTAAATAGCCCAGGAGGAGGTGGGGGCGGGGCTTACCAAGACCCCGCCCCCTCTAACCCTACAAATCTCCCTTCTCCAGGCAGCTGCACAAGTTCGCCAGAGGAGGAGAGAAGGGTGAGAGGGACAAAACCCAAAATCCCCTCAGACTAGGAGAGAGAGGAAAACAAAAGGAGCCTCTGATAAAAATCCGGGCGAGAGTTGCGCCGCATCGCAACTGTGCATGCGCGGGCTCAACCCGGAAGTGGAAGCTGGGCGGAGCAACGTCAGTGCCCGGCAGTACATGAATTCTGCATGGAGTGCGGAGAAGAAACTTTCCCCCCTTCCCCCCCACCGCGTGAGAGTAGCCGGTGCAGTGGAGAGCCGGAGGAACACAGTGGAACATGAAGATGTCCCCTGACTCCGAACTCCCCCAGGGGGGAGAGGAGGAAGACACCGGGAACAGGTAAGAGAACTGGGGGAGAGGCAGAGACACCTCCCCACCACCACCTGTCCTGTCACACAGGAGAGAAAAAAACACAGGGGGGAAGGAGGTCTCTCGGCCTCTTATAGGGGAAAGTTCTTTTCGCTAATTAAAAATTCCACCTGTCCTAACAGCACACAGGGGCAGGAATACCCCATCTTGTGCTGCTGTTGGGCGTAGGGGGAATGGCTTATTTCCATAGGAAACCTTGACTTTTTGTGCTAATCCGACAATTTTATCACAATTCACGAGTGATTCCGTGTTGGCCAGGCCTTAAACCAAAATACTAAACATAGGATGGCAAAAACCGCAGCCTGCAATTTGCTCATGAGTTAATATTTTCTAACGCTACCGGATTTTTCTAAAAATACATATATCTTTTAGATTTCCCTGTTCTTAACACCTCATTAGAAGAACAAAGAGGATATCTGGGGTTTAGATCTGAAAGGGTTTCAGGATCGCACAACTAATGTTTTTTGCAGAAGTGACAGCATGCGCCAGCTCAAGATTTGTTACTCCCCCCCTCCTCAGCCAATCTTTGCTACAAAGCAGCTGCTGGCCTCTTTAATTCCAAGAACAGGAGAAAGGAAACTCAATTTTTTTATGATTTTATCCACATAATAAGAGGTGATTAGAGCAAGGTTTCAATCGGTTAAAGGATTCCCCCAGGCAAGGTCCTGTCCCACCAGCACATATAGCATGGCCTAGCTGACACAGAGGTGACTCCAGAATTCGGTGGAAGGGACTGCAGTATGATGCTGCAGATGAGCACCAGCGGTTGCCATGGAGATCTCTAATACAGCTGAATTTCAAAGAAAGGCCACTTGCAGAAGCACGGGAGCACAGCAGAAATTTAATGAAAACAAGCAGAATGCAGAGAAGCCCCCGAATTAAAGTCCCAGATGGAGTTCGTGACCATTCCCTATTATTTTTGTGGCTTGAATAAATAAAGCAATAAAAGTAGTCAAAAAAATATTAGGGCATGCCAGTAGGGAGCAAAAAGGTCATAAATGCATATTAATGGAGTCATCAAGGGGAACGTGTCTATGTTAAAAAGCCAGGAGGCTGAATGGTGGCCTGTTATTCAGCAGGGCTCACTTCATGCCTCTGGGGTTTAGCGAGCGCCTTGGGATTTGTTGGAAACATATGCGCTGCTGTTGATGATTGAAAAATTACCACCACAATTAGTCATGGATGGCTGCAGGCAGGACCCCAAAGGCTGCGGACAATGTGATTAAATCCATGTATGTGACAATTAACTCTCCTGCAGGTTTATTCACAGAGGGTGTTGTTTTATGGAAGAAGGGAGGGCTGGGGAGGGGGACAGGACAGCATAATGCAGCAGAATGGATATGATACAGCTGGCTCAATCAATTTTCATCTGACACTGAATTAATCACACTCAGATTAAACCCATTCTCACAGTCCCTTCTCCGCAGCCTGTTCTTCCAGTTTGAGGTTTTTTTTGTTAGTGAAAACATGAAAGCGTGACAGATTAAATTCTTAGTCAGTGTGTAGTTTTTAAAGAAAACACAAATCCCACAAGCAAATCCATTTTTTGCTGACTTTTGGTGGTCTCAGGATCAATTATTTAGCAAAGAATCGACAGAATTCACATATTTTGTTACCAGGAATTCCCTCTTGTATCACAGTTGAGTAACCCAGAATATATATTTGTCTAGTTACCAGCAAAAGGACCAGCGGTGTGTATCAGAGGTGTGTCAGGGCTGAGCTGACAGATTCCTCTGCTTGTTTTATCACTCTTACGTTGCGCTCTCATGGAAATCTTTCAATGCGTGATTATTTTTTGCTAAATTATCTCAGCAGAAATAATTAAAACTCTCAGAGGAAGCATGAAGACATTTCAGTTGTCATACTAATGTCTGTGAGCGAGGATCTGCACAAATATTGACTATGTAGTAAAGTTTAGTTACATTACACCCAACTCCTGGGATTCGGTTTCAACGTATGCCATTTAAAAACTTCTAAAAGTCTAGATCAAAAATTGCTGCCGGAGACTGCTTGTATTTTCACTCTGTACAAGGAGGATGTTATACTTTTTCTGATCTGCACTATGTGTACAGTAATAGATTATTGGATATTCTAAAAATGATGCATTAAGAAATGAAATTCCCCCAAAAACCCTTTTATTAAAAATGAACATAGCCTTAAAACAAGGCTGAGAATAGACGGGTGATGAGTTGACTGTCGTCCCTCCGAGGTCAGCTGTTGCAAAGAGGTCGTATTGTGTTCATCATTTACAAGGCACACCTTGTTGTTGTGGCTGTTCCTGGTATTACAGATTCACCCTGTTTAGGAGACTGGAACATATTGTGACAAGCATTGTAGCCTGGCACAATAGGGGGTTGAGCTGTATGGAGCAGTGTAAACAATGAAGGGGATGTGGCCCCTTACTACAGCTATTTGCTGGGGGTATTGAGTCGGTCCCCCACTAATATAATATTTTTATGAAACTTTTTTTTTGCATTACAGAAACAAAACAACCCCCACCCCCTTTACACACTCACTGCTCAATCCCCAGCAGGAAACCCCCCCCCCCAATTTAAGAGACATACAGAGATAGTAACAAAACCATATATCATAAAGTGCATTACTAACAGTCAGTACTAAGACTGCATAGCAGACCAACTGTGCAGAGGAGAAGGGACAAAGCCATATCATCTGACATGCATATCCCCACATTTCTACCTCAAACCCAATGCGGCACTAGCCCATGTAATATTTGGCCCACTTCAAAGGAAAGCCCTGGGGTGTCTATCCACAGAACCCATATTTTTTCAAATTTTTGTTCGTATTTTGATTGAAATAGACCCTTTTCTCCAGTCTGTGGAATGCTACCAAAATGTCCCCCTTATAAATCTGATAATGCAGCAGAATGTTTGTATGTTTGATAGAACAGAGTAGTACAAGGAAGTGAGAATCCATGTTACTGCCATGCAGGTCCCCGTATGTGTGCCGTCACCATATATTGTGCATAAGGGCATCCTTTATGTCTAGCAACAAAAAAAAGATATACTGCATATGTTGTTGTCAAGTGAAATAGCAGGTATATATTACGGAGTTCACCATATGGGATTAATAACACTATTTTTGGATAGTGGTAATTTACATGGGGATAGGACCTGTCTGGTTTTTTTTTGTTTGTTTGTTTGCATTATGTATTTTTTATATATAAAGGAAGGTTTACCTTTTTATTATTCGCTTGTTTATTAGTGTGTGTTTTCACTATGTTTGTGGTTTTTGTTTTACGTTTATAACACGTCCCACAAGGGGACTTGAAGCTGGGATCTCAGATCCTCAGTGCAATGTTATTCAATAGATAGTATTATAGAACATTTCACATTTGTTCCTATTGGAACTATGCAAAGCAGTCAGGAGGCCATGGCCTGGCCAGTCGGACTTGGCCTGTCAGCCCTTGGACCCCCCGCAATAAGAATCGGGGTTCTGAGAGGTGATGGGGGGAGGGAGGTATACAGTCATGGCCAAAAGTTTTGAGAATGACACAAATCTTCTATTTTCACATGATCTGCTGCCCTCTGGTTTTTCTGTGTGTTTGTCAGATGTTTTTATCTCATACAGAAATATAATTGCAATCATATTATGAGTAACAAAAGCTTATATTGACAGTTAGAATGAGTTAATGCAGCGTTGCAATATTTGCAGTGTTGACCGTTCTTCTTCAGGACCTCTGCAATTCTCCCTGGCATGCTCTCAATCAACTTCTGGACCAAATCCTGGCTGATAGCAGTCCATTCTTGCACAATCAATGCTTGCATTTTGTCAGAATTTGTAGGTTTTTGTTTGTCCACCCGTCTCTTGATGATTGACCACAAGTTCTCAATGGGATTAAGATCTGGGGAGTTTCCAGGTCATGGACCCAAAATCTCTATGTTTTGTTCCCTGAGCCATTTAGTTATCACCTTTGCTTTATGGCAAGGTGCTCCATCATGCTGGAAAAGGCATTGTTGATCGCCAAACTGCTCTTGGAGGGTTGGGAGAAGTTGATCTTGGAGGACATTCTGGTACCATTCTTTATTCATGGCTGTGTTTTTAGGCAAGACTGTGAGAGAGCCGATTCCCTTGGCTGAGAAGCAACCCCACACGTGAATGGTTTCAGGATGCTTTATAGTTGGCATGAGACAAGACTGGTGGTAGCGCTCACCTCGTCTTCTCCGAATAAGCTGTTTTCCAGATGTTCCAAACAATTGAAAAGGGGATTCATCAGAGAAAATGACTTTACCCCAGTCCTCAGCAGTCCACTCCCTGTACCTTTTGCAGAATATCAGTCTGTCCCTGATGTTTTTTCTGGAGAGAAGTGGCTTCTTTGCTGCCCTCCTTGAGACCAGGCCTTGCTCCAAGAGTCTCCGCCTCATGGTGCGTGCAGATGCACTCCATCTGCCTGCTGCCATTCCTGAGCAAGCTCTGCACTGCTGGTAGCCCGATCCCGCAGCTGAAACACTTTTAAGAGACGGTCCTGGCGCTTGCTGGTCTTTCTTGGGTGCCCTGGAGCCTTTTTGTCCGCTGTAAACCCCGGGAAACCGGACAGCAAACGGCTTGCGAGCGGTCAGCTTTAAAACCCATTCATTTAAATGGGTATTTAAAGGTGACCGCCCTTGCGCGTTTTCAGCCTCTCTGCCTGGTGTCCGTTTTTTTTCCACGGACACAAAATCCTACATGTAGAGCTTTGTGTCCGTGGAAAAAAAATGGACACCAGGCGGAGAGGCTGAAAACGTACACGGGTGGTCACCATTAAAAACCCAAATTCGACCGCTCGCAAGCCGTCTGCTGTCTGGTTTCCCCGGAGTTTACAGTGGACACCCTGGGGTGGACAGCATCGGCAGTGTGAATGCCGCCTTAGCGTCCAACTAAAAATTGCATTATTTAGTCCCAGTATGTTACTGTGAGGCTTATTACGATGAGTGACTTTGCAGTATTTTAATCTTACATCAAATGTTTTTATGCAGTCCTTGTGATCTAATAGCTATATAATTAAAATATATTGACTTGTCTATCTCATTCCCTAACTGTGCTTATATATAATCATGTTAGATTTATATCACATTTACATGTATACCATCAACACCATCTTGGCTAAAACTAGAATCACAGATGTGGCTCAGCCCTCATGGGAGGCTCGGATGACATTAATTGCTGATGCAGTGACAAGGCTAGCATAGAGAGATTCACAATTATTTCCATCCATCTGACATTGCAAAGTTGACATCAGGGCGATTTGTTGTTCCTGGCTCTTTGTCTGGTGATCTGGGGTTTTCTTGATGATATTCTTCAAATCCTTCCCTCTAATGTAAGGACACCATAAAACATTACAAGGTGTTAAAGAGAAACTCCCAGTATGTGACCAACGTTAGAGTCTCCAACTCCTTCAAGTCATCCATCGGGGGATATTTATTGTTAAATTTATTCCAGATATCTGGGGTGACAAAGTCGCAAACTCCAGGATTATGACTTTTGCAATGCCACTTGCAACAATAATTGAAAGTAAATGTGGCGTGGGATTTGTGCTATATTTAATATAATCTATGTTGGTTTACTGACGCGAGTGATCAGTAAAATCAACTTCAGCTACAAGTGGGTGTAGATTTCAGGCACACAGCCTGGCCGAGCTATACACTAGTCTTCATAAATATGCCCAAATGTCTCATGTGGACAGGAAGCCATTTTCTCTATTCACTCTTAATAGACTCACATTGAGACTCATAGGAATGACTACATAAACAGACTTACTGTCCACACATAAGACACAGTATGAGTTGGAGAGCCTGATTACTGGTCACATGAGAAACAATTACGTAACAGGGAATTCTCCTTAAAGGACTAGCTTGGCAGTGTACTGTTTGTCTAAGAAACTATAGTTGTCAAGAGCAACATGGTGGTTCAGTAGTTGGCATTGCAGCCTTACAGCGCTGGAGTCCTAGGTTTGAATCCTGCCAAGGGCAAAACATCTGCAAGGAGTTTGTATGTTCTCCCTGTGTTTGTGTGGATTTCCTCCCATACTGCAAAGGCATACTGATAGGTAAAAATGTACATTGTGAGCCCCTATATGGGGCTCACAATCTAAATTAAAAAAAAAAAAAGAAACTATAGTTGACATGAGAAATTTATGCGATCATTGTGTTCTCACATATTTTTAATGATAGACTATTGGGGCTGATTTCTGAAAGCGTCTTAATAAAACCAATCTCAGTTCACCTTCTGTTTTTAAGACCTCTAGTAAAAAATTAAAGCGGTGCTGTAACTGATTCCTAAGGCAACAAAGGCAGTTCTTATAGTTTTCTAATTTTATCATCTTACGTTTTGATAACATGACAAGTTACAGATACAGTAGACTTCATGGGTGAGTGTTGAAGTTGAGTGTCAGCCATATTTGACATACTTGATTTACACTACAGCAAACACATATCATATGATATCACATATCATATTCTCAGTAAAAATATATTTCATTAGTATTATTATTTTCCAATTGCAGCATGTAAAACCCACAATACAATAGATCAGATTATTTGTTTCTGCAATGATAAATTAGCCATAAAATTATTAATTTGCAGGTTCTCAAGCAAATAATGTACATGACCTACATGCTGTAACTGTTATATACCACATCCACATATATAATATGGAATATAATAATAATAATCACAATCCACCCCCCAATATGTGCATGATGAAGCACTCAGTGTTGGGTCTACCAGTGGCCAAAGGTTGGTTGGCACAAAACAACCAAAAGATAGTTGGCACACATTCTTTTTATTAATAGTGAAGCATTTCTGAGGTATAACACCTTTTTCTTCAGATCAATATAGTTAAAATCAGTTTATAGACATTATTTATTGTAATGAAAACCAGGAGAGTAACCAGGAGTACCACTTACCAAAATGGGGGGGAAAAAAAATGGCGATTTTCCCTAACAAATACTGAGGCATGTATGGTAGTTCAGACCATTGATGACAGAGTCCGCTTAGATATACCAATATATGCTGTTAAATACACTTCTGTGATTTTATAGACAATCATCTTGGCTATCTCATACAAAAATTTGACTTGTAAATATTTAGCGTATGATTTTCCTGGGGGAAAAAAAGACAGCATCATCCAGCTCATCAAATTGCCAAACTGCATTGCGTGTATGCCATGACAGTTGGAAAATATGAAATAAAGTCCATCTATCCATTCAAAATCCAATAGGTGGACATCCAGGCAAAATAACTGTCAAGTCGGCTCATCACAAGGTCTTTTAGTTCTGGTACGACAAATATGGCACTGGAGGTGGCTCATACACTTCATAATAGTAAGATCACAGACGTCCATACAAGCATTGCATGTTACACAAGTCTTGAACGGTGGTCCGAAAAAAATTAAGAAGCCTCAAATTCAATATTCTCATAAGAAGCATCAGCTCAAGTTTGCAGAAATGTATGAAAAGTAGACTGTGGAAGACTAGAAACAGAATAATTTGTATAGATGAGACAAAAGGTAATATACTGGGCTCTGATGAATGCAAATGGCTCTGGAAGAATCAATTGAAAGGGGGGATAACGGATCAAGTAAGTGAAGGAACTATCAGGTTTGGTGGAGGAAGCCTGAGGATATGGGGTTGTTTCACAGCCAAAGGCTTTAGATAGCAAAAATGTAGCAGTATTCAGCTCACCCTGTAAATGAAGATCTCCTGGAGAGCTCGGTACACAGGTGGACTCCAACCCGTTAACACATGGTAGTGAAGGAAGTAAAGGAAACCAGCTGCATCCAGAAAGATGGTCAAGTAAACTCCACGGTAATTAAAATGTAACTTTTATTTTCCATACACGAATAAAAAAGAAGTTACATAGAAACTATTGCGGCTAGTCAGTCAAGAAAAGCGACGCATTTTGGGAACACATGGTCCCTTCCTCTTGGCCGAGAGGAAGGGACCGTGTGTTCCCGAAACGCGTCGCTTTTCTTGACTAACTGCAATAGTTACTATGTAACTTTTTTATTCATGTATGGAAAATAAAAGTTAAATTTTAATTACCGTGGAGTTTACTAGACCGTCTTCCTGGATGCAGCTGGTTTCCTTTACTTCCTTCACTACCAAAGGCTTTAGATACTTGACCAGGATCCATGGTGGTCTCAATGCTGAACTATATGTGAGTATCCTATAAGATGAGTCACTTCGTACACTCAAGTACTATGAGTATGAAAAGGACAACATAGTGATCCAGCAGGACCAAGACCTGCAGCACGAGTCGAGATTAGCTAAGAAATGGTTCAATGACAATAAAGTAGAGGCACTGGATTGGCCCCCACAATCCCAAGACCTCAACCCAATCCAACACTTGTGGGTAGAGTTGAAGAAAAAGCTGTATTCATACCAAAGTGAGTTGACCAGTATGCACCAACATTAGGAACATATAGAAGAAACCTGAGATCAGATTCCAGTCAAGACATGCTTGAATCTGATTGCAAGTATATCCAGAAAGATTCAAGCAGTGTTGAAAGCCAAAGGTGGATTTACAATATATTATACTAACAAAATAATAAAAAATTGAATTTAGATTTTTAGGAGCAAAACAGTAACACTACAGTTATATGACAAGAATCTGCATAACTAATCATATGCTAAATAGTTGCAAGTCTAATTTATGTATGAGAAAGCCAAGATAATTGTCTATAAAATGGTGGTAGTCTCACATGCATAGCTGTTATAGATGGTGAGATGTGGAGCCCGAAAAGTTGTAAATTGTGAGGGGTTTTTTTTGTTGTTTTTTTTTTTACCATGGTCTTACCACGTCTGTATATAATTTGTTTGAGGTGCATTTTCAAGGTATTTGACTTGTGTATGTTTAGCCACTGTCTGGCGGACTGTCTAGTTCTTCCTATATACTGCAATCCACATGTGCATTCTAGGAGGTATATCACATAGTTGGAAGAATGGTCTAGGTGATTTTTGATGGAGATGGACTCTACTGTGACCGTGCGTCTTGTTTTTTACACCCATGGTGGATATTAGTACAGCATAACCATCTATACTCCCGGGGGTTTAAGGGAGATGTTTGGAATCTTCTTGGTCTTGATGATGGGGTTTTTCAGTCCTGGAACAAAATTCCAGTGTTTTTGGATGATGATTTATTTTTGCCTGAAGGTTGTATTTTATTTGTCTTATTTTTATACCTGAAATAAGGTTTATTTATTTTGCAGGTTTTTTATTTATTTATTTATTTTTAAATAAACCTGTATTCACCGGTCAACAGTGTCACTGTTTCTGACTGTTTGGGACTGCACCACTGCTGCTACCAAGCTACCTTCCCCACAGTAGCTAAAATGCTAGGTCTGCTGGGAGAGGTGGTACGCCAGCAATTGCAGGGCAGTGGCGTTACAAATGCGAATAAGGTGATCGAATGTTTGCCATGAAATAGCAGTCTGGTCTATGTGTAGATGTAGCCACAATACAATTTACAGCTGAAAAAAATCAGCAATGTGAAGATAACCTAACAGAAGATTCAGATATCGTAGACCTTTAGTAGATATCTATGTGTAATATATGGATTTTGATGCTAATTTAGCTGCAGATTTACTTTGGATTTCACCTACAGTATTGCAAAGAGTGAAATCCAATATTGAAACTCTACAACATAATGAACTTTTTTGCTTTATTTTGCCAGAACATGTCTTTTATTTCACTTTCTGCAGCTATAAAAGCCAAACCTATTGTTTTCTAACAATACAGACTGAAAATAAAAGCAAAAGCAATAGAAAATGGTGCTGTGTATTGTGCTAGACACAATACTAAAAGGTTCCCCTCCATTGTTTTGTACTTCTTGTGAGTCAGCTACAGAACACATGCCACTTTCATATAGTAAATTGATTTACTTATGTCCGCCCGCTCGGCAGATTGGAGCGATTTGTATTAGTCTCTATGAGTAGAACGTCACGATTTTAGCAGTGGGTTGCTGTATATCTACATGTATCACAGGGATATTAAAGGATCTGTACCAGAGGCCAGAAATAGACCTCTCAGCACTACCTCTGCTGAATTTTGACTAAGTTGTTAGTATTTTTGTGATATGCTTCCATAGACTATGGGAGATGTAATGCGTCATGGACATGAATTGTGGCAGGAAATGAAAGTTGAAAGCACCAGGGAGATGTCTTCTACAGTTTCAGAAGTGCTGCTGTTTTTAGTCCTGTTTCGAAAAGGTTTCACATTCACAGTCTTATCGATTCCTTTGCCTTGTGTGCCCTTGGTTGCTAAGCAGCAGAACTACCATTTGTTTTTGGGAGGATAGAAAGTTTATGTAAGAAGATATTCAAGGCGTATGGATTTTTATGCCAGCTGGACATTGCCTAAAAGCGTGTTCCATGCTCCATAAATCACGTTTAATTATTTTTTCAGTTAAATGACACTTCGATTTTTAGAGACTTTTTATCTTGTGAAGTCGCGTTCCACATCCTCACTGTTGACTGAATGCTGCTGACCTCTCGGAAGAAAGCATAGACAAGAAACAGATATCTTTACTTTATAGTAAAATGTACACCTATAGATCAGAAAGCAACCATGACCAACGTAATGTCATTTCAAATTTGTTTAAAAGTGTTTTATTATCTTTATTACTTCTAGAATTTTTTTTTAATAAGATGGTTCTTCCAGGAATTTTTTTTCTTTTAGCTCTCCAAGGTGTATTATCTTGAGTTAACACTTCATTGTTCTTTTCATACAGAACGTCTGTTCTGTCATACTACATATGATTGTACGCTGCTGGCTGAGCTGCAGTATGAAGCACAGCTCCTACACAATGTGGCAGGTGGTTGGTGGAGGTCCCAGGTATCAGAACCCAGTGATCTGATATTTATGACCTATCCTAAGGATAAGTCATCGGTATTTTATTCTAGTAAACCTCCCCCCAGATTAGCAGCATGAAGTGGCATTGGTGCTAAGTAGGACTGAGCTGCAATACCGAGCACAGGCCGCGCACAATGTATGGCACTATGCTTGGCATTTGTTGAAGTCGCTGCAGCTGATTGATGTTGGACCTCAAGGATTAGGTCACTGCTATTTAACTCATGGAAAACCTCTTTAATACTACATTCTACTTCTATAATATCAGGTACAGTACCTTATGGTGACTTACTGTATGGTACCGCAGTATAGCATCTGTAGCTGAGAAGCCCAATGTTACCCCCGATTCAAGGCTAAGCCCCTTCAATTTGGGTCATGTGCATCCCCCATAAAGTGGTTAATGGGCTTGGATAATTTGAAACAGTGTACACTAAAAAAACATGTTTGTGTGGAGGGCATCCAAGGGGTTAATCCGCCAGGGTCGGAGTATCTTCCAACTCTGGCAGCCTATCTCGGCCCTCGGCTTTTAGCCAAGAACAGAAAGCAATGCGGCTGGCGCAACTTCTGTGCCTGCAGCATTACAGCTCTGTACTTTTACAGCACTGAATGTTACAGGGGCTCTATCATTGGGAAAAGTCATTTTTAACTAAGCACATCCTTTCATAGCCTTTAGAAAGGCTATTCCACACATACCTTTTGTATATAGATTGCCTCAGTGGTTTTTGAATGAGACTGTTTTTATTCATATACTAACTAGCCTCTTGGTGCACCCCAGAAGTCTCATTGTGCACCCTCTGTGCTATTCTTTCCTATGTATGTGTACAGCACAGACTGCTGCTGCTGCTGATGACTTCCTGCTTGAACACACAGATAGGAGAGAATAGCAGAGATGAGTGCTGCTGGGAATTTCCTGTGCTGTCTGGAAGCTAATTAGCATAAGAATAAAAGCGGCTCTTTCAAAAACTACTGAAGCAATTTACATACAAAAGGTAGGTGTGGAATTACCTTTCTAAAGGCTATGCAAATATGTGATTAGTTAAAAATGACTTTTCCCAGTGATACAGCCCCTTTAACTACATGCTCAGTGCGATGCAAGAGAACAGTGCAGAGCGGGAAGGAGTTAAAGGGGTTTTCCTACCAAAGAATATCCACAGGAATATACACGGCTGAACATCATCTATCAAATTGTAATTTGTGCTGATGTCCCTTTAATAAACTCAGGTGCCATAGTTCATTCATAATTAAGCCTAACTATCAAACTGATCATTATTAAGATATTTAGGGTAGGTGTAAAATATTCAGGTCATTAAGACTGTGTAATTTCTTGATCATTAATATTATATTATTATTCTGGGCCTTAATTTACGTTTTCATGATTAATGTTGGTGTGTTTGTGCTCTTGCAAGCATAAAAATATACTAAAATAATAATGGTATGTTTATGTATTGCAGTCCGCATCCATCTTTGTGGGCTTTTTTATTTGTGTTTTTGGTTTTGTTTTGTTTTTAGTCAGGTAAACTTTATATTTAAAGATAGAATTATAAAATTAATTTTCTATGCTGTGTTATACATGTTTCAAAAGAACCTTTTATTATTATTATTATTATTATTATTTATATAGCACCATTAATTCCATGGTGCTTTACATTTGTGGATTTACATACTATACACAAATGTACAAAACAAATATAATATTAACCGACTGGCACAGGGGGATGGAGGGTCCTACCCGCAAGGGCTCACAATCAACCTTTTAGGCTGAGTTCAGACGGGGTTTTTTGGTCAGTATTTTGAGGCGGAACACATACCGTATTTTCCGGACTATAAGCCGCACATAAAAACCTACGATTTCCTCAGAAATCGTAAGTGCGGCTTATAGTCCGGTGCGGCTTATATATGGATGGAAGCGGCGGCAAAGACTGCGTGCCGCTTCCATACATACATAAAAGGCACCGTAAGGGTGCATTCACACTACCGAACGCCGGCGTGTATCACAGCCGTACACGCCGGCGTTACAGCAGGGCTGCCGGACACTTCCTATTCATTTCTATGGGAGCAGGCATGCGAGCGCTCCCCATAGAAATGAATGGACAGACACTTCCCATTCATTTCTATGGGAGCCGGCATGCGAGCGCTCCCTATAGAAATGAATGGAAAAAAGCAGTCCATTCATTTCTATGGGGAGCGCTCGCATGTCGGCTCCCATAGAAATGAATAGGAAGTGTCCGGCAGCCCTGCTGTCACGCCGGCCTGAAACAGAACGTGAAACTTACCCAGCGGTGCAGGGCGGGCGGGCATTCAGGCCTCCTCTGCCTCCGATGTTCCGTCCTTCTCCTCTGGCGCTCGCTGATAATGGCCGGGGCGCATGCGCAATATCATAATGCTTCTACTGCGCATGTGCCCTGGCCATTATCAGCTTGCGAGCGCCGGAGGAGGACGGAACATCGGAGGAAGAGGAGGCCTGAATGCCCGCCCACCCTACACCGCTCGGTAAGTTTGACATTCTGTTTCAGGCTTTTATTTTAAAACGGGGGGGGGGGGGGGTAGTTTAACCTAACGTTTACGGTTGGGCTCTATCAGCATGATTTTGCTGATAGAGCCCCTCCTCGCCTGCCGAGCGCTTCCAATAGAAGCGGCTGGCACGCGGGGGGTTAAGCGGCCGCTGGCAAAGCCTGCCTGCCGCCGCTTTCAATAAGATATAATGCGCACCGGACTGCGGCTTATAGTCCGGTGCGCCTTATATATGAACCGAGACGGACTATAAGGCGCTCATGGGCAATGCGGCTTATAGTCCAGTGCGCCTTATAGTCCGTAAAATACGGTACATTCCAGTTTCTGACACTGCAGCCCATTTGGTCATGCACTGTGCCTGATTCCCACTAGGTCCCATCTTAAAGAGATATTCTAGGTTTTATGATTTATTTGTGCAGTGAACAGGATATCATATACTTTTCTAATAGATATGTATTTAAAATTATGCTTTATTTTACCAGTGCATTTGCCCATTTCTAAAGGGAAAAAAATTGTATGGTCCATTTTTAGTCCTGTGTAATGCTTTCATAGAATAAACTAGATAGGACTAAACATGGCATCAGTCAATACAGGTCATGTGACAGCTCAGGTCATGTGATCCCTGCATTGAAGGTTATTAACAACAACATATATATATATATAATTATAGTATCATTCATGCCTGTGGAGAAAAAAAAAATCCTTCCTGTGTCTCCTCTAGTTGTTTTTTTCTTTTTTTTTTTCTGTTAACTTTAGTATCGTGACATAATTGCTTAGAAACAGACAGTCATGTTACCTATACCCATACCCACGGGACGTAAACGACAGCGGAGATGCTGCGGGAAAAATCGCAGCATTTTACATTGCAAGCAAATGGGATGGGATTCATGCGAATCCCATGCCCACTTTGCGGAAGAAATCGCAATGCGGACACGCTGCGATTTGCAAAGCCGTTCCGGCTTTGCAAATCGCAGCATGTCAATTATATCTACAGAAACGTTGGCGGCTTAGCCGTAGCTATAATGTTAAGAGAAAGTCCGCAGAGGAAAACTCTGTGAACTTTCTTTTCAAAGCGCTGCAGAAAGAACCGCAATGCGTTCACTCAGAGGTTCTTTCCGCAGCGCTTTAATGTTGCGATTACAGCCCGTAGGGCCTCAGCCTAAAGATATCTGTTCCACCATTAGTCCTCTATAGTTATTTTATACATAGTAGATGAGGTTGGATGAAGACATAGGCCCATCAAGGCCAACCTATAACCTTACAGTGTTGAAATCTGTGGAAGGCAAAAAAAAAAAAAA
Source organism: Leptodactylus fuscus (assembly GCF_031893055.1). Taxonomy (NCBI): domain Eukaryota; kingdom Metazoa; phylum Chordata; class Amphibia; order Anura; family Leptodactylidae; genus Leptodactylus; species Leptodactylus fuscus. The sequence continues at coordinate 89,067,303 of NC_134268.1, forward strand.
AACAATGAGGTTGATAGCAATTGCCCTTGTGAGGAGAAAAAAATTCTTCTTGACTTCAACTCCAACCCTCAGTATAAAACCCTGAATTAAGTCGTCTTTGCTAAAATCTAAAATCCTGTAACCTGCAAAATTTGTACATTTAAGAAAGCGATACAGGTCCTTTTGAACTTGTACAATGAATCCTCCATCACCACATCCAGTGGTAGTGACTTCCATAGTCTCACTGCTCTTACAGTAAAGAATCCTCACTTACGTTGCTGGTGAAATGGTCTCTCCTCTAGGTGTAGAGGATGTCCCCTTGTCACGGTCACCGACCTAGGAGTAAAAAAAATCATTAGAAATGGTCCCTTCATGGATTTGTTCATTGTGATTAGATCTCCCCATAGATGTCTTTTTTTCTAAACTAAATAATCTCAGATTTGATAGTCTGTCCCTGTACAATCCTTCCATTGCCCTTCTCTGCAATCTGTCTTGTTCAGCTATGTCCATCTTGTATACTGGGGCCCATAATTGCGCACAGTAGGATGTGGATGTGTCCTGTGTACCTACCACATATATGTAACCCAGTTGCTCACTTAATGCTGGGCGTCAAGTTCTATGTTTAGTCCTATTCTGTTAGCCCATAGAATTGATCAATGCGATATACCATTCTACTGTGCAGAAAGGGATATAATTAAAGTATGTGAGCAGAATATAAATACATGTATGATAGAAAACTGTATACTATCCTGCTATATAGACAAAAAATAATATAAAAAACCTTAAAAAAAAATACCCCTTTAAGGCTTTATACTGCATCCCAAGTTGATTTCTAAGCAGCCAACTCAAGATTATGTATATAAGCAAAAGGTTAAAATAATACTCCCAAGTGTCCTAACACCTTTCTTCTTCCCTCAGGTGTTTTATCACCTGTCAATAAATCACATCCTGAAACACTGACCTTTCATGGTGTGGACATTGTGATCCCCGCCTGTCCCAGTACTATGTACATAGAATTTAATATCAGGGTTTTTTTTTTATTGACTGCTGAGATGGTTAGCTTTAGAGATGAGCGAACACTAAAATGTTCGAGGTTCGAAATTCGATTCGAACAGCCGCTCACTGTTCGAGTGTTCAAATGGGTTTCGAACCCCATTATAGTCTATGGGGAACATAAACTCGTTAAGGGGGAAACCCAAATTCGTGTCTGGAGGGTCACCAAGTCCACTATGACACCCCAGGAAATGATACCAACACCCTGGAATGACACTGGGACAGCAGGGGAAGCATGTCTGGGGGCATAAAAGTCACTTTATTTCATGGAAATCCCTGTCAGTTTGCGATTTTCGCAAGCTAACTTTTCCCCATAGAAATGCATTGGCCAGTGCTGATTGGCCAGAGTACGGAACTCGACCAATCAGCGCTGGCTCTGCTGGAGGAGGCGGAGTCTAAGATCGCTCCACACCAGTCTCCATTCAGGTCCGACCTTAGACTCCGCCTCCTCCAGCAGAGCCAGCGCTGATTGGCCGAATTCCGTACTCTGGCCAATCAGCGCTGGCCAATGCATTCTATTAGCCCGATGAAGTAGAGCTGAATGTGTGTGCTAAGCACACACATTCAGCACTGCTTCATCACGCCAATACAATGCATTAGCCAGTGCTGATTGGCCAGAGTACGGAATTCGGCCAATCAGCGCTGGCCAATGCATTCTATTAGCCCGATGAAGTAGAGCTGAATGTGTGTGCTAAGCACACACATTCAGCACTGCTTCATCACGCCAATACAATGCATTAGCCAGTGCTGATTGGCCAGAGTACGGAATTCGGCCAATCAGCGCTGGCTCTGCTGGAGGAGGCGGAGTCTAAGGTCGGACCTGAATGGAGACTGGTGTGGAGCGATCTTAGACTCCGCCTCCTCCAGCAGAGCCAGCGCTGATTGGCCGAATTCCGTACTCTGGCCAATCAGCACTGGCTAATGCATTGTATTGGCGTGATGAAGCAGTGCTGAATGTGTGTGCTTAGCACACACATTCAGCTCTACTTCATCGGGCTAATAGAATGCATTGGCCAATCAGCGCTGGCCAATGCATTCTATTAGCTTGATGAAGCAGAGTGTGCACAAGGGTTCAAGCGCACCCTCGGCTCTGATGTAGCAGAGCCGAGGGTGCACAAGGGTTCAAGTGCACCCTCGGCTCTCCTACATCAGAGCCGAGGGTGCGCTTGAATCCTTGTGCAGCCTCGGCTCTGCTACATCAGAGCCGAGGGTGCGCTTGAACCCTTGTGCACACTCTGCTTCATCAAGCTAATAGAATGCATTGGCCAGCACTGATTGGCCAGAGTACGGAATTCGGCCAATCAGCGCTGGCCAATGCATCCCTATGGGAAAAAGTTTATCTCACAAAAATCACAATTACACACCCGATAGAGCCCCAAAAAGTTATTTTTAATAACATTCCCCCCTAAATAAAGGTTATCCCTAGCTATCCCTGTCTCATAGTCACAAAGTTCACATTCTCATATGACCCGGATTTGAAATCCACTATTCGTCTAAAATGGAGGTCACCTGATTTCGGCAGCCAATGACTTTTTCCAATTTTTTTCAATGCCCCCGGTGTCGTAGTTCCTGTCCCACCTCCCCTGCGCTGTTATTGGTGCAAAAAAGGCGCCAGGGAAGGTGGGAGGGGAATCGAATTTTGGCGCACTTTACCACGCGGTGTTCGATTCGATTCGAACATGGCGAACACCCTGATATCCGATCGAACATGTGTTCGATAGAACACTGTTCGCTCATCTCTAGTTAGCTTTTCTATTGTAATTAAATGAAGTGCGAATTTGGCTTCTTTAGTATGCTATGGATGCAAAGGCTGGTGTGTAGGCACATTCCTATAAGTCAAACACCATATGATGTTTTGTTATGGCTATGTTACAAGTATATAATAAACTCTGTTAAATGGACTATGCAGCCTTAGAATATTTTGTTACCAAATGCTAAACATTATCCAGCTCACCTAAATGAAGTCCTGCTTGTTTCTAAGAAGAGTAAAGAAACTTTGATATACACAGATTATTTTTCTTCAAAAAGTGGTTTTAGACACAATAGTAACAGGGTACAACATGAATTACCATAACTGAGTACTGAGAGCGGATTAAGGGTAACAGGGAGCCCAGGCTGTTCAGAAAGCTCACGGCCCCCCACGTCACACCAAAGATCCCTGTGACAGAATAATGTCCCATAGTGACCCTTACACACAGTATAATGTCCCATAGTGGCCCTTACACACAGTATAATGTCCCATAGTGGCCCCTCACACAGTATAATGTCCCATTACAGCCCCCATACAGTATAATGAACATAATGGTCCATCCACACAGTTTAATGTCCCTTAGTGGCCCCTCCACGCAGTATAATTTCTCACAGTGACCCTTCCACACAGTATAATATGCTGTAATAGCACATCCATATAGTGATTGAATGGGTTATCATTAAAATTTTCCAAATTTTTCAGCCAAACACAAAATTTTGGGGGTTCGCCATCCACGAACTATAATAAGCGGAATGGCAGGGGAGTTGAATAAACCAAACAAACAGTGTTACTTATTCATATGGGCTCTGACACAGATTCCCATCATCTTCATGCATCTTCCAGACTCCCGAATGACATCAGGACCCCCCTTATAACCTTGGACCCCGAGCAACCAACCATTTTACACATATTAAAATACACCCACGTTCAGTACACCCTGTATGTAATTTAATTGTTTCTTTTATTGTTTTACTTATATAGCAACATATTCTGCAGCGCTTTTAGGGTTATGTTCACACTGTGAAAATGGATTGTGTGAACATACCTCGTGGCTATCCAGCTGCGACTGAATGCCAATGCAGTGTACCAGCATCTTGTCGGGGTCCATTCACATGAAGTAAACGCGCACTCATTTTGGCAAAATACACATGTAAAGAATACACGTGTAAAAATAAGACTCCCATTGACTTCAATGACATTTTTTACACGTGTAAAAAACGTGCCAGAAAACGTGCCAAAAAAATAGTGTTTTTTGGCGGGTTTTTTACATGTGTAAAAAATGTCATTGAAGTCAATGGGAGTCTTATTTTTACATATGCATTCTTTACACCTGTATTTTTCCAAAATGAGTGCGCATTTACTCCGTGTAAATGGACCCTAATAGGGAGGGAGTCTCACACCGCAGCTGAGTCAGCTGCGGAATCTGCGGGAAGATAGGGCAGCTCACTTCTTTTTTCTGCTGCTAGCTAGCGGAAAAAAGAAGCGAGCGGCTCTCATTACAGTCAATGGGAACTGTTTTTGACAGTGGATTTTGAGGCGGATTCCGCATCAAAATCCGCTTCCAAAAAGCTCAATGTGAACAGACCCTTACAGACTTCATCTTCTGTCCCTAGTAGGGCTCACAGTCTAAATTTCCTTTCAGTATGTCTTTGGGAGGGCACCAAAGTACCCGGAGGAAACCCACACAAATACAGGGTGAACTTACAAACTCCATGTAGATGGCAGATTTGAGTCTAGGCTTATCATCTTTCATATGACACCAGAAGCACAGCTCTCTTATAATGTCCTAGATATAACTATTCAAAGTGCCCCCCCTCCCCACGCACACACCCTCAGCTTCCCTGCATAGGAGGAGGCGTTTGGAGACTAAGGGCTCGTTCACATCTGCGCCCGGGAGTCTGTTTTGCAGGTTTCTGTTTCCTGCACAAAACAGAGCAGGAGACAGAAAGCTGCAGGACTCTTTCAAACCCACTCATTTGAATGAGTTTGAAAGTTGTCCGGTCGTGAGCACCGGTGAGCGTTTTATGCTCTCTGCGGCGAAACCGTTTTTTTTTTTTTTTAATGGACACAGATTCGGACATGCAGTACTCTGTGCATAGAACGCTCTCCGGCGCTCACGGCCGGACAGACGGAAACCTGAGAACGGACTGCCGAATGCTAGTGTGAACCCAGCGTAACTGCTATGATGTCTCCAATAAATAGCACATGGAGAAAACAGAAATGCTGCTTCATTCAGAATCAGCAACACCATGTAAGACATATTAGAGAAATACTGATGAATGAATGGATAATTAAATAATATAAATAATACATATACAATACATTAAATAAAAATAAATACTTGAAATAATATATCTCATCCCAGGTATCAGACCCCGCTGATCAGTTATTGATGACCTATCCTAAGAATAGGTCAACAATATTTAACTCCAGGAAAACTCCTTAAATTGTACAAAAATGAAGGCTGCATCTAACTAATTTCTGTAAGTATTATTGGTGAGGTTTACTGAGGACTTCAGCGCTACTCTAGATGTGTAATTCAGACAATTAATGAAAGAAAATCTATAGTGAGATGTTTCCTTCCAAAATTTGCTTAATGTCCCAGTGCTAAAGAAAAAAGCATGGCCGATCAATATAGATCACACAGCCAGTGACTGGTAGCGGATATCTGTGTGACACAAGGCTCTTCACATCGCAGAGGCAGAACGTTTAAAGGCCACACTAAAACCTATTCTTATACCAGTGTTTTTTCCATTATGCTTTACTTGATAACTAGATCACACAGTTGTTTATTTTAAGTTTATTGTTTCGGGTTCCAAGGGACTTTCTGCTATTCATTTGAAACAAGGTACATGGCAGCAGAGTGAGAACATATGCAGTAATCCTAGCTTAGGGAGAAGACAGTTAAGTGTCTAGACATACTGCTGTATCCTGCTTGAATAAACAGTCTCAAATGAAAGGATGCTTAACAGATTGTTTTTTTGTTTTATGACACTATTTATTATAATAATAATAACCGATACCTATCTATAGCAGTGATGGTGAACCTTTTAGAGACCCAGTGCCCAAATTGCAACCCAAAACCCATTAAATTATCGCAAAGTGCCAACATGGCAATTTAACCTTAATACTGTGGATAATTACGGACCTGCAAAATACAGTCATGTGTATGGGGCTTTACAGAGCTTTCAATTATACAAAACAGCTTTGTAATGAAAGGTAAAAATTTGCAATTGTCATAATAGTGAACAATTAATGTTCACTATTTACTTCACACAGATCTGTATTATAGTGACCATGCAATGCTATTACAGCCTGTGCTAATATCACATCTGCTATAGAACAGTTACAAATAGTGAAAGGCCCCCCACACAGTACAATCTGCTCCACAGTGGCCTCCACACAGTATAATCTGCTGCAACATGGCCCCTACACATTATAATTTGTTTCACAGATGGGTGCCCACAGGCAGGGCTCTGAGTGCCACCTCTGGCAAGCGTGCTATAGGTTGGCCAACATGGATCTATCTATCTATCTATCTATCTGTTTATCTCTCTCAGTTTATCTCACGTTATCTTTCTATTTAGCTATCTATCTGAAGTAGGACCTCCATTTTTGCATGTACTGTATGCATCAGTCTGCTGTGTATAGATAGATATCATGAATGATACATCATTTTCAAGGAAGATACAGGGCTCTCTATTTTAGCTATATTGCATTAATATTAACATGCATATAGTATCTGTTTCTAAGTTATCCTCATTTATGACATAAACAGGATCAAATCAATGCTCTTTATAGTTATATGTAACTTGTCCTAAGCAATTTCTAGGCCTGGCTATAGACCACCTAAAGCTATGCCTCAGGCACACTTGTCTCAATAGTCATTCATAACAACTGGCAGGGCTTCTTTTGTCATGTTCTATTGGTTAAGCTGTTTAGCTAGTATAACTGTTTAAAAGGACATTTACAAAAATTCGTTTTGATAACTTGACATAATAGATATAAAATATGCAAACCGTAATCTCAGAAACTGATATGCCACATTTAAGAACTGCTTGTTGCAATGTTTTAATATTCAGAGGTTATTGTATGATCAGAACCATAGTCTCTGTTGTTTAACAGTTTATGTAATGCCAAATTTCCGACCACTATCTGTCTTATCCCTTGGCAAATTGTTATAGGTACCAAGTACCTTATCATAGACAGTAGCTACCCTCATCATTCACAACCCGTACTTGAGAATCTTTTAAAACCAATGCTAACTTCCTTTTTATTTAGACCATTACCATTTTGTAACATAAATGCTAACTTATTAAAAAAATTTAAAATATGTGTTTTAGTTCAGATTTTTTTTCTATGTGATTGAATACAGATCGGGTTAAAGAGCTTGCCAAGTCAGTATATATATTTTATAAAAGGCTAAATGGGTTAAAAATATATATACTGTATATACTCGAGTATAAGCCGACCCGAATATAAGCCGAGGCCTCTAATTTTACCACAAAAAACTGGGAAAACCTATTGACTCGAGTATAAGTCGAGGGGGGAAATGCAGCAGCTACTGGAAAATTTCAAAAATTGAAATGGTCGGAGTTTTTGGGTGCAGTAGATGCTGGGAAAGGGGAGGGGGTGTTTTGGTTGTCTGTCTGCCCCTTCCCTGAGCTTGAGGACTGTTTTTTTTTCCCCCACTTGGAATTCAGCCTGGCTGAATATAGTATCTGCAGTGCTCCTATTAACCCCTTTCCGACCGAACAGGAGCACTGCAGATACCCTATATTCAGTAGACCGGGCACTTTCAGACACAGGATACCTAATGTGTTTGTGTTTCACAGTAATTTTCTACTTTTATATGTATTCTAGGGAAAGGAGGGATTTACAACTTTTATTTTAATTTTTTTTAAAGCTTCTTTTTTTCCCACTATTTTACGGGAGATTCTATACATTGATATTGTGGTTGGTCATAGACCCCCCACCCCCTCCTACAAAATATTTGTTGTTGTAATTTTTTTTTTTTTTCTTTTTGCTGACTCGAGTATAAGCCGAGGGGGGCTTTTTCAGCACAAAAACTGTGCTGAAAAATTCGACTTATACTCAAGTATATACTATGATTGGCCATTACTCTCATAGGATGAGAACAGCGGACATTACTGATAGTAGAGTGACACATGCAGACAAAACCTCCTCCGTCGTCTTCCGTTTCCATTGACCACATAATAAAATCTCTGTTTGCATACTTTTGTATTGGAAGAAGTCCACCATGCTTGACTTTTTATTCTATCAGAAAAGTGAAAAACATGATGGAAGAACGTTTCCATCTTTTTTTTTTTTTTTTTTAAATTTCAGAGTGAATGAAGACAGACTCCTGATGGAGGGTGCTCCGTCTGCATCGGTGAATAATGGACTAGTAGTGGAACTACCCTCACTAATCCTCTACCTCTTCTGTTCTGATGTTGTCCAGTTCTCCCACTTTGTCCCTCTTAAAACAAAAAACAGGACATTTTAGATTTATTCTTATTCTTATTCTTATGGTAGAGTTGGAAGGGACCTCAAGGGCCATCGGGTCCAACCCCCTGCGAGTGCAGGTTTTCCTAAATCATCCCAGCTATATGTTTATCCAGATTCCGCTTGAAGATTTCCATTGATGGAGCGCCCACCACCTCCCGTGGCAGCCTATTCCACTCTCTCACTACCCTCACTGTCAGAAAGTTTTTCCTAATGTCTAATCTGTATCTCTTTCCCTTTAGTTTCATCCCATTGCTTCTTGTACTTCCTTGTGCTAATGAGAATAGGGGAGATCCCTCTGCACTGTGACTACCTTTCAGATATTTGTAGACTGCTATTAAATCTCCCCTCAGCCTTCTCTTCTGCAAACTAAACAATCCCAGTTCTTTTAGCCGCTCCTCATAGGACATGGTTTGCAGACCTTCCACCATTTTGGTTGCTCTTCTCTGGACTTGCTCCAATATATCGATGTCTTTCTTGAATTGAGGCGCCCAGAACTGTACACAGTATTCCAGGTGTGGTCTGACCAGGGAAGAGTAGAGCGGAATAAAGACCTCTCTTGATCTAGATTCAATGCTTGTCTTAATACAACCCAGAATTTTATTAGCCTTTTTTGCAGCATCACCGCACTGTTGGCTCATGTTGAATTTGTGATCTACTATTATGCCCAAGTCCTTTTCCCCTATGCTATCCCCTATGCTTTCAGACAATGATGGACAAAAACAGGTCACCAGTGCAACAAGCAAATGCCCAAGTGGTCATTTCTTGTGTATTGAGAGTGACGTGGAAGTAGAGATGAGTGAGGTGCCCAGACAGCTTTGGAATATGCACATCAGGGGAATCAGTGAGGGAAACTTTACTTTTTGTTTTCTTTCTTTTTTTTCCCCATCCTTTTGTAGAAAACTTTTGTAGAAAACTTTTACCCCACCAGACAATCACTTTTACTCACATGAACAAAATTGTTGCTATCCATGGGGGCCACACGGTGGCTCAGTGGTTAGCACTGCATCCTTGCAGCGCTGGAGTCCTTGGTTCAAATCCCGCCAAGGGAAAAAAAAATAATCTGCAAGGAGTTTGTATGTTCTCCCCGTGTTTGCGTGGATTTCCATCCCATACTCCAAAGACATACTGATAGGGAAAAATGTAAATTTTGAGCCCTACGTGGGCTCACAATCTACATTAAAAAAAAAAAATTGTTGCTATCCCACATTTAATGAAAGAAAAACCCACAATGGTCACAGAAATAACTTGAATATAACAAAAGTAATAATAAATAAGAAGTCTATGAAAATGAACAAATGAAAGTCAGACATTGCTTTTCGCTTCAACAGAATTTTTTTTAGAAATAAAACTCAAGAAACAGGCCTGGACAGAAATGATGGTTCCCATAAGTTAATATTTTGTTGCACAACCTTTTGAGACAATCACTGCAATCACACGATTCCTGTAAGTGTCAATGATACTTCTGCACCTCCCAACAAGTATTTTGGCCACTCCTCATGAGCAAACTGCTCCAGTTGCCTTGGTTTTGAAGGCTGCCTTTTCCAGACGGCATGTTTCAGCTCCTTCCAAAGATGCTCAATAGGATTTAGGTCAGGGCTTATTGAAGGCCACTTCAGAATAGTCCAATGTTTTCCTCTTAGCCATTCTTGGGTGTTTTTAGCTTTGTGTTTTGGGTCATTATCCTGTTGTAAGACCCATGACCTGCGACTGAGACCGAGCTTTCTGACACTGAGCAACACATTTCTCTAGAATCCCTTTATAGTCTTTCGATTTCATTGTACCCTGCACAGATTAAAAACACCCTGTTTCAGATGCAGCAAAGCAGCCCCAGAACATAACACATCCTCCTCCATGTCTCACAGTAGGGACAGTGTTCTTTTCAAGATTTGCTTCATTTTTCCATCTGTAAACATAGAGCTGATGTGCTTTGCCAAAAAGTTTGATTTTTGTCTCATCTGTCCATAGAACATTCTCCCTGAAACTTTGTGGCTTGTCAACATGTAGTTTGGCTTTTTTATGATTTGTTTTCAACAATGGTGTCCTCCTTGGTCATCTCCCATGAAGTCCACTTTGGCTCAAACAACGACAGATGGTGCGATCTGACACTAATGTTTCTTGAGCTTTATGTTCACCTTTAATCTCTTTAGAAGTTTTTCTGGGCTCTTTTGTTACCATTCATCAATTTTCCTCTTGCGGCCACGTCCAGGGAGATTGGCTACAGTCCTATGGATCTTAAATTTCTGAATGATATGTGCAACTGTAGTCACAGGAACATCAAGCTGCTTGGAGATGGTCTTATAACTTTTACCATTAACATGTTTGTCTACAATTTTCTTTCTAAGTTCCTGAGACAACTCTTTCCTTTGCTTCCTCTGGTCCATGTTGAGTGTGGTACAGACAGAAATATCTATCTGTCTCAGTGATGGTGAACCTTTTAGAGACTGAGTGCCCAAACTGCAACCCAAAACCCAATAAGTTATTGCAAAGTGCCAACACAGCAATTTAACCTAAATACTTTGTGGACAGTTATGAACCTGCAAAATATGGTCATGTGTATGGGGCTGTACAGAGCTTTCAATGATACTGACAACTTCATACTGAAAGGTAAAAATTTGCAATTGTCATAATTGTGAACAATTAATGTTCACTATTTACATCACACAGAATCTGTGTCTGTGCAATGTTATTATAGCCTGTACTAATATCACGTCTGCTATAAAACAAATACTATGTGATAGAAATAGTGAGGGGACCTCAAACAGTAAAATCCGCTCCACATTGGCCCCCAAACAGTACAGTCTGCTCCACTTTAAACTTACAACACCTCTTTATACCAACTTAAACCCGATCGTGCTCTCTGAAACTAAACCCCGTAAATCTTTTGGCCCCAATGGCTTTTCCACCCAATATTATAAGTCCTTCCTATCACATCTTTCTTTCGCTTTTCTACTTGCTTTTTTTTTTTTTACACAATATGTTCAGAAGCCAAAGAACCACACCACTAAGGCACTTTATGTACCCTTTAGGCCAAATCTACAACTCCCCCTATGGTGGTTTTGGCCACAGACGCTGAAAAGGAATTTGACAGGGTAGGTTGGTCCTTCCTATCTGGTACACTCACCCATGTGGGACTCGGACCACACATGACAAATTGGATTCAGGCACTATATTCCTCACTCTCGGCACAGACCTGTGTGAATGTCACTTATTATGTTGGGGGTACATATTTTCTGGGACGTTTCCAGGCTCATACGGTTATGCACTGAGGTACAAGTGATTATTCATGCTATCACAGATTGGTCCCTGACTGATGATACTGCTTGGATACTTCTCCATCACCATGACATTTTCCTTGGCAGATACAAACGCTCTCGTCTTAGATATTTTCTAAGTGCAGCGAAGGCCTGTATTGTTGTAAGATGGAGATCTGACCCTCTGATGATTCCACAATAGATGGAAAGAGTGAACGAGTTCTAACATATGGAGGATCTTCTCCACATCTCCCCTGAGTGAGAAGACATAGCACTACTGGATCAGTGGATCATACTGGATCACATTTGTCTTGTCACCTGGGTACAGGGAGTAGCCCCTTTAGTGGAATGGGGTTCGCGCTGGACTCTGGAACACCATACCCCCTCTCTTCTATTTTCTCTCTACATACACACCCTCCCCTTTTTTACCCCCCTCCTTTTTTTTACCCTCTCCTTTCCATGTTATTTGTTAATTGTATATAGTTCCTCCTTATAACCTTTAGTTGGGCAGCTGGGAGGGGAATCTGGAGTCCACAGGTGTTATACATTGGGACTTTGTGCAACCACCCAGTGGAGACATGCTCATGAGGCAGGTTTGGCTCTGCTGGGTCCCTACCCCAACTACTTTTAGCGCTCCTTTCTTATGTCTTGTTGACTTTTATAGCACTTTTGTATTTAAAAAAACAATAATAATCTTTAATGCAAAAAAACCCCAAAAACAGTCCCACAATTGCCCTCCACTCAGCATAATGTTCCCTATGCTAATAAAATGAACACTTACACTTAGGGATGACAGCCGGTTTAAGCAAACCTGAAATTTTGGGCACTTGTCACTTACAAATGACTATTTTACTCTGGGGTCTCTTCAGACCCTAATTAGCCCAGGGGAGGTAAGTAAACATAGCAAATAGTATAACTTAACTCGCCTGGACCGTGGCACAGCTCCCTGTGCTCTTCAGGCCTCGTTTGGTCTCCTGAGTGAAGTCAGTGACCACTGAGACCCAATCACAGGCCTGAGCTGTCCCTCACTTCACTTAGAAGGCTGGAAGAGGCCCAAAGAGCATGTGCTGCAGGGGAGGTGAATAACACTGTTTGTAGTGTTTATTCATCTCCCCTGGGCTTCTGCTAATTATACTCTGAGGGTCTGAAGAGACCCCTATATAATAGTAGTGTGTCGGTGGTTAACCCCTTAAACTACCATTATGGAGGTGAGACTCTTACTTTGGAACATACCCCCGGGGATAGTGGGGTGTAACTCCAGGGGTATGCATGCCACAGTTTGAGAATCACCGCTGTAGAGGGTGCAGAAGTAGCAACTGCAACCAGTTGGCTAAGGGTAGGTGGGAGTCCAGTTTTAGATTTTGCATTGAGCCCTTGCTCTGCTTATAAATCCAGTATTGAATTAAAATTATAGTTACTTATAATTCGAGGTACTCTTAAGAAATGACAACAGGAAGTGTACCTTTAGATTTTCTTCTCAGAACCTCATGGTAAACCTGTTGCTTTGTAATTGATCAAAAATGCTTACCTTCACTTCTAAGGAACTAATTCAGGTGACAACCAGTATGGCAGAACTTCCCGTTCTCTCTTTTGCAAAGGTGACCTTACTGTATTTAATACAAAAGTCAACTTGATGTTGTTGTAAGTAAACACATTTAGCAAATTATAGGTTTTGTCTTCTTTTACAAATGAATGGCAATTTTAAATGAAGTCTGGTAATTTTCTTTAATATTTTCATTTGTTTAGCTGACAGCTATTCTTCCCAGATGTCAATGCAAATGCATTCTCAGCTTGGCATGTATTTTAAATGGTGAGAGGGGAATAAGCTGCTTTCAGACTCCTCTGGCAGCGACTTATCTCCCATGAGATCAATAGAATGTAAAATTCAGCATGTCCTAATCTTTCCTTTCCACCAAAATCACTGGGTTTGACTGATATTGATCTAATGTGTATGGGCACCTTTACACTTGCCCACAATTATTTAAGTAAGGATAGGTTTGTGGTTAGAGGCTTAGAATAGCAGTTAAAGAGAACATATGAAGTTATTATATAAGTTTACATAGCAAACTTATATTTAAACTTATGATTTTAAAGAGACTAGCTTCTGCATTTCCGAAACGTGTCAACTAGTCTCTTTTTTGTCTCCTTCTCACATTCAAGGTGTTCCACTGTGTTTTTAATTTTATTTTGTTTTTGTGATACGAAATCAAAAGTTATGTTTTACTCATATCCCTGAGTGAACTGTCTGCTGGACTACACATACTATTTTTGGTTTATCTGTATTAAAAGACTCAGCAAAGACCAATATTTACCACCAATAGGAACGTCTTAAGTAGTAACCAGTGCAGTTCGAATATCTGAGCATGCACAGTAAGCGTAAAGTGAAGCCTAGTCATGGACAGAGATAGCGACCAAATGAAGCGCACATGCAAGCCTGCACAATAACTCCTAAATGGGGCTTAAATTATATTGCAAGAAAGCAAAGGAGGAAGTGCGCACTCGTTCTCTCATGCATGCGCAGTATATCACGATCAGGACTTAGTTTATACCACAAAAAGGAAAGAGAAAAGTGTGCATGCGCACCTGCATTACTACAATGGGTACTTATAAATCAGTAGAAATTAAGTAGATGTTTCTAAAGTGCAAGAAATAAATGGGAATAATTTGCCACACTAGACTACAGCTAAAAGGATTATATATAAAACCAGTAGTTGTACTAGATGATATTCGTCTTTCCGTTCACAGATAGATCATGCTAATGATAGTGGAACTATTGCAAAGAGGATATTAATTCATAAAAAGAGGAAAAATTATAATTTCCTATAATAATGGCGAATAAGTAGTTACTTACATTTTATTACCTGTATAGCAGTGATATTCAGATATCGCTATATGTGATTATCATTAGTGACATAGAACCTATGAATATTCTAGGGTAAATTGACATGTCAAAATGTCACATGCCTGTAAAACACTGTTAAAGAGATGCAGGAACATAAAACCCTCATTCAGACCTTGTGGGCTTAAACTATCCAATTTCTCAATCCACCATGCCTCTTTTTATAAGTTGTTGTTTTTTTTGTTTTTTTTTCTTACTGAGATTACCCTTTTTTGTTCCTAATTTAATGTGGCAGATGCCCAAAATTTAAGTGTTCTACATTTCAATTGTGAACGAACCATATGTGTCATGACAACAAATCAACCTGGTTATGAATACTGCTAATATATATACTGCTGATGTGTTTTCCCATCTCAGTGTTTCAGCCGTACCTGCAGTCTCTTCTTCTCACTTCCTGTATTTCTCCTTCCTCCTCCTCTTGCTGAACCAGCCTGTGAAGGATCACAGTACTTATGTAGATCAAATAATATGTATAAAACTCAGTGTTATCTGTGAGTTTACTTAGAGGGACAACAGACTCGGCTTTATCAGCAAACTGCAATTAGCTGAACTAATTGTCCTGCCAGCAAGAGCAGTGAGTGAATGACGTTACTTGTCCTACATGTCCATGGTTATAGTAGTGCTGTGTAAACAATGGGAGGAATAAGTTCACATAGCAGACAAACAAAGCAGCATTTCAAAAGCAATATATTTAGGAAAAGTCTTCAATTTACATAGGCTACCAGTATAGATAGGATCCTTGAGATGGGGCAACTCCTTTAATTGTTGAATACTTTTGTCCACATAGGTTTTAGGATTTTAGAACCCTCTTACCTGCTCATGCTTGACACTAACCACCTGACAGTAGAGCCTAAGTGGAGAAAAAATTCCTACTGTGCCTGAATCAATAGAGCGGTGCCTATTAGCAGAAGCTAAGAACTGGAATTGGTGGAGGTGGTGAAAGGTCCTCTTTAAGGTGACTGTACAGTATGCATGCACTTATCTTTAGAGATAACATGAAATGCACCAGTCTCGTGACAGTATATTTTAATCTGTTGTAAACATAAAGGGCTGCGGTTTTTATTAGCTTATCTATTATAGTTTTAGAGTTCAGTTCAGCAGATTTAAGAAGAGTTCCTGAATCATGAATTCCATACACCAGTGTCTGTAGGTTAAGCTCCTGTGTGTTCTCTTTGGTCTTTGCCTTGAGTTGTGCATCTGCTTTTATCACAGCGCATGATTCATGTCATTTACAGCAATTTAACAGACAAGTGCCTGTACATTTTACTGAAAAGATTCTTTCCCTTTACTTTCTACCATGAAGATCCCAATTAATGAAGGAAAAATCTCGGCAATGACACATCTTTGCCTTCAGTATTCTAGTGTCTCCTTGTACTCTTTATAAAAAAAATATATGTCATAAAGTACAAATGCTGCTTCTTTATCTTTTGAAAAGTTTTTGAGCTCCAGCTTTTTATTAGCAAAGAAGCACCAGGATACTTATTGAAAGTCTTGGAACAACAGAAATCATTTCTTTTATTTTTTTGGAAGTAAAATTTTGTTTGTGTGATTTTTTTTTTTTTTCAGATTTACTTTGTGTATATCATAATTCTGTATTTAAAATGTTTAACTGGTGTTCTGGAAAAAAACAAATTATTTTCTATCCACTCTTTAGGGGGAACCTAGATGCTAGATGGGGGAGTCTTAGTGTTGATAGGGTCTGGTCCCGAGATCAAAGGTCCAAAGACTGCTGTTTGAATAGATTGGCGGTCACATATGTGTCCGGCTACTCCATTTAAAAGTGTTCCACTTCTTATTTTTACAGCATATAGAGGTTTAAAATAACAAACACTATATACTTACCTCTCTGTTCAGCCAGTGATCCAAAGGAGAGTCTCCATTTGGGTCCCCAGTCTGTTTACTGTTTATCTGTGCAGGAACGCGTCAGCCAATCAGCGGCTTTCAACTGAGGCTCCATTTGAAGATAGTTTCATATTGAGAGATCCCCACCAACAACAGAATGTAGGGTCACAATACTAGTGAAGCAGAGCAGCTGGTTCGATGTGAACCCACCCTGAGTTTGTTTGTTTGTTTTTGTTTTTTTTTTTTGTTTTTTTAATTTTTTACCTCTCCTGTCTAAAAAGCAGGTAACTGCTTTTTAAGTGGATTGGGCTTCCTTATATTTGGGTCCCCAATCGAGTTTATCATTCTTACTTTCTCCAGTTCTTCACAACTACAGATGACAGAAGAAGCCTTCTTTCATAGACTTCTGTATTTTCCCTCTAAGGGGGGGGGGGGGGGGGATTAGGTACAGCTGTTGGAGATGCGACAGTTGAGGCCCTAAAAACTAAGGTGGACACTGTGAAATTGAAAGTTACTGCTGGAGCTCATAAACTTCAGCATATTGTCTCATCTCACTCCAATACCCTGTATTCGCTTTGACTAACTTTGGAAAATCTGGAGTCCCAACTACGGTGAAAAATTTTTAATCTGAGAGGCATTCCAGAAACATTATCACCTGCATCTCTAGGTGGACACTGTAACAATTATTCAAAAGTATCCAAGGAACCCCTTCTGACTGATGATGTCTTTTGGACTCCAAAGGCCACGTAATAAAACTGGGAATAAACCACATCATGTTATTTGTAAGTTATGGAACTGGAGACAGTGAAATTAACTTTTTGTAGCATCTAGATCCTCCACTGCTTTGCTTGTTCAAAGGGAGTATGTGTTTCTGTTCCCTAGTTTTCCTAGGTGCACCCTGCAATTTTGCTAAGCTTAAAAGCTATTGGTGGTACTCCTATTGGACAAGGGGGTGCCTAATGCTGGGGCTCACCATTTCACCTTTCTGCAACCATGAGAACACTTGCAACTATTTACATCACCCTTCTGATCTTCCCTCCTTTTGTAAGACCCTGTGATTTGCGCCTCCTGACCTCACTACCTCATGTGTGCTGTTGAGTAGACTCTCCATCTACAGTGCAGTGGAGGCTCCTGAGATTCGGCGCCCGTAAGACAATCCTCCATCGGCCTCCACCTCTAAACTCCATCCAAGGAGTTGGATGCCTGTATTTTCTGTTTATGGTAACTGTGATGACTATCTGATATGCTTAGTTTTTGTGTTATAAACAGTATACTTCCTATTCAGCCAAGGCAGGCGCTTCCACTTTCCAAGTCCCCTTCCCCAGGAGTGGTAATGGGCCTGGAAGTAAATCTCCATTGTGGCATTATTCCACATGTTTTTAGGGATAATGTTTCAGCTTAACTTCCCCTCCTCCTCTGACATGATTGAGCATTCCCCATTAGATTGCTTGTTGTATGAACGCTTTGTTTATTACTTTTCTTATGCTATTCAATAGGTGGCTTATTCATGGGTCACTCAGCCTTTTCCTATGCCAGTGTACAGAGAAACATGGTAATGACTGTGTGGGGGCAGGATAAGCAGAAATCTCAATGTCTACCTTAAAGTGAGTCTATCATTGGCTATAGTGATTTTTAACTAAGCATATATTTGCATAGCCTTTAGAAAGGCTATTTCAGGTATACCTTTTATTCATTAATCCTCCCAGCCATTTTTGAATTAGCCCACTTTTTTTTGATATGCTAATTAATCAGCACAGAGCACCAGAAGTCTCTGTGATGTTCCCTGAGCACCGCTTGTGTGACGTGTGTAAAGTAGGGGGAGGTGAGAGCCAGGTAAGGCTGATGAGTTATCATCATCATCATCATCATGCCATAATGGTACGGTGGATATCAGGATAGGGTTAGCACTACTGGGACACACTCTCCTCCTAGCCCAGGGCCCACAGCATTGCCCCATTCCTGGCGCTGCCGCCAGCGGCCTCCTGCAGTGACGACCCTGCTTCTAATTTAGTAGTGACTGTAATGTGAGGTGTTCTCCAAGGTGATAAAAATCTGTGAAACAAAAAAGAAAAAGTTTAAAACGTAGGCTCACCAATCTTCAGGGTGCACGGCTGAATGATCCCGGACTCCAAGGGAAGACGAAAAGTCAAGTAATAAAAAAAAAAAAAAAAAAAAAAAATTCCAGTCCGCACTCCTGAGATTAACTAAAAACTATCCTTTAATTGTCCATAAAACAATGGGTGGATACAATATATAAAATAACAAGTGACAGTGATAAACGCAAAAGTGCATTTAAAAACCCATAAACTGGCTTGAACTAGCTGACGCGTTTCTGGGTATGCTATACCCCTTAATCATAGCCTAATACTGCACTGGTATCCTGGGTTTTAAATACCCCTCACATTTGCAAAAAAACACCTGAACTGAATAACTTTGTTGTTGCCTGCTATTTCAGCATCGTATAGTGCGTTTATCACTGTCACTTGTTATTTTATATATTGTATCCACCCATTGTTTTATGGACAATTAAAGGATAGTTTTTAGTTAATCTCAGGAGTGCGGACTGGAATATCTTTTTTTTTTTTTTATTACGTGATAAAAATCTGTTCTCATTAATAAAAACTTGGGCATCAACGGACTCATGGACACTTCTAGACTCAAATGTGTTTTTTTTTGTTTTTTTTTTAAATTTATTAAAACAATTGCATACTTGAATCACTTTCGTCATAAAAATCAATATATAATAAGTGATGCTAGGTTCACAATAGTGCCAACATTTCTGCTATTTTGATCTGTTGGAGGACCAGAACAACAAATAAGTGGACCACTACAACAGCGGTCACATATGGAGCCCCAAGGACTATAATGGGATACACTGGGTGTCTGTTCTTTAAAACTAACTGTCCAACAATAAAGTTGGTCTTGCAGGACTTTTTCATTCAGCAATTTGGATGCACACTGCATCCAAACAGAGGCTCCAACACATATGTGAATGGAACCTTAGGAAAGAATTCAAAGTAAAAAAAAAAAAAAAAAAAAAAAAAAAGAAGGGAGAAAGGGAAGGAGAATTTAAAAAGAGAAGGAGAAAAAAAAGAATAAAGTGAGAACAAGAGAATGCTAATTACAAAACCTAATCATAAAAAAGTCATCAAAGTCTCAAGGAGTTCCATTCTCCAGGGTAAACAGTTAAACTCCTGATCAATTCCACTTTACCCATTCCGCATTGTTTCGTGGAGCATATGTTTATTAACAAAGTAAATAACTTCTTGGAGCTGAGGGCTTTAGCAAGTAATTTGGCAGTACTTAAATGTACAGCCAGGAATATACTAAGTGCAATATGCTTAAATTCTAGAGGCATTAAGTCAGCTTCCAAGTTTTATAAAGCCATCCCTGGAAGCCCAGAAAGAGTTAGGCCAGTAATCTGCTATACCAACTCAAACACTGAGGCCCAATAGTGATCTAGTTTTGGACATGACCACTAGGTATAAAGTACAGAGTACCAATCTGACCACAATTCCTTCATGCATTTTTTTAGTTCATATGTACTATTTAAGAAGTAATTTATTTAAAAAAAAAATGCTTTTCGTACTTTCTTTTCCCATTTTTTGTTGTAGGTATGCTTTATCAGGGTCCTAATTTTCCCTTACTAAATGACATGCAAGGCCAATACACACACACATATAAAAAACCTGCCAGTAGGAGGGAAAGAGCTTACTCTGCAAATTAATTTTATTTTTATTTTTTTATTTTATTTTTTTTTACAAATGTATCTATTATGAGGAGCTGACCACCCTCAAACAGGCTCCCTACCCAAGCTAAAGATATTGGTGATGGCCTAAATTTAAAGCGAGTCTGTCTTTAGGGTTATCCCTAAAGACTTGTTGGAATAGGCTTTAGAGCGTCCTATCTTTCTTCATGTGTTCTTCAATGCTGTTTGTGAATAAATGACTTGATTCTTATATTGAAATCTGCAGCAATCCTCAGTACAGCGTATGTAAATCCTGCACATGCGCTGTACTCCACTACCTTAATGAAGAATAAGAAGAGGAGGAGGCTAATACTGGGGATGACAGTACTGTGCTCTGAGCACAGGGGGACAGAATTTGCATATTAGAATAAAGTCTTTTATTCAAAAATGCAGTTGAAGTACAAATGAAGAAATATTGACTAGAATAGTCTTTCTAAAGGCTATTCCAAAATGTCATCAGGGACCGAGGTACAGCTGACCACCTGCCAATCAACTGTTCACAGCAGTTGCCAGCATCAGAACATTAATAGAGAATGGAACCAGAAGCAGGCAGATGTGTTCTCTTTGTGGCCAAGCCAAATCCTCCAGCTCCGTTTACCATTGCAATCCTCCTATACCAGTTATTTTTACTATTATATATATTATATTATATTATTATATTTCCTTTTTTAAAAATAAATTAATAAAAAATGTGATTTTCTTTTTAGATTATTTCAATGCTTTGATCTTAACAAAATATGTAATCTGCATGTATTATTGAAAGCATTATTCATATATTCACCCTTATACATGTATTGTCCTTAGTTTACCTCTTTATGTAAGATTATGCTACCAAACAGTATGTGAACTCAGTTAATGTAATAAAAGCAATCTAAGATGTGTAAAATGGGAAATTCTTTCAGCATGAATGTTTTTGTTCTTAGAAAACTAGTAATACTAGATTGTTGTTTGCATACTAAATGTTATACAATAATAAACTACTGATGTGGGGGCTTCAGAATTGTGTCACTTAAAACTTCAAAATTCGTCAGCCTAGTTTTAAAGGTAAAAGAAAGTGAAGAGTTGTTGTTTTTTTTTTTAACTGTCAAAATTGGACACTTTAATGAGCAGAAGCCATAATAAAACAGATCAGCCATGCTCGCGCTTTGAGGCCATCAACAATGTGTGTGTAAATATATATATATATATATATATATATATATATATATATATATATATAGTCAGGGTCTGGGGTTGCTAGGTGGGGTGGCATAGACACACAAGTCCAGATTTTTAGTCCAAAAAAAAAGGTAGAGTTTTATTTTCACTCACAAATATAGTGCAGCAACTAGAGGAAGCAATTCAAAGATGAATAACTGCCCGGCTAGGCTCTAGCTAAAACTAAGAATAGGTTACCTCACCTAGAATACTCCTAACAAATAGGGTTCACAAGTAAACAAGGGGTACACATACCCGGCACTTTAACAGCGTCCTTTTGGCAGAGCTTTCTCAGACTGGTTGAGTGTGTGTTTCAGTCTCTCTCCTCTCTCTCCCGCTAACCAGCACACCTGTGCTACTTACAAAGTCCTGCTGGTCTGTTCCCAAGCGTGGAGTGGATTGCCCTGCAGGTCTGGCCTGAACTTCACTCCAGTCTGGGACCTACAAGCTAAACGCCTGTGCATACTGCAACAGCCTTGGGGGAAAATAGCAGTTCTCCCACACTATACCTCTCTCCACTTCACAATATATATATATATATATATATATATATATATATATATATATATATATATATATATATATATATACAGTATAGTTAGTGAGAAATGTAAAGAGGAATTTGCTGCAGATTTGGAGGCAGATTCTGCCCCAAATCAACTACAGACTCCGCCGAGATTCTGCCTCCCTTTGTCCTGCTCGATCTTGCCACAATTCAATAGTCAATGGGGTCACTCAGGATCTGTTGCTTTTTATTTCTAGGATCGATTGCTGTCTGTTTTTCTGTTCTTCTGGTCCTGTGACAAACCTAGGTTATTCAGTTTTTTCACTGGTCTGAACAAAGGAAGAAAAAATAGCAGTGTGAAAGAAGCTTTAACTGGTTCCCTCTGCTACTCGGCTTTTTCACATTCTAACTGTCAAGCCATTTGGTATTAGGATGTGAAAAGTCAGTGTAAGGCATCATTCACATGGGATCCTAGTGTGAATTGTAAGGCCTGATAGTATCAAATAAACCGTTCACTGTGGGGTCTCTCTGAAGAAATCATTCACATGCGAGTCCTATGTGTGCTTACTTGAGACAGCAGAAGGACAGTCACTGTCATTATACTATGGGCTTTACTCAGCTATTTATTTGCTATTTTACAATTACTCCTAACAATTATTTTTTATCAATAAACTTTTTCCTGAAATTTTTGAAAAGCTGGTACAATAAAGAACATTTGGGCAATTAATAGGGTAACTTGGCAAAATTATAAACTAGTAGTAGTGATAATGGTTAGGGTGGGCAAACTGCTGTTTATTGTACATGCCTTCTGCCTCGGAGAGAAATGCAAAATGTGCTATGGGGGACTATAAGCAGCAGAAAAAACATAGGACACTGTGTATAAGGCAGCTTATGGTGGAAAAACCACCTGCTAGGTTCTCCTGAAAAGTAATTTCACTCATCCCCTATCTCTCGTGTCTTAGTGCGACCCTCCAGCCGACTCTTCTTCCTGGTCTCCATTCGTTCAGCCAATCTGTGTTTTAGGTGGGTCACCACTGCACACATTGATTGGCTAAGCAGTCATTTCCTTTGTGTTAAGAGTATATATTTTTACGTTTTTATAGCATTCTGAGCCTGTTTTAAGAAAAATAAAACATTATCGACCAGATAACCCCTGTAATGGTGTTCAGTGCTGGCAATCCACTGCCAGGACTAAGCTGTGATGTATTGGATTGTCAGAATTAAGCCTAGTAGTCATTTTATTCTTAAAAACATAGGAAGAAGATCCACACGTCATATTTTACAAAATAAAAATACACCCTTGAAACAGATTTTGACTTGGATATGAATCATGTAAGATATCATTGATTAGTTTTCATCATAATAAGTTTTCATGAATGTTGTAGCCATGAGATGGTTCTTACTGATACATTTCAAATCTTTAAGTTCATCTATTGGAATGGGAATACATATTTAATTTGAATAAACCTTTTATACTTATCTTTTGGATTTTCTTCTTGTTTTTGGTTACAGCTGGTGCTCAGGACAAAATTGGATGGGCATTTGGTCTTGGATTAGAAAGACTGGCCATGATTCTTTACAGTATCCCTGACATTCGTTTGTTCTGGAGTGAAAGTGAGCTCTTCTTAAAACAATTCCATGTGTCGGACATCAACCAGGCAGTTCAATTTCAGGTAACTAGTGATAATTAATTAACTAAAATAGTGTTTATGTTATGAAATTCTATATGTGTTGTGTTTCTTGTTTCTACATTGATATATAATTACTCACAGAAATTGGGTTTCTCCTCTGGTTTTCTCTATGCTGTGTTATATCTGATATTCTTGGTTGACACGCAGTATCCCAGAAAAGAATTGTGTGGCTGGAAACTAAATATAGGTCATGCTTGGTGTTTATACACTAGAGACCTGTCCTTAAAAGCCAGTTGATATCACATTTATATTTTTTATGTTCAGAAAGGCAACTGAGTAGCAATAAAGGTCACTGTATTTTGTGAACCATTGTGCAAGACTGTATGTCTCCACTTAAGTGGGAAATGATTATTGGTTGTCAAATAGAAACAGTACAATATCAGTACAGTTAAATATATCCAAACTCAAACCTCATTTACGGATGTGTCCACCCTTATATTAGCCCAGCTTTGGTTAAAGGAGTATTCCCATCTCAAGGATCCTACCTATCTATACTGCTAGAGTGTTCTTAAATACTTTGCTTTGTTTTCCTGCTATGTGAAATTATTCCTCCCATTGTTTACACAGTGTTTCCATAAAGCCGGACCTGTGTGATAAGACAGGACAGATGACATCACTCACTGCTCTCACTGTTATTTACAGCTCTGCATTCAGCTAATTGCAGTTTGCTAATAAAGCCCTATCTGTTATCTCTCTATGTAAACACACAGATAACACTGAGTCCTTCTCTAGAAGTATGTGCATATTATTTGATCTGCATTCATATTCGATTTCTAGTAATCATAATAAGTATTGTGATACTTCATAATGTCCTGTTTAGTAAACTGTGGGGAAGGGGGGTGAGGTGGCTTTGACTGTTACATAAGGAATATAAGAAGTGAGAAGAAGAGACAGGAGGCAAAGTTGCTGAAAGAAGGAGATGGGAGAACCCCTTGTCCTGAAACCAGTTCAATGCAATATAGCAACATTCTAGCTAGCCCCTGATAGACTGCAGTTCACAACACAAGCAGTGGGAAACCACACATAGACACATATAGAAAAGACATCTTGTGGCAAAGATGTCTGGAAAAGTGTTGATGCATGGAAAAGCTGATCATCTCATGACACATATCAGAAAATGTCCATCGAAAAGGAAATTTAAGGAAGGACATATATTTTGGACAGATTTGTCTGTGATGGATTCACAATTTCTTTTATATGCTCTGTATATTGTCCATTTTGAGAAAAAAAAATGTTTCTTGGAAATTTTAGTTTTTGTCTGTGTCTTATGATGTATACGGTAGTGCAACTTGCAGAGAGTGTTTCCATTATTTTATTTTATTTTTTTTCTATTTTGGTTCTGAAACTTGACATTTGCTGTTGTCCGTCCCAAGAGTCTTCTTAATATACATACTCAGAAATACCAGATGACAGACTTTGAGAGGTGATCACGGGATTGAGAAAAGGACAGTCATTTTGACAAACTGCCAACTACTGTGTATAGGCCATTCTGACTTAGCTGTTAGGAGGTGCTGGGAGCAGTTGTTTTGTGAGGGCACACACACAGTGAACAGGCCCCAGACATATCACCATTAGATAGGATTGTTTGATCCACCATCAAGCATGAACAACTACGCTCTGCTCAGACTATTTCCACGTACTTACCATAAGCAAATTTGGTGTCACAGCGCCTATTACGGGTCGTATTGACAGCCAGAGACCGTTGAAGTAAAGTTGTGAATGAAAAACCTGGACTGATACAGAATGGAAACGTATCGTTACAGGTTCTGTTGAAGACCTAACGACAGTTGGTTTGAGTATTGAGATCTCATGGTGATTGTTGGAATTCTTGCCTTTTTACCCAAGGACTACCTTGCATTGTTTTGACTCTACAACTGAATCATCAAAGGGGTGTCCACCAGTAATAGTAAATCTCCCCCACTAGTTCTTTATTTGTCTATATATATTTGTTTACTTATTTATATACCATCAGCTTATGTTAGGGTAAGTTGACATGGCGGTAACCGTTTCCACCAATGCGGCTAGCTGATTAGGCCCAGATGAATGGGCCTAATCAGGAGTGAGTCTCGAGCTGCAGGAAGATAGATGCTGCAAAAAATCGCTGGCGGGAAAAAAAAGTGAGTGACTTCCATTGAAATGAATGAAAGACGTTTCTGCAGGCAGATTTTGAGATGGATTCCATGTCAAAATCTGCCTGCATAAAACTCCGTGTGAACATCCCCTTAGCCTTTTCTCTCTGCCTCTTTATTTTCCTCTTTCTCTCTCTATCACACTCTCTTTCTCTATCACTCTCCCTCATCTCTCTGTTTCTTCCTCTCTCTCCTTCTCGATTTTCTTCATTGGTTGTAGGTATCTCCTTAGCAAAAATAGAATTTCTGATAAGTCCACAATGGTGCTGTTTTGCCAATATACAAGTGTTGTCATGCTTACAGAAGAAAATTCAGAAAGGATCACCAGTGGAGCAAGGGACAGTGACAAGCATCCTATCAATGAAGTGCCTTATGAAAGAGACTTGCAAACTGCATGGGGTTCCTGAACCACACAGTGGCCCCGCTTGCTGCCTAATCTGTAGTCTTTTTCTAGATTATTTTTCTTTGTCTTTGTAAAAATGGAATAACTTTTTGGTTCAGTTGCCTGTCCTTGTTTCAAAAAACCTTGCAAAAGTCTTAATAGTAATATAGACCTGCTGAGAACGAGAACACAATAGTAGTAAATAATAGAAGATGTTTAATAGAAATGCATAAATAATACATAGAATATTCTCTGGTCAAACTACATTGTATATAACAAAA
The DNA here is from genome assembly GCF_031893055.1 of Leptodactylus fuscus. Lineage (NCBI taxonomy): Eukaryota > Metazoa > Chordata > Amphibia > Anura > Leptodactylidae > Leptodactylus > Leptodactylus fuscus. The sequence continues at coordinate 89,093,518 of NC_134268.1, forward strand.
TAGAGTAAAGTCATTTCAGTTTTTTTTAAGGTCCTACAATAATACGAAATAGGAATTGTCTGTGATCGATCTCCCAGAGGAAGCAGACAATGCATCTATTATAAGTGGAGTCTGTTGTAGCATGTACAGTTTGGTCACTTTTAGAGACTTATCTTTTAGTTGGTCAAGGCCCCTTATCTTTCTCAGACTAGACTGATATGTTGCCTTTATAGTTGACTGTGTGCATCTTGCCTTCCAAGCAGCTTTGACATTCTGTAGAATAAAGGCTTTTGAAATGATCCTCTCTACCACCGCCTTGTGCAGTCTCACTCATGACACTGACATTTGAGAGAAATATTTTCCCTTCTGATCTAATGTCAGACATTGGTACATACCCTTCTCCATTCTTTACATGTCCTCAGCAGAGACAAGTAGCAGAGCTCAGTACAAGCCCCTCATTCCCCGTGATGGTGTATATTTGTGGAATGCAATTACGGTTAGCCATTGCCATGCATTGTATGTCGGGATTCTAATTGTGCATAAATATGGTCTATGAAAAATAGGATGTATTGACATGGAAATCACTCCACATTTATTTGTAACACCTGTACTGTTGCTATAGGTATGATATGACTTTTTTATTAGTACCAATGCATTTTTGGATGTGCATATTCTGCTTTTTTAGCCTATTTTTGAATGGAAAAAAAATCAATTATTTACAAGACTTTAAGAAACGGAGATGTTAAACAGTGCTGAAACAACTTTCGCTCTGTACTCTGATACAATAAAGCTGGTTGCCTTAGAAACCAACCCTGTGGTTAAAAGAGAACATTTGTGGAAGATGAATTGAAATGCAATAAGAATAAGAAAGCAGTTTATATAAATATATATATATCTCTGATACTTGATAAGATACTGTACTGTACATGTGTGCATATAGCTATATAGATATATATATAGATATCACACACACACGTGTGTGTATATATATATATATATATATTTACACCGCCTTTAAAAAACACCCTCATTAATTTCTATGGTTTTGCATTAGAACATAATAAAAAGGCATCTGGTTCATAGAAGGTCTTTGAATTAGTTGATAAATTACACTGTGTATTTATTTATTTATTAAGAACTAGGATGAAATGCAGAAGGAAATTAAAGGGGTTGTCCATACAACTCTGCTTGCTGTTACTCTCAGTGGATAAGCATCAGTTCATGGTCATGTGATATACAGTCCGGGGTCATGTGATGAATACACAGGTATGAAATGGTACTATAGAAGTGTAATTTGTCATACAAAAATTATCCCTCTTATGACTCTGGGAACTGAAAAGTAAAAAAAAGTTATAGTTTTTGGAAAGTGGAGAGGGAAAAAAACGAAACTCAAAAATCAGAAAATTGATGTGGCGTAATTATATTAATGCCTTTTAATAACTCTTTTGAATTAAAGGGGTTTTCCGGGGAATAATAAAGCATATGGCTGGATACCCTTCACTAGTTATGCTTTACTATTAATATACACCTTGGTCCCCCGATTACTACATTTGCGGAGAGCAGCTAGGGAGGCCAGAAGTTTTGTTCCTTTGTCTCTGCAGCTGCCACTTGAATTTTGGTTACACAACTGACTGCACTCTACTTAAAGGGATCCTATCATACAAACCCTTTTTTTCTGGGCCACATGGTGGCTCAGTGGTTAGCACTGCAGCCTTGCAGCGCTGGAGTCCTGGTGTTCAAATCCCGCCAAGGGCAGAAAACCATCTGCAAGGAGTTTGTATGTTCTCCCCGTGTTTGCATGGATTTCCATCCCATATTCCAAAGACATACTGATAGGGAAAAAAAAAAAAATGTACATTGTGAGCTCTATGTGGGGCTCACAATCTACATTTAGAAAAAAAAAAAAAAAAAAAAAACCTTTTTTTCTGAGAAACACGTCAGAATAGCCTTAAGAAAGGCTATTCTTCTCCTACCTTTTGTTGTCTTCTCCGCGCCTCCGTTCTGTAGGAATCCCGGTTCTTGTCGGTATGCAAATGAGTTCTCTCACAGCACTGGGGGCGGGCCCCAGCGCTCAAACAGCACTGGGGGCGTCCCCAATGCTGCAAGAGAACTATCTCCAGTGCCACCTCCATCTTCGTCAACAGAGTCCTTTTCATCCTCTTCTTCCGTCTGTGGCTTGTAACTTCTAGGCCTCGGGCCTTGGGCAGAGCAGACTGCGCATGCCCACAGCCCACGAGAAAAAGGCCGCTTGCACAGTATTGCCACAGGAGCCGCCACATCTTCCCTTATGTAGCCTGTGGCCTACAAAGTGTTGTTCTTGGCAGGCCCAGTTAGTTAGTAGAAGAGGCTTCCTCCTCTACCATGCAATCAATTGCATCAGTGTCCTGCAGACATCAATGCAGTTGAATCTGTAACTAGAAAGAATGTGTGATTTCGGTGGTCCTGGGTTAGGCCCCACAGAGTCATTCTGCTGCCCCCAGCTAGCTACACCTCTGAGCCTCTGGGAGCTCCAGAGATAGCCGAAGTGCAGTGTTTATACATATATATAGGGTCCCAACCCGTAAATCGCAATAAGTAAGAGATTTCAAAAACAGCAGTCCAATTATAGTAGATTTATTCACGATATAGGTGTATAGGAGCAGTAAGGTACCGTTCCAAATGTTGTAGGTATATTCAGGTATAAATCAGGTAGACATAAATTGCAGAGGAAAAGTGAAACGTTTATCAGTTAGAAGACCTTCGTCAGACTCTCAATACATAGTAGGAAAAAGGAATATTCTGTGGCTCTATAATGAGTAAGCTGAATTAAACATTTTGTGTGGGGGGCGTTAATGATGGTACTAACATGGTATTATACTTTATAGGGGCATTGATACGGTATTCTACTGCATGGGGGCTCTAACGTCATTATTCTGTGTGGGGGCATTAATAGGAGATTATACTGTGTATAATCTGTATATACTGGCAGGGAGGGATAGAAGAGTGCAGCCTCACAGTTCATTCATTGATCAGGACTTATTAAGGACAAATGGGCCTTATCAGCATGGACTGTGTGGTTCTGCCAACAGCAAGATCAAGCAGGACACTTACTTTGCTGCGATCTCTGCAGCCTGTTGAAAACAATAGGAGAAAGAAAAAAATTGATGGAATTCTTCCGTGTGAACTATTCTAAGCGTGGCATCCTGGTCCTGATTAGACCCGAAAAGAGATTTCAAAGTTAGATGTGTGAGTAAAAAGCCTGACAAGAGAAGACATATTTTTTGGATGTCATGCATGTTTCTCACAATTGCCTGTAATGTTGTAATTTATTGTGAAGTTAGTGACTATTTAAGAGTATTAAATGCCCACAATCTGTAAACACCACAGATATAATAAATGTAATAGAAGCTCCTTGCTTTGTTAGGCTACGGTCACACTTCATCCCCCATTACGCTTAAAATATGCAGAGAGAAAAGTCCTATAAGCAAGTCCACTCTGACGATTTCAGGCGTAAACCAGACAAACCCTATTATAGTCTATGGGGTCTGTGAGTAACCGCTTTTTAAGCGACTTGGGTTGACCCGAGGAATAGAGACCCAAACATTAGTGTGAACCTATCATAAGATATTTCTATAAAGTTAATATACAGTAAGTGACAGCCTGTTGGCTTACATGCAATATGCTTGACATCAAACACTTAGAGTGTGATGTGTTATTTTAGAAAAAAAAAAATCAAATGTTACAAAATAGCAGTTAAAATGCACTTAATAAATCATTTTATAAAAAGTACATTCATTGTTTTCAATACTTTTTCATAGGAAATGATCATACTTAGAGCAGTTGCCCAAGCTTTTTTTTTTTGCAGATTTTGTTGTGCGTATCACATTGAAAGCAATAGGTAAAAAAGCCTCCCATTGATTTCAATGGGGAGCACGTGAATGCCAGCACCCATAGAAATCAATGGGATCTGTTTTAACGCCGCTCACTCTGAACAAGTTTTATGTTCAGAATGAGCGAGTGTAAACTCCGTGTACAGGCTCCCTTTCTGTGAAAAATGCTGCGGGATAAACTGCAATGCTTTTTTCCTGCAACAATTTTTGCCTGTGGCTTGCTACGCGAGGCCTTAGCCTTAAGAGGTGGGTTTTTTGTTGTTTTTTATGAGAGGTGGACTGCAAAAAACTCTGTGTGAGCTTACTCTAAGGCTGAAGCACCACTTTTCGGTAACGCAGCTTTTTTTTTTTTTTTTAAATGCTTTATTAATATAAAGAATGATACATAAATAAGTAAAGGTGTTACATTCCAGTTATAAAACAGTAATAGTGTACAAAGAGAAAGAACATATTATTCACGTAACAAAGGATTTGGGTAGAAAATTATCAATAAAAAGGATTACCAAAAAGGCAACTAAACAAGCTGTCAAGAAGCAATGAGTACGCCTACTAAGTAGCTAGGGAACACTTGTAAAGGAGAGAGTGAGAAGGATTAAGTAGTGAGAAAGTCAGTCAGTGGAGAGGAGAGAGAAAGGAAGGGGAGCAAATAGGTGTAGAGAAAGGAAGTCTAATGAGGGGGGGGGGGAGGGAATAGGAGTCTCAATGGTCCAAAAGAAGCTGTGTGTGGCTACAAAGTTGTACCTCTCAATGCCCAATGGGCACTCAGCGGGCGAACAGGTTTCTCCAAGGGGTCCAAATCTTAGTAAATTTAGCATGAGTGCATAGATTCCAGCTGGACAGTTCCTCGAAACGTGCGATTTGGTTTACCTTTCCCACCCATTCCGACTTAGAGGGGGGGGGGGGATCAAGCCATTTGGCAGGGATGAGTGAATTTGCAGCGGATATCAAAAAAGATATTAGATTCGATTTAGATGGCTGGTACTCCGAGGACGGCAGGGAAAGTATAACTATTTGAGGAGTCAGCGTAAAGGATGAGGAAGTGAGTGCTCTAATGGTGGATTGGACTTCTTGCCAAAAATCCGCTATAACGGGGCAAGACCACCAAATGTGATACATGGAGTCGGTGGTGGCATGGCATCTCCAGCATTCATCCACCGAGTTAAAAGTTTGTAATGGGTTTCCTGTAGTCTAACACACCTAGAAAAACCCTGAGAGCAGGGCCGCCATCAGGAATTTTGGGGCCCCATACAGCCTAAGTGTCTGCTCCCCCCCCCCATTTTAAAACTAACTTATTTTGCGTCATACCAATTCTGTATTACATTTCCCTTTATTTAGCAGCATTGCAAGGCTTAATCAGATTCTATTTGCAGGTAAAATCTGCTACGTGTGACCGCGCCTATAGAGAGCCAACACCATCTATAAGAGCCCTCCTAATAAATCCTCAGGGCTTATTCACATTGCGTTTTTGGCCTCCCTTGCTGGGATACGTTGGTAACCAGTCAGAATCAGCTGTCAACTTATCCCTGCACGAAGAACTGGCCATTAAAAAAAAGGGGGGGGCCTGCAGTTCTCCATGCAGGGATAAGTGGGGAGCTGATTGTGACTGGTGACCAACGTATCCTGGCAAGGGAGGCCAAAAACGCAATGTGAACACTCCTTTAAAGTGAAAGTCCCACCCCCAAACAGGCTGCTATGCTAGTAGCATAGCAGCCTACATCATTATTATTCTCCAGCTAAAAACTTATATATTATATATTATTGCCCCAGTTCCCTCTCTGCAGTGCCGCACACCCGATGTCCCAACAATCCCCCCCGTCCACCCTCTAACATCTTTCCATTGCCCCCTGTACCCATACCTCCCAATTTTTGAAGAACCAAAAGAGGGACAAAATGTGCGGCACGCTTTGCGCGCCGTGGGAAATTTAGCCCCACCCACTGTTATGTTGAATCCGCCCGCTCATTAATTTTCCATTTGCCCGCACACTGTATAATCCTCCTACAGTCACCCGTAAATTATATGTCCCCCCTCTGTCTCTCCCCCAGCTTCATATACACCCTTCATCTGCCCCCAGATTCATATCCCCTCCATCTCTGTCCCCAGAGTCATGTCCCCCCATCTCTGCCCCCAGATTCATGTCCCCCCCATCTCTGCCCCCAGATTCATGTCCCTCCATCTCTGCCCCCAGAGTCATGTCCCCCCATCTCTGCCCCCAGATTAATGTCCCCCCCATCTCTGCCCCCAGATTCATGTCCCCCCCATCTCTGCCCCCAGATTCATGTCCCCCCATCTCTGCCCCCAGATTCATGTCCCCCCATCTCTGCCCCCAGATTCATGTCCCCTCCATCTCTGCCCCAGATTCATGTCCCCTCCCTCTCTGCCCCCAGATTCATGTCCCCTCCATCTCTGCCCCCAGATCCATGTCCCCTCCATTTCTGCCCACAGATTCATGTCCTCACATCTCTGCCCCCAGATTCATGTCCCCTCCATCTCTGCCCTCAGATTCATGTCCCCTCCATCTCTGCCCCCAGATTCATGTCCCCTCCATCTCTGCCCCCAGATTCATGTCCCTCCATCTCTGCCCCCAGATTCATGTCCCTCCATCTCTGCCCCCAGATTCATGTCCCTCCATCTCTGCCCCAGTGTCATGCCGTCCTCTCCTTCATCTGCCCCCAGTTTCATGTTCCAAATTACACTTACCTTCTCCTTCGTTCCCCCGCTGCTCTCTGCGCGCCTCTCTCTCTTACTGGCGCACAGTTGTAGATGCGATGTGATGTCATCACATCACGTCTACACTGCCGGGTAGCCGGCGGCAGCGGCGAAGCGAGGAGTTGACCTGTGTCAGCTCCTCGCTTCGCCGCTGCCGCCTCTCTCGCTGACTCTGGTTCCGGCTTAGCCGCATATGTGTCAGCGAGAGAGGCGGCAGCGGCGAAGCGAGGAGTTGACACAGGTCAGCTCCTCGCTTCAGCCGCATATGTGTCAGCGAGAGAGGCGGCAGCGGCGAAGCGAGGTGCTGACCTGTGTCAGCTCCTCGCTTCAGCCGCGTATGTGTTCAACTCAGATCTGCATCCTCTGGACGCAGATCTGAGTTGAAACAGGACATACAATGACTGCTGCCGGCGCCAGGGGGCCGGCACACAGTGGCAGGCCAAAACCGGGCCCCCCTCATTTTTAAATTTGGCCGGGCCCCTGACGCCAGTAGCAGTAGTACTGGCCTATCGGCGGCCCTGCCTGAGAGTGTGATAAGATCTGGTTGACTTGTTCGTCAGTGAGTGAGCATTGCAATTCAATCTCCCAGGAAGTCAAGAAAGCAGGCTTGGATACATGAAAGGAGCATATGTATTTTGGTAGTACGAACGATGTTTTGCGAAGCAGCTTATGGAAATGCAGCTTTTTTTGTTGCAGATTTTGCTGCATTTTTTTTGAGCTAAAGCCAAGAATGGCTACAAAAGGAATGGAGAATATATAGAAAGCGCTTATAAGTCTCCCTTCTGCTCAATCCACTCCTGGCTTCGGCTCAAAAAACAGCAACAAAATCTGCAAAAAAAAAAGCTGAGTTTCCGCAACGTGGGGTCTTAGGCTAAAGCAGATTGTTGCAGATTTTGCTGCAGTTTTTTGAGCCAAATCCAGGAGTGGATTGAGCAAAAGGTAGAAGTATTAGAACTTTTTATATACCGTATTTTTCAGACTATAAGACGCACTTTTTTTCCCAAAAAATTTTTTGGGGAAAGAAGGGTGCGTCTTATAGTCCGAATACAGACCCGGCATCCACTGTAATAGGAAGGCGGATGCTGGGGAGGGTTACACGCCGGCACATATGCCTGAGACATCGCTACGCTCGTGCCCTGCAGGAAGCCAGCAGCTGCAGGAGTGATGCTGTTATTCCGCTCCTCCGTCCCTCCCCACAATAGCAGCATCGCTCCTGCCGCTGCTGGATTCCTGCAGGGTACGAGCGTAGCGATGTCTCAGGCCCCGGCACATGTGTCGGCGTGTAACCCTTTTCTATTACAGCGGATGCTGGGTCTGTAGTGGTGGCCCCTACCCCCCCCAAAGTGTAAACTACCCCCCCACCCCACCCCCGGGGCCGGTCCCCACCGGCCCCATACATGTAAAGTTGCAGGTCGGCTCCTGTGTAGCGATATCGCAGGAGCCAACCTGTTCAGGTGACAGCCGGGAGCCTACTGAAGGCTCCCAGGCCTGTCATTGCTATATTACCATTGCAGCTAGTCTATGACCAGCCGTAATAGTAATATACAGAATGTCCCATAGACGGCAATACAGTTGTATTGCCGTCTATGGGACTTTCAATCAAATGACTGCAGGTTCAAGCCCCCTAGGAACTAATAAAATAGCTTTAAAAAAAAAAAAAAAAGCTTTAAAAATATATAATAAAGAAAATAAAATAAATAAAAGTTCTAAATCACCTGCTTTCCCTAGAATACAATGTGGCCTTGCAGCTGTTGCAAAACTACAACTCCCATATATTAAATATTTTACCATTTTTTGCTTCAAAATTTTTTTCCCCTATTTTCCTCCTCTAAAACCTAGGTGCGTCTTATAGTCCGAAAAATAGTCCGAAATATTTCCCATTCCTTTTGTAGCCACTCCTAGGTTTGGCTCTAAAAAACGCAGCAAAACCTGAAAGAAAAGAAAAAAAGATGATTTTCCACAACGTGAGGCCTCAGCCTTACGCTGAAGCCCCATGTTGCGGAAACGCAACCTTTTATGTTGCAGTCAGGAGTGGATTGAGCAGAAGGGAGAAGTATAAGAACTTTTTATAGAGTCCCCATTCTTTTTGTAGCCATTCTTAGCTTTAACTCAAGAACCCGCAACAAAATCTTCAACATAAAATGCTGCATTTGTGCAACGCCTTAACCTTAGGCCAGGGACCCACGGGCCGGAAACGCTGTAATTTGGCCATGGCAGAAACAGTGCGGTAAAAGTCGTGGCGTTTTACAGTATTTCCAATGTGGATGGGTTCATGCGAATCCCGTGCCCACATTACAGAAAAAATTGCAGCGCAGACATGCTACAATTTCCAAAACCGTTGCTGTTTTGAAAATCGCAGCATGTCAATTATATCTACGGAAACACCGGCGCCTTTACCATAGATATAATAGTAACAGAAAGTCCGCGGAGGAAAACTCTGTAAATTTTCTGTTCAAATCGCTGCGGGAAGAACTGCAATGCATTCATGCCGCGGTTGTTCCTTTACGTGGCGGTTCCGGCCTGTGGGGCCTTAGTTTTAAAGTTTAGTCGAAGGAAATAAAGAAATAAGAGAAATCAAAACTATCCAAAATTCTGCCCCACTTACAACTTTGTGATTATGAATTAGCACTGAAGACAAAGCTTTGTTAGATCTTGACATGGATAAAAGCATAACTAAGCGATGAAATGAAAGACTTGCAGATGAGCTACACTGTAAGGTGATAAATGGGTAAAAATCTTTTCTTCCCTAAAGACAGGTTATTCGTGTTGAGTTCTTCTGCTTGGCATACTGCACATTTATTTCAGCCCATTTTCCTTAATTATGCTAAAGAATTTCTTTTCTTTAAGGCTCGGTGCTCGCGACAAGCATATAAAAACAATTATTCCAAAGTGTTTTTCTTTTTTTTTGTGCAGTAACGCTCATAATTGCTTACTGGGGGACTATGATGTGAAGCATTTTATTCAGTGTGGCAATTTATGAGAGAAGTAATATATGCCACTCATCTGTGTGTTCTGGTAGTTCCCTCATATTGTTTTGCATCTCTTTTGCAGAAAATTAATTCGTTTGACAGGTTTATTCATATAACAGGCTGCGAAATCCCTTTGATTTCACAGCTGATTCACTGAGGGTTTCATTAATCTAAAATGAATCACAGATACCTTTTTAGCTTTGGTGTACACGAGGCATTTTCACAATTAGGTTATTTTGGAGACGCTCGCTTATGTAACACAGTCACTGAGTAATGTGAGAAGAACATTGGTGTTGAGAGTATTCCTTCTTGGCTTGCATGATGAAGGTGTGCAAGAAGTGTGCACAAGGTCACGCATAAGTAAAACTAGGAATAGACCAGATAACAATTCTAAGCCATTTTTTTTCTAATCTATATTTTTTCTCTGTTTTTCTACCCTGTATGCCAGTGGTGTTCAACCACCTGCTCCCCATGTTTTGCAAGGCGATACATTCTCCACCAGCCTCCAAATAATAGTTCAAAGCCATTGGACAGATTTATTAAAATGGCCTATAAGCAAAACCAATCAAACCAATCACAGCACAGCTTTAATTTTGTATTCTGCTCCTAAAAATATAAAGCTGCATTGTGATTGGTTGCTTTGGACTATTATAATAAATCTGCCCCCATATCTCAGTACTTTGATTTATGAGAGGAGTCATACTTTTCAAACAAACTGAATGGACTTGTTTCTTAGGACTTGGCTTCTCAGACTTCGATGCTCCTTCTCCTCTAAATCCCCCCTACTTGATCCTTCCATGAATTCTCAATGCATCCTACATGCTTGTCTACTCTGTACCTTTTTCTACCTTCACTTTTGCATGTCTTAGGTAAGTATGCAATGTATTCTTTACCATATGTTCTCTGCAGGAGAATTTTGTTTAGTAGTTTAAAGGGAGTCTATCAGCTGTGAAATGGCCACGCAACTAGTCCCAGTATCTTGCAGCGTACACTCTCCTAAGTCCTTCTATGTCTTTATGTTTCATACCTGTGGCTTCATTTGCATGAAAATTGTGGTCTTCTGGACATGAAAATAAACATGGGGGTTGTGGCCGAGCCTGTTTGGGCCTGTTTCCAGCACTGGCGTGTGACCAGTGACTGGTGGATATGGATATTACAATGTCTGTGACTGGCAGCAGTCTGGTGAGGAGCAGTGGGTGATCACAGTGGTATGTATGTTGTCACAGTTCCTACAAGACTATGGCCTAGATTAAGTATGCATTTTATGCCAGTTTTCTGTTTTACAAAGCACTAGAGATGAGCGAACACTAAAATGTTCGAGGTTCGAAATTCGATTCGAACAGCCGCTCAATGTTCGTGTGTTCGAATGGGTTTCGAACCCCATTATAGTCTATGGGGAACATATACTCGTTAAGGGGGAAACCCAAATCCGTGTCTGGAGGGTCACCAAGTCCACTATGACACCCCAGGAAATGATGCCAACACCTCTGGAATGACACTGGGACAGCAGGGGAAGCATGTCTGGGGGCATCTAACACACCAAAGACCCTCTATTACCCCAACATCACAGCCTAACAACTACACACTTTACACACTCAATACCACCTCTCTGACAGTAGGAAAACACCTTGAAACATGTGTATTTGGCGCTTGCAGTGAGGAGAGCTTGTCACCAGCAGTGAATTTGGCCCTTGTAGTAAGTTGAGGTTGGCACCAACATTTGTTTTGAAAATCAGGGTGGATTGAGCCTCTAACCAGCAGAGTTTGGGCAAATTCATGGTGGAGGGAGCCTCTAAAAACCCCAGTTTGGACCAATTCATGGTGGAGGGAGCCTCTAAAAACCCCAGTTTGGACCAATTCATGGTGGAGGGAGCCTCTAAAAAACCCAGTTTGGACCAATTCATGGTGGAGGGAGCCTCTAACCAGCCCAGTTTGGGCAAATTCATGGTGGAGGGAGCCTCTAAACAGCCCAGTTTGGGCAAATTCATGGTGGAGGGAGCCTCTAAACAGCCCAGTTTGGACCAATTCATGGTGGAGGGAGCCTCTAAAAAACCCAGTTTGGACCAATTCATGGTGGAGGGAGCCTCTAAACAGCCAAGTTTTGGGAAATTCATGGTGGAGGGAGCCCCTAAAAACCCCAGTTTGGACCAATTCATGGTGGAGGGAGCCTCTAAACAGCCCAGTTTGGGCAAATTCATGGTGGAGGGAGCCTCTAAAAAACCCAGTTTGGACCAATTCATGGTGGAGGGAGCCTCTAACCAGCCCAGTTTGGACCAATTAATGGTGGAGGGAGCCTCTAAACAGCGAAGTTTGGACCAATTCATGGTGGAGGGAGCCTCTAACCAGCCCAGTTTGGACCAATTAATGGTGGAGGGAGCCTCTAAACAGCCAAGTTTGGACCAATTCATGGTGGAGGGAGCCTCTAACCAGCCCAGTTTGGACCAATTCATGGTGGAGGGAGCCTCTAACCAGCCCAGTTTGGGCAAATTCATGGTGGAGGGAGCCTCTAAAAAACCCAGCTTGGACCAATTCATGGTGGAGGGAGCCTCTAACCAGCCCAGTTTGGGCAAATTCATGGTGGAGGGAGCCTCTAAACAGCCCAGTTTGGGCAAATTCATGGTGGAGGGAGCCTCTAAACAGCCCAGTTTGGACCAATTCATGGTGGAGGGAGCCTCTAAAAAACCCAGTTTGGACCAATTCATGGTGGAGGGAGCCTCTAAACAGCCAAGTTTTGGGAAATTCATGGTGGAGGGAGCCCCTAAAAACCCCAGTTTGGACCAATTCATGGTGGAGGGAGCCTCTAAACAGCCCAGTTTGGGCAAATTCATGGTGGAGGGAGCCTCTAAACAGCCCAGTTTGGGCAAATTCATGGTGGAGGGAGCCTCTAAACAGCCCAGTTTGGACTAATTCATGGTGGAGGGAGCCTCTAAAAAACCCAGTTTGGACCAATTAATGGTGGAGGGAGCCTCTAAACAGCCAAGTTTTGGAAAATTCATGGTGGAGGGAGCCCCTAAAAACCCCAGTTTGGACCAATTCATGGTGGAGGGAGCCTCTAAACAGCCCAGTTTGGGCAAATTCATGGTGGAGGGAGCCTCTAAAAAACCCAGTTTGGACCAATTAATGGTGGAGGGAGCCTCTAAACAGCCAAGTTTTGGGAAATTCATGGTGGAGGGAGCCCCTAAAAACCCCAGTTTGGACCAATTCATGGTGGAGGGAGCCTCTAAACAGCCCAGTTTGGGCAAATTCATGGTGGAGGGAGCCTCTAAACAGCCCAGTTTGGACCAATTCATGGTGGAGGGAGCCTCTAAAAAACCCAGTTTGGACCAATTAATGGTGGAGGGAGCCTCTAAACAGCCAAGTTTGGACCAATTCATGGTGGAGGGAGCCTCTAAAAACCCCAGTTTGGACCAATTCATGGTGGAGGGAGCCTCTAACCAGCCCAGTTTGGGCAAATTCATGGTGGAGGGAGCCTCTAAAAAACCCAGTTTGGACCAATTCATGGTGGAGGGAGCCTCTAACCAGCCCAGTTTGGACCAATTAATGGTGGAGGGAGCCTCTAAACAGCCAAGTTTGGACCAATTCATGGTGGAGGGAGCCTCTAACCAGCCCAGTTTGGACCAATTAATGGTGGAGGGAGCCTCTAAACAGCCAAGTTTGGACCAATTCATGGTGGAGGGAGCCTCTAACCAGCCCAGTTTGGACCAATTCATGGTGGAGGGAGCATCTAACCAGCCCAGTTTGGGCAAATTCATGGTGGAGGGAGCCTCTAAACAGCCCAGCTTGGACCAATTCATGGTGGAGGGAGCCTCTAACCAGCCCAGTTTGGGCAAATTCATGGTGGAGGGAGCCTCTAAACAGCCCAGTTTGGGCAAATTCATGGTGGAGGGAGCCTCTAAACAGCCCAGTTTGGGCAAATTCATGGTGGAGGGAGCCTCTAACCAGCCCAGTTTGGACCAATTAATGGTGGAGGGAGCCTCTAAACAGCCAAGTTTTGGGAAATTCATGGTGGAGGGAGCCTCTAACCAGCCCAGTTTGGACCAATTAATGGTGGAGGGAGCCTCTAAACAGCCAAGTTTGGACCAATTCATGGTGGAGGGAGCCTCTAACCAGCCCAGTTTGGACCAATTAATGGTGGAGGGAGCCTCTAAACAGCCAAGTTTGGACCAATTCATGGTGGAGGGAGCCTCTAACCAGCCCAGTTTGGACCAATTCATGGTGGAGGGAGCCTCTAAACAGCCAAGTTTTGGGAAATTCATGGTGGAGGGAGCCCCTAAAAACCCCAGTTTGGACCAATTCATGGTGGAGGGAGCCTCTAAACAGCCCAGTTTGGGCAAATTCATGGTGGAGGGAGCCTCTAAACAGCCCAGTTTGGGCAAATTCATGGTGGAGGGAGCCTCTAAACAGCCCAGTTTGGACCAATTCATGGTGGAGGGAGCCTCTAACCAGCCCAGTTTGGACCAATTAATGGTGGAGGGAGCCTCTAAACAGCCAAGTTTGGACCAATTCATGGTGGAGGGAGCCTCTAACCAGCCCAGTTTGGACCAATTAATGGTGGAGGGAGCCTCTAAACAGCCAAGTTTGGACCAATTCATGGTGGAGGGAGCCTCTAACCAGCCCAGTTTGGACCAATTCATGGTGGAGGGAGCCTCTAACCAGCCCAGTTTGGGCAAATTCATGGTAGAGGGAGCCTCTAAAAAACCCAGCTTGGACCAATTCATGGTGGAGGGAGCCTCTAACCAGCCCAGTTTGGGCAAATTCATGGTGGAGGGAGCCTCTAAACAGCCCAGTTTGGGCAAATTCATGGTGGAGGGAGCCTCTAAACAGCCCAGTTTGGGCAAATTCATGGTGGAGGGAGCCTCTAACCAGCCCAGTTTGGACCAATTAATGGTGGAGGGAGCCTCTAAACAGCCAAGTTTTGGGAAATTCATGGTGGAGGGAGCCTCTAACCAGCCCAGTTTGGACCAATTAATGGTGGAGGGAGCCTCTAAACAGCCAAGTTTGGACCAATTCATGGTGGAGGGAGCCTCTAACCAGCCCAGTTTGGACCAATTAATGGTGGAGGGAGCCTCTAAACAGCCAAGTTTGGACCAATTCATGGTGGAGGGAGCCTCTAACCAGCCCAGTTTGGACCAATTCATGGTGGAGGGAGCCTCTAACCAGCCCAGTTTGGGCAAATTCATGGTGGAGGGAGCCTCTAAAAAACCCAGCTTGGACCAATTCATGGTGGAGGGAGCCTCTAACCAGCAGAGTTGGTGGAAATCAGGGTGGAGGGAGCCTCTAACCAGCAGAGTTGGGGGAAATCAGGGTGGAGGGAGCCTAGTATTAGCAGAATTGTGCAACGCTTATGGTGGATGAGTATGAGGATGCGGAGGAATTGGAGAGGTTGAGTACAGACATGGAGTTTCATGTTGGGGTGCTTTACACAGGTGGGCACAAAAATGATGGCTCTACCCAGTGGTGGTTCATTTTTATCAAAGTGAGCCGGGTGCGCTTGTCAGTGATGATGCCACCGGCTGCACTGAACACACTCTCAGATAGGACGCTGGCGGCAGGACAGGACAGCACCTCCAAGGCATATAGGGCAAGTTCAAGCCACAGGTCCAACTTCGACACCCAATACGTGTAGGGCGCAGAGGGGTCGGAGAGGACAGGGCTGTGGTCGGAAAGGTATTCCCGCAACATGCGCCTATACTTCTCACGCCTGGTGACACTAGGACCCTCCGTGGCGGCACTTTGGCGAGGGGGTGCCATCAAGGTGTCCCAGACCTTAGACAGTGTGCCCCTCGTTTGTGTGGACCGGTGAGAACTTGGTTGCCTACTGGAGGAACTGCCCTCCCTGCCGCCAACGTCACATGCTGGAAACATCTCCATCATATTCTGCACCAATTGCCTGTGGCAAGCATTGATGCGATTGGCCCTCCCCTCTACCGGAATAAAAGACGAGATGTTGTTTTTATACCGGGGGTCAAGGATAGCAAAGATCCAGTACTGGTTGTCCTCCATGATTTTGACAATACGCTTGTCGGTTGTAAAGCACCCCAACATGAACTCAGCCATGTCTGCCACAGTGTTAGTTGGCATGACTCCTCTGGCCCCACCGGAAAGTTCAATCTCCATTTCCTCCTCATCCTCCATGTCTACCCATCCGCGCTGCAACAATGGGACGATTCGAAGTTGCCCGGAAGCCTCCTGTATCACCATCACATCATCGGACAACTCTTCTTCCTCCTCCTCCTCCTCCTCCTCCTCCTCCTCCTCCATTAAACGCAGTGAAGCGGACAGATGTGTGGACCTACTCTCCAGCTGTGACGGATCGGATGCTATCCCTAACTCCTCTGTGTGATCTGAGTTATCCCTGATGTCAATCAGGGATTCTCTCAGAACACACAAGAGCGGGATTGTAAGGCTCACCATCGCATCCTCAGAGCTCACCCTCCTTGTGGACTCCTCAAAGACCCGTAGGATGTCACAAAGGTCTCTCATCCATGGCCACTCATGGATGTGAAACTGAGGCAGCTGACTTTGTGGCACCCTAGGGTTTTGTAGCTGGTATTCCATCAAAGGTCTCTGCTGCTCAACCACTCTATTCAACATCTGAAACGTTGAGTTCCAGCGTGTGGGGACGTCGCACAAAAGCCGGTGTTGTGGCACATGCAGGCGTTGCTGGAGAGATTTTAAGCTAGCAGCGGCTACTGTCGACTTGCGAAAGTGGGCGCACATGCGCCGCACTTTCACCAGTAGCTCTGGAACATTGGGGTAGCTCTTTAGGAAACGTTGCACCACTAGGTTGAAGACGTGGGCCAGGCATGGAACATGTTGGAGTCCGGCAAGCTCCAGAGCTGCTACCAGGTTCCGGCCGTTATCACAAACGACCATGCCTGGGCCCAGGTGCAGCGGCTCAAACCATATTGCCGTCTCATCGAGGAGGGCATCCCTCACCTCGGAGGCAGTGTGCTGTCTGTCCCCCAAGCTGATCAGCTTCAGCACAGCCTGCTGACGTCTACCAACGCCAGTGCTGCAACGTTTCCAACTCGTAGCTGGGGTCAATCTAACAGCGGAGGAGGAGGCGGTGGCGGAGGAGGAGGCGGTGGCGGAGGAGGAGGCGGTAGAGGAGGAGGAGGAGGGGGGTGTTCTTCTCGTGTCCCTGCCAGGAATGTTAGGCGGGGAGACGAGGTACACCGGGCCAGTTTGGGAAGCAGTCCCAGCCTCAACTACATTCACCCAGTGTGCCGTCAGTGAAATGTAGCGTCCCTGTCCGCATGCACTTGTCCACGCGTCGGTGGTCAAGTGGACCTTTGTGCAAAGCGCGGAACTAAGGGCCCGCCTGATGTTGAGTGACACGTGCTGGTGCAAGGCGGGGACGGCACACCGGGAGAAGTAGTGACGGCTAGGGACGGCATAGCGAGGTGCCGCAGTTGCCATCAGGTCCAGGAAGGCGGGAGTTTCAACAAGCCGGAACGCCAACATCTCCTGGGCCAGCAGTTTAGCGATGTTGGCGTTCAAGGCTTGCGCGTGTGGGTGGTTAGCAGTGTATTTCTGCCGCCGCTCCAATGTCTGAGAGATGGTGGGTTGTTGTAAAGAAGCGCCTGATGGTGCCTTTGATGGTGCAGGAGAAGGAGATAAGACAGGAACAGGGGAGGATGAGGGAGAAGTCAACAAAGTGGCGGAGGCAGATGAAGTGGTGTCCTGGCTCGTCCTCTGGAGTGCATCGCCAGCACAGTCAGCAGTGGCAGTGGCAGAGGCAGTGGCAGAGGCAGTGGCAGTGGCGTGAACGGCAGGCGGCCTTTGTCCTGCCGTTGCTGCCTGCCACTGATTCCAGTGCTTGGATTCCAAATGACGGCGCATTGAAGTGGTGGACAGGTTGCTCTTCTCAGAGCCCCTAATCAATTTCGAGAGGCAAATTGTGCAGACAACACTATATCTGTCCTCGGCGCATTCCTTGAAAAAACTCCACACCTTCGAGAAACGTGCCCTCGAGGTGGGAGTTTTTCGGGGCTGGGTACGAACTGGAACATCTTGGGAGATTCCGGGTGTGGCCTGGCTTCGCCTAAGCTGCTGACCTCTGCCTCTGCCTCTAGCTACCCTTTTTGGTGCTGCACCTGCCTCAACATCCACACTACTTTCCCCGCTTGACATCCCCCCTGTCCAGGTCGGGTCAGTGTCCTCATCATCCACCACTTCCTCTTCCAACTCCTGTCTCATCTCCTCCTCCCGCACAATGCGCCGGTCAACTGGATGCCCTGACGGCAACTGCGTCACATCATCGTCGATGAGGGTGGGTTGCTGGTCATCCACCACCAAATCGAACGGAGATGGAGGAGACTCTAGTGTTTGAGCATCTGGACACAGATGCTCCTCTGTTAGGTTCGTGGAATCGTGACATGGAGAGGCAGGTTGAGGGACAATGAAAGGAGCGGAGAACAGCTCTGGGGAGCAGGGACAGTTTGGGTTATTGTTCTGTAAAGCTTCGGAATTTTGGGAGGAAGGAAGACAAGACTGTTGGGTAATAGGAGGAGAGGAGGCAGAGTCTGACTGGCTGCTGGACAATGTGCTGTAAGCGTTCTCTGACAGCCATTGCAAGACCTGTTCCTGGTTCTCGGGCCTACTAAGGTTTGTACCCTGCAGTTTAGTTAATGTGGCAAGCAACCCTGGCACTGTGGAGTGGCGCAATGCTTGCTGCCCCACAGGAGTAGGCACGGGACGCCCTGTGGCTTCACTGCTACCTTGCTCCCCAGAACCATTCCCCCGACCTCGCCCACGGCCTCGTCCACGTCCCTTTCCGGGAGCCTTGCGCATTTTGAATTCCTAGTTAGAAATTGGCACTGTATACCAGTAGTAAAAATTATGGGTGCACGTAACCCCAATATATTCTTTGAATTACCAGTCAGAAACTGGCACTATATGGCAGTAGCAAGAAATGAGGGTATTTATAACCCCAATATATTCTTTGAATTCCCAGTCAGACAATGGCACTGTATACCAGTAGTAAACATTGTGGGTGCACGTAACCCCAATATATTCTTTGAATTACCAGTCAGAAACTGGCACTATATGGCAGTAGCAAGAAATGAGGGTATTTATAACCCCAATATATTCTTTGAATTCCCAGTCAGACAATGGCACTGTATACCAGTAGTAAAAATTGTGGGTGCACGTAACCCCAATATATTCTTTGAATTACCAGTCAGAAACTGGCACTATATGGCAGTAGCAAGAAATGAGGGTATTTGTATTCCCAATATATTCTTTGAATTCCCAGTCAGACAATGGCACTGTATACCAGTAGTAAAAATTGTGGGTGCACGTAACCCCAATATATTCTTTGAATTACCAGTCAGAAACTGGCACTATATGGCAGTAGCAAGAAATGAGGGTATTTGTATTCCCAATATATTCTTTGAATTCCCAGTCAGACAATGGCACTGTATACCAGTAGTAAAAATTGTGGGTGCACGTAACCCCAATATATTCTTTGAATTACCAGTCAGAAACTGGCACTATATGGCAGTAGCAAGAAATGAGGGTATTTGTATTCCCAATATATTCTTTGAATTCCCAGTCAGACAATGGCACTGTATACCAGTAGTAAAAATTGTGGGTGCACATAACCCCAATATATTCTTTGAATTACCAGTCAGAAACTGGCACTATATGGCAGTAGCAAGAAATGAGGGTATTTGTATTCCCAATATATTCTTTGAATTCCCAGTCAGACAATGGCACTGTATACCAGTAGTAAAAATTGTGGGTGCACGTAACCCCAATATATTCTTTGAATTACCAGTCAGAAACTGGCACTATATGGCAGTAGCAAGAAATGAGGGTATTTATAACCCCAATATATTCTTTGAATTCCCAGTCAGACAATGGCACTGTATACCAGTAGTAAAAATTGTGGGTGCACGTAACCCCAATATATTCTTTGAATTACCAGTCAGAAACTGGCACTATATGGCAGTAGCAAGAAATGAGGGTATTTGTATTCCCAATATATTCTTTGAATTCCCAGTCAGACAATGGCACTGTATACCAGTAGTAAAAATTGTGGGTGCACGTAACCCCAATATATTCTTTGAATTACCAGTCAGAAACTGGCACTATATGGCAGTAGCAAGAAATGAGGGTATTTGTATTCCCAATATATTCTTTGAATTCCCAGTCAGACAATGGCACTGTATACCAGTAGTAAAAATTGTGGGTGCACGTAACCCCAATATATTCTTTGAATTACCAGTCAGAAACTGGCACTATATGGCAGTAGCAAGAAATGAGGGTATTTGTATTCCCAATATATTCTTTGAATTCCCAGTCAGACAATGGCACTGTATACCAGTAGTAAAAATTGTGGGTGCACGTAACCCCAATATATTCTTTGAATTACCAGTCAGAAACTGGCACTATATGGCAGTAGCAAGAAATGAGGGTATTTGTATTCCCAATATATTCTTTGAATTCCCAGTCAGAAAATGGCACTGTATACCAGTAGTAAAAATTGTGGGTGCACGTAACCCCAATATATTCTTTGAATTACCAGTCAGAAACTGGCACTATATGGCAGTAGCAAGAAATGAGGGTATTTGTATTCCCAATATATTCTTTGAATTCCCAGTCAGACAATGGCACTGTATACCAGTAGTAAAAATTGTGGGTGCACGTAACCCCAATATATTCTTTGAATTACCAGTCAGAAACTGGCACTATATGGCAGTAGCAAGAAATGAGGGTATTTATAACCCCAATATATTCTTTGAATTCCCAGTCAGACAATGGCACTGTATACCAGTAGTAAAAATTGTGGGTGCACGTAACCCCAATATATTCTTTGAATTACCAGTCAGAAACTGGCACTATATGGCAGTAGCAAGAAATGAGGGTATTTGTATTCCCAATATATTCTTTGAATTCCCAGTCAGACAATGGCACTGTATACCAGTAGTAAAAATTGTGGGTGCACGTAACCCCAATATATTCTTTGAATTACCAGTCAGAAACTGGCACTATATGGCAGTAGCAAGAAATGAGGGTATTTGTATTCCCAATATATTCTTTGAATTCCCAGTCAGACAATGGCACTGTATACCAGTAGTAAAAATTGTGGGTGCACGTAACCCCAATATATTCTTTGAATTACCAGTCAGAAACTGGCACTATATGGCAGTAGCAAGAAATGAGGGTATTTATAACCCCAATATATTCTTTGAATTCCCAGTCAGACAATGGCACTGTATACCAGTAGTAAAAATTGTGGGTGCACGTAACCCCAATATATTCTTTGAATTACCAGTCAGAAACTGGCACTATATGGCAGTAGCAAGAAATGAGGGTATTTGTATTCCCAATATATTCTTTGAATTCCCAGTCAGACAATGGCACTGTATACCAGTAGTAAAAATTGTGGGTGCACGTAACCCCAATATATTCTTTGAATTACCAGTCAGAAACTGGCACTATATGGCAGTAGCAAGAAATGAGGGTATTTGTATTCCCAATATATTCTTTGAATTCCCAGTCAGACAATGGCACTGTATACCAGTAGTAAAAATTGTGGGTGCACGTAACCCCAATATATTCTTTGAATTACCAGTCAGAAACTGGCACTATATGGCAGTAGCAAGAAATGAGGGTATTTATAACCCCAATATATTCTTTGAATTCCCAGTCAGACAATGGCACTGTATACCAGTAGTAAAAATTGTGGGTGCACGTAACCCCAATATATTCTTTGAATTACCAGTCAGAAACTGGCACTATATGGCAGTAGCAAGAAATGAGGGTATTTGTATTCCCAATATATTCTTTGAATTCCCAGTCAGACAATGGCACTGTATACCAGTAGTAAAAATTGTGGGTGCACGTAACCCCAATATATTCTTTGAATTACCAGTCAGAAACTGGCACTATATGGCAGTAGCAAGAAATGAGGGTATTTGTATTCCCAATATATTCTTTGAATTCCCAGTCAGACAATGGCACTGTATACCAGTAGTAAAAATTGTGGGTGCACGTAACCCCAATATATTCTTTGAATTACCAGTCAGAAACTGGCACTATATGGCAGTAGCAAGAAATGAGGGTATTTATAACCCCAATATATTCTTTGAATTCCCAGTCAGACAATGGCACTGTATACCAGTAGTAAAAATTTTGGGTGCACGTAACCCCAATATATTCTTTGAATTACCAGTCAGAAACTGGCACTATATGGCAGTAGCAAGAAATGAGGGTATTTGTATTCCCAATATATTCTTTGAATTCCCAGTCAGACAATGGCACTGTATACCAGTAGTAAAAATTGTGGGTGCACGTAACCCCAATATATTCTTTGAATTACCAGTCAGAAACTGGCACTATATGGCAGTAGCAAGAAATGAGGGTATTTGTATTCCCAATATATTCTTTGAATTCCCAGTCAGACAATGGCACTGTATACCAGTAGTAAAAATTGTGGGTGCACGTAACCCAATATATTCTTTGAATTACCAGTCAGAAACTGGCACTATATGGCAGTAGCAAGAAATGAGGGTATTTATAACCCCAATATATTCTTTGAATTCCCAGTCAGACAATGGCACTGTATACCAGTAGTAAAAATTGTGGGTGCACGTAACCCCAATATATTCTTTGAATTACCAGTCAGAAACTGGCACTATATGGCAGTAGCAAGAAATGAGGGTATTTATAACCCCAATATATTCTTTGAATTCCCAGTCAGACAATGGCACTATATGGCAGTAGCAAAAATAGTGGGTGTATATAGCCCCAATTCTATTGCTAGGGGACTTGCAGGGTATTTCTGGGGTGAAGGTGGGGGGGCACACCGTTGGAACGGGTATCGGGGGTATATATCGGGTATACGGGAATACACTGACAGTGTATTCCATTCAGGATCCTGGGAAAGCTGGGTTGCGGCGATTGAGCCCGTCAGTGCCACGTTACACTGACAAGCTTCTCCCTGGAATTTAGCTCTTACAAGAGCTGTTGTGGTTGTCTTCTCCTTCCTATCCTAGCCTGTCCCTGCCTACCCAGAATCTAAGCCCTAGCTAGCTGGACGGAAACCTCCGTCCTCGGTGAATTGCAAGCTCAGAATGACGCGAACCTGGGCGGCGCTGTTCTTTTTAGAGGTCACATGTTTTCGGCAGCCAATGGGTTTTGCCTACTTTTCTCAACGTCACCGGTGTCGTAGTTCCTGTCCCACCTACCCTGCGCTGTTATTGGAGCAAAAAAGGCGCCAGGGAAGGTGGGAGGGGAATCGAGTAATGGCGCACTTTACCATGCGGTGTTCGATTCGATTCGAACATGCCGAACAGCCTAATATCCGATCGAACATGAGTTCGATAGAACACTGTTCGCTCATCTCTACAAAGCACAAAAAGTCACGGTTTTGTGGCTTTTTTAACTCTACGCTGCCTTTGCCACTTTCCTGAGGAGGGGGGAGAGCCATCAGCCCCCCAAATTTATCATCATTTTAAATGTCCCCATCAGGCACACATTCCAGAATAAATTTGCTCCTAGCCGCACATTCTGGTAGTGGGTATGTGTGTGCTTTGTCACATATGAGGTGCAAATGAATTTGCTTTGCCCTATAATGTTTTTCCAGTAACTATACACTGAGTTCCACATTATTATGCAAAAAGTGTTTAGCAGTGATAAGGTAAGAATTTTCAAGAAGTATGTAGCTGATTCACAGCGCATACGTGTGCGTGCTGATAAGGGGAGATTGAGGACTCTTTCCAACAGACAATTACGTCAGGCAGTGGCCTAACTAGGAATGGCGGGGCCCCGTGATGAACTTTTGACATGGCTTCCCCCCCCACCGACACCGAAGACCTCGACCGACCCCATCCTACGCATTCCTGTGCGTTCTATTATGCCCCATAGTGGCCTCTTCACACAGTATTATCCCCCCTAGTGGCCCCTGCACACAGTATTATGTCCCTTAGTGGCCCCTGCGCACAGTATTATCCCCCATAGTGGCCCCTGCACACAGTATTATGTCCCTTAGTGACCCCTGCACACAGTATTATTCCCCAATAGTGGCCCCTGCACACAGTATTATCCCCCATAGTGGCTCCTGCACACAGTATTATGTCCCACTGTGGACACCCATAAACAATTATTATACTCTTGGGTTTTTTCAGACCCCAGAGTATAATAATCGGATACCCGGGGGAAGAAAAACATAAAAACTACTGTTTCTTACCTGTCCCCCGTCGGCCTCTGCTGCCGTCCTTCTTCAAAGACGTTGGATGTCACATGACCCGGGACGCAGGCCGGTTTCATGTGACGTCAGAGACGTCAGGAAGGAGGCCTGGCAGGATCGTGGAGAGGTAAGTAACAGTGTTTTTTTATGTTTCTTACCTCTCCCGGTCCGCCAATCATTATACTCGGGGGTCCGAAAAGACCTCCGAGTATAATGATAGCAGCGGTAGCGGCTGTCACCGGGCCCCTAATGTCCCGGGCCCTGTGGCAGCTGCCTCTGCTGCTATGGTGGTAGTTACGCCACTGACGTCAGGTTAAAAGAGCAACTGCAAAAATGCCTTGTCATAACAGCAGACATGTTTTTGAAGCTGCTGGTGCCTCCTACATCCCCCGAACAACAAGATGCAGGGTCCTTCAGAGGTTTGTAGCTGTGTGTAAGCCATCCTGTTGACCTCCTATATCCACTGCACACAAGCAGAAACGGATCCAGTGGGCCAAACAATACATGAAGACTGACTTCAAAACTGTTTTGTTCACCGATGAGTGCCATGCAACACACGATGGTCCAGATGCATGGAGTGGAGGATGGCTGGTTGATGGACACCCCATGCAAATACGGCTATGGCACCAGCAAGGAGAAGGTGGAGTAATGTTTTGGGATGGAATCATGGGGAGAGAGATTGTCGGCCCCTTTAGGATCCCTGAATGACCATTTTTTTGTTCTTTATAAAAATAAAAAGGTTGAAAACTCTGCTGTGCATTTTGTGTTTTTTGTTTTTATTAAAATATACTGTTATCATAGGCAGTTTGTTCAAAAACCTTTCAATTGTACTCTAATAGTTGATGACTGGAAAATTACAATGACTGTAATTCATATATGGTATGTAATTTTTGAAAATATGAGAAAATATTTGCATAATAATTTGGAACACAGTGTATACATACACTAGTGCATCTCAAAAAATTAGAATATCATCAAAAAGTTATTTTTTAAGTAATTAATTTGAAAAAGTGAACTCCATATATTATATTGAATCATCACAATCAAAGTCAACTTTTCCAAGTGTTTATTTCAAAGTCAGTATCTCAGAAAATTAGATTAGAATTAGAATATTATATAAAACCAAGTATAAAAAAATATTTAACACATAAATGTTGGCCACATGAAAAGTATGTCCAGTCTGAATACTTGGTGGGGGGCTCCTTATGCATGAATGACTACATCAATGCGGCAATGTGACATGGAGGCAATCAGCCTGTATCACTACAGAGGTGTTATGGAAGCCTGGGTTGCTTTGATAGCAGCCTTCAGCTCTTCTGCATTGTTGGGTCTGGGGTCTCTCATCTACCTCTTGACAATACCCCATTGATTCTCTATGGGGTTAAGGTCAGGCGAGTTTGATGACCGATAAAGCACAGTGATACTGTGGTTATTAAACCAAGTCTTGGTACTTTTGGCAGTGTGGACAGGTGCCAAGTCCTGTTGGAAGATGAAAATTCCATCTCCAATTTCAATTGTACTCTAATAGTTGATGACTGGAAAATTACAATGACTGTAATTCATATATGGTATGTAATTTTTGAAAATATGAGAAAATATTTGCATAATAATTTGGAACACA
Organism: Leptodactylus fuscus; assembly: GCF_031893055.1. Taxonomy (NCBI): domain Eukaryota; kingdom Metazoa; phylum Chordata; class Amphibia; order Anura; family Leptodactylidae; genus Leptodactylus; species Leptodactylus fuscus. The sequence goes on from NC_134268.1 coordinate 89,118,863, forward strand.
GTGTATACATACACTAGTGCATCTCAAAAAATTAGAATATCATCAAAAAGTTATTTTTTAAGTAATTAATTTGAAAAAGTGAACTCCATATATTATATTGAATCATCACAATCAAAGTCAACTTTTCCAAGTGTTTATTTCAAAGTCAGTATCTCAGAAAATTAGATTAGAATTAGAATATTATATAAAACCAAGTATAAAAAAATATTTAGCACATAAATGTTGGCCACATGAAAAGTATGTCCAGTCTGAATACTTGGTGGGGGGCTCCTTATGCATGAATGACTACATCAATGCGGCAATGTGACATGGAGGCAATCAGCCTGTATCACTACAGAGGTGTTATGGAAGCCTGGGTTGCTTTGATAGCAGCCTTCAGCTCTTCTGCATTGTTGGGTCTGGGGTCTCTCATCTACCTCTTGACAATACCCCATTGATTCTCTATGGGGTTAAGGTCAGGCGAGTTTGATGACCGATAAAGCACAGTGATACTGTGGTTATTAAACCAAGTCTTGGTACTTTTGGCAGTGTGGACAGGTGCCAAGTCCTGTTGGAAGATGAAAATTCCATCTCCAAAAAGCTTGTTGGCAGAGGGAAGCATGAAGTGCTCTAGAATTTCCTGGTAGACGGCTGCGCTGACTTTGGTCATGATAAAACACAGGACCTACACCAGCAGATGACATGGCTCCCCAAACCATCACTGACTGTGGAAACTTCACACTAGACCTCAAGCAGCTTGGATTATGTACAGCAGCCTCTCCACTCTTCCTCCAGACTCTGGGACCTTGATGTCCAAATGAAATGCAAAATTTACTTTCATCTGAAAACACCTTTGACCAAAGTTATTACTGTGTGAAGCCCAGAGACTTTACTATTTGTTTCTGATTCACTGACTTTACAAGACTCACCTACTCTTTACAAAACACCAAATCAGGGTTCATCCTGATGCATTATGCCTCTGATATGGATATATGAAGAATGCCCATTTATTACATATATGAAGGAAATGCTCGCCCATAGTTGCATTTTTGAGAGGTATACTTGTTTTTATAACACAAGTTTATTCCTTGCAATTACAAGCTGATAGTCACTATACCTCCTGGGAATACTTTGTGATGGGGTTGACTTAGCGATTCCATGACATATTCTATTTAGGCGAGGGAATTTCTGACATTCCACTGGCTGGATGAGAGTTCCCCATCTGTGTGGGAAAAAATCCGAGTCAACAATATATGACTGGAAAGGAGGCCCAACAGAAAAGAAACAAAATGCTTACAATTCGGCGGGTATGGAGTCCATGGATAAATACACAGGTCTCCTTACTCATATATTATTAAGAGACAGAAAGTTATCAGTACCATATACTGTACTTCCCTCCTGAACAATTCCAAATAATGTAATAAATCACATTGAATGTAATTTATATTGACTGTGTATAGAAGTAACATTTCTATGGTTGTCATGCTTCGCTTGCGATACATTTCTAAATCTTGCTCCAGAATCACGATCACATTTTGCATTTCCTTATCTTTACGTGTTTGTGCATGTTTTATACTTTGTTCTTTATTATTATTTTTTTTTATTGGGGGGCAGAAATCTTTCACAGAAATTTAGTGTGTCTTAATAAAAGTATTTTTATTGTACATACTTTCCCCCCTTTTATTTGTCAGAATATGCTAAATGTATTGTTGTGGTTTTGCAATAAAAAATTATACAAGTAATAAAATGGGTGGCTACTCTCTTCTCTTTCTGTCTTTGTGGATGGAAAACATAATGCAAACTGCAGCACTATTTTTTTTATTCTAAAAGATAGAAACCAGATGGAAGGGGTCATCCATTGTTATTGTAACATTGAAGTAAATTTGGACAGATACAAGAAAAACTCTTCCGTTAGTATGTGTTGATAAGGGAAACATTTCTGTCTGTTGTTCTGATCCTCTGACAGCAGTATGAATTAAAACTAAACGCTGGTAGATACAGTTCTGTAACAGCTGGATAGCTATAGGCCTATACTTCACTCTTATTCCAGTATATCGAGCCAGTCAGTAGCGAGTGGATTATTAGTACAATACCATATACTGTTGGTCAAATTATATATAACAAATGTTTTGTGTATTTTTCTGCATTTTCATTTATGTGCAGCAATGGCTACACATACATAGCACTGGCTGACTCTTCAAACTATGATATAGTTTTAAGTCCTAATGATTATTTACAAAGTCATCCATAATAGAGAGCCATATTCCATATCTTCACTTATTCCTATCCTACACCTCCCCTCCATTCAATTGATGACTTATGGTTGTCTTTTGTCTGTTGTCTCTTCTCTTTTGTGAAAACCTCAAATTTTCATTCGCTTCACCAATACTCCGGAGTGCGCCATCTTGGTTTGGTCAACATTAACAATTAGTAAAGCTTCGAGTCTAGGCACGGGTGATGGACATGACTGCTGTATTTAATTTTGATAACAGATCTTTTTAGGTGTCTTTATCACATTTTTTAAACACAATAATAACTTTTCATTTTTTTTTTACTTTTTCACTTAAAATCTGATTACAGAAACACTATTATTCCAAGGGTTCCCTGTAGTTCTTTACATGAATACAAAAGTTGAGTAAAACCAAATTCATAGTGAACCAAAATAATTTTTTTTTGTTGATTTTTAATGTTCTACATTATATGTGTATGATGTAAGTCTTTAAACAGAATAATACCGTATTTAAATGCTTTTAGTTCAAGGTTTACAAAGTAATTCCTCTTCTTTTTTCCTTTTTTAGCCATTTAGCAAGTTTCCCTATTTGAGCAATGACATTTCCTTTTGGCTGCCCAGTGAAGGATATCTAGAGAATGATTTTTACGATCTTGTCCGTAACGTTGCGGGAGATATTGTAGAAGAAGTGTCTTTGATTGACCAGTTTACACATCCAAAGTAAGTATTGATTCTATAGATTTTAACTGCACAACTGAAAATACTTTTAGGTTTTCTATTTCTCTTCTTTTCAATAGGTCTCTTACTATAGGTATATGTATAAAGTAAATAAAGGAAGTAGTGTGAGTGCAATAGAGACAAAAAAGTAAAAACAGAGTAGGCAATTAGACCAATCCTGTGGCTAGGCCTTTGTACATGGCAGAACTAAAGGCCCAGGTCAGACCTCTGGATGTAATGGCAGCCCTCTGGCACCCATGATTATGTTTGGGGGACTGTGAAGCTGGCAGAGGGAAACTCTTCTGTCAGGCTATCTGTTTGACACTCCTTAGTTTTTACTGACCTTGGCAATTAAAACTGATGAGGATCAGAGTTATCAGTCCCCGGCAGTTGCGATTGTAACCCAACTATGTGTGTTAGTTGGGCTCCTTACTCTCATCGTGTGGGTACACTGGCAGTGCCCGAGAGATCATTATGATGAATATATCCATCACTGACCTTTAACTGCCCCTTACTCATAATGGATGAGGTTTAAAGGCTGCATTTTGAAAAACCGTCAAATGGGGTTAAAGTTTGCATTTTTGCCAGTCCACCAGGAATAGTTCATAATGCGTCACTTTTTCTGCCATTAGAAAGTATGGGGATTCTGAAAGGTCTTTGCATGTAACCATAATAAGTCATTGGGGTCAGCCAAAATTCGCCAATCTTTGATCGTGGGTCCAAAATAGCTGTCATGCTAGTGCTACAACTCTACTGATCAGAGCTGTGATAGGATATTTATCATTAATGTACTTTGTATTTTAACTTTCAGCTATATATTGTGAATTTGTAAATTGAAATTTACCTGTCAGCATCAAATAATCTGAAATATCCGGTTCAATAATTGATGTATTGTGTCACTTGTATAAGGTGTTTGCTCACCTCCAGACAGTAGTCATTTTTGAAAGACTTTTGCTACAGCCGAGGACACTGGTATGACTGCTACAACTTCTATGTTTAAAATCACCTGCTGCAGGGAACCCTGAGACAAAATCTCGGCTGCTTCATCTAGTGACAGTATTCTCATGTTTTTCTACAGCTCCCAGGAAGTATCACTGATAATGCTGACATCCCCTATTCAAGAAATCCAGAGGTGTAGTTTAGATATGTCATTTTAAATCATAGGTGATGACAGTAGCAGCGAGTAGGAATATAAACATCTGATTCCAGCTGAGCAATGGAACTGTGTAAACTGCAAAGAGTTGTTGTGTTCAGTATATGCATCGTGTTAGTAGAGCTTACAATAAAAAATATGTAGATCTACCTTATTCTTTCATTATATGAAGAAGCTTTCAAAGAAACTGAAGACACTGAAGCTTTCTAAGGGTATGTACACATGGTGGAAAAGGTGTCGGAAACCTTTTCCACCTTGTGAACTTTCCGCACAGCTAGTCACAACGGGATGCCGATGCAGTGCATAGGCATTTCGTCGTGGCATCCCGCTCCTGTTTAAACCCGAATGAATGGGCCTAAACAGGAGCGTGTCTCGAACACGGACGGCGCGGCTGACTCAGCCACAGAATTCGCAGCAAGATAGGTCATGTCTAGAGATGAGCGAACAGTGAAATATTGGAGATTCAATATTCGTTTCGAGTAGAGCCTCAATATTCGACTACTCGATCAAATATAGAATCCCATTATAGTCTATGGGAAAAAATGCTTGTTTCAGGGGAAACCACTATTTGACTAAAGGAGAGTCACCAAGTCCACAAATAGCATGAGGAGTGTTTAGGAGGAGCGCTGTGCAGTTAAAGCGCACGGACCCCATTATAGTCTAAGGGGTCCGTGCGCTTTAACTGCACAGTGCTTGCAGTTGCGCTGATAAAAAGTCCGCTCCCTCGTAACAGCAAGCTGCCAGCTCTCCCGACAAGCAAAGACGAGCCTGCGACAAATCAACGCTGGTTCTGCAGCAGGCTCGTTGTGAGGAGGCAGAGTCTAAGATCGGACCACAATAGAGACTGCTGTGGTCTGATCTTAGACTCCGCCTCCTCACAGACGAGCCTCCAGCAGAACCAGCGTTGATTGGCCGAATGCTGTACACTGGCCAATCAACGCTGGTCAATGCATTCCTAAGAGAAAAAGTCAGCTCCCTCGTAACAGCAAGCTGCCAGCTCTCCTGACTAGCAAGGACGAGCCTGCTGCAGAACCAGCATTGATTTTCCGAATGCTATACACTGTATAGCATTCGGCCAATCAACGCTGGCTCTGAATCGAATATTTACTGCGAATGGCTAGTAGTATTCAATCGAGTACGAATATTTCGAATACCGTAGTATTCGATCGAATACCTACTCGATCGAATACTACTCACTCATCTCTAGTCATGTCGTTTCTTTTTTCCGTTACTAGCTAGCGGGAAAAAAAAGTGAGCGAATCCCATTGAAGTCATTTTTGCAGGCGGATTTTGAGGCGGATTCCGCATCAAAATCCACCTGCAAAAAACTGTGTGAACTTACCCTAAGATGTTATACAGTATAACATTATACGTATATACAGTATAACATATTTAGAAGTCAGAAATCGCAACAGTGAACACCTTATAGGCTAAGGCCCCACGTAGCGAAACACAACTAACAAATCGCTGTGGATAAAAAACACAGTTAAAGCACATTGTGTTTTTTCTTTGCATTTTTCCTGCATTTTGCTCAGTGGATTTTCTTCCTTAATTAAACCTATAGGTAAATCGCTTTCACTGGTATAATTGACATGCTGTGTTCTTCGAAAAAAGTTTTCGAAAAGTTTGTCCATTGCTGATTTTTTTCGCCAATGTGTGGATGGGATTAACTAGAATCACATTCACTTTGCAAGTACTGTAAAATGCAACGTTTTTTTGCTGCCACATTTCTGAAGCAACAAAAATACAGTGTTTTCGCAATGTGGGAATCCATACAGGTTTTTTTTAGAGTATTTTTAGTTAATTTCTTCTAATTTTGAAAATTCATTATATTACTTATCTTGATTACTGATTATGAGCAACAGCCTGTTTTATGGGCCAGAGTTGCCTTCAGTTCTCTAGTCTTCAGGGTTCCGTTCATTACTATACTGCTTTTTTCACATCCTAATAGGCATGCCACTTTCCATTAAGACATGTAAAAGTAAGTGCAGTTCCCGCACTCTCACCTAGTCAGTTGGAGTAGCGTTTGACATCATTAAACCCCTTTGATACCACAGTCAACAGCAACCACAATTGTACTGTGACCCATTCACAGAGTGTTGATGGGTCATGATGGCAGCCAGAAGTCTATTAATAACCTCTGTGACTGCTATCTATGTAAGCCTCTTAGGCCTGGTTAGTGGCAGAGTCTAATAGGAATTATATCAATGTCAAATTGACAGGTATTATACACAAAACAAACATATTTTGTTGTAATAATAACTTTATACAGTTCCAACACTCTCCACAGAACTTTATAAATCAGACGGAATATGGACAGTATTGGACATTACAATGTGACAAAGAAATAACATATCGACTAAAGGTGCGAGGGCCCTGCTCTTAAGATCGTAAATCTATGAGGAAATAGAGAGACACAAGAGGGCTTGTTTGGTACAATGGTCCAGCCATCTTTTAATAAATGGTCATATAACTGAAGCTGTATGAGCCCTCAAGAGCGCTCAAGTGTCTGAATATGTGGGGTGAAGGTGAGATCTGAGTCAAATACTAGGATAGGCCATCAATATTAGGTCTGCTGGCGTACTGGGGACCCCGATGGATCACTGATACTCATACAGCGTGGATCTCTGTATTGTTTACATACCTCAAACCACGCAGCTCACTCACTACAGTTTATACAGCGAGTGAGTGGCGCCGTACACGGTATCTATGATTTATTATTATTATTGTTTATTTATATGGCATCATTAATCCCATGGTGCTTTACATTTGGGCAGTACCGTTACATATAACCAACAACATAAGAACGAGTCATATTCTCTTGTTTGCCGTGTAAATTAGTGCTAAAGATTGAAATGAGGACAATACACAAAATTGACATAAATTTGTGTGATTGTAACAAAGTAACAAAGTCCTGTCTGCCCAGTTTTATGAACTGAATTGTCTGATCATGGTTTACTGTTGACATTTCTTTAAGTTCATGATACATGTCCCCTTCAAATGAAAGAGCAGTATATGTTGAAGTCTTATTGCCATGCACATGGGGATTGTGTTACTGTAATATCTGTGTATGGAAAGTTCATCTGAAGGATTATTTCGGTATTGTTGTTTGTGTTTGTTTCTTTTATTTGTTTTAGAAGGGTGATAGATGATGCCTAATGGTCAAATGGGTCCTATGTTCTGAATTGTTCATTTGGAATGGTTCCTAAGTTTTATCTTAGTGGAAACAGGATCTCTGCATAAACCAGTGGTAAAATCTAATTTTTTTTCTGTAAGACAATTATATGAACACCCTATTGTATAAAAGGCTATTACTGTCATTTTTGTTTATCTTAATAGATTTGTTTTCAAAGCTATTAGTAATTGCTGCAACTGAATTCCCAGAAATGCCACTTGTTCTGCCTGGCATAATAGTTTTTACATACCAGATTTTTCATCATTTGCTTCTCGTAGTTTCTATAACTGAGAAGGTTTGTTCTTTTTGCCATAATTAACTAGATATTAAATGGTCACTAACTTTTTAACAAACTTTGTATAAAACTAAGAAACTTTTTACTACAACCCCAATTCCAAAAATAGTTGTGACGTGGTTCAATAGAACACATATCAGAAGTTTAAATGTTCCAGTTGGGACATGTTTAAAAAGACTGAAAAAGTAAGAAGAGATAATGAAAAACAGCCGGAGGGTCATTTTTCAATGACATCACATGACTGTGTATAAAAAAGCATGTTAGTGAAGCAGAGTCATTTAAAAGCAAAGATGGCCCGAAGTTGACCAATCTCTGAAAAACTGCATCTAACATTGTGAACAATTGTGGAACAATTTCAGAAAAAATGTTCCTCAATGTAAAATTGCAAAGATTTTGACTATCTCAACATCTACAGTACATAATATCTTCAAAAGATTCAGAGAATGTGTAGAAATCCATGTGCACAAGAGAAGCCTGACTGTCAATACCGGATGTAAAAGCTTGTGATCTACAGGCCCTCAGATGCCACAGCATTAAAAACAGACATTAATTGGCAACACAGATCACTGCATGGGCTTAGAAATCCTTCCAGAAATCATTTTCTGTGCAATTTCAAAAATACGAGTTAAAGCCGTATCTTGCAAAGAAGAAGCCATATATTAACACCATTCAGAAACACTGCCGTCTTCTCAGGGCCAAAACTCATTTAAAATGGACTGAGGCAACATTGAAAATGTGGTGAGATGAATCAAAATTTCAAATCCTTTACGAAACCCATGGACTTTGTGTCCTGCGGACTCAAGAAGCGAGAGACCGTCCAGCTTAATATTGGTGCATGTCTGATGGTATGGGATTGCACATCACTATCAATGCTGAGCAGGAAATAGAGGTTTTAGAACAATATGCTCCCATCTAGACAACATCTGTTTTAGGTAAACCCTTGCATATTTCAGTACGAAAAAAATGCTAAACCACATACTGCATCCATCTCAACAACATGGCTTCGCAGAAGATTAACCCGGGTGCTGATCTTATATATAATTACTAGAGATGAGCGAAGTGTTCTATCGAACACATGTTCGATCGGATATCAGGGTGTTCGCCATGTTCGAATCGAATCGAACACCGCGTGGTAAAGTGCGCCAAAATTCGATTCCCCTCCCACCTTCCCTGGCGCCTTTTTTGCACCAATAACAGCGCAGGGGAGGTGGGACAGGAACTACGACACCGGGGGCATTGAAAAAAATTGGAAAAAGTCATTGGCTGCCGAAATCAGGTGACCTCCATTTTAGACGAATAGTGGATTTCAAATCCGGGTCATATGAGAATGTGAACTTTGTGACTATGAGACAGGGATAGCTGTACAGGCAGGGATAGCTAGGGATAACCTTTATTTAGGGGGGAATGTTATTAAAAATAACTTTTTGGGGCTCTATCGGGTGTGTAATTGTGATTTTTGTGAGATAAACTTTTTCCCATAGGGATGCATTGGCCAGCGCTGATTGGCCGAATTCCGTACTCTGGCCAATCAGTGCTGGCCAATGCATTCTATTAGCTTGATGAAGCAGAGTGTGCACAAGGGTTCAAGCGCACCCTCGGCTCTGATGTAGCAGAGCCGAGGCTGCACAAGGGTTCAAGCGCACCCTCGGCTCTGATGTAGGAGAGCCGAGGGTGCACTTGAACCCTTGTGCACCCTCAGCTCTGCTACATCAGAGCCGAGGGTGCGCTTGAACCCTTGTGCACACTCTGCTTCATCAAGCTAATAGAATGCATTGGCCAGCGCTGATTGGCCAATGTATTCTATTAGCCTGATGAAGTAGAGCTGAATGTGTGTGCTAAGCACACACATTCAGCTCTACTTCATCGGGCTAATAGAATGCATTGGCCAGCGCTGATTGGCCAGAGTACGGAACTCGACCAATCAGCGCTGGCTCTGCTGGAGGAGGCGGAGTCTAAGATCGCTCCACACCAGTCTCCATTCAGGTCCGACCTTAGACTCCGCCTCCTCCGGCAGAGCCAGCGCTGATTGGCCGAAGGCTGGCCAATGCATTCCTATGCGAATGCAGAGACTTAGCAGTGCTGAGTCAGTTTTGCTCAACTACACATCTGATGCACACTCGGCACTGCTACATCAGATGTAGCAATCTGATGTAGCAGAGCCGAGGGTGCACTAGAACCCCTGTGCAAACTCAGTTCACGCTAATAGAATGCATTGGCCAGCGCTGATTGGCCAATGCATTCTATTAGCCCGATGAAGTAGAGCTGAATGTGTGTGCTAAGCACACACATTCAGCACTGCTTCATCACGCCAATACAATGCATTAGCCAGTGCTGATTGGCCAGAGTACGGAATTCGGCCAATCAGCGCTGGCTCTGCTGGAGGAGGCGGAGTCTAAGGTCGGACCTGAATGGAGACTGGTGTGGAGCGATCTTAGACTCCGCCTCCTCCAGCAGAGCCAGCGCTGATTGGCCGAATTCCGTACTCTGGCCAATCAGCGCTGGCCAATGCATTCTATTAGCCCGATGAAGTAGAGCTGAATGTGTGTGCTAAGCACACACATTCAGCACTGCTTCATCACGCCAATACAATGCATTAGCCAGTGCTGATTGGCCAGAGTACGGAATTCGGCCAATCAGCGCTGGCTCTGCTGGAGGAGGCGGAGTCTAAGGTCGGACCTGAATGGAGACTGGTGTGGAGCGATCTTAGACTCCGCCTCCTCCAGCAGAGCCAGCGCTGATTGGCCGAATTCCGTACTCTGGCCAATCAGCACTGGCTAATGCATTGTATTGGCGTGATGAAGCAGTGCTGAATGTGTGTGCTTAGCACACACATTCAGCTCTACTTCATCGGGCTAATAGAATGCATTGGCCAGCGCTGATTGGCCGAATTCCGTACTCTGGCCAATCAGCACTGGCTAATGCATTGTATTGGCGTGATGAAGCAATGCTGAATGTGTGTGCTTAGCACACACATTCAGCTCTACTTCATCGGGCTAATAGAATGCATTGGCCAGCGCTGATTGGCCGAATTCCGTACTCTGGCCAATCAGCACTGCCTAATGCATTGTATTGGCGTGATGAAGCAGTGCTGAATGTGTGTGCTAATAGAATGCATTGGCCAGCGCTGATTGGCCGAATTCCGTACTCTGGCCAATCAGCACTGGCTAATGCATTGTATTGGCGTGATGAAGCAGTGCTGAATGTGTGTGCTTAGCACACACATTCAGCACTGCTTCATCACGCCAATACAATGCATTAGCCAGTGCTGATTGGCCAGAGTACGGAATTCGGCCAATCAGCGCTGGCCAATGCATTCTATTAGCCCGATGAAGCAGTGCTGAATGTGTGTGCTTAGCACACACATTCAGCTCTACTTCATCGGGCTAATAGAATGCATTGGCGAGCGCTGATTGGCCGAATTCCGTACTCTGGCCAATCAGCACTGGCTAATGCATTGTATTGGCGTGATGAAGCAGTGCTGAATGTGTGTGCTTAGCACACACATTCAGCTCTACTTCTTCGGGCTAATAGAATGCATTGGCCAGCGCTGATTGGCCAGAGTACGGAATTCGGCCAATCAGCGCTGGCTCTGCTGGAGGAGGCGGAGTCTAAGATCGCTCCACACCAGTCTCCATTCAGGTCCGACCTTAGACTCCGCCTCCTCCAGCAGAGCCAGCGCTGATTGGCCGAATTCCGTACTCTGGCCAATCAGCACTGGCTAATGCATTGTATTGGCGTGATGAAGCAGTGCTGAATGTGTGTGCTTAGCACACACATTCAGCTCTACTTCATTGGGCTAATAGAATGCATTGGCCAGCGCTGATTGGCCGAATTCCGTACTCTGGCCAATCAGCACTGGCTAATGCATTGTATTGGCGTGATGAAGCAGTGCTGAATGTGTGTGCTTAGCACACACATTCAGCTCTACTTCATCGGGCTAATAGAATGCATTGGCCAATCAGCGCTGGCCAATGCATTCTATTAGCATGAACTGAGTTTGCACAGGGGTTCTAGTGCACCCTCGGCTCTGCTACATCAGATTGCTACATCTGATGTAGCAGTGCCGAGTGTGCATCAGATGTGTAGTTGAGCAAAACTGACTCAGCACTGCTAAGTCTCTGCATTCGCATAGGAATGCATTGGCCAGCCTTCGGCCAATCAGCGCTGGCTCTGCCGGAGGAGGCGGAGTCTAAGGTTGGACCTGAATGGAGACTGGTGTGGAGCGATCTTAGACTCCGCCTCCTCCAGCAGAGCCAGCGCTGATTGGTCGAGTTCCGTACTCTGGCCAATCAGCACTGGCCAATGCATTTCTATGGGGAAAAGTTAGCTTGCGAAAATCGCAAACTGACAGGGATTTCCATGAAATAAAGTGACTTTTATGCCCCCAGACATGCTTCCCCTGCTGTCCCAGTGTCATTCCAGGGTGTTGGTATCATTTCCTGGGGTGTCATAGTGGACTTGGTGACCCTCCAGACACGAATTTGGGTTTCCCCCTTAACGAGTTTATGTTCCCCATAGACTATAATGGGGTTCGAAACCCATTCGAACACTCGAACAGTGAGCGGCTGTTCGAATCGAATTTCGAACCTCGAACATTTTAGTGTTCGCTCATCTCTAATAATTACATATATACTGCAATATGTAAATTAATGTATTTTGGTCACTTTGCTTTCCCCAAAAAAATAACAATAAAAAGTAATCAGGAAAATCAAACATACCAATCATTGGTACCAATAAAAAGTACAACTTAAATAAAGAGTCATTACATTCCTCCGTCAACAGTACAGTAAAAAAGGCATCAGAATACAGTGACCACAGGAAAATCGTTCATTTTTCAAAAAGTGATGCTTTATATGTAAAAACGGTAAAAAGTAATAGAAACCATTATAAATATGGCATTGGCATAATCGTAATGCCCCACCAGACAAAGCTGCCATGTCAATTTTAATGCAAAGTGAACGCCATAAATACAAAGTGCAAAAAATTATGATAGAATTGTGTGTTATTTCATATGGCCCACCAAAAAACGTAAATAAAAGTTAACCAAAACATTGTATGTATCTCAAAATGGTGGCAAATGAAAGTGCAACTCGATACGCAAAAAATAAGCCCTCATATGTCTACATTGGCATGCAAAAGTTTGAACACCCCTGGTCAAAATGACCACTTTGAACAGTTAAAGGGATCCTATCATTCACACACTATTTTGTCTAGGTACCACGTCGGAATAGCCTTTAGAAAGGCTGTTCATCTCCTACCTTTCCTTTTCTTCTCCATGCCGTCGTTCGCCTACAATCCCGGTTTTTCTCAGTATGTAAATGGACTCTCTCGCATTAGGGGTGGGCCCCAGCACTCAAACAGCACTGGGGGCGTCCCCAATGCTGCCAGAGAGCTCTCCAGCGCCGCCTACATCTTCATTTGCAACGAGGTCTTCTTACTTCTAGGCCTTGGGCCTAGGGCAAGCCAACTGTGCATGCCCGCTGGCCACGAGAAAATAGCCGCTTACAATACTGTGGAAGCAGGCATTTTTCTTGTGGCCGTGGGCATGCGCAGTCGGCTTGTCCTAGGCCCGAGGCCTAGAATTAAGAAGACGATGCTGGAAGAAGACACGGTGAAGACCTTATTGCAAATGAAGATAGAGGCGGCGCTGGAGAGCTCTCTGGCAGCATTGGGAACGCCCCCAATGCTGTTTGAGCGCTGGGACCTGCCCCCAGTGCTGCAAGAGAGTCTATTTACATACCGAGAAAAAACGGGATTGTAGGCAAACAGCGGCACGGAGAAGAAAAGGAAAGGTAGGAGACGAATAGCCTTTCTAAAGAAAGGTACCTAGAAATAATAATGTGTGAATGATAGGATGCCTTTTACCAAGTTGAATATAAAATAATATTCAAAAGGCATAACATTAAAGGTGACACATTCCCAACAGAAGTTTTGGAAAGATAAAAAGTGTTTTCATATTTTCAAAATAACAAAAAAAATTAAAATAGCCCGATACAAAAGTTTGGTCCCCCTGCATGGTTAGTACGTAGTAGCACCTCCTTTGGAAAGTATCACAGCTTGTAAATGATTTTTGTAGCCAGCCAAGAGTCTTTCAATTCTTGTTTGAGGAATTTTCGTCCATTTTTCCTTGGAAAAGTCTTCCAGTTCTGTGAGATTCCTGGGTCGTCTTGCATGCTCTGCTCTTTTGAGGTCTAGACACAAATTTTCAATGATGTTTAGATCAAGGGACTGCGAGGGCTATGGTAAAACCTTCAGCTTGCACCTTTTTAGGTAGTCTGTGGTGGATTTTGACATGTGTTTAGGATCATTATCCATTTGTAGAAGCCATCCTCTTTTCAGTTTCAGCTTTTTTACAGAGGCTGTTATGTTCGCTTTTAGAATTTGCTGAAATTTCATTGAATCCATTCCTCCCCAAAGCATGAGTGACCCAACCCATGCTTAATGGTCGGAAAGATGTTCTTTGATTGAAACTCTGTACCCTTTTTTGTCCAAATATACCTCTGATCATTGTGGCCAAAGAGTTGTATTTTATCCTCATCGGTTCACAGGACTTTATAAAGCTGGGTATTCATAAAGCTGTAAAATATGCATTACTCGGCCTTTCCTAACCATGATGGTGAACAAGCCATAACCCTAAATGACTAATTCAGGTCTGAGACCTTGGTCAAAGTTATCTAAGCACACAAATCTACAAGGGTTCCCAAACTTTTGCAAGGTACTCCTTTCCCTCTTTCACTCTAAAATTGTACTCAAACATAATAATACACTAATATTGCTTAAAATTACAGACAAGTGTGTTTAATCTTTAATGGTATGCCTTTCAAAGATCATTTTATCTTCAACTTGCTTAAGGGCGGGTTCACATCTGCGCCCATGCGCTCTTTAAACAATCCAGCTGGGTTTCCTTTTTCTGCCCCAAGAAACCGGACAGGGGATAGAAACCCGCAGGCAGTTTTCAAAGTTTGAAAAGTGAGTGCCCGTGAGCGTTTTGTACCTGTCTGCAGCGAAACCGTTTTTTTTTTTACCAGACACAAAGTCCTGTATGTCCGACAATAGAAGTAAGCTAAACATATGAATAAAGAACAGTAGGCTGTATTATTACTTATTAAAGATGGGTATGTCCCTTGAAATGTTTCCTAATTTAAAATAATGTTTTGATCATATAAAAGACATTAAACCTATAGTCCAAACAAAGCAGTGATCCAGCACTTTGGCAAAAGTCCATCCATTTATTAGTAAGCCATTAAAATTCTTGGCAGAATAGCACAATCATATAGAATCTATGCAGTGCCCAGTTTATGCGTTTCATACATAATGGTCTTTAGTCATAAACGTGTCTTTCTACAAGACATGAAACCCATACATAAATTTAAAAAAATGATGACTTAACCTGTAAGACACCTTTCAGATGATCTAGGCCCACATGGTCCTCTCCCTTCTCTTAGGAGGATAAGTAGGGATTTAAAACCAAAAACAACATTTTTATGCTTCTTTTGGGATAGTTCAATGAATAAATAGGGTATCATGATTAATAGTATGGTCCAAAAATGTGTTATTTGACGTCTATTAACAAGTTATCTTTATCATTGAATGTTGCAAAGATGAAAATTAAACATTTGAAGACCAGCTAAACTTACTTATACTAAATGTTTTCAGCTAAACTCACTTGAAAAAGAGGCAAAATAGCAATAGTAAAAAACCTTAAAAAAGACAAGAATGCTTTGACAACAGCTGTCAGTACGGGGAGTCTTCCATTATTAATGATTTTGTTTTCGCTGGCTTTTAACTGAGAAACGTTTTACCTCTCTGGGTCAGCTAAATACTGGATTTCCTGTGCTCATTTTTTCATTCCATTAATCATTTATGTAGTATATTCAGTACAGACTAGTAAATCTTTTGTTTAATGTTCGGCTTTTTATAGTATTCAGTATATTGTGCATCTCAAAATGTACTTCATTATACACTACCTAGCGCGTTCTTTCCCAGCGATGCTGCTAGACGGTTTTGCACTGTTGTTAATGCCTCATTACCACTGTGGTTAAAGGGATTTAATCATTAAAAAGCATTTTTTTGTCCCTAACATATAGGAATAGCCTTAAGAAAGGCTATTCTTCTCCTACCTTTAGATATCTTCTCCGAGCCGCCGTTCGGTAGAAATCCCGGTTTTCTTCTGTATGCAAATGAGTTCTCTTGCAGCACTGGAGGTGGTCCCCAGCGAACAAACAGCACTGGGGGTGCCCCCAATGCTGCAAGAGAACTTTCCAGCAATGCCTCTGTCTTCGTCTGGAACGGCCTCTCCCTGCGTCGTCTTCCAGCGCTGGGCATCAAACTTCTAGGCATGTGCAGACGGCTCTGCCGTCAGGCCTCGGACAGAGCCGACTGCGCATGACCACAGCCACTTTCTTGTGGCCGCTTACCCCAGCTTACTGTGTAAGCAGCCACAAGAAAATGTTAGTAATGTTAATGTTGGTTAGTAATGTAAGGCTTATGGGCAACTTCTCAGCCTTGGAAAACCATGAAGCCATGAAGCTGCTGGTGCACAGTTTTTGTGCTAATGTTAATGGCAGAGAGTCAGCAGAGAGTACTTGGGACCCCGTTCTGTAATTTAATGTGGTCTATATCAATATCATCACTCACAGTTGATTGTGGAATATCTATGAAGAAAGAAATGTTACTTGTTGCAAAGGTGGCATCATATTGTACTACTATAGTATAATTGAAAACACTTTATAATGTGTGTAACAGCTCTAATTAATAGCCCTCCTGTTCCCCCTCCCCTCTCCATAGACTAATATGTAAAAAATAACTGCTTGGTAAATGGAGAAGTAAACCCCTTTTTAAATTGATAGCTACTTATTGTGTTATTATTACAATAAGCAGCTGCCGATACTTTTGACTCAGCTGTCTACACTTACATCAAGACGCTGAATAAGACAGCATTCTTCAACGTCGGCCACAGTGCACCCTGGAGGCGGCAGCAGAGGGTGAGCAGGACAGGAGTCCACTACTCTGTGTGGGGGTGTGGTCATATATTGTGGGCCATAAGAAAGAGGTCATATATTGTGGGGGGCATATGAAAGGTGTCATATATTGTGGGGATGGCATAAAAAAGGAGTCAAACTGGGAGGGCTATGAAAAGTGTAGTCATTACGGTGGGGGGCAAAAAAGGGGGTCATATACTGTGTGATTGGCCAGACAAAGTGGGTGATATACTGTGTGATAGGACAGATAAAAGGGGGTCATATACTGTATGGGGCAAAAAAAAGGGGGCCATATACCGTGTGATTGGCTAGATGAAGTGGGTGATATACTGTGTGATGAGACAGAAAAAGGGGGTCATATACAGTATACTGTGTGAGGGCCAGAAAAAGGATTTCATATACCGGGGGGGGGGGGGGGTGCAGAAAAAGGGTTTCATGTATCATGTCGTGGGCCAAAAAGGGGGTCAATTATCGTGGGGTGCACCAAAGAAAGGTGGTTATATATTGTGTAGGGATCAAATAAGCTAATTTTTTGATCTGCCAATGGAGGGGCATATCCTAATTAGGAGGGCCCCATCATGCAACCAAAGATAGCCAGGTGTGTGTGTGTGGGGGGGGGGGGGGGGGGCGCCTTCTTATAGTTCGCCTGAGGCAGCAGAGGCTGACTGTGATTTTCTGGGTATATATCAGTCTTGCTGAGAGGTCTACTGTAGAGTACAGTTTGCATTAAAGGGCTGGGTGCCACTTTCAGGAGGGGGAGAAGGCCACATTCACGGGATTTTGTTTGTACTCAAAAGTATTTGGATAATAACTTTTATTAGTCGAATGTGAAGTGCCATATTCAAGTGGAGATTAAATGAAAGCATAGATAGTGTACAGATGTTAATGAGGCATTATGTATATTATGGCAATTGCAATGTATTTCATAGGTTTCTCCTTTTTTATTGTCATATATTGTTTCTTCAGGAATAAAGACACAAGTTTTGTCTGCAGAATGCCAATATTATTTCTGTCTCTACAGGCACTTGCTTTCTTTACACTGTTATTACATTATAGCGCTGCTAACTTCAAAGTCGCTCCATTGATTTTATTTTATGATTTGGTAAAATCTGTTCATTCAAGTAGTTTATGTGCCTTTGTGGAATACTGCATTCTTACTGCCCTTTGTTTCACTTGATATGAGAACACAGCTTCTTGACCTATTAAAAATAATTTTTAGATTGAACTCTGCATTAACTCATATACAGTATTTCTTGGAGGACTTTCACATAGCTAAATATTCTAACCGCCCTTTCCTATTTCATAATACTGTAATGATGGCTAAGTTAGTTCTTTTTATCGCTTTACAACTAAATGTATAGTGTATTAAAGGCATTACAGTTATATATAGAGATATAGAAATATACTGATAATAGCGTATGCTGTTCAGTTAATTCATGGAATAAGATGAACATAAGGATCTACTTTTAAACAAGACAACCATAAACTATATTGAGTTCTTGCCATGTAAGTAATGAAATGACAATAGTAGTAGACTTCACATCATAGACATTTATTTGTTGATAAAAAATAGATTTAGTCAAGTTTGAGATTTAAAATGTTCACTAAAAAACAACTGCTACTGATATGTCCCATCACTGCACCAGGCTGAGGATTCCCTCTGTGAGCCAAAATGCAGAGTTGTAGACTGGCTTATAATATAGAAGTCCCCAACCTATTGTTGTCTTCTGAGTCATAAGCTTGAGTGATGGTCAGGAGCCAAAGAGATGGATATATATATATATATATATATATATATATATATATATATATATATATATATATATATATATATATATATATTAAATACTAGCAGGAGGACCCAGCTTCGCACGGGGGTATATTTAATTTTTTTTTTGTGTAATGGCCCCATAAGAATAGCCCAGTCTTGCACTGGTGTATTTTGTATGTCGTTTTGTAGCGTCATATGATCATATGTATCTCAGTTTGGATATCAGTGAAAAACCTGCGATCAGTTGTTATGGATATCTGGAGTAAAGCTGTGTGAATGTGAACTTGTGTAACAGTGTCATCAACAGCACCCTACCCCTTTAAAGCTAACCTACAGCAGTGAAGAAAAATCGCTCAGTTGTTATGGAAACCTGGAGTAAAGCTCTGATGTGTGAAGGTGTGTGTTGAGCTGTGTATCTAATTTCCTGATATGTGATAGTGTGTGCTGAGCTGTCTATTTACTTCTCTGGTTTGTGTGATACTGTGTGCTGAGCTGTGTATCTAATCCTCTGATGTGTGATACTGCGTGCTGAGTTGTGCATCTAATCCTTTGATGTGTGCTGACCTGTGTAATTAATTCCCTGATGTGTGATAGTGTGCTGAGCTGTGTATCTAGTCCTCTGATGTGTGTTGGTGTGTGATACTGTGTGCCATACTGTGTGCCATACTTCGCAACTTTTAAAGGACAGAAAGATGGACAAAATGTGGGTAGGCTGCAACAAATTTAGCCCCACCCACTTATAAATTGACTCTGCGTATTCCCATCTATTTCTTGTTGGGTATACCCTGCACCCCACATCTCTCCCCCATAGTGCACTCAAGCACCCCACATCTCTCCCCACAGTACACACTGCACCCCACATCTCTCCCCCACACATTACACCCATGCATCCTATATCTCTCTCCCCACAACCTTACACCCCACATCCCCCACAGTTCACCCTGCACCCCACATCTCTCCCCCCACAGTATCTTACACCCTAAATTTCTTCCCCCCATACAGTCCACCCTGCACCACACAACTCTCCCCCCTCAGTACCTCACACCCCACATCTCTCCTCCCCACACACTGTCCACCTGTCACGTTCGTGTCAGAGTCCAGACACAGATTCCGGGCTGCTGATTGCACCTCTAAGGAAACAGGGGAAGGAGACTATCCCTGGCACTACGGTGGCTAGCTAGGCCCTGCCTACGGGTGGTGGTCAGCTGTCTCCAAGCTATCCTTGGCCCCGACAACTCCTGGCTCTCTAGCACGAAGACCTAACAGACAGATAGGACAAGAGCTGCAAGAGAGCTAGGGACTGGGGATTCTAAGGTGGTGACCCCTGCAGAAATAGAGGTGCAGCTGCGGACAAACAAACAGGACGGGAGGTGCTGGACAACGGACACGCAGCACAACACAATACACAACCAGAGAAATGAGGAGAGGGATAATGGAGAGGTGAGGAAAGGGTAAACACGAGACTGGGGTAAAATAAACTGGAACCCACCTCAAACAACCAGATAGTGCCAAACAAACAGACTTGAAGGGCAGGGCAGAGTAGAAGTGTGGAGGGAAAAACCAACTCACACACCAACAACACTCAAACTCCTTTCTAGTCAGTAAGCACAAGCAAACCACTCCTCCTCCTCCTCCTAAGGACAAGAATTCTAGGTTGGGACCACAAAAACCGGCAACTGGTGGAGACAGCCCTCTTCCTAATAAAGGCCCCAGACTCCTTCCATAGGATAATGGAAATACATAACACCTGAGGTTTACTCTTATAACCTCAAGTGTGTTCAGAAGACCAGAACCCTATGTGCACACTGATGGCTCAATGGTAGGGAACCAACCAGCAGATCACAGAAGCCCGGATCGAATCCCCGACAGAAACATACACCAACACACACACGCAATCAGGTCATGACACCACCCTGCACTCCACATCCCTCCCCATTCACAGTCCACTCTGCACCCCACATCTCCCTCCACACACAGTCCTCCCTGCACTCCACATCCCTCCCACACACAGTACACCCTGCACCTCACAAATTCCCCAGTACCTTACACCTCACATCTCTCCATCTTCCTGCACTGCACAGGATACAAAGACACACCTACCCAATCACGTGACCATCTGATGTCATATAGGTCCTTCTGAATGCAGTATTCAGCCTTTTATCTGGTATAAAGAGCCGATGGTGATCAGGGAAGGCTTGTTCACAAGCAAAACACTTCACAGGCATTGTCGAACATTCGGTAAGCCATCCGGGACCGCGGGACAGTAGTTTCAAATTGGGACTGTCCGTTGGGAACTGGGACGATTGGGAGCTATACTGTGTGCTGATCTGTGTATCTAATCCTCTGATGTGTGTTACTCAGTTTGGATATCAGTGTTGGATTGTCAATGTGGAGTGACTGTGTATGGTAGTTGGAATATCAGCGAAAGACTTGCAGGTTTGTATTGGCTAATGCAGGTTTTAGAATACTGTATCTCAGGAACAGTATGTTCTAGAGAATTGAAAACCGGTCTCAAACCTTCCCGGACTCCTGATGTATCTGTGTGAAGATTGGTCCAGTCATTTGGTCGCGCAGAGAGGATAGACAGAAACTAATTTTTATATATATAAGAGAAGAGATAATGAAATGAGAAATCACTTACTTGTAAACATTTGCTGACCTATACATGACACTAGTATAATTAATTGGCATTATTTGGTGGATAATAATGTAAATTGCCATTATATGTGTTTATAACTCAGGATAACAGAGTTGAGAGACTCATGTTGGGGACCATTTATTTGATTGGTACAAATTTACCGATACTGTCTAAGACAATGCAAAGGTATGCTACTTTCAGAAATTGTCTGTGCAAATCCAATCTGCACTTAGAAGAGGGCTAACTGTTCAGGAAATATGCCTGTTCATCCCAGTGCATATCTGTAATTAATTTAGCCTTTGTATCCTCATAAATTTCTCTCAGTCTTGCTAATCTATCTATAAAACATCCTAATAGTGGCCTTATAGACATCACTCTAGAAGGCATGGAGAAGACCTCTAAAGGTAGGGGAAGAATAGCCTTTCTTAAGACTATTCTGACGTGATAGACCTGAAAAAAAAAGATTCTAATGCTAGAATCCCTTTAAATGGGTCCCACCTACCTGCAATTTAAAATAGTGATATATTGTATGTGGTATAGGGACCTTTTGGGCCCCTTAGGGTCCAGGGCCTAGTAGCCCCTAATTGAGGAAAAAAGTGAAAAAACATAGGGCACTCACCAAAGTGTCTTAAAAGCCACATAACACTTTATTGCATCTTCGGTAAAACACTAACGGCCCCTGCACACGGAGTAAATGCAAGCGCATTTTATATACATGTGTATTATGCTAAAATGCGCTCGCATTAATTCCATGTGCATGGGCCCTAACACATATGGAGGAGGAATGCCTGGAAGACATGCAGAGCGACGATCATTTTGTGCCTTAGAGGCACTTTATCAAGCTTTGCTACCTAAGGCATGAAATGATCGTCGCTCTGCATGTCTTCCAGGCATTCCTCCTCCATATATGTTAGTGTTTTACCGAAGATGCAATAAAGTGTTACGTGGATTTTAAGATGCTTTGGCGAGTGCCCTGTGTTTTTTTCTTTTTTCCTCAATTATTTGTGCTATATTGCAATTGAGCACCACCTAACTCTGAGGAGTAGCGTCCATCATCTGACCATAGTTCCTAGTATCTTATATCAAGAGTTTTTTCTGTAGAAATATACATTAAAGCAGTAGTGACACCTTGTTTTGACTTTTTTTTTTGCTAGTAGCCACTAATACTGCAACACTCCCTTTATCTGTGCTCCTGAAGTTATGGCTAAATAAGACTAGGTTCATATCTGTGTTGGAGTCTGTATAAACCAGCGGACATCCAGCGTACTCCATTATAGTCTATGGCAGTGGTAGGGAACCTTCAGCTCTGCAGCTGTTGCAAAACTATAACTCCCAGCATGCATACTGTTCTTGGAACTCCCTTGGAAGTGAATGGAGCATATTGAGAGTTGTAGTTTCACAGCAGCTGGAGAGCTGAAGGTTCCCTACCCCTGGTCTATGGTGTCCACGGGTAACCGCTTTTTTAGGGGATGGGCTCTCCATCTTTTGGGTACCCATGCAGACCCGAACACCTGAGAGACAAATGCTAGTGTCAACATAGTGTAACTGAATTGTGAATCAATTTCTATTGATATTTTTTTGTACTCAATAACTTATGGAGTCCTTAACCTGAGTTTTTGGGGATTTCATCCATCTTAGGTAGGGATGTAACTTGAAGCTCATGGGCCCCAATTCAAAGTTTGTAAATGGATCTCTGTCTACCTTCTGCCATTTGAAATAGTGATATATTTTATGTGGCAGAAGGATCTTTGGGGCCCCTCAGCGTCCAGGGCCTAGTAGCAACTACCACCACTGCACCCCTATAGCTACAATATTTGGACTAAATAACTGAATAACTTTGGAAAGATCACCCTGACCTAGACTACGTTTTTGGGGGTAGATTTTCAGATCTCTTTTTTATGGTGTATTAGCCCCTTTTTGTATATTCATAGGAGAATACCCCTGAAAGGTAAACTGTGTTTTTAAGGTGCTTTTTATTGTACCTTGTTTGTACCTTCAATCTGGCATTGAAATGTTTTAAATGTTTGCCATTTGCTGAAACACAAAGTTATAAAGGATGCTTGACACTTTGTATTTTCCTGCAAAGAAATATTGACATACTGCTTTGTAGCAGATGAAGTTCAGTGTAGACAAATTTAAGGAAATGCCAAGTTCAGTCAGCCAAGCTAACAAAATTTTGGCAGGGATTATCAGATATATAATTGCATAGTGAAAGAAAAATCCTTTATATAAGGCCTTGGTGAAAGCTGACATGGAATACCTGATGAGGTTTCAGATATGTTCAAGTGGAAATTGTCGTAAAAAGTATGGGAGAATAAAAAGGTTGTCATATCTACAAGAACCATTTTCAAAAGCTCGATTAATTCTTAAGTAATTCTTAAGTGCTCTACTAATTCCTTAAATACTTTAATAATTCTTAAGAAATGACTAGAATAGAAGAAACCTGCACACTCTTCCCGTCTACTGTACCAGCTTCTGGTGGCTAGAGGCTGCCGGGAACGGCTGATCTGTGAGGGGTCCAGGTGTCGACCTGTGGATAAGTCATCAGAATAAGAAAAACGTTTAGGGTCGGAAAACCCATTAAGTGAATGAATAAAAGAAAAATCGAAATCAAATCAATATTCGGTGTGACTACCTTTACTTTGCATCGAAAAAAGCATCAGGTCTTCTCAGTTCACTTGCAAATAGTTTTTGTAGGGTCTCAGCATTAAGGTTTTTCAAACATCTTGGAGAACTAACCATTGACCTTCTGGGATGTAGGATTGCTCAAATCCTTCTTACTCTTCATGCAATTCTAGACAGATTTGATGATGTTGAGACCAGGGCTCTTTAGGGGCCATAACATTACTACCAGACTCCTCCACCAAAGGGAGGGAACACCAAATATTCTTACTTTGCAGTGTTTCTCCACTCCTGCCTAAAACTTTTGCATTGTACTGTGTATTCATTGTGTTCATAGCAAACTGTTCATTAAAGTGTTTTCTTAACATACAGAGTGCAGATGTCCGTAAACGTTTCTGGAATAGGTTTTGAAAGGCCCTTTGCATGACATGTTATACCTGAATTTCAGGAGCTCATGGAAATTATTCAGTTCCCTTAAGGGTAAGTTCACACGGAGTATTTTGGTCAGGATTTTGAGGCTGTATCCGCCTCAAAATCCTGACCAAAAAGACAGCTCCCATTGATTTCAATAGGAGATGCTCAGGTCTCCCATTGAAGCGACATGCCCATTCTTAAGGCCGTTTCACCTCGCGATTCGGCCTGAAGACACTCTCTCCTCCGGACTAGGCCCATTCATTGGGCCTAATCCGGAGCAGAGTGCGCGGCTGGATGCCGATGCAGTGCACTGGCTTTCAGTTGCGGCTACCTGGTTTTGGGTCCGGAACCTGAGTTCTCCGTATGAACTTATCCTAAGTAATAAAACAGTTGAATGCACTGGGGAATTTTTCAAGCCTGGGTGTGTTGAGTTGGGCAAGTTTGATGTACACCAGATATATCAAATGCAATTTAAGAGAAAAGCTTCAATTTTGGGTGGCATAGAAAATGGAAAAATACCTCACAACATAAAGTTAGGCATCGTTTAATAAATATAGTACAACTCCAGCAAAGCTGACTTTAAAAATTTCCTGACTATAAATCTCCCCCTTAGTTTTAGAAATAGTTTTGTAAATTGATTTGCCATTAAAAAAAAATATTTTATGCTTCACATGAAAAGCTGGCTGTTTGGTGTGCAGGATATGATGCACAAATTTACTGCAGTAACAACCTCGAAAGTAAAATTGTGAAATAGTATCAACTTACAAACTCGCGTACTGCACTAAAGACTGCAATGCAGAGAAAACCCAGAGTATTTTACATGACAAACAGCAGTTGTGGGGAGACTGCATCTGTAGTCAGTTATTGCAGTGACAGCTCACTGCACAAATGAAATATGGCCCACAGAGTTTTAGCTTTCCTTATGATCAGAGTTTGTACAGTAGTTGCCTTGTAAAGCTGTGATTTTATGTATGTTATATGTATTACTGAGCAGGATTCTGTTTATAGAAGAACAGGAGGGAGTCAATTGTTAAAATATTTTTCATGGTAATTTTGAGCAGAGTTTTATGTACTTGCACCCATGCATATAAACTCACATGCACATTTTTCTCTGTTCATGGGAAATTTAGCTTTCTTTTTAGTACATTGTATAAACACAAGACTATAAAATGGATTCACTTTACGGCCTAAAATAATCACAAATCACTGATGTGTGACTATTTAACACAACATATGACTTAAATAGCCACAAATGACTTATTTGCAATGGCCTCGCCAGATTTGCAAAGTGGGTGGGGCCATTGTTTTCATTTTATTTGTCATCCTATACGCCCTAAAAGTGGTGTAAATGATGGCAGAATTGCTTTTCACTGGGGTGTTGGGCAGATGTGACTATGCCTCATTACTAGAGATGAGCGAACAGTGTTCTATCGAACACATGTTCGATCGGATATCAGGGTGTTCGCCATGTTCGAATCGAATCGAACACCGTGTGGTAAAGTGCGCCAAAATTCGATTCCCCTCCCACCTTCCCTGGCGCCTTTTTTGCACCAATAACAGCGCAGGGGAGGTGGGACAGGAACTACGACACCGGGGGCATTGAAAAAAATTGGAAAAAGTCATTGGCTGCCGAAATCAGGTGACCTCCATTTTAGACGAATAGTGGATTTCAAATCCGGGTCATATGAGAATGTGAACTTTGTGACTATGAGACAGGGATAGCTGTACAGTCAGGGATAGCTAGGGATAACCTTTATTTAGGGGGGAATGTTATTAAAAATAACTTTTTGGGGCTCTATCGGGTGTGTAATTGTGATTTTTGTGAGATAAACTTTTTCCCATAGGGATGCATTGGCCAGCGCTGATTGGCCGAATTCCGTACTCTGGCCAATCAGTGCTGGCCAATGCATTCTATTAGCTTGATGAAGCAGAGTGTGCACAAGGGTTCAAGCGCACCCTCGGCTCTGATGTAGCAGAGCCGAGGCTGCACAAGGGTTCAAGCGCACCCTCGGCTCTGATGTAGGAGAGCCGAGGGTGCACTTGAACCCTTGTGCACCCTCGGCTCTGCTACATCAGAGCCGAGGGTGCGCTTGAACCCTTGTGCACACTCTGCTTCATCAAGCTAATAGAATGCATTGGCCAGCGCTGATTGGCCAATGCATTCTATTAGCCCGATGAAGTAGAGCTGAATGTGTGTGCTAAGCACACACATTCAGCTCTACTTCATCGGGCTAATAGAATGCATTGGCCAGCGCTGATTGGCCAGAGTACGGAATTCGGCCAATCAGCGCTGGCTCTGCTGGAGGAGGCGGAGTCTAAGATCGCTCCACACCAGTCTCCATTCAGGTCCGACCTTAGACTCCGCCTCCTCCAGCAGAGCCAGCGCTGATTGGCCGAATTCCGTACTCTGGCCAATCAGCACTGGCTAATGCATTGTATTGGCGTGATGAAGCAGTGCTGAATGTGTGTGCTTAGCACACACATTCAGCTCTACTTCATCGGGCTAATAGAATGCATTGGCCAGCGCTGATTGGCCAGAGTACGGAATTCGGCCAATCAGCGCTGGCTCTGCTGGAGGAGGCGGAGTCTAAGATCGCTCCACACCAGTCTCCATTCAGGTCCGACCTTAGACTCCGCCTCCTCGAGCAGAGCCAGCGCTGATTGGCCGAATTCCGTACTCTGGCCAATCAGCACTGGCTAATGCATTGTAATGGCGTGATGAAGCAGTGGTGAATGTGTGTGCTTAGCACACACATTCAGCTCTACTTCATCGGGCTAATAGAATGCAATGGCCAGCGCTGATTGGCCAGAGTACGGAATTCGGCCAATCAGCGCTGGCTCTGCTGGAGGAGGCGGAGTCTAAGATCGCTCCACACCAGTCTCCATTCAGGTCCGACCTTAGACTCCGCCTCCTCCAGCAGAGCCAGCGCTGATTGGCCGAATTCCGTACTCTGGCCAATCAGCACTGGCTAATGCATTGTATTGGCGTGATGAAGCAGTGCTGAATGTGTGTGCTTAGCACACACATTCAGCTCTACTTCATCGGGCTAATAGAATGCATTGGCCAATCAGCGCTGGCCTATGCATTCTATTAGCGTGAACTGAGTTTGCACAGGGGTTCTAGTGCACCCTCGGCTCTGCTACATCAGATTGCTACATCTGATGTAGCAGTGCCGAGTGTGCATCAGATGTGTAGTTGAGCAAAACTGACTCAGCACTGCTAAGTCTCTGCATTCGCATAGGAATGCATTGGCCAGCCTTCGGCCAATCAGCGCTGGCTCTGCCGGAGGAGGCGGAGTCTAAGGTCGGACCTGAATGGAGACTGGTGTGGAGCGATCTTAGACTCCGCCTCCTCCAGCAGAGCCAGCGCTGATTGGTCGAGTTCCGTACTCTGGCCAATCAGCACTGGCCAATGCATTTCTATGGGGAAAAGTTAGCTTGCGAAAATCGCAAACTGACAGGGATTTCCATGAAATAAAGTGACTTTTATGCCCCCAGACATGCTTCCCCTGCTGTCCCAGTGTCATTCCAGGGTGTTGGTATCATTTCCTGGGGTGTCATAGTGGACTTGGTGACCCTCCAGACACGAATTTGGGTTTCCCCCTTAACGAGTTTATGTTCCCCATAGACTATAATGGGGTTCGAAACCCATTCGAACACTCGAACAGTGAGCGGCTGTTCGAATCGAATTTCGAACCTCGAACATTTTAGTGTTCGCTCATCTCTACTCATTACCAATTAAGCAAGCCCTATGCTGTGACAATAAGATCAGCATAAAAGATGCTGGTCTTGATGAATTCCCCCATTGTCTATAATAAAGACATGATCCTTTGGGATCTGTCATATGAGTCTTGGCCCCAAGAAAAGAAGCCATGGAGGTGTCATAATAGAGTAGACATTAGGCAGGCCAAATTGAAATCCAGGCATTTGAGCTCCTGTATTTAATTCTGATGCATCTGAAGTGTTTATAATTGTAATGCTTGAATTATTCTATCATTTCTATTATGTTAAAATATATGGAAATCAGATAAATAAGATCTCTCCGCACAGAAAACTAAATGATCCTGAAGTCTTCTTCTCTTTTAAGTTGCTATGACTCCTAGTATCTTTTCTATCTGCTGTTCTGAGCTTGTATGTGTTCTTTCTTGTAATATATTACTGTATTATCCATGCCACTGTAACGCACTGGATTTCCCCATGGTGGGAATATTAAAGGATTATCTTATCTTATTTTAAAGGGATGCTATCATTAACCCCTTCCCGACATGCGCCGTAATAGTACGGCGCTGCTGGGAAGGGCTTCCCGCAAACCGCCGTACTATTACTGCGGGCGCATGGTGCACACACAGAACCTGTGTGCGCACCATGCGCTGCGGGTGACAGCCGTATGTTACGGCTAACAGTGCCCTGTAACACCCGCGGTCGGAACCGGGTCCGATCGCGGGTGTTAACCCCTGATATGCCGGCGGTCAATATGACCGCCGGCACCTCCGGGGTTTCGTTTGAAAATGGTGGCGATCGGCACCCCCCGTGCCGGTTTTGGGGGGGTGCCTGTGTTCGTAGGGGGCAGCCCGGGTCTGATCAGTGACCCTGGGTCTGCCCCTTCACTTACCCCCTTCACTACCTGGTTGATCCTGCCTAAAAAGGAAGCTGTCAGCCTGTGCGTCCACACAGGCTGACAGCTTCCTGTGTTCTGCAATACATGTGTAACACGTGTATTGCAGATATATGTAGTGAAGTGGTGATCAGCCGATCACTGCTTCAATCCCCCATGGGGACAGAAAAAAAAAGTTAGAAAAAAGTAAAAATAAAAAAGTTTAAATAAGTTTAAAATAAATTAGAAATAAATAAAGCCCCAAAAATCCCTTTTTCCCCCATATAAAATGTTTTATTATGTAAAATAAAGAAAAAAAGAAAAAAACATTACATATTTGGTATCGCCGCGTCCGTAATAACCTGAACAATAAAATTAAAACATTATTTAACCCGAGCGGTGAACTGCGTAAAAAAAAAACGTAGAAAACCGCACAAAATAATGATTATTCACCACCTTTCCCTTACAAAATGTTCAATAAAAAGTAATCAAATGGTCAGATTAAAACCAAAATGGTACCAATGAAAAGAAGAGGTCTTCCCGCAAAAAATAAGCCCTCAACCAGCTCTGTCTAGCGAAAAATAAAAACGTTATGCCTTTCAGAAGATGGCGATGCAAAAATAATTGATTTTTTTCCCTAAATTGAATTTTATTCTGCATAAATAGCAACGAATTAAAAAATAATATAAATGAGGTATCGCCGTAACCGTACTGACCCGCAGAATAAAGGTAACATGTTACTTATGCTGTACGCTGCACGGGAAAAAAAAAATGCTAAAAAGCAATGCCAGAATTGATGTTTCCTTTTACATCCCACCCAGAAAGAGTTAATAAAATGTAGTCAATAAGTTACAAGCCCCAAAATGGTGGCATTGAAAAGCACATCTAATACCGCAAACACCAAGCCCTCATATGGCCACATTGCCTGAAGATAAAAATAAAAATCTAGCTTGTACAATGTGAAAACAAAACCCCCAAAAGTCGCCAAATCATTAGGACGTAAGTGGCTGCAACTAGAAGGAAAGGTGTAAGCTGTGCGAGCGTTTTCAGAGGACACCCCATATTTAGAGCTTATGAGAGATAATACACCAGTGCTGATCCCCCAGAATGCCCCTCTTCCCCGTCCGTGTCATAGGAGCTAGTGGGAAAATAGAATAGGATTTGGTGTACCCAATTTACTCCGCACAGCTTACACATTCACTTCGGGGTTACTAATGCTCACTACATCACTTGATAAATTCTTTGAGGGGTGCGGTTTTCAAAATGGGGTCACTTTCTAGAGGTTTCCACTGTTTTGACACCTCAAGGGCTTTGTAAATGCGACATGGTTCCTGAAACTGCTCACAGCCAGATCTGCCCTCTAAAAGCTCTTTGGCGCGCCTTCCCTTCTGCGTCTCGCTGTGCGTCCATATATTAGTTTACACCCACAAGTGGGGTACTATGGTAGTCGGGAGAACTTGCATAACAAATTGTGGGATGCGTTTTCTCCTTTAACCCCTTGTGAATGTGCAAATTCTAGGGCTAAACGAAAATATTAGTAAAATAAAATCAAATTTGAAAATTTCACCTCCATTTTGTATTAATTCCTGTTAAGCACTTATAGGGTTAAATTACTAGGTATATGTTGTTTTGGCTTATTTAAGGGGTGTAGTTTTGAAAATGGGGTGATTTATGGGGGGCTTTAATACAAGGGTCTTTCAAAACCCCTTCATAACTGGATTAGTCCCTTAAAAAATGGGTTTTGGAAATTTCTTGAAAATTTTGAATATTGTTGTTTCACTTGTAAATCTTATAATGTCCGTAAAAATTAAAAGGGCGCCTAAAGTTTGATGCCGACATAAAGCAGAGATCTGGGACGTGAGATTTATGATATAATTTTGGCGGTCTGACTATCTGTATGCAATGCACATCATTTCAAACTTTATAAAATGCATATTTTTCAAAATTTCCACCAAATTTCCTATTTTTTCATAACTAAACACAAAACATATCTACCAAAATTTACCACTAACATGAAGTACAATGTGTTACAAAAAAACAATCTCAAAATCACTTTGGTAAGTTAAAGCGTTCCAAAGTTATTGCCACATAAAGTGACACATGTCAGTTTTGAAAAATCGAGCTTGGTCAGGAAGTCAAAAAGTGCCATCGGCGGGAAGGGGTTAAAACTAATTTTTTTCTGCCTACTACATCGGAAAGAAAGGCTTAAGAAAGGCTATTCGTCTTCTACCTTTAGAAGTCTTCTCCGTGCCACCGTTCAGTATATAATCCGACTTTCATTTGTATGCAAATGAGTTCTCTCACAGTACTGGGGGTGGTCCCCAGTGCTGTGAGAGAATTCTCCAGCACCGCCTCCATCTTCTTCAGGAACGGGTCTTCTTCGCATCTTCTTCCGGCGGTGGCTTCAAACTTTTTGAGCACTGGGCCACCCCCCTTAGTGCTGCAAGAGAACTCATTTGCATACCGACGAAAACCAGATTATATACCGAACGGCGGCGCAGAGAAGACATCTAAGGGTAGGAGAGGAATAGCCTTTCTTAAGGCTATTCCTACGTGTTAGGCAGAAAAAAATTAGTTTTGTCCTTTATGTAGAGTGTCCCAGATTGATCCTAGGGTATGGCTTTGACGTGTGAGCCGCTTTTTAAGATACATTTGTATAAGTAAAAAAAAAATAATAATAATTAGTTGTTACTTTTTTCAGTTCTGCAACTATCCAATATTTTCCCTTGTGAAACTGCAGAATATGGATGATGTCTCAGGAGGACAGACCAAATATGTCTTTAAATATAGATTTTAGCTGTCAAGTAACAGGCTTGAGATGTATGTTGCTGAACATCAGGTCGTGCCCTTGGATGCTCTGGAAAGATTAATTTAACCCAGTTAACGAGATCTGGCCATTAACAATATTGGTAGGCATAACAGTGAGAATGTAGAAATGAACTGGTGAAATATCTTCTGGTTGTTTACAGTGTCTATTAAATTGTAATGTGCTAACATAATGTACAAGCAAAGCAAAAATGATCAGGCCACCAAATAGATAGATGTGCCAGTAAATACACGTCAACTACTGCACCTACAAGTCAATAATAAATTATCAATCTATATTAGACTGATATTTATTAAAATTACAAACTTAAAGAAGAACTGCCACTTGCATCATGTAGTCCAATATGCAGGCTGCAGGTCATAGAGCACACTAAGCTTGAGTAGTTTGATACATAACTTTGTAGCAAAAGAGTCTAATATAAATATATATATATATATATATATATATATATATATATATATATATATATATATATATATATATATAGTAACATGTTGGAATAGCCTTAAGAAAGGCTATTCTCCTCCTATCTTTAGTAGTCGTCTCCGGCTCACCATTCGGTTAAAATCCCGTTTTTTTTGTCGGTATGCAGATGAGTTCTATCGCAGCACTGGGGGTGGTCCTCAGCACTCAAACAGCACTGGGGGTGTCCCCAATGCTGCGAGAGAACTCTCTCCAGCACGCCTCCATCTTCTTCAGCAACTGCCTCTTCACTCGTCTTCTTCCGGCTGAGGTCACACTTCAACGCCTGCGCAGTCATCTCTGCCATTGGGCCACAGACAGAGCCGAGTGCACAGGCTGGCGGACATTTTTTGGTAGGCCGCTTACACGGTGGGAACCCCATTTGTCAAACCCCAACCAATAAAGGACGATGAATTCTTAAGGCCGGGGCCACACATGGTGCAAACACAGTGGTTCATCAAAAAAATGTGGCATTTTACAGTCACAGCAAAGTGGATGGGATTCTAGTGAGTCCCATCCCCATTTTGCGGTAAAGTACGTGAATACGTACAATGGACACGCTGTGATCTCCAAAACCATTGTGTTTTTGGAAATTGCAGAATGTCAATTATATCTATGGAAACACCAGCAGTTTCGCTATAGATATAATTGAAGCAGAAAGTCCACAGAGGAAACCTCTGCAAAGTTTCTGTACAAAGTATTGTGGGAAAAACTGTAATACGTTGCCACCACAGTTTTTTCTGCAGCACTTTTTTTTTGCTGTAGGATGCCATGTTGGGCCTTAGCCTAAGATGGGCAAAATGGCCTGCCTTTAATATCAACTATATGAAAATGGAACAAATAGCACTAACATACTTGGTCTGATTTTCCTTAGTCTAAACTTTTGGCCTTCTCTGTATCATTACACAAAAAAAAGTCACTTTCACTCCTGTGGCAGTTATGGGTGTATATTAAAACTAGTGCAATATGCAGTCTTATAAAGAGACAAGAGCAAAAAAGTGCAAAACTGTAGCTTCAGCCCCCTCCTTGCTCTCCTCTGTACTGTGTTGTGCAGCTCTGGATTCTGAGTCTGTGCTTCAGTGTTATCACTCTTGGAATGCTTCAATTAAATATGCACACATGTCCAAAATAAGTCAGGAAATAAGGATTTTTGTATAATTATAGGACATAAATTATTCAGATCTCAATCCAACTATGTAAGTCCTCCTTATAAATAAATCAGTAAAAGGAAATTTGATGGGGAAAATAAATGAAAGGCTAGGTGTAAAGGTCTCTCTGCCACATTACACTGTTATTGGACTAATATCATTTATGCCTTTTAGACCCAGAAAAAAACTGTCATAAAATCAAAACTGGATTTATTTTCTAAGTAGCAAACAAATGTATTTTGCAATCCCAATTGTAAACTCTATATGCTGTGCAGAAAATGGATTATTATCCAAAAATGCTGTAGTAGACATCAGAAAATAATGACACAAATGTAGTGCTATCACATTATGTTGTGACAAATTCCAAACTCAGCTTTGCTCCAAATGTATTCTTTGAGTATTATATAGAAATATTTAATAATAAAGTATGATATTGGTTGATTGATAAATACAATTGAACAGTTTTTCTCCCTTCAATTAAGGCTTATATTGTGCCTCAGTTCTGGATAAAAGTGTTATAGGACTGTCATAGAAGTGCATGAGTCTCCAACTGTACATCCAAATGCCAGTTTCATACAGGGTTCTTTATTGCTGGATTCTGTATTCCCTATCTGATGCTTTACATCAAGCATTGCTTCTAGGGGAGAATTTATAACTAACTGAGTCCATACAGTTTTTGATATGGATTCATACTATGTGCAGATCTTCCAATTGTCCTGGATTCAGCGGGACAGTCCTGGATTCCGGGTCCTTTCTGAGTCAGCAGGAGGTATGTCCTGGTATCAACTCATTTGCATCTGGAGAAGACACAAATGAGTTGAATACAATGATGAAGAAGAAGTCATCTGTTGCAGCTCCTGCTTCATCATTCCTGCATGCTCCATCACTCACATCGCGCTTGCAGCTCCCTAAACACTTCGGAGAGGGAGACCTCAGAGAGAGCAGCAGGGGAGGTGAGTATCAGTATTTTTCTTATGTTAAATTATGAGAGCAAATGGAAGGGGAACAATAAACTGATGGCAGATGAAAAGGGGACATTAAACTGGGGACAGATGAAGGGGGGCATTAAAGTGGGAGCAGATTGAGGGCAAGCATTAAACTGGGGACAGATAATGGGACACATTAAATTGGGGACAGATTGAGGGTTGGCGTCATATAGAGCATGACATTAAACTGTGGGGATAGCTGTGGGGAACGATTTAATGTCCCACTCCAGCAATCTCTAGTTTAATGTCTACATCCAACTACAACCCACGGTTCAATGTTAGCCTCCAGATGCTCCAGTCTAATATTCCCCTTTAGTTTCCCCCAGTTTACCTGGGGCACCAGGAGAGGGACTTCATAATGAGGGATAATTGGAGCGCATAATGTGGGGGCATATAATGGGTCACTTTAGGAGCATTATACTGTATGGGGGCACATAGAAAAATGGATCAGAGTGGGAAGAGTCAACATAAAAGCGGGTGGAGCTAAATTTGCTGTGCATAGTGCACCGCACGTTCTGTCCTTTTTATCGTTTGAAAGTTGGAAGCTATGC
This sequence comes from Leptodactylus fuscus, assembly GCF_031893055.1. Lineage (NCBI taxonomy): Eukaryota > Metazoa > Chordata > Amphibia > Anura > Leptodactylidae > Leptodactylus > Leptodactylus fuscus. Next base: position 89,153,406 of record NC_134268.1, read on the forward strand.
ATGTACATTATTACATTATTTTTTAAAGGGAGTCAGTGAAAACAGTGAGATAGCCATGGTCCATGTGCTTCCTGATCGGTGCCTCTGTTCCTGATAGCTCTTTTTTCTGATGTGTTATATGGTGCAATGAGGACATCAATCAGATAGAGAACGATGGATGGGGTTGGTGCTGAAATGCATAGCTCTTTAGTGTGACAATAGCAATAGCTAACCAGTTCACAGTGGCTCAGTTCGCATTGTAACATTGCAGCACTGGAGTCCTGGGTTCCAATCCTGCCTAGGACAACGTCTGCAAGGAGTTTGTGTGTTCTCCTCGTGTTTGCATGTGTTTCCTCCCATACTCCAAAGACATACTGATAGGTAATGTAAATTGTGAGCCCTATATGGGACAGCCCAAACTTACTATGTCCCATATAGTGGATATTGTCCACTATATGTGACAATGTCCAAAGTATTATGAAAGCCCAATGGTAATGGAAAACTCATGTATACAACTCCATTGTATGGTCCTGCTTATACTAAAAAGAGCAGACTATCCTCATTTACATACAAATAGAAATAAACACCTGCTAAAAATATTTTAATGACCAGCGAAGAAAAACTATTTGTACTGGCGAAGGGGTGGTTTAGTAGATGTGTTTTGATAAATTACTTTTTTGCAATCTAATAAGAGAAGGAAGTTCTAGGTCCAAGATTTTGTAATGCGGTTTCTATTATATTGTATGTCCTCAGTCTTAATAATGAGTTACATACTTGTTATTAACAATATCTATTGTACTTTTATTGTGTTGTTTGTAAAATGATCACATCCATTAAGTACAGAAAGCTGTATTGACTTCAGAGCTTAAGTGTCCTACCTGTAAATATTTTAGGTGTATCAGTTTCTTCGCTGATAGAGATCTGTAGAGTCCTTAATAAGGTCTCACACAATTCTTTGTGACATGCCAGGCTGGCTTGTCATCTCGAATCACTGTGCCCAACCAGAGCATCAAGAATCCTAAGCTTGGCAGCCTCGGGCAGCTCCCCTCAGCACTGGGACAAACTAAATTACTTTTAGCTAGCAATGTACTTGATGTCTGGAGCAACATTTGTCCAAAACTGTGTTACAAATATCTCTTCTCTAAGGGATTTTCTGAACATCAGAGAGTTCTACTCATATCAGTGTTAAGCATAAGAAAAATACTATATCTTGACATCTTTGTATTCACCAAGGGTCAAAATAATAAAATCTATTATTCCTTTTTTTGTTACTCAGGTTACTCATTGTTAGTGGTGTTCATATTTATCATCCATACAAATAAATGCAACTATTGTCATCTCCGTTTCATAGTACAGTACACTGTTGTACAAACATTAAAGGGGTTGTCCAGTTTCATCTTAATCAAAAAAAGACCCTGTATCGTATTGTTGTACAGGTGTCGTTCACAACTTAAACAATTCAGGTTCCGGACCAAAAAACCCCATATGAACTTACCCTTATAGATGTGGTGGAAAGAACACAGGTGCTAAATGCTGATAATACAACCACTCACACACCTATAGTCAATGAGGAGGGTGGATGAGAGCTTTTAAGGGCCCCTTCACACGGAGTAAACGTGCGTGTATTTTGGTATTTGACGTGTATTTTGACATGTATTTTTACACGTTTAGGGAGCCTTCACACAGATTAAACGCGTGTTTTTTGCAACATACACATGTAAAAATACACATGTAAAAATAAGACTCCCATTGAGTTCAATGATATTTTTTACACGTGTAAAAATACGCCTGTAAAAATACACCAGTAAAATGTCATTGAAGTCAATGGGAGTCTTATTTTTACACGTGTATTTTGCAAAAATACACGCGCGTTTACTCCGTGTGAAGGCTCCCGTATTTTGCCAAAATACACGCGCGTTTACTCCGTGTGAAGGGGCCCTATCATGCCAGGCCTCATGCCATCAATTGCTGCAGAAAAGCATTGCTGCAGATATTTTTCCCCTATTATACATATATGGAAACTGCCAGCGTTTCCGCAGGTATAATTGACATGCTGCGATTTTCAAACGTGAGCATTTTTGAAATCGCAGCATTTTCTCTGCAGATTTTTTTCTGCAATGTGTGGATGGGACTAGCTAGAATCCCATCCACTTTGCAGGTAATTTTAAAAGTGTTGCATATTTGCAACATGGGGCTCCGGCCTAAAGGTGCCAGTTACATGATAATGCGAGGCACACAGTGCTGGTTGACAGCCGTCACACCCATAATTTTAGAAGGTGGGCTGTCCAGTACCTATATACATGCATTTAACCCCACTTGTACCACCACTTTCAAACAACATCACATGGCTTGACTGCGTCCTTGAACAAAATAATAACCGTGAGGTATTAGTTAATATTTTAACCAAAATACACAAGTTTTGAACCCATATCAAGGTTCCTCATGGCTTGGACTCCCTATACTAAAATGAAAGACAATTCAAGGAAAAACGACATACCGTATATACTCGAGTATAAGCCGACCCGAATATAAGCCGAAGCCCCTAATTTTACCACAAAAATCTGGGAAAATGTATTGACTCGAGTATAAGCCATGGGGGGGGGAAATGCAGCAGCTACTGGAAAATTTGGGTGCAGTAGTTGCTGGGTGATGGGAAAGGGTAGGGGGTGTTTTGGTTGTCTGTTTTCCCCCTTCCCTGAGCTTGAGGACTGCTTTTTTTCCCCCCACTTGGAATTCAGCCTGGCTGAATATAGGGTATCTGCAGTGCCCCTATTAACCCCTTTCTAATGGAAGAGGAGCACTGCAGATACCCTATATTCAGTAGACCGGGCATTTTCAGACACAGGGATACCTAATGTGTATGTGTTTCTCAGTCATTTTCTACTTTTTTGTCTATTCTAGGGAAAGGAGTGATTTAGAACTTTTTATTTTTTTTAAAGCTTTTTTTTCCCCCACTATTTTATGGGAGATTCTATACATTGATATTGCTGCTGGTAATAGACCTCCCCCTCCCCCTAAAAAAAAAAAAAATTTTTTTTTTTTTTTTTTTTGCTGACTCGAGTATAAGCCGAGGGGTGCTTTTTCAGCACAAAAACTAAGCTGAAAAATTTGGCTTATACTCGAGTATATACGGTAATTAGAAATCTTATCACTGAAAAAAAGCCATATGATGCTGATGCTAGATGAAGTTATGCCTCTATGCAAGGTGCAGACAAATGGTGGAAATAGTACAGGAGTAAATAGTAATGATACAGCCACTACAATCCATGAAGGGGGAAGACCTCATGAACCATGGCTTCATCTGACTTCTGGTCTATGTGGCCTTTTCACTGATATGGCCTTTACATGTGTCAAGATGGGACAAGAAAGTAGAAACCATTGGGCACCTGGTAAATGTGGGAATGGGAGCCTTGCAAGATTAGTTTGGAGAGTATAGGTTCTTTGATTTTTTTAACCCATCTGTTCCCTTTCCAAATAAAGGAAAGAAGGAGTAGCAAGGAGGAGATACCTGACTAGATCACACGAAGACAGACTCCTCACTCCGCAAGTATAAAGAAAGATGTGCACATTTATAGAAATCTTTACAGGGAAGAGAAAACTCAAAATATGCAAATTTCTTAATATTATCCAGCAAACTTGTCACCGTCTCTGTGGTCATAGAGGTGGGCTTATTAGTGGTTGACCTCTCTCTCTGTATGCACAGTCATACACGGAGAACATTCAGACATTAATAGGACGGCTCTCATGACTAGATGACTGTTTCTCGGCTCTAAATGAGCAGAGATATAAAAGAATAAACACGTTGTAGTGAATTTTCCCCACAAATCTACAGTATATACCAAACTCTCTGCTCTATAATATGATCGATCTGCATTTTCTTGGTGACAGGTTTCCTTTAATGTGGCTTCCAAATAGAGATTCAGACTAGTTATACTATATTACCTGTGGTATAAAACCTGAAGAGGATTAAACATACTGTAACTCTTCATGTCATGTTTATGTTCTTAAACCAAATGCAAGCTATCATGATAATGTGATAATGGCAATTTATATGATTCCCTATTACCACATGTATAAAACCTATTATTTCCTGGCAGTGCTCTGAAGCCAAGGTTTATACAGTAACACCCGGCCTATTTACTATTGTAAGACGTTGCAGTCTCCTTCTTATGTATGAATTGTATGTGTGATGAATGACAGTGCTATGCAGCAGCGCCATTAAATCTAAATTCCTCAGGTCTCCTGTCTTCCTGTCCATATTTCCTATGCACATCTTTTCTTTCCTTTAATCATAAATTTAGGCAGGTTAAGACATAAAAGCAAAATGTAAGCATTTCACTAGGAAAATCACTGTGTTCTTATTGTGATTACTAAATAAGAGAGTTTATCATTGGTTTTATTGGTTTGTCAAGTATGCACAGGTGCATCTTTGTGAGCACAATGTTTTTGTCTTTTTATATTGACTTGTCCAATAAATTTAAGTTGTGTGCTATAACCAGATTCATTCTGGTGCGCTCCCTACTTGCGGTGTACTGGAAATATTCCTATCGAAATACTGCAGGTGTGCAGTGATAACTCTCTATTTATGATACACATTACATATTGCTTGAACAGCAGCAAGCTATGAGGAAAGAAACCTGGCAAGCTGTATACCGCTATATGAGGAAGGTTACAGAAGACTCACCTTAATAAAAAACGAAGGGACCAAAGGTACACTTTAATGTCATACTTCTTGATAGAGTCAAAGTCATAGTGCCAGGGTGGGTGCCAAAAAGCCTTTGGCAGAATCAGATCAACAGCCTGCATACATTGAAAACTCAAAGGCTTGTGTGCTTTTCATAGTCTCCAATGCTGAATTCTCTAATTTAACAGCCTTCCAGCCCACTGACAAGAGGCGAGTCCTCTACTTTATGGAATCTCTCTATATAATTTACCCTAGGCACATTTACTTGATAGTTAAGAACTGTTTACTTATAGTGTAACTCTCGTTTCACTTTTTTTTTTTTTTTTTTTTTTTTGCTGTTACATTTTGCAGATTCTAATTATAGTACGGAAGCGTTTACGTTAGAAATTGTGATAGGCCTGTCTGAAAAGATGTGTCTTTAATTTGCGCTTGAAGCTGTAGAAATTGGGAGTTAATCTGATTGTCCGGGGTAGAGCATTCCAGAGGAGTGATGCAGCTCAGGAGAAGTCTTGTATACGAGCGTGGGAGGTTCTGATAATAGAGGATGTAAGTCTTAGGTCAATGAGTGAGCGGAGAGCATGGGTTGGGCCTTGGGCGGTAGACAGAGATGAGGGAGGAAATGTATGGAGGTGCAGCATTTACTTTGCTAAACAATCTTATAATATACTTTTGTACTTTACAAGTTGTACATATAAGAAATGCCAAAGGGGTTTCTCACTTCAAATAACTGTATGGCTGCAAGTCACCTCCTCCCCCCTACCTATGTTGCAGAGTTTTTGACAGTTGAGGAAACACAGCAGAAAAAAAGCTGCATTTTACAGTACCAGCAATGTAAATGCTGCACCTCCCTACATTTCCTCCCTCATCTCTGTCTACCGCCCAAGGCCCAACCCGTGCTCTCCGCTCACTCAATGACCTAACACTTACATCCTCTATTATCAGAACCTCCCACGCTCGTATACAAGACTTCTCCTGAGCTGCACCACTTCTCTGGAATGCTCTACCCCGGACAATCAGATTAACTCCCAATTTCTACAGTTTCAAACGCAAACTAAAGACGCATCTTTTCAGACAGGCCTATCACAATTTCTAACGTAAACGCTTCCGTACTATAATTAGAATCCCCAAAATGTAACCTTCCTCTGTCCCCGCTCCCACATTACCCCACATGATATGATGTCTTTTCTGGCTAACTTTATCTGTCCAAGCTCCATCCACATGTTACAGGACACCACTAGTGATGGCTCATAAAGTTTTGTTTGTGTAATGACAGTAACCTCTATTACAAAATTGTCTGAATACTGAATAAGCAATGCCACCCCTGCTACCTCTTGTGTCACCCCCTCTACCTCATAGATTGTAAGCTCTTGCGAACAGGGCCCTCAGTCCTATTGTGTGAAATGACGTTCTTTGTTATGTATCTGTCTGTATTTGAACCCTACAAATTGTACAGCGCTGTGGAATATGTTGGCGCTATATAAATAAAATTTATTATTATATTAAATGTACTCACACAATGCAGGAAAAAAAACAGCAGAGAATCTGCTTTTTTCAAAAACAAGTTTTTGAAAAAACGCAGCATCTTCATTTTAGCTGCTGACTTTGTAAGGCCTAGTTCACATCTGCATTTGGGGTTCAGATCGGGAAGTCTGCTTGGGGACCCCCTGAACGGAATACTGAACGTATTGACAAACGGTGAACAATGAAAGCACACGGACCTCATAGACTATAATCGGGTCCATGTGTTTTCTGCGTCTCTGCACAAGAGGAAAGTAGTTTATGAAGTGCTTTTTCTCTCTGCATGGAAAACGTACAGACCCCATTATAGTCTATGGGGTCCGTGTGCTTTCATAAGCTCACCGCTTGTCAATGCACTCGGTATTCCGTTTGGGGGTTCCCCAAGCAGACTCCCTGAAGGGAATACCGAACATAGATGTGAACAGGCCTAAGTGTTTTCCATATATGTTTAATTAAACCGGCATTAATGACGCCTGAAATGGATGCCTCCTCATAAATTAAGAGCATTCTCTGTCAGCACAATGTTGGTCTTGATAAATCCCCTTCCCATTGTTTCCAAGTTTTTACACTGTAGTCACCGGCATAGTGCATATTATATAGCTGTTTATTCTTCTTCTCTAAAGAGCACAATAACTAATGGCATTGCCTACGATCACATACTTTTTATATTGAATGTTGGAAATATCTATGGCTAATGAATATTCTAAGAATAGGCCATCCATTAAAAAGTCCCAGAAAACCCCTTAAGCATTTACACAAAGTGATGTGCTGTGAAATTATAGAACTGGTTTCCATGACTTGAGCAAGTGGCATACAAACATTATATCGCCAAGCACAATGCCAACGGTGCTGTACAGCATGCTGACACTGGACTCTTGCACAGAAAAACGTATTCTGTGGAGTGATATATTGTATATTTTACCACAAAGTTTATTTTTATCAGGAAGTATAAATGTCTTTAATTAAGCGCCCATAGTTTATAGGATATTTATAAGCTATAAAGCTGGGTCAGCTGTAGACTTTGAACAATTACAAAGCCTTTCATAAAATCTGTAAAGGGGAAACACAATAATCTAAAATCCATAATTAAAGGCAGGTGACCACAAAAAAAAATATAAATGCATCAAACCAAGGCCAGAGCAAGTAGGTTGCCTAAATAATGTAATCCATCTGAGTGTTTAATTTGTTTAGCATCGACCATTTCTATGTGTGTCCAACTTAGTATTTTAGTTGATGGGGACGTGGCCACTGTTAGTCATCAGGGAGACGGCCGAGCTACTAAGTGGGTTCTTTTTAGTTGTGAATATACAGAACAACTACCCTGTTTCCCCGAAAATAAGACAGTGTCTTATATTAAATTCTCTTCCGAAATATATGACCTGTCTTATTTTCGGGGGATGTCTTATGGAGCGGCTGGATTGGGGGACAATCGGCAGTCATGCCAGCGCTTCCTTAACGGAGTGCCGGTATGACTGCTGGTTGTAGGTGGTGCAAGAGGTGGTGGTGGTGGGGGGGAGGTATGCTAGTTACCTTCCCGATCTTCATAGCAGCGCTGGTGCTGCTGTTGGTCACGGTGGTGGAAGTGGTTGGCGGGGCTTAGCAGACATTAGCGAGGCTTCTGGCGGTTGTGCCAAAGAGCCTCACCTAGTGGGCATTGCAGCCAGCTGAACGCTTTGCTCTGTGTGCACAGGAAAGCTGGCTGCCTCCTCTGCTGTGATACCACTGTTACGGCTGCTGTGGGATGAGCTGGGAGAGTGGACTCCCCACAGCATACGATGCTTTCCCAGCTCATCTTACAGCAGCAGGAACAGTGGTATCACAGCAGAGGCAGCAGCTGGCATACCTGTGCACACGGAACATCATGCACAGTGTTCTGCCGGCTGCAGTGTTTTTGGGGATGTCTTATTTTCGGGCGGTGCCTTATATTAGGCAATTTAACAAAACCTCCCCCCATGCCTTACTTTTGGGGGATGTCTTATTTTCGGGGAAACAGGGTAGAAGTTGTTGATGAAGGTGTCACCAATGCTGTTAATGCATCAACTAATATGTTAAATTACATAAACACAGAAATGGTCCAAGCTAAAGAGATTAAATGTGAACGAGGCTCCAAGTCTAGATAGATTATACCCGCAAGTAATTAAAGACATATTGCTGTGCCCTGGGGGTTATATATACTATATATTAATATTATTAGTGAACAGGCAGATTAAGGATCCAGCAAGACACTTGCTTAACTCAAAGACGACCAGTCACAGGCCTAAGCAGCCCCTGAAGTTATACAGAAGGCCGGAAAAGGCACCTCCACTACGAGACCCCAGAATATAATAATAATTAGTGTTGAGTGAGTAGTATTCGAACAAATACCTCGCTGGCATAGGAATGCGTGTAATCCGCCGAACACCAAGGGGTTACATGCTTTTAATATTCGATGCGTTTAACCCCTTGGTGTTCGGCCGATTACACGCATTCCTATGTTGGCGAGGTATTTGTTCGAATACTACTCGCTCAACACTAATAATAATAATAATAGTTCTAATTTGGATGTGTTTGGTTTTTGAAAAACCATCAGGCAAACCTTTCAAATATTGACAAGATAAATCTCACAAGGTGTGCCCAACAGATACTCACTTTGAGTAGACTCCAGTGCTCTTCCATTATAATGGGGCAAATGGACAATTACTTGCCGCTGACCCCCGTTAAAGCCTCGGGAACCAGACCACACATATTTCACCCTTAGTGTAGTCTGCCAATCTAGGTGATAGACACCTTGGTTTTACTAAAGGCTGGTTTCACATCTGCATCTGAGACTCCATTCAGGCTAGAGAAAAAATTTAAACTTTGCCAGAATCAGTGGAGCAGCTCCTGTGTTAAATGATGCAAAGATCTGGACTTGGTGGAGGTGGTGAAATGTCCTATCTAAGAGGATAAGTAGCAGCCATGTTCTGGTAATCAAATGCCCTTGTTCAGCAGCGAGTGTGACCACCCCTGTAAAGTTTAAGTTTTGTGACTATGCTAGCTTGGAACATTTAGGTGTGTGTTAATACAGTGTAAAGGATGAAAGGCATCAGCAATGGGGGCGTGGCTAGCCGGCAAGGAGAGAGGACGCGTCTGCTGGAGCTCCCGGCATCTGCGACCTTCTCCCTTCGGCATCCGAACCTTACTCACCTGATTCAGGTCGGTGGCACCGGGCGGTATATCCTCGGACCCTGGCGGATCGTGTTGGGCTGTTTTCTCCTGCTCCCCCAGGATCTGGTGGCTTCGGAGGCTTTGCGGCCTACTCAGCGGCCTACTCACCGGTCTTTCCTGCTGCACCTTCTCCACTTCCGGCTCTCCCCTGTGGATAGCGGCGGCTGGCTCCCGTCCATCTTCCCATACTGCTGCTGCGGCTGGTGTGTGAAGGTGAGCGGGGTTTCCCCTGGAGCCTGCAGGCTGCCTCCAGTGTCCTGCGTCTGCTCCCGGCCTGTGGAGAGTCTGCGGTACGTCCTGTATGCTCCTGCATAGGCCCTGACAGTGCCGGCGGCCATTTTGTGACACACACGTGTTCTTCAACTTCAGGGGGGGTTGAGAGAGTGTTGAGCCCCTACACTACCATCAGGGGGGCTCCTCTCTCTCCCCCTGGACTTTATTGGACATTGCCTGGTCATTACCTCCTGCCTCCCTGTTTGAGTGCTTTTACTTTGAGTGAGTGCTGAGCCCCTACACCACCATCAGGGGGGGCTCCTCACCTTCCACCTGGACTGGACTTTATATATTACTTGGCCTGCTCCCTGCCTATTCTGTTTGGGCCCTCTGTGAGTGCAGAGCCCCTACTCCACCACCAGGGGGGGCTCCTCACACTGGGCTCCCGTGGAACTGCAATTGCCTGGGTGTCCCTACTGCGGACCACTTGTTTTACTATGCTTGATTAAATCGTTCACAGTGTCACCACTAGCGGCTCTCAGCTGACTGTTAGGCTTCTTGTTATATGGCCCCCACAGCCCTGTTGGACTCTGCTGCCGTCTGACCTCCTGCACTGCTTCACGAACTTTGTTCCTGCCGCATAGAGATACCCTCCTGCAATACTAGCTTCGGTTGCACCTCTGACCTTCCCTGCTGCTTCTATTATGCCGCGGAAGAAACCATCCTCCTCCAAAACCCCTAGGAAAATGTCTGACTTCTTCTCGAGCACCATGTCGCACTCTTTGCCTTCCTCACCAACAGGTTCCCGCTCCCCAGCGAAGTCGCCTCCACGGTCTGACTTGGTGGGCTCTTCACCTAAAGAGGGCTCTCTCTCAGCTGATCGTCTCCTCCTGCTGGTTGATGGTGGTAAGAGAAGTTTTGTTGTGTCTCCTCAGGGCTCTCCATCTGGCAAGGAGCCGCTGTGTAAACGGGTCGCTGATGCCCCTCCTGCCTCTGATACTTCCTCTGATTTTGCTCATTCGGACATTTCGGATTTCCCGGCTTCCTCAGACCCTGTAACGTGTGATACATTGAAGGGGATGCTTGTTCTGCTACAGGCGGGGATTAACAAGACTGTCTCCTCTGCGGTGGGCAAATTGCGACAGGATATCGATGCTTTGGGGGAGCGGACTGACCATCTTGAAAATAAAATGGAGGAATTTTCGTCTGCTCATAATGACCTGGTTGACGCTCACAACACCCTGGAAGCGGAGGTCAGGTGGCTCAAAATTAAAGCTGCTGACGCTGAGGATCGGTCTAGACGCAATAATATTAAGATCCGTGGTGTCCCCGAAGATGTGGCGTCGGAGGACTTGGCGGCCTATGTCCAGCGTCTCTTTAAGAAAATTCTCCCGCACCTCACTGAACTGGAGCTCACCCTGGATCGGACCCATCGTATTCCAAAAGCGAACTCTGCTCCTGCGGATGTCCTGAGAGATGTGCTAACGAGGGTCCATTTCTATCAAGTTAAGGACTCGATTCTTGCGGAAGCCAGAAAATGTGGTGCTTTACCAGCTCCGTTTGCATCCATTTCCCTGTTCCCCGATTTATCCGCAGCTACTATGCAGGCTAGGCGTGAACTGGCTCCCATTACCAAGATCCTCAGAGACCGGGGCATAAGGTATCGTTGGGGCTTTCCTACCAAACTGCTGATTCCCCGCAATGGGGTTTTCCATTCTGTCCCTGATGTGGAGGTGGGCATGTCCCTCCTCCGTAAATGGAAGCTTGCACCTGCTGACTCTCACTCATCTGTGCCCGAATCCTCAGTGCGGCCTTCCCATCTTACTAAAGAATGGACTGTGGTGGGCGGTCGTAAGTGAATCCTTTATCCGCTTCGGCGGACTGACTCGCCTTGCCTAATGTTGATATGACTTTACTGTTTGATTTAGGTGACCTGTGTGCCTTTCTAATACTCACCCTCACTGAGTGTTACTGACCTGTTTTCCTCCCCCTCCCCAACTGATTACTCTTGATTATTCGGTGTTTTTTGACACTATGTTATTTTGTTTGCATTCTTTATTTTTGTTTCATACCTGGAATGTCGTATGCTTACTATGCCTGTTCATATATACTTTGTGCATCCCATCCTTGTTTTTTGGTAATAGTCACCTGGGTCCTCCGCCATTTCTCTTTAGTTTGTTATTATGGTACTCCGTATATCTTCACTTAATGTTAGGGGTCTGAATAACCCCTGTAAACGGAGCTCTGTCTGGAGAGAGGCCCGTCGCCTCCGCTGTGATGTGCTCTTTCTCCAGGAGACTCATTTTTGTGCTGGTAAAAGTCCTAAGTTCTCTAATCCCTCTTCCCCCCACGTATACCAGGCTTCTTGCAATGCTAAGCGTAAGGGTGTTCTTATTGCTGTGCGGGACTCAGTAGCCTTTTCCCTTGAGTCCACTTTAGTTGATCCCGGGGGTCGGTTTCTGGGGCTCAATTGCCTTATTAATAATGTTAAGTATACCTTGGTGACTGTTTATCTCCCGAATCGTTCCCAGGCGCAATATTGGAAATCTATGCTTTCCAAGATCCGAACTTTTGCTACTGGTATGTTGGTCATTGGTGGGGACTTTAATTGTTTGGTAGATAATTCTCTAGATTCTTCTAACCCCAAGAGACGCTCCCCTATATTATCCTCCTCTTTGATTGACCAGGGCCTTTATGACGTCTGGCGTTGTCAACATGGCGGGGAACGAGACTATAGTTATTTCTCCTCTTCGTCCTCCTCTTATTCCCGTATTGACTTTTTTCTTACTGATAAAATTGGGCTGATGCAGACAGAATCTACGGATATTGGGCTGATCACTTGGACTGATCATGCTCCGGTGTCCCTTTCTCTACATGAGAAGTTCTCCACTGCCATGCCTACCCAGTGGCGATTGAATGAGTATATCCTAGATCATCCCTCGTATGGTGAGCACCTCCGTGAGGCCCTGAGGGAATATTTTTCCCTCAACTCTCCCTCCGTGTCTGATCCTCATGTGCTCTGGAATGCTCATAAGGCATATATGCGAGGGATACTTATTCAGGCATGCGCAAGGGCTAAAAAAGAACGGTCTAAAGACATAGATGCCACACTTCGCTCCCTAACCTCCCTCTCCGCTATTAATAAGCTTAATCCCACCCCCGTTGTCTCTGCGGAGATTAGGCAATGTCAACTACGATTGCAAGGCCTTCTGGCTTGCCAACAGGACTTAGCTTTTAAACGTTTTCAATGTCAGGCCTATGTGCATAATAGTAGGGCTAGCGCCTTTTTAGCCAAAAAAATCAAACTGTCGCGCCCCAAAACCCGTATTGCTCATCTTGTGGATGACTCGGGTACTAAAGTAATTGACCCCCGCCTTATTGCAGAACAGTTTCGCCTATATTACAAGTCACTATATAATCTTAGGGATGACCCCCAGACATACCAGCCATCTAAGGAGGAAATCGATAGATTTTTAGACTCTGTGGCCCTGCCCCGCCTTTCCCCTGCGCAGTCTGCCTCCCTGGCCTCTCCTATCACCCTGGTTGAGGTTACGGAAGCCATAGCCTCACTGAAACCACTAAAATCTCCTGGCCCTGACGGCTTCTCAGGGATCTACTACAAGAAATACGCAGACATTTTATCCCCTCATCTTTTAGCTGTGTTTAGGAAGGCGGCGGAGGAGCAATGCTTCCCGGAAGAAATGTTGTCGGCCACTATAGTGACCATCCCTAAACCCGGCAAATCTCCCACTGTCCCAGCTAATTTTAGACCTATTTCCCTTCTGAACACAGACATTAAATTGTACGCTAAAATCCTTGCTGAGCGGTTGCTCCTCCTTCTTCCCCAGTTGGTTAGTCCTGACCAGGTGGGTTTTGTCTTCGGTAGGCAGGCTCCAGATGGCACACGGAGGTTCATAGACCTTATTCAAAAAGCCGAAGGAGATGGTGTGCCTTCTTTGCTTCTGGCTTTGGATGCTGAGAAGGCTTTTGATAGGGTCCACTGGGAATACTTAGACTGCCTTTTGGATAGGTTTGGTATGGGGCCAGTCTTTAAGTCTGCTATTTTAGCTCTGTACTCCCACCCGTCCGCTCGTGTGCTCTCATCGGGCTTTTTGTCTGAGCCCTTTCGGATTTCGAATGGTACCCGCCAGGGTTGTCCTCTTTCCCCCATTATCTTTGCGCTAGTGATGGAGCCCCTGGCGGAGTCCGTTCGGTCGGCGGAAAATATTGAGGGTATTACTGTGGGCCGCCAACAGCACAAAATTGGCCTATACGCTGATGATGTCATACTGGCCCTGACCTCCCCTGTTCCCTCCCTGAGTGCTGCTACGGAGGTTCTAGAGAGATTTGGTAAAGTTTCGTACTATAAGGTAAATTCCTCCAAATCACAAATTTTGCCTGTTATTATCTCTCCCTCGTTGAGACGGGACCTTAGTGTTCAATTCCCCTACCAATGGACCGATTCCCGTATAGCTTACCTTGGCATCTCTCTGACGGCCCCTAGTTCGGATCTGTTCTCTGCCAATTATATCCCCCTTCTGAGTACAATTACTTCTCTCCTTGCCTCCTTCTCACAACCGATGTTGTCTTGGGCTAGCAGAATCGCCATTGTCAAAATGATGGTGTTACCTCTAATTTTGTATATGTTTCGTACAGTTGCCATCCCCCTCCCTGACTCCTATTTTACTAAGCTTCAGTCTATTCTTTCCAATTACATATGGGAGGGTAAGAGGTCCAGGGTCCGACATAAGGTGATGACACGCCCTTGGTCCCATGGGGGGGCGGGTGTCCCAGATGTTAGGAAATATTATATGGCGTCTATCCTTGATCAACTTAAGGCTGGGTGGGGTGAGACTTCTAAATGGCGTTGGGCTGAAATTGAGGAAAGCCTTCTGGATGCCCCGCTTATGAGCATTTTACGTCCTAAGGATTTGGGCCCCTCCATTACTTCCCCTCCCTTGCTGAGTATTAGGGCCTCAGTGTCCGCTTGGCGTTACTTTTTGTCATATACCTCTAGGGAAGACCTGGTCCCTTTGTCGAAGTTACCTCTATTATATCTGACCTCTTTTCTCCCCCAGCTGCGACTCCGTGGATGGGTCTCTAGGGGTCTCTATAAAGTGGCCCATCTGTACTCTGATGATGAGTTTAAGTCATTCTCCATGTTACAAGAAGAGTTTCAGCTCCCTAAAACAGATTTCTTTAAATATTTACAGTTGCGTCATTTTCTCCATTCCTACGAGCCTTCTAGACTGACCTTTCCCAGACTAGCTTTAAAGCTGTGGAATAGATCCTCGCCTGTTAGAGGTGGGTTGTCTGTGTTTTATGGCTTTTTCTCTGTCCCTCCGGAGCAGGTCAAGCCTCTTCACCTGCTCCGTTGGGAAACGGATCTTGCCAGAACCATCCCTCTGTCTGACTGGTATACGGCAGCTGGGTTTGTTAAACGTGTATCTAGGGGGGCGTCTCATTGGGAAACGGCCTTGAAAATTATGCTGAGGTGGTATAGGACTCCGACCCAAATGGCACATATTGATCCTTCTTGCTCCAGACTCTGTTGGAGGGGCTGTGGCCAAGTAGGTTCCTTCTTACATTTGTGGTGGGATTGCCCTCCGGTTCGAGCCTTCTGGATAGCGGTATTTCACTTCATGTCCACCATAGCCGGTTTTGATATCAGTCCTTCTCCTGGTCTCGCCCTTTGCTTCTTAGACGTTGGTAGTTTTCCTGCAGAGTCGCAGGTCGTTCTGGGTCAGATTGTGCTTGCAGCTCGGGCCATGATTGATCGTCAGTGGAAGTCTGCTCTCTGCTTGACCGTAGCTGAATTATTCCACCATGTAAACTTGGCGTGCACCTTGGAACGTCTGTTGTCCAACAAAAACCATACCTACGCCAAGTTTTGATCCCAGTGGTCCCTCTGGATTTCGTATGTGGAGTCTAATAAGGGAGTTCCTTCTCCTCGGACTCCAGCTGTTCCCGTGGGGTCTCCTTGATTACTATTTACCTACTATGTTGGTATCCCAGGTGGCTTTATTTTATTTTATTTTATTTTTTGGATGTGCCATGTGTTTCTTTAGTATTGTATTCAGGTATGTGGTTATGTTGTTTATGTTATTGTTTGGTTTTCTCGTTCTCTTCTGTCCCTATTCCATCTCTTCTATTTTTTCTCTTCCCTTTTCCTTTCTCGTACCTCTCTGGTTGTGTTCCCTTCTTCATTCTTTCACTTCCCTCTCGTAGAATTGGTGTCTTCGTAGGGTTTGTATATCTGGTTCTTTGGTCTATGTTTATTTGGTCATGTTTGCGTCGTCCGTGTGTTTGTGTCGAAGCCCGAAGTTCCAACTTGCAATTCCTATTTCATTGATTGGACTTGTGCCGATTCTTCTTATGTTTGTAACTGTTTTTCTATTATATTGTAAAAGTTTTCTTCTTCTCAATAAAAATCATATTTAAAATAAAAAAATAAAGGATGAAAGGCATCAGCAATGATCTTAGAAAAGAAATTGTTGTTGCCCATCAATATGGGAAGGATTATAAGGCCATTTCCAAAGAATTTGAAGTGTATGAAGGAAGATTATTCACAAGTGAAAAACATTAAAGAGAGTTGAGAATGTTTCCAGGATTGGATGTCTCAGCACATTCACCCAATTGTCTCAAGGTCAGACACTGCAATGCTCGGAGAACTTACAGGAAACTCAAGACCTTCACCTTAAATTCTACAGGCCTTAGGTCACAACTTAACTGTTCAAGTTCTTGCCAGTACAATTAGAAAAAGACTGAACAAGTATGGCCTGTTTGTAAATAGGAAAAAGCCTCTTTTTTTTCTAAAAGGACATGGCAGCATAGCTAATGTTTGCAAACCTGAATCTGAACAAACCAGAAGACTTCTGGGCAAGACCAAAGTGGAAATGTTTGGCCATAATGAACAACACCAAACTTGGCGAAAACAAAGCACATCATATCAGCAGAAACATCTCTTAACAACGGTCAATTACAGTAGTGGAAGCCAACTTTTTTTTTTTTTTTTTTTTTTTAATGTAGATTGTGAGCCCCATATAGGGATCACAATGTACTTTTTTTTCCTATCAGTATATCTTTGTAGAATGAGAGGAAATCCACACAAACACAGGGAGAACATACAAACTCCTTACAGATGTTATTCCTGGCGGGATTCGAACCCAGGACTACAGTGCTGCAAGGCTGCAGTGCTAACCACTGAGCCACCGTGTTGCCCCTGTGGAAGCCAACTTTTCAACAGCTAGAGATCGGTCAAAACTGGGTCATGCAACAGAACAATAACCACATGTACTCCAGCAAATCTACAGAATGCCTAATTAATACTAATGTTCCTGCCTTGCTGTACCCCAGTGCACAAAGAAGAAAGGCATAAGTGGTTGAGTTTGATTTGGATAAACTGGACTGTCCCTCATCTTAACCCCATCAAACATCTGTAGGATCAACTACAGCGGATATTGTAGCTTATTTAGCTGAAACGGGGGCTCTATTTTAATGTCTGTAGATTCAGAGCAGGATGTTATAAAAGCTCTGTAGGTCTAGCACAGGGGTAGGGAACGTACGGCTCTCCAGCTGTTGCAAAACTACAACTCCCAGCATGCCTAATTGCTCTGCTGTTCTTGGAACTCCCATGGAAGTGAATGGAGCATGCTGGGAGTTGTAGTTTCACAGCAGCTGGAGAGCCGAAGGTTCCCTACCCCTGGTCTAGCATGTAGGTGCCCCAACACTTTTTCCCCCCATATAATGTACTTTGCAACCTTCTATTTAGTGACTCTTTGCTGTTGAATGTAGTCTCTTCTTTCAGGCTCACTTTATTTTTTCAGTTGAATTACTGACCAGGAGTCTAGAGTAATATCTGCTTCCATGATCGATAGTCTCTCATATGCTTTCAGTTTTAATAATTACAGAAATGTTTACATATTTGGATCATGGGAACTGTAGTTTGTTGACAGATTAACTGCATATAAATAACAGCGATGCAAGGAGTCCCAAGTAAAATAAAGTCAAGAAAAAGTAGTATTTAGTCCCGCTGTGAATATATTTGCAGGTAATATTTGGAAGCTGGACAACCCCTGTAAATCATGTTTTATTATATTTCATTTTATAAGATGTTTAATTTAAGTTTACTACTTCTTTAAATATTTTCTCCACCACCGACACAAGATGCTTGCACCAATATGTCAGCTGAATAGTAACAGTGTATTGGACTTCCAAAACAAACAGTTCAGAATTTTGAACCAAATGTTTTATATTTTGTGTTCTGTGTATCACAGAACAATAATGTGCAGAATAAATCCTGTCGTCTTGTAGTAGATAACTGGTTTCCAGAGTATGTGCGGCTCAGAGCGGCGACAGATTTAAAGTGGGCTGAATTTGAAGTTTTGGAGGCATCATAATAAAAGATGTCTTGGCTGCATGTAAAGAATTAGAAAAAAAAAATGAAATATAGAAAGGCAGCAAGAACCAAATCAGTTTTATGAAAGACGTCTTTTCTAGGATAAAATCTGCTGCCACAGCAAAGTAGCTCCTTTGCATCCTGTGAAATTCAAAATTTATTTTAATTCTTGTCTTTGGGTGCAGTTTTTATACCTTTATTCCTTTACAAGATATATATAGCAGGGGCATAGTTAAAGGGAATGCCAGTAAACCGCTCTGCCTTTTGCTGAGGTATTGAGAGAAAGGGGTATAAGATATATTACAAAGTTTCTTATATTCACATGCACTATTCATTTGTGAAAAGCTTCCCACCGATGGCACTTTTTGACTTCCTGACCAAGCTCGATTTTTCAAAACTGACATGTGTCACGTTATGTGGCAATAACTTTGGAATGCTTTAACTTACCAAAGTGATTTTGAGATTGTTTTCTCATAACACATTATACTTCATGTTAGTAGTAAATTTTGGTTGATATGTTTTGTGTTTAATTATGACAAAATAGGAAATTTGGTGGAAAATTCAAATCCCACCAGGAACAACCTCTGCAAGGAGTTTGTATGTTCTCCCCATGTTTGCGTGGATTTCCTCCCATTCTACAAAGATACTGATAGGGGGAAAAAATGTACATTGTGATCCCTATATGAGCCTCACAATCTACATTAAAAAAATTAAATAAATAAAGGAATGGAGCTTAAAACCTTTAAACCTTTGTACTAATAAAGACTTTTAGGAATTCCATGAGAAAGGAAAACAATGAACAGGATCAATAACCAAAGTTAATCTGTTATTCTACTGGTAGCACAAAAAGCTGAAATGAAACTATTTTTGTAAAGACATAGAACTTATTAAATGTCCAAAGAACAGGATCAGCAACAGGGTGATTTTTGCACTGAAACCAAAGCAGTTACTGAGGTGCTGTAAACAGAAGACATCTTAGACAAACACTATTCATGTGTTTGTTAGGCATGTACTAAAGGTATTGTCCATTTTAGAAAAACCCAT
Source organism: Leptodactylus fuscus (assembly GCF_031893055.1). NCBI lineage: Eukaryota > Metazoa > Chordata > Amphibia > Anura > Leptodactylidae > Leptodactylus > Leptodactylus fuscus. The sequence continues at coordinate 89,172,428 of NC_134268.1, forward strand.
ACCTGAAAAAAATAGTGTAGGTCCCCTTTTTGCGATCTTTATCTGTTGGCCAATGGGGGCGGCAGTTACATGTGCTATCATGTGTATTTGATGCATGGTGTTTGGGTATACATATACTTGTACTCATCAAAAACTAAACTGTAAGTAAATCATTCAGTAAACACTTGACTGAGCGCTTTAACTCATGAATTTAGTCTGCTTTACATGAATATTGGGGTCAGGGAAGTAGTGAAACAATGATTGGGATTTAATAAATATAGAACCCAGTTAAGACTTTGTACCTTGGGCTTGTGAACCATGATAGCACAAAAAAGCAGGATGACAATATGCCATTTCTTATTTATGTTTTTTATGTCAATTTTTTTATCATTTGTCATTTTGTGGAGGAAGAAGGTTTTGCAGGATCAGAATACTCTCCAAGGTAAAAAGAATCAATCTTCTTGCTGAAGGAAATCCTCACTATATACGTCTGGCATTTGTTGTTATTAAAGGCATATATGGGCTAAATTCTGTTCATGCCTAATTGGATTTATAGCAGGAGCGATAAAGGGCGGGAATCATATGCTTCCTGAAAGGTCTGCTTGTCAATATGACAGCGCTCAAGGAGAATCTTCACTTTAAGCCAAATGAATAAATAATTTAGAAGCAGGTTCTCACTCAGCTGATCGAAGCATGTAATGATATGTTAATGTCTTGACATGGGTGTGATATGATGTATAATGGTTGATTTCAGGTACAGTAAATGTAGACTAATAATGGCAGATTTCAGTGCTACACAACAGCACAATTGCTATGTTTTTAAATGGAAATACCTTAAAAAAAAATTGCAGGCTTCTAGCAAGCATTAGGATTCATAGGATTAGGGAGAATTCATATGCTTTACTCACATGTCTGTTTAATCAAATACTAGACAATTCTGGAGCGTGGTTTTTTAGGACGCTACATTATTCCATTATTCTGTTATGCCTTCTGGAAATGTTTGAATAAATCAATATTTGGCTTTAACATATACAGTATCATGTGAGTTGGATATGCTGGAGTGCAGCCTTCCAAAGGATTGAATTTTGGTCTGAAAATCAAGGTCCTTAATAGCCCCAGTGGGGCAAGGATAAAAAAAAAAGACTGTCAAGAGAACCGTTTAGATGTTTTATGGCTGCTGTTCTTTAAAATCTGTTATGATTTATGGCTAAGATTGTTGTTTTTTAGTTTTTTTGCACTATATTTTTTTCTCCATTGTACTTTTTATAAAACTTTGTTTTACAAAGATAAAACACAAATACAAAGATAATGCAAAAATGTAAAGAGTATGCACAGAATATACAAGTCTGCAACAGGAGAGCTGGAAACAAAACATATGTGAATAGAAAGGTGTACAAATATTATCAGCAGAAATGTAATAAAAAGAAAAAACAGAAGTACATCAATAAGACTTAGGGGGGACACAGGATAAGAACCACAAGAGAGAGGAACGGGAGGGAGAGAACATAATATACTATAGTGACGTCAAAAAGGGGAACAGAAGACCAGTCGCCAAGACCTAAATATCATGAAGCGCCCAAAAGGATTCCCAAGACTTCCTAACCTTATCAAACTTCTCCTTCGTTATTAAGGAGAGCCGTGAAATTCTCAAGAGTTCTAGTCTCTCGAATTCTAGCGTACAGCTCCTCCAAAAAAGGAGGGGGTGACCTCCTCCAATGTTTTGCAATGAACGCTATATTTTTAGGATTTGTGATTGTACAAGATGTTGGATAATGAGGCACCTGCTTGTAGGTGATTTTGGCACTTTCTGTTTGAGGCATTATCTGATTTACAATAATAGTTTTTCAATTTGCTTATTCCCCTTTAGGCCTTAGTGTCCAAATTGTTCTAAAGCGTCTATATTCTTTCTTTTCAAGAGAAATACCAAATATGTGTAGTTTTTTTACTTTTTAGTTTTACTACTTTGAACAGTAATATCAGGAATATTTAAAAAAATAGTTTTTTGTTTTTTTGTCATATTCTTTTTTAAATCTCCTGACGGAGCTGGGTAAGAACTTGTTTATAGCAGGGCTATTTAATATTTTCATTTGTAACATTTTGGGGTGCATACATCATTTTGATTGCTTTCAATAGGCTTTTTGATGTTGGATGTAGCAGGTGGACAAATACCAAGAACACTAAATTCAAGGGTACGTAGGCAGAAGCAGCTTCCTATTTATAAAAAAACAAAAAACAGAGGGTCTGCAGTATCACTTATATTTGCCAGAATTGAAACCCAGAAACTGTGGTGTCCCAGGTAGTAGCTCTTCTCACTGAGCTTCTGGTAACTCTCTACAGTTTTCTATACACCCTTGGATGCCCTATTTATGCCAGCCCTTGCCACTCCCTCCTTGCCAGATTGTGTTCCTAGCCTCTTAGTCTTGTTACTCTACTATTGCACATACTATGTACCAAACTTAGATTATTATATGACATTACCTCTGCCTCATGCTACAAATCCGATATTGCTACTTTTCTGTATATCACCTCTGAATGGTTATTTGACTACACGTTGTTGTTGGCATCGATGATCCGTCGATAATCTGAACAAATCCCAATTATATGCAGGAGCACAGGTGACTTGCGTACTCTATGAAAAAAATGAAATTTTGATAAGCGTTGTTTTTCCAAGAGAGGCAGTGCGAGGGTTAAATCCAAAATGTCCAACCACTAATCTGTTTGTGATGGTCCCTTTGCCCTCTTGGTCTTAACAGTCAGAAGATTTCATTGTGTATCAAAAAGCCCCAAATAAATTACGTATTACCGTATTTCAAACTTCAAGGTTGATTTCTTCTTTCAGTAGTAATTGCTTTAGAGGATATGTCATGTACATAATTTTATTCAGTGTATTGATCTACATGGACACGGAAGGTGGTTACCAGGCAGTTGTACTAAGATATCTCAAATGACATCTCCTTCAGTAAATGGGGCTTGTTACATAAGTGGAACCATTACTAGTTATCTCATTATTCTGAAATAAGCAAATCTGTCAGACTTTTTTATTCAATGGCGTGCTTCCCATTTTTCAGATGTCCTCGATTGCTCCTGTCTTAATATTTTGCAGAATATGTACCTTTAAATTTATACAGATGTCTTCAAAAGTGTATTTTAGGTAAAAAATTGTAACGCCATTAAAAATAAAATCAAAATAATGAAATAGAAAATTACCATGAAAATCGTACATGGCTAAACATAGCAGCTATATGGATGACAGTCAATATGTGTAACTGCAGGGTGTTCTGTACAATCAATAGAAATATTGTAGCATGACGCTACAGAGATAGCAGACAACCGTCAGGAAGTACCTGAAAGAGATAAATTCCACTAACTTCACCAAGACACTTCATAGATCTATAGCATTGATCTTTTTAGTTCTGTCCTACTGAAGATGTCCAGGTGAGCAGATATATTTAGCAGTATTCTCCTATCTCCCTAGTTAAGATAGCTAGGGCTACAAAGCAGACATGGCCAGATAAAATGCTACAAACATCAGCTAGTGTCAGGCTGTTGTAGATGTACACAACACATTAAACATGTCTTAAGGTACCATGTATGTGTATGAATATAGTTATATTTTCTATTGCTTCAGGCATGACCCAGGTTGGTTAAGCCCTCATCTATCAACATTTATTTTAAGGGTCATGTCCATGGTATTACAGTTTCCTCCCATAAATCTCTTTCCCAAGGGTTTTTTCTTATTTTTTCATGGAAGATATTCCTGAATAAACATCACAGAATCTGATCCCAGTCATGGCATTAAAGATATAGCTATTACATGGAGCTTATAGTCCTCATCCCACTATGAATACCCTTTCAGGAATGCAGCTGGCCCAGGTCAACACTATCTAAAAAGTGGAAAAGCCCTTTAATTGAAACATTTTTTGCACATTAGTTATTGGAGAAGTCAATAACAAAGAGGTTGATTTACTTTTATGCATTGTGAATGTTTACTCGCTGGGAGAATTTGCTGTGTTAGCTACATATGAATCTACAAATCTACAATCTGATCCCCCTCCTGCCATTAGCCCCTTAGTGCTCTGCAACGTACAAGTGCGGTGCAGCAGGAAGGTAGCTAATGCTGCGCAGAATACATGTATAGTAAGTTACCACTCGGACCTGGCTGCAGCACCCCCATGCCAAGAGAACTCCTTAATAGCAACTATGGCATCTATGGGGTTGTTTACTTTCATGTCACCTTTCAACGGCTCCTTTGTTTCTTTTTTCAGGGAAGCAGATATGCTGTTATTGCAACTCAAGTTCTGATCCGTGCTCATAGATATGCCATCTTTACTTGTCTATCAGGTGGAATTAAAAGTGATCAAAACGTGTATGTACCCCAGAATGGTATCAATAAAAAGGACAGCCCATCTAACAAAAATGAAGCACCAACCAGCTCTATTGATTTTCCTTACAAAAAGGTGTTTTGTTCATAATTAGTAAATACTTGTTTTTCTTTACCCTGAAGAAAGTTCTTAAAGGGATCCTGTCAGGTAGTTTTTCCATCATAAACTGTTCCCATCGTGTGCAGGATTAAGGAATTGCCTTTCCATTGGTGCTGGATCTCATATCTAATTAATGTTTTATTTTATTTATTTGGGTAACAAAGTCTGTGTGAGGGGCAGAAATGCTAAGGGTATGTTGATTCCTCTTCATTTTCCACTACCATATATATATATATATATATATATATATATATATATATATACAGTCCTATGAAAAAGTTTGGGCACCCCTATTAATCTTAATCATTTTTTGTTCTAAATATTTTGGTGTTTGCAACAGCCATTTCAGTTTGATATATCTAATAACTGATGGACACAGTAATATTTCAGGATTGAAATGAGGTTTATTGTACTAACAGAAAATGTGCAATATGCATTAAACCAAAATTTGACCGGTGCTAAAGTATGGGCACCCTTATCATTTTATTGATTTGAATTCCCCTAACTACTTTTTACTGACTTACTGAAGCACAAAATTGGTTTTGTAACCTCAGTGAGCTTTGAACTTCATAGCCAGATGTATCCAATCATAAGAAAAGGTATTTAAGGTGGCCAATTGCAAGTTGATCTCCTATTTGAATCTCCTCTGAAGAGTGGCATCATGGGCTACTCAAAACAACTCTCAAATGATCTGAAAACAAAGATTGTTCAACATAGTTGTTCAGGGGAAGGATACAAAAAGTTGTCTCAGAGATTGAACCTGTCAGTTTCCACTGTGAGGAACATAGTAAGGAAATGGAAGACCACAGGGACAGTTCTTGTTAAGCCCAGAAGTGGAAGGCCAAGAAAAATATCAGAAAGGCAGAGAAGAAGAATGGTGAGAAGAGTCAAGGACAATCCACAGACCACCTCCAAAGAGCTGCAGCATCATCTTGCTGCAGATGGTGTCACTGTGCATCGGTCAACTATTCAGCGCACTTTGCACAAATAGAAGCTGTATGGGAGAGTGATGAGAAAGAAGCCGTTTCTGCACGTACGCCACAAATAGAGTTGCCTGAGGTATGAAAAAGCACATTTGGACAAGGCAGCTTCATTTTGGAAACAAAAATTGAGTTGTTTGGTTATAAAAAAAAGGCGTTATGCATGGCGTCCAAAAAGAAACAGCATTCCAAGAAAAACACATGCTACCCACTGTAAAATTTGGTGGAGGTTCCATCATGCTTTGGGGCTGTGTGGCCAATGCCGGCATCGGGAATCTTGTTAAAGTTGAGAGTCGCATGGATTCCACTCAGTATCAGCAGATTCTTGAGAATAATGTTCAAAAATCAGTGACGAAGTTGAAGTTACGCCGGGGATGGATATTTCAGCAAGACAATGATCCAAAACACCGCTCCAAATCCTCAGGCATTCATGCAGAGGAACAATTACAATGTTCTGGAATGGCCATCCCAGTCCCCAGACCTGAATATCATTGAACATCTGTGGGATGATTTGAAGTGGGCTGTCCATGCTCGGCGACCATCTAACTTAACTGAACTTGAATTGTTTGTCCAAAATACCTTTATCCAGGATCCAGGAACTGATTAAAAGCTACAGGAAGCGACTAGAGGCTGTTATCTTTGCAAAAGGAGGATCTACTAAATATTAATGTCACTTTTCTGTTGAGGTGCCCATACTTTTGCACCGGTCAAATTTTGGTTTAATGCATATTGCACATTTTCTGTTAGTACAATAAACCTCATTTCAATTCTGAAATATTACTGTGTCCATCAGTTATTAGATATATCAAACTGAAATGGCTGTTATAAACACCAAAATATTTAGAACTAAAAATGATTAAGATTAATAGGGGTGCCCAAACTTTTTCATAGGACTGTGTATATATATATATATATATATATATATATATATATATATATATATATGGTAGTGGAAAATGAAGAGGAATCAACATACCCTTAGCATTTCTGCCCCTCACACAGACTTTGTTACCCAAATAAATAAAATAAAACATTAATTAGATATGAGATCCAGCACCAATGGAAAGGCAATTCCTTAATCCTGCACACGACTGTATATATATATATATATATATATATATATATATATATATATATATATATATATATATATGCAGTGCGTCGGCATTCCATCACAGCTTTCCGCTGCTGATATAGCCCTGATGAATGGGCCTGATCAGCATGGCGTCTTGAGCTGCAGAATCCGCTGCACCTTTGAGAGAACGCTTATTTTTTTTCTGTGTCCTGCAGGGATCTCTTTGAAAACAAAGGGTCTCAGATTCCTGTTAGAATCTGCTGCAGATTCCACCATGTGAACAAACCCTAGAATTGAGCCACAGACTCAACCATTCTCAATGCACATATTGTCTTTATCTCTTATTTCTGTACATAAACTACTGGTATAGAGATCTGTCTCTATCTGCCAGTGCAGTAAAGCCAGTGAAACTTCAAATTAATGGGGCCTTTTCCTTGGAGCTGAGACAGGGTGACTTTAAGCCAAGCAATACGTTCATTGCTGAGATATAAACTTTTTTCTTGATATGCTAACTAGCTGTTTGGTGCAATGAGGGTATTACTGTCTTTGTACCAAAGAGCTATGCTTTACCGCAAGCGCTATAGTGAGATTTGCAGCTAACCACTTTTTAAGTGGATTGGGTTTCCGTTTTTTTGAGTCCCCAAGTGGACCCGTAGTATGGAAACCCAAATGCAGGTGTGAACTTAACGTAAATGTGGACTATTTTATGCTTCCAAATTTGTGAGAACATTTTGAGTAAGGCACTTTACTGTTCAAGCTTACCTGTGCCCAGTGCACTAAGCAAGGCCTTTAGTGACATAGTTGAGTTAATTTTGGTTTGGGGCAACTTGACTGGCCACACAGTACTCTGCCTTCAACCTCACTGATCACCCTTAAAATGAACTAGAATGGAGACTGTGAGCCAAATCCTCTTGTCTGACCTTTGCATGAATAGGCCAAAACTCCCAAGAGACACACTCATAAATTTTGTAGAAAGCCTTCAAAGAAGAGTGGAAGCTGTCTTAATTGCAAATGGCAATGAACTCCATATTTATGCCTATGGACTTGTAGGTGTAACCTGTAGGTGTCTCAGTATTTTTGTCCATATAGTGTATGTCTTAGCAAATGTAGTCTTGAATATTGTTAAAACATTTATCAGGTTTTAGGCAATGCCTAAAGATTGGAATTTAAAATATGATTAAAAATAGTAACATGAAGTTCATAACGAAAGTGGCTGTTTTTGAGACTAAATAATTAGCTCCCAACACAAATTGAGCAGGTTAATGGATATTGACTTCCATCTGTCTCCCCATCTGTCTTTGCCTAAAAGTTTGATTATCTCATAAACTTCATTGAAAAAAAAATAGAAATGTATCCTCTCGACTAAACTTTTGTACTTTTTCCACAATGCAGTACTACACAGCCTGAAACCTATATAATAACATGGTATGAGTTATGTAAAGAGTAGTAAATTTGTATATATTAGCTTAAAGGGTTTCCAGCGGATCAAAATTAAATTCAATGTGACTGCATATGGCGGTGTTAGCATAACAAAAGTTTTCTTTCATCTGTTCCCAATTTGCCACTGCTCCAGTCCAGACGGTTCCAAGGACCCTGCTGTGCTCCGTTTCCTGGTGTCTTCCGATATTCATAAATAAAAATGTGCCAAATGAATAAAACAGGTTTAGCAATTGTTGTAATTCTGTGCTTTTTGGTGTTCATTTTACTAAGACTACATCTGTCATGACTTGAAAGGAAGTCTACCATTAGAAAATGATGTCTTGAAGTAATGACACATTGGAATAGCCTTTGAAAAGGCTATTCTACTGCTACTTCTCATTCTATTGTGCTCCCCGCTGTTTCTATAAAAAAGCATGTCTTCTGATATGCAAATTATGCTCAGGGAGCACAGGGACATTCACCCTGTGCTCCGAGCACACCAGTGTGATCAACTTCTTGCTATTCCTTATTGCCTCCTGTTCACCCTCCGCACCCCTGCATCTTCTCTTCATCTTCAACCTTGTGTAGGCATCCAACACTGCACTGTATGTGGTATGCGCAGCTGGCTCGGCTACTTCGGTTTCGGGCAGAGCTGACTGCACATGCTCTGTTGACCTTTTTGCGTTGGTCTGTTACACAATTTCAACCATGTAAAGCACAACATTGGATTCCTATACAAGGCTAAAGATGAGGAAAAGATGCAGATGGGAGTGAACAGGAGGCACTAAGGGGCGGTGACGAGTTTATGATACTGACGTGCTCAGAGAACAGAAGAAACACCCCTGTGCTCCCCGAGTATAATTTGCATATCAAAAGAAATGCTTTTTTACAGAAATGGTGGGGAGCAGAAGAGAATGAGAGGTAGGAGTAGAATAGTCTTTATAAAGGCTATTCCAACGTCTCATCACTTTAAAATGGCGTTTTCTAATGATAGACTCCCTTTAATTTGAAATCTTCATCTGTTCCTGACTGTCGAAGATCTGGATTCTGGTGCACAGGAATGCGCTTGAATTATAAGAGGCTGGAGCCTCTTAAAAATTTATGCGCAACTTGCACCAACCAGGGCCTTTGTTAAGACTACCATATAGAACATTAGTATTAGAAATTTCCCACCAGTATCTGACACAACTGGACAAACATTTTACCATTCACATCAGTCTTGTCCTCAATAGGGTTCACAATCTAAATTCCCTATCTCCTTATGTGTGTTGGCTAGAATCCTAGGATACCATTTACCCAAGTTTTTATTTTTTTACATTTACTTTGGCAACTATAGAAAACTGTTGCAGTATGAACTCAGCAGCACCATTGTCCCTGCAATTGACCTATTTCAGTGTGAGGTTTATCATGAGTTTTTTTTAAAGTCCATTCTGCTGAATCCTGAATTGCTGTTTTGTACCGCAAATGTATCTGTGTTGCTTAATCTTTGATAAATATATTGACTGTTGAATAAACATTACGTCTCTCTAGATTTTTTTTGTGTGTTTTTAAAAAGTCGCAAGCCGTAAATCCAATTTCCCTCCAATTTTCAAAAGCATTACAAAATCACAAATTTTTGTCGATGTGAATGTGTGAACCAAACTTTGTAAATTTTTTAATACTAAAATCCAGCTCAGAAAACTTGATAAGTTCCTTGCTTTATATTTTATCATGGTCCATCTATTTTCTGACTTGACTTTTTTTCTTCTCTTCCAGGAGCAAGCGAGTCAGCCATTGTTACCGAATTAAATATCGACACATGGAGCGTACTCTAACACAGACAGAAGTCAGCTTAGTCCATAAGAAAATTGGCAGCTTGGCAATAGCAGAGTTGGGTGTGGAAGGAAGATTTTAATGTTAGATTCGCAGTCTCTTTTCAATAAGCACATTGTATTAAATGTCATTTATTCAATGTCAATGGTGTATGACTTAAATATATAAAAAAAAAATCAAGAAAAATGTATTGTTTTTTTTTTGTTCTCCAGAAATGTTTATAGCCTTAATATTTACCAAAATATACAATGTAATGAACTTGTGTTCACTGCTCTGAATATTAAAGTTATTCTAATGTCATACTGTTAGATTGTGCAGGAACATGCCCCAAAGATATGTTCAATGGTAACATCTAGTTGAGTAGTATATTCATATTATTCATATTCATATATTGTATATCCAGGAGGAATAATAGAGAAATGGAGCAATGCAGAGTTCTAAAGAAAAAATGTGGCACAATTGTACAAAAACTGACAGGTAGAATATTTCACAGATTTCTAATGGTATTATACTGTATGGTTTTTTTTTGTTTGTTATTTGTACAAATCTGGACAAGTCAATTGATGAAAAATACTGTAGAATAGTATTACCATTAGTTTTTTTTATATTATTTTTCTGTATTATATATCACCAATCCTTTTCTAGGTCTGATTTCTGTCTTTTTTATATATATATAAAATACTGCATATTTTCCATACCGGTGGGGGGTGCCATGTTACCATCATTTATGTGTTTATAGACAAGCACTGCTGGTAAGGCCCACATCTGCCAAGCCAAATGTTTAATACCTTTCCCTATTTCTGCTATTGTTCATCTCCTGGGAAATTGACATGTAAGACCAGAGAGGCTCCATCTGTGTTGGGCTTGAACCTCATACTTCTCACCAATCTGTTTGATATGCTAGTTTCAGCTGCTGTCCATTTCAGGAAGCTGAGTACAGTTGCAAGAATATCCCTCACTTTCATAATGATTATATATTCAAGCAATGTTTTCATGGTCAGAATAATTTTTGACCATTGCCACAAAGCAGATGTATTGCTGATCATTCGCCCTGGATTTCAATTTTTGGAACCTGTAGGTATTGGTGGTTTGGGGTTTCTTGACTCTGCCCATCTAGTACTGTATATCTGACCTTGTACCATAAAGCAGGACATTGCTGTATATGTCTTCTAATATCTACTACTCTCTGCAGCCTTGTCCATCTCTAGGTGCTCTCCTTTAATTGCCATAGTGCTACACATGTCTCCTTAACATATCAATGCGCATAATGAACACAAAAATACTCAATTGTTCAATGTATTTATATGTACAGTAAATGTACAGTGCCTTGCAAAAGTATTCATACTTCTTTAACTTTTATCACATTTTTTCACCTTACAACTTGATGGGAAGATGGATGGAGATAAATACAGGGCAATCCTGTAAGGCTCAATGCACATGGAGTTTTTTGGCAAGGATTGTGACGCTGAATTTGCCTTAAAATCACCCTCCAAAATAAGCCTCCCAATAGAGTTCTACCCACCCCTGGCATAATAGTACATCATGGAGTTGATGCATATGAATGAAGGATAAAATGAAAATGATTTAGACTGGGGCCCCACGTTGTGAGAACGCAGAGTTTTGGCCATGGCAGAAACGCTGTGGCAAAAAATGCAGCATTTTACATTACCTTCAAAGTGGATGGGATTAGCCAGAACACATTGCAGAAAAAAAATCCAAAGTGGAAAATAGCATACGTTAGGTATAATAATAGGTGTGAAAAAAACACTGCAGAAAAAAAGAAATGCATTTCCACCACAGATTTTTTCGCAGCATTTTGCTGTGTCTTGCTACGTAGGACCTTAGCCTTACACATATTACACTGGGTCTCTACAAACAGAATGACTATATTGAAGACCCATTATTAATCCTTCTTCTAGTTGCCACCTGTGTAATGAGGACTCAATTGGGCACGGAGCCTACTTTCAGCATTTGGCCTGCATTGAGATACCTGGCATGGATCCCACTTGAGGTCTTTCCTGCATATAATAAACCGTCTGTCCTAAACCAACCATTTACCAGATATAAAACTCCACCAGGAACCTAATGTGAAAACGTAATGCTTGAACGACTTTGAAGCTGTCTGCCAACATAGCTGATGTTGAGAATGTACCAATAAAAATCTTGTAGAATAAGCCAAGGGAAATTCTACTAAGAAAGGAGTATTTAAAACCTATATGGATTTTGTTGTACTCGTTCAGAATATATCCAGTGTGGATCCATGTTCAGTAGACTTTACTCGGACATTATGACCTAGTAAGGATAGAAAAACAAGTACCGTACTTTATATTATGGTGACAAGTTGTTGCTTACATGTGTTCCTTGGTGGTCATTGCTTTTGCCAAGCAAAAAATGCTTCATCTTTTGCTCACATGTATTAAAAACAGAGAAGCGGGTACAATTGGGCTCATACCATTCATAACAACCATAACCAATAAAGCAAATACATGTAAAACAAAACTATATGAAATTTTGTGCACTGCCATGTTAACCTACATTATAGCAGTCTTCAGTAGAATTTCATGCCAGCTGCATAAGTAAAGATGTCTGTCTGCATGGCTGGGTCCTTAATGCATAATAATGGTTCTGGTGACAGATTCCCATTAAATATGAGATTTAGTTTTGGCCTTCACACTGTAAAACTGATGTAGAATAGATGAAATGGGTCCAACTAGATTGATAGGTAGGATTAAAGCCTCTTATTAAAAAAAAAAAAAAAAAAAAAAAAAGAAGAAAACTGGAGACATGAGTCTTATCATATGACATGATTAAATATGTACAAAGCCATTATAAAGAACTGCCATGTGATTTCTTTATTCCGGATATAATCCAAATTCAGATATTGGGAAGCCAATTTACCAAGTAGTATATTATTGACATCTGGGAGAAAACCCACATAAACACAGGTAGATCATACAAACCCCATGCACCTATTGCCCTGGGTCAGACTCAAACCCAGGACCCCAGCGATACATGACAACAGTACTAACCACTAAGGTAATGTGCTGTAGCTTCTTATAAACCCACTCAAGATTAAGCCTTTCCCTGCCATGGATGTATATGCCATACATCCTGACAGGGAGGCGCTTCAGTAGTCAAGGACATATGTAATATTTCAATGCTACTAATGACAATTTCTCAGGATCCATCAGGGCTGAGAAGACTCTCATCTTTAAAATGATACCAAGTTAGCCCTTACAGATCCGGAACAATTCACTAGTAAACACGTTAATCAGAATGGAGATCTCAAACCTGCAGATCTCAATTCCCAACAGGATTTTTAACAGTGAGTTCATCCAAGATCTCCTTCATAGTCTTAATGGATCCTGAGATATTGGGCTCCATCCTCAAGTAGCATCTCTGGACAGCGTGGAGGATGGGTAGAGGGGATGAGCCAGACAATGAAAAAAAAACATCTTTGTATGTTCATAAACTTTATGTGAACCCCAGGGAGAGGGGTAACATGGACTTCTGCCCATGTTATCCCCTCTCCTATCAGTCATACTATAGTTTTGCATTCTGAGGGATATGTAATACTTAGTCAGAGGGTTACTACATAAGGCTGCATTCACACTAACGCTGGCGTTTTTTGTGCTTATTTTTGCACATAGCGCCGCGTTAATGCCGCGTTAACGCCGCGCTATTTTGCGGTGGCGTTGACCGGCATTAACGCGGCGTATACGCGGCGCTATGTGCAAAAATAAGCACAAAAAACGCCAGCGTTACTCAGTGTGAATGCAGCCTTATGTAGTAACCCTCTGAACATCAGGAAGTTTATTGGCTCTGTGACCCATATGCTTCCCAAATACTTACACACATATACAAAATCATCAATAAAGTTTACCTTTGACCCTGTCCTGTCCATACCTAATCTTTATAGAGTAAAATACATTGCCTGCCTCTAGCGATTTCCTTTACAAGCTATAATAATAGCAATAATAATTCCTTCCAGTTCTGGTGATTTTGTGCACGCGGGTGTTATGCATAAACTCTTTACGTGTTGAACTCTTATTTATAGGAGGTCTAGTGCATATAACTTTTTGTTTGGTTTACACTTTTAGCAACTAAAAGCAAAGTTATCCTGACCACCAAATAATAAAACAATCTCATTTTATTAACACAAAATAATAACTAACATACAAGGGATGCGTAATGGAGATACCAAATAATAAATGACAGGGTGCGACAGGGGCAAATATATGCATAAGAGGCAATGGTGTAGTGAGGGGATACTCCCATAACAGTTAAGTAATACAAAAATACCCACTAAACCACTGTAGAAGAAAGGTGTAGAACACCCTAATATATAAACCAAACAGTAGTATACCTAGAGTAAATAAGCCACCATAGTAAGCTCACCTTGCTGCACACTCCAACCCAACAACCGTTTGGTTATGGGGCTTCATCATATTATACTGTAGTTACAGGTCCATGCTACTAACTATTACCTTTATTACCCTTGTCCACAAGATAGGAGATAAATATCTGATCAGTTACGGTCCAGTTTTGGATCATGAGATCATGGGGTTATGAGTCCCTCAATTTTAATCAAGCAATAGTTGCACATCCATGCTAACACTTCATTCATCTCTATGGGACTGCCAATGTGATGCCAAGTAAAGAACTCATTTATCTTTGGCAGCCCTATAGAAATGAATAGAGCAGTAGTACACATATGTGACCACATATAAAGGTACTTGGGACCCCAGTTCTTTATCTGTTAGTTTGCAGTGGTGGTGCACCTGCTAAGCTGATACCTATCCTCTAACCTGTGAATAGGGCATAACTCTCATTCATGGTAGAATACCTTTTAGCTGTCAGATCTGCTTTATTTCTGACATTCTCTAGATATAGATGAAGAAATGCACAATTAAATGTGGTGTCCCTTGACATTTTGAAATGGATTCCTCTGAGACTGGCCACAGGTGAAGCGTAGATTGCTCAGGTGGGCCCCCAGTTCCACCCCTAGGATATCGCAGTACACTGACTATACTTCATACATATACTTATACATATACTTATGATACAACATCTTGACCAGGCTATGTGTCAGTACAATAGACTGGGCATATTATTTAAGAAGTTACCCAGTTTATTCTTATATACTGCGGACACACTGGGTGGCTGATATGACATTTAGGTCTCAGGCTAAACAGTATACTTCCTTCCTGAGCCCCATCTTCTCTATCAAATTGTAGGGACTAGAGATGAGCGAATAGT
Source organism: Leptodactylus fuscus (assembly GCF_031893055.1). Classification (NCBI taxonomy): domain Eukaryota; kingdom Metazoa; phylum Chordata; class Amphibia; order Anura; family Leptodactylidae; genus Leptodactylus; species Leptodactylus fuscus. The sequence continues at coordinate 89,187,433 of NC_134268.1, forward strand.
ATTTGAAACTCTAGTTTCAAATACCTCACTTCATAGGAGTGAATGGAAGCGGCCGGCGCTTAATCCCTTGATGTTTGGCCGCTTCCATCCATTCCTATGGGAGTGACGTATTCAAAACTAGAGTTTCTAATACTATTTGCTCATCTCTAGTAGGGACCCCAATAATCAGCCATCATGGAGCACCTTGCTGCGGCCTGAGTTCTGTGGCTGTGTGGACACAGACCTAAAAGGGTCTTAGTTCAAGGCAAGATCCAAGCAGAGGGATACTAACAGAATGCCAGGATAGAAACAATCAGGCAAGGGATAGTAAACAAGTGACTACTGAAAAAAATTATATTAGTGGCATTTTAGGAATTTGCAAACTACAGGTCAGGTAATCTAGTGTTTGCCCAGAATGAATTTTAATGGTGGGCCTTAGGCACTGCAGTCCAACGCGGATTCCACTTATAGTTACTAAGTCCATTGTGTCTTATTTCATGTTTTGTCATCACATATATGCTAATAAATAGGGCAAAACTGCTTGTTGTAGCTTTACATACTAAGTTTTATATACAAAAAATCTTAAAATAACAGTTTTGGATAAACCATGTGAATGTCAAGAAGGTGAATTTCTCCAATGAACTATTATTTCTGCTGGGCTCGTGGTAAAATTGTATGTTTCTTTCTTGCGACGTGGATTGCCTTAGGGTTTGTAGTTCCCAGAAGTAATTTAGAAAAATCATTGTCTGTATTTATTTTAAAAGCCATATCAGTTCACTGAAAATCCTGTCTATCAAATCATTATGTGACAGGTTTGTTATGTATCTTATATGCAAGTTATTTCATATCTCTATTGTGATACTCTATACCGTATATACTCGAGTATAAGCCGAGTTTTTCAGCACAGCTTTTGTGCTGAAAAAGCCCCCCTCAGCTTATACTCGTCGATGAGCATTCCAAACTGCAAAAGTACTTACGGTACTTCTGCTAGTAGGCCAGGAATTCAGAGGGCCTCCGCTCCCTTGCTCTCCAAACCCCCCCCCCCCTCCCGCTCCATCACAACGCCGGGTGACGTGGCCCGACGTGTGTCTACGTTACTGTCCTGCTAGCAAAAGTACCGTAAGTACTTTTGCAGTTTGAAATTATTTTTCAAGTAGAATTGCCAAGCTCCTGCCGCCGCTGGTTTCCTGCAGCAGGAGCATGGCGATGCTGCAGGCCCCGATTCCCGGTATCCGCCATTCTGTAAGTATAATGGCGGCCGCTCTGCTGCAGAGTGGTCGCAATAGCAACCAGGTAATGCCTGCGATCTCTGATCAGGCATCAAAGACCCCCCCTCCCCCCCCCCCCCCCAAAAAAAAAAAATACAGTTTAAAAGCAGCCCTGGAGCCGGTCCCCACCGGACCCATACCTTTAAAGGTGCAGGCCGGCTCCTGCACGGTGAGGTCACAGGAGCTGACCTGTTCTGGTGACAGCCGGGAGCCTAATGAAGGCTCCCAGGCCTGTCATAGCAATATCACTATGGTCTATGATCAGCCACAATAGTAATGTATAGGATCTCACATATACGGCAATACACTTGTATTGCTGTCTATGGGACTTGCAATATAATATAATTTAAAAAAAAAATAAAAGTTCTATATCACTATTTTCCCTAGAATACATGTAAAAGTAGAAAATTACTGTGAAACACATACACATTAGAGCGGGTTCACACCAGCGCCTGATCTCCGTTTTGCAGGTTTCCGTTTCCTGGCCGAGAAACTGTACAGGAAACTGAAACCGGCAGGCAGTTTTCAAACCCATTCATTTGAATGGGTTTGAAAAGTGTCCGCCTGTGAGCGTCTTCTGCTCTCCGCGGCCAATTTTTTTTTTTTTAATCGGACACAAAGTCAGACATGCAGGACTTTGTGTTCATTTTAAAAAATAGTTTTTGCCGCAAAGAGCAGAAGACGATCACGGGCGCTCACCGGCGGACACTGAATGCTGGGTTTCCATCTCCTGTCAGCAGAAGATGGAAACCTCAAAATGGAGATCGGGCGCTGGTGTGAACCTGCCCTTAGGTATCCCTGTGTCTGAATGTGCCCGGTCTACTGAATATAGGGTATCTGCAGTGCTCCCGTTCCGTCAGGAAGGGGTTAATAGGAGTACTGCAGATACCCTATATTCAGCCAGGCTGAATTCCAAGTGGGGGAAAAAAACCCAGTCCTCAAGCTCAGGGAAGGGGCAGACAGACAACCAAAACACCCTTTCCCCAGCACCAGGGGTGAACCTGCCCTTTTCGCCGCCCGAGGCGGAAGACAGCCGCACCCCCCCCTCCCCTCCGGGAGTAGGGGGCGGAGCGGAGGGGGCTTGGTGGAGCGGAGGGGGTGGGGCATTCGCAGGCAGAGAGCAGGCAGGGAGAGGAACTGCTCTCTGCCTGAGCGTGAGGGGAGGCCGCTGGAGCAGCACCCAGCAACTACTGCACCCAAAAACTCCGGCCATTTTAATTTTTGAAAATTTTCCAGTAGCTGCTGCATTTCCCCCCTCGGCTTATACTCGAGTCAATAAGTTTTCCCAGTTTTTTGTAGTAAAATTAGGGGCCTCGGCTTATATTCGGATCGGCTTATACTCGAGTATATACGGTATTTACTTTTAGAATGATATAGTTAACCCCTTCCCAACTTGCGCCGTAATAGTATGCCACATGTCGGGTGTGTAACTATGGCGACCGCCCGGGAGCTGGGCAGCCGCCATAGCCGCCAGGTGTCTACTGCTTTAAGCAGTAGACAATCGGCTCTAATGCCTCCGGGGACCGATCGGAGGCATTAACCCCTCTGGCGCCACGGTCAAAGGTGCCGGAGGTGCCATTTTCCCGGCGGTGCATGGGCGCCGGCTCCTGGAGCATGCTCCAGGGCCGACGTCACGTTGGCATGACAGCCGGGAGCCTTTACAAGGCTCCCAGGCTTGTCTGCAAGCTTTTTCTTTTGCAGGCTGGTCTATGCAGCCTGCAAAAGAAAGGATGATTTTTTGCAATGCATTAGCATTGTAATGCATTGCATTAGTGATCAGACCCCCTGGGGTTCAACACCCCTAGGGGGTCTAATAAATGCAAAAAAAAATAAAATTAAAAAAGGTAAAAAAAAATATCTAAAAAGTATAAAAAATTCAAATCACCCCCCATTTTCCTAGAACACATATAAAAGTAGTTAAAAACTGTGAAACACATACATGTTAGGTATCCCCGTGTCCAAAATCGCCCGCTCTACAAATCTATAAAAATATTTTTCCTGTTCGGTTATCGCCGTAGCGGGAAAAATAGTTAAAAGTGCCAAACCGCCGTTTTTTCACTGTTTTGATTCCGATAAAAATTTAAATAAAAAGTGATCAAAGCAATAGCATTTCCCGAAAATGGTAGAACTAAAAAGTACACCCGGCCCCGCAAAAAAAGACGCCCTATGCATCCCCGTACACTGACGTATAAAAAAGTTACGGCTGTCGGAATATGGCGACTAGAGATGAGCGAACAGTGTTCTATCGAACACATGTTCGATCGGATATCAGGGTGTTCGCCATGTTCGAATCGAATCGAACACCGCGTGGTAAAGTGCGCCAAAATTTGATTCCCCTCCCACCTTCCCTGGCGCCTTTTTTGCACCAATAACAGCGCAGGGGAGGTGGGACAGGAACTACGACACCGGGGGCATTGAAAAAAATTGGAAAAAGTCATTGGCTGCCGAAATCAGGTGACCTCCATTTTAGACGAATAGTGGATTTCAAATCCGGGTCATATGAGAATGTGAACTTTGTGACTATGAGACAGGGATAGCTGTACAGGCAGGGATAGCTAGGGATAACCTTTATTTAGGGGGGAATGTTATTAAAAATAACTTTTTGGGGCTCTATCGGGTGTGTAATTGTGATTTTTGTGAGATAAACTTTTTCCCATAGGGATGCATTGGCCAGCGCTGATTGGCCGAATTCCGTACTCTGGCCAATCAGTGCTGGCCAATGCATTCTATTGGCGTGATGAAGCAGTGCTGAATGTGTGTGTTTAGCTCAACTACACCGGTGGAGTAGTTGAGCTAAGCACACAGATTCAGCTCTGCTTCAATCAGCACTGGCCAATGCATTCTATTAGCTTGATGAAGCAGAGTGTGCACAAGGGTTCAAGCGCACCCTCGGCTCTGATGTACCCTTGTGCACCCTCGGCTCTGCTACATCAGAGCCGAGGGTGCGCTTGAACCCTTGTGCACACTCTGCTTCATCAAGCTAATAGAATGCATTGGCCAGCGCTGATTGAAGCAGAGCTGAATCTGTGTGCTTAGCTCAACTACTCCACCGGTGTAGTTGAGCTAAACACACACATTCAGCACTGCTTCATCACGCCAACAGAATGCATTGGCCAGCACTGATTGGCCAGAGTACGGAATTCGGCCAATCAGCGCTGGCTCTGCTGGAGGAGGCGGAGTCTAAGGTCGGACCTGAATGGAGACTGGTGTGGAGCGATCTTAGACGCCGCCTCCTCCAGCAGAGCCAGCGCTGATTGGTCGAGTTCCGTACTCTGGCCAATCAGCGCTGGCCAATGCATTCTATTAGCCCGATGAAGTAGAGCTGAATGTGTGTGCTTAGCACACACATTCAGCTCTACTTCATCGGGCTAATAGAATGCATTGGCCAATCAGCGCTGGCCAATGCATTCTATTAGCGTGAACTGAGTTTGCACAGGGGTTCTAGTGCACCCTCGGCTCTGCTACATCAGATTGCTACATCTGATGTAGCAGTGCCGAGTGTGCATCAGATGTGTAGTTGAGCAGAACTGGCTCAGCACTGCTAAGTCTCTGCATTCGCATAGGAATGCATTGGCCAGCCTTCAGCCAATCAGCGCTGGCTCTGCCGGAGGAGGCGATTCTAAGGTCGGACCTGAATGGAGACTGGTGTGGAGCGATCTTAGACTCCGCCTCCTCCAGCAGAGCCAGCGCTGATTGGTCGAGTTCCGTACTCTGGCCAATCAGCACTGGCCAATGCATTTCTATGGGGAAAAGTTAGCTTGAGAAAAACGCAAACGGACAGGGATTTCCATGAAATAAAGTGACTTTTATGCCCCCAGACATGCTTCCCCTGCTGTCCCAGTGTCATTCCAGGGTGTTGGTATCATTTCCTGGGGTGTCATAGTGGACTTGGTGACCCTCCAGACACGAATTTGGGTTTCCCCCTTAACGAGTATATGTTCCCCATAGACTATAATGGGGTTCGAAACCCATTCGAGCACTCGAACAGTGAGCGGCTGTTCGAATCGAATTTCGAACCTCGAACATTTTAGTGTTCGCTCATCTCTAATGGCGACCTTTAGAAAAAAAATTTTTTAACACAGTTTTGGATTTTTTTTAAAGGGGTCAAAATGTAAATAAAACCATATAAATTTGCTATCCCTGGAAATGTACCGAAACACAGAATACAGGGGACATCTCATTTTGGCTGCACAGTGAACGCCGTAAAACCAAAGCCTGTAAGAAAGTCGCTGAAATGCATTTTTTCTTCAAATCCACCCCATTCTGAATTTTTTTCCTGCTTCCCAGTACATTATATAGAATAATTAATGGTGGCATCATGAAGAAAAATTTGTCCCGCAAAAATTAAGACCTCATATGGCTCTGGGAGCGGAGAAATAAAAAACTTATGGGGTTTAGAAGGAGGGCAGTCAAAAATGAAAAATGAAAATCAAAAAATGCCATCGGCGGGAAAGGGTTAAAGGAGGTGTCTTAAATAAATAGAAAGGCTCCCATGGCCTAGTGGTGGTCTTTTTTTTATATCTTAAGCAATGATGAGCATACTGGCACGTGACAACTGCAGCCAACCATAGGGCTGCATCACTATATGCATACTAACTAGTATCACATCTAGTTCACAGATTTTATATACATATTTCTTGTTGATGTGAATGCTTCTCTACTTTTGTGTGTGAATGCCAGATGTTGAAATGTCAGAGGTAAAAAAAAAAAAACTATACGTAGATAGTGTGCTATATATCTGTAATAAATGTTTCTTATTTCTACTAAAGGAGGTGTTACTTGTTGACAGGAAGCCCATATGTTAGTATAAAGAGAAAATGTGCAGTAAATTGTTATATAAAAAAAAATAAAAACTTGAGTCTTCAGTAGTTGATACCTTTTTTAATGGCTAACTAATAATGACAGATTACAAGCTTTCAGGATATCTCTGATCCCTTCCTCAGGTATAGTAAATTGTTGACAGAGAACTATACAATCCTTTTATTCATGAGCGTTTCTAGCATATAAAGTCCAGTGTCCTTGCCCCATCTCGTCCCCTGCAATGACTTCACAGGAACTAGGGGAGGTACTTTGCAGTGGACCAGAGAAGATGGGACAGAGAGCTTGACTTTATGTGTTAGCTTTCCACCCCTTGACTTCAAAAAGTTAATTGACATTTGGAATAGAAGTTTTTTTTTTCTAGGGATGGAGACATCACTTGCACATTATAAAAACAGCTTTGGGAAGAGGTGAAATACCCTGTCATGTACTGGTTTTAGTAGCTAAATAGTGCTGACAGGTTCCCTGTAACATAAGGAAGCCTAATAGTTTATCATTGGGCCATTTCTAACAAAAAGGTTTAAAAAGAAAACAAACCCTTTGAAGTCTTAAGGAAAACATATAACATGATGGGTGAGGGTTCCTAAAAATCTACATACCACTGAATTGCGCACTTCTGTTGGTTACTGAGCTTAATGGTTGTCGTCTCCCTACAGTTTGTGTATGGAACACCTATTAATCTTCCTGCTTCACATTTTAGGGTCATTAATGAAGATATAGTCACAATAAGCCAAATGATACAATAACTCAAAGACTTGAGACCCATCACTCCTGTTGTTATACTGCAAAAGAGAAGACAGAAGTGGTCATAAGACTGCAAAAGCAGTGGCTTCAAACCTACTGGTAGAAAGCCCAAGACTTAGTGCTGTAAATGTACGTTACTTGGCTGTTAATAGCTTAACCCCTTAACGCTAAATCACGTACAATGTACGTCAGGGAATGTGGTTAGTTCCCGCATTCCCACGTGCATGTACGTGATGGAGATCTCACGGGCTCAGAAGCAGAGCCCGTGCGATCTCCATGGGAGGCCGGCTGTATCTGACAGCCAGGCTTCCCCTGTAGCAGCAGGGACGGTGATTGCACCGACCCCCCCCTGTTTAACCCTTAAGGTGCCATGATCCATAGTGATCATGGCACCCTAGGGGTTTGGCCGGCTATAAAGCATGCTGCCGGCTGCATAAGGAGTCTGTGTTAGCTGTAATTTACAGCTACACGCTGCTCCTTAATCCCTCCCCCCATCGGAGCGAGCTCCGATGGGGGGAGGGTTAACCCCTTGGATGCTGGGACGAGAGGAAGCTAGTCTATGCATCTGCATAGCTAGCTTCCTCTATAGACTTGCAATACACGTGTATTGCAAGTCTATAGTTAGTATAGAACCAGTGATCCTCTCTGATCGCTGGTTCTAGTGTGCTTACAGCACAAATGTAAAAAAGTTTTTTGGGTTTTTTTAAATAAAGTGTGTAAAACAAACAAAAAAACAAACAGTTACATTTCTTGTAAATCTGGAAAATTGCTGTTACACTTGTAAGCCTTGTAACGTCCAAAATAAATTAAAATACAATCAAAAGATGATGCCGATATAAAGCAGAGATATGGGAGATAATATTTATTACTGTATTTGGGTGGTGTAACTATCTGCATGAAAAGCAGAGAATTTCACATTTTGAAAATTGCATTTTTTTTCCAAATTTCCATCAAATTTCCTATTTTTTTAATAAATAAATACAAAAATATTCATTAGTGTTTACCACTAACATGAAGTATAATGTGTTACGAAAAAACAGTCTCAAAATCACTTGTGTAAGTTAAAGCGTCTCAAAGTTATTGCCATTTAAAGTGACACATGTCAATTTTGAAAAAATAGGCCTGGTCCTTAACATACTTTTGGGCTGTGTCCTTAAGGGGTTAATGAAGAAATATATAATATTTATGTAGTTGACATATTCCATAGGTGAATGGCATCTTATATACTGACATGGCACCAAGTAGACCAGTAATCTGGACGGAATGTAATTGTAGTTTAATAAATGGCGGCCGAGAATTATGAATAAAATCTACCAGCATATTCTTGGAAGAAATAATTTGTTCCTTCGTTGGTCTTAGCTGCTAATTACTGCTGTAATCCGTGCTCAAACATCAAGAGCACAAGAAATTTCTATTAAGAGACTCTTATGGGATTTGCAGTGAAAGACTCTATTGCTTGCAGCTTTGTCTTCCCTCACTCCTAAAAATAGTCCATCTATAATGTAAAATCAACAGTCATAATTCCTGCACTTGGATATTTAGTAAATGCCATCATACTTTGTTTGATTTGTGATTCTTCATTGCATTGCATTACATGGAAAGTTCTTCATGCTCTGTTTAGAGCCAAGATTATAGTATAAGTTAATTTACCAGTCTGAAATGGAATCTTAATTTTCCTGTATGATAAGACGAGATGCTTAATGCTTTACCTTCATTAATTAGTGTCAGTGGTTTCTCTATCCCTGTCATCAGACTGGGAACAGCGGGGATAATTTGCTACATGCCACCGGCTACCTTTTCAACAGATTAACAGCTCTATTTAGTTGATCAGCCTTCCTGGCTGTTGTGTAGTAAATTGCTGGACAATTAGGGCTTATAGCTCCTGACCTGCAATCTGATAGCATTATGTACTTGGCATGTAATATGTGATGTGTAATGTTGTTGTGTACTGTGTTACTTGTTTTAACAATCTTACCAGTGCTTATTAGGTCAACACCATGTAGGTGAGAGGGTAAAGGATAATCACAGTTCAGAGTAATGAGATGCCATGATTGATGCTCTAGCCCTATTAAGCCCTGGTTTGTATCCTAAACATCCCACATGGAAATGACTCCCACCCTTACAAAGACAGTACCACAACTGAACCCTAAAAATACACCTTACTTCTCCCTATCTGTTCCAAGTGTTTCATCCTGGATACAAGGACTCATCAGGGGTTCTAGGAGAAGATAGGGAAAAAGAGACGCATTTAACCCTCAGGTATATATATTGCCCAAATAAACTGATATGTGTAAGCTGTACCCATTCAACACACAGCACTAAAGTATCACCTACTTGGAGGGTCCAAAGTGCAGAATTTTCTGATTCCATTCCTTTCCTTATGCTTCACAGTGGTGAACAGAAGTTTCTGCCTTACAGCGATAAGGTGTCTATGAAGAAAGCCATGGACTCATACTCAGCATCCCACGAGTGTTATAAATTAAAGGCCCACTTAAGTCCACTGAGACACATCACATCACTTAATATCTACAGTCATGTGTCTCAAAAAGGCCATTACCCAAACCATGCCTCTAGCTGCTCCCTCTACCACTGGCCAAAGACAATGTAAGACGGAAACACAAGACATTGGCCAAAGACCAATGTCTCTTACAGAAAAAGAAATATTCCGGGGCCCAAGGTCTACTGAAAGAAATCGTTGCCTATAATCTGCAAATTACTTCTGGAATCCCCACATGTTCATCTAGTTAGTTTCTGTGAATGAGTCGTAGAGTCCCATCAATGATCAGGTGACCTTTTGTAGGGTAGTTGCCCTCATAGCAATTACCTCAACAACAACCTAATAGGGATTAAGCAAACAGCAGAACACTTTCTGTTTGTAACACTTTGTAACAGCGAGGACACAGTTCATGGGATCATATTTTATATCTCTCTGACAGGGATTGTTATTTTTACATGGCACTGATGACACTGGTAATGGGATAATTTTCTAGGACTTGGCTCATGCATCCATTTTCTGTGCAGGACTGATGGCACGGCTCTTGTGATAATTTACTGCATAGCACTACCATGGCACAACTCTTAATGACATGATCAGTTTTGTTGACTCTATTTGTGATAAACAATTTACTTTTATTAATTTATTGTTTTTAGTATTGATTTTAGTTTATGTAATTGTTGAAGCAGATAATAGCAATTGCACACTTGTCAGCATAAAGAGATAGTTCTTTTATGTATTAATAAAATACAAAGAGTGAAGGGTAGCTGCTGACGTCTATATCTGGGCTCTGTGTCACGGTAAGCTACATTCTAGTAGTGGTACTGTTTGATAAATGCATGTGTAATGTGAACAGAACCAAAATGTTGCTGTTTCAGCATTAAAGGGGTTTCCAGAATATTGATGTTGTTGACCTGCCATTGGGATAGGTAATCAATATCTGAATGGTGGGGGTCCTTGCCAGCACCCTCACTGATAAGATGACATCAGAAGCTCCAGCAAAACAGTGTTTGGAACCAGAAGTACACAGTTTAAAGAGGACCTATCATGTCCTCTCGGTATATGAGGTGTAATATACCACTAAAAAGCCGACAGTGCGCTGAATTCAGCACACTGTCAGCTTTCCTGTTCTGTGTCCCCGATGAAGAGCTATCGGTTCTGTTACCGTAGCTTTTCAGTGTCAGAACGGCGTTTCTGACAGTCTGTCAGGAACACCCTTTCTCACAATAGCATCTATTGTGCTGTACTGTGAGAGGAGGCGTTCCTTACCGCCCAGCCCTGATGGTAAGGAGTAGGGGGGGGGGGGGCGTTCCTCACCGCTCAGCGTCATGGCTGGGCAGTAAGGAACGTCCCCCTCACAGTACAGCACAATAGTTGTTACTGTGAGGAAGGGCGTTCCTAACAAACTGTCAGAAACGCCCTTCTGACACTGAAGAGCTTTGGTAATGGCACCGATAGCTCTTCAGCGGGGGCACAGCATGTGTCCTGAGGACGTGAAAGGTCCTCTTTAAAGACACTGTGCAGTGGTAAAGTAGGCTTACTGCAGCTTAGCTTTTATTCAGGTGAGTGGTGATCTGCAGATTGGTAATACACACTCGGGGGGAGGTCTGTCTCGTCAGTCACTCTTGCCGTGCAGAAGTCTCAGATATGCTACTGCTGAGGTTTTCCCTTTCATGTTGAATGCACTCTCAATAATAAAGACTATACCATTCAATTCCTAAAAAAGGATCTCCATATACTTTGACATTAGGGACTCCAGGTGTATGAACCGGATTCCACTGACCCTCTGACTCAGAAACACTCATGTGCCTGGCTGTCAAAACGCAAACGACCTGTAAAGTTCTGCCCTACTTTTAAGTCCTTCTGAGACCCCTATGCCTCGTTGATGAATATATGTTCTTTTATATGCAGATTTTCTAGTTTGGAAGCTACTATCTGGCCTTACTATGATATCTATTATCTAGGTTTTTGGCCTTAGCCTTTTATTGCTACCTTAGATACCCATTTCAAATGCACGTTGGGTTCAGGCTTCTCAACAACTTCCTCTGTGGCTGGTGGGTCTTTACCATGGACTACTTTATTAACACTCATTCCTCGACCCAATCAGATACCTTTAGATCGCTTCACTTCGTACGCTCTCTCGCCCCATTTAATCCTTAGATTACCCCCACCAGCTTTGAAAGATTATGTCTCTATAGGGCAGCTGATAAAAAGTTTTTTTTCCTTTATGTACTGTATATTAAACACTCTGCCCTCTGCGATCAAATTTGACTACATAACAGTCTGGGAACAAGACTTGGAGATTACCCTCACCCCAGCTTATGCTTAAACGGGTTTTATTAAAGATTTTTCAATAAAATACAGAACGAACAAAAGAAATACAGTCGAGCAACAATGCAGGAGCATACAAATCAGCGGGCAGGGAAGCCAAAAAGACCCCCCTCCGCACAAACCAAATACAGCCCAACAAGAGAAGGAAAAGGGAAACAAGAGAGGGACACAGAACAAACAAACAAACACGAGACAAATACGAAGAAACAACAAGTAAGACAAGAAAAGCAAGGAAAAGAAGGAGAAAGAAAACAGACGGCCAAGCGACACTCAAGCGAAGGCAGAAGAGAAGGCAGATGATTCCTGGAACATAACCCAGGGACGCCATCGAAGTTCAAACTTGGGATAAGCGGGAGAGTCTTCCGCCACCAAAGTCTCCATCCGCTGAATAAGAAGGAACTCCTGGAGGAAGTCAAGCATGGAGGGGGGAGTAGGGCTGCGCCAGCGTCTAGGAATAACAGCCCTGGCGGCCGTGAGAAAGTGCCCCAGAAGGTCCTTTTTAATCTCCGACAGACGGCCAGGGATGACCGACAGAAGTGCCAGCTGAGGAGAGACAGCCACCGAGCGCCCACTGACCCTGGAATACAAAGAAAACACCGCATCCCAGAAGGGGCGCAGAACGTCACAATCCCACCAAATGTGCAGCATAGTACCCCTAGCGGAACCACAGCGCCAACATGAGTCCGAAACAGCAGGAAAGATCCTATGAAGAAGCACTGGACACCTATACCACCGGGACAGAATCTTATAATTCCTTTCCTGAGCGCTACACGGGAGGGCCATCTTGTGAGAGAGCAGGAAGGACCTGTCCCAATCCGCAGATGACAGACTCACAGGAAGATCGGCATTCCAGGCGGCAACGTATGAGGGGAGTTCCGCAGTGACATCCGAGAGGAGCACGTCGTACAACAGTGAAAGGGCACGAGGAGGGGAGGACCGTCGCCCGACATAGGATTCCAAAGCCATGGCAGGAGAAGAGAGGCGAGAAGTGAGCGAGAACCGCTGCAGAAAAGATTGAAGCTGGGCATACTCCAACCATGAGAGGCGCAAGTCGGGGTGAGAGCTACATAGCTGGGCAAAAGGAAGGAGCGGGGAATCACCCGCCACCTCCTGAAGACAAGTACAATCCAGTCTGTCCCAACAAAGGAACCGATCAACCGAACAGCCAGGGGGGAACATAGGGTTGTCAAAGAGGGGAGTCAACGGGCCCGGAACACGGGCCAAACGGCCAGAGGAACAAACCGAATCCCACACTTTCAGGAAATGCGAAGGGAGGATGTAAAGGCCAGGGGATTTGGGACGAAAGTGCGGTGGAATCCAGGGCCAAGAGGACAGCGAGGACGAAATCAGGTCGAATTCGATGGAGACCCACTGCTTATCACGGCGACGGAACTGCCAATCAAACAAACGAAGCAAGACCGAGGCCCGATAGTAAAGGCGCACATCCGGGAGGCCAACGCCTCCCCTGCACTTGCGCCGGACAAGGGTACTAAACCCAAGTCTGCTCCGGGAAGAACCTCACACAAACTTCCCAAACAGAGACTGTACCCGAGCTAAAAAAGCGCGTGGGAGAGGGATGGGAAGGGCCTGGAATAAATACAGGAACCGAGGGAGGACATCCATCTTAAGGGCATGAATTCGGCTAAACCAGGAGGGGAGACGAGCGCCATAAGAACGTAGATCAGCAGCAATGGTGTCCAAAAGCGGGATATAGTTAAGTTGGAACAGGGAAGAAGGATCAGGGGAAATGTGAATCCCCAAGTACGTGAAGGAGGAAGGTTGCCACCTGAAAGGGAAAGACTGTGTCAGGAACTCAGCCTCGGGAGAGGGAAGCGAAACATTAAGGGCCTCACTCTTGGACAAGTTGACCTTAAAGTTACTAAGGGCACCGAATCGGGAAAATTCGCGCAAGACCGCCGGAAACGATACCCGCGGTTCCGAGACGTACAGCAAAAGGTCGTCCGCATATAGAGCCGCCTTAACCATACGGGATCCTAACTGAATACCATGAACATCGGGGCAACAGCGCAGAGCAACCGCCAGATGTTCCATCACCAAAGCAAAAAGCAACGGCGAGAGGGGGCAACCTTGGCGGGTACCGTTCCGGACCGGAAAGGGATCTGAAATTACGCCATTCACCCGAACACGCGCCGACGCAGTCCCATAGAGAGCCAAGATCTTGCCCAAAAATCCCGAGCCAACCCCGATCTGTGCGAGAGTCTCCCGAAGAAATCCCCAGTGAATGCGATCGAACGCCTTTTCGGCATCAATCGAAAGCAAACAAAGAGGAACCCTAGAGGAGCGGGCAACCGAGACGGCCAAAACAGTTTTGCAAATATTATCTCGCGCCTCCCGACCCGGCATAAAACCAACCTGATCACTGTGAACCAAAGCGGGCATGAAGGGAGAAAGACGGTTAGCCAACAATTTCGCATACAATTTCACATCAATGTTAATTAAGGAGATAGGCCGGTAACTCCCCGGACATACAGGATCCTTACCAGGCTTAGGAATCACAGTGATCAGAGCAGACAGGGATTGCGCGGAGAACGGAGACGAGTCCCCCACACTATTAAACACCCGCGCCAAATCCGGGGAAAGGAGAGAACTGAAACATTTAAAAAAACGAGCAGTGAACCCGTCGGGACCCGGCGCCTTACCCGCAGGCGTGGACTGGATTACCGCGGCAACTTCCTCTAACGAGAACGGCGTCTCAAGAGCTTCCGCGTCGTCACAAGAGAGGGAAGGGAGAGCAGTGTCAGAGACATACTGACGGATCTTATCTCTAAGCACGGACGGATCCAAATCCGCGTATTGACCGTGAATATTGTACAAGTCTGAGTAGAACGAGCAGAACCCCGCGGCAATGTCAGAGGGATTGTGAACAAGACCACCCGAATCCGCACGCAGACGCGGAACGTACGCAGGGGAATCGCGCGGATGAAGACGACGAGCCAACGACCGACCACATTTATCAGCAAACTCATAATAATGTTTTTTAACGCGGTCCCGGAAGCGCAGATATTTCCCATCTAAGAGGGCGCGAAGTTCCTCCCTAGCATTAAGAAGCTCCGTAAAGGTTGAGCGGGAGCCGGACTGTTTATGAGATAACTCCAGATCATGGATCCGTGTCAAAAGGGTGGCAACCCCAACGGCTCGCTCTCTCTTGAGACGAGCGCCATGCTGGATAAGGACCCCCCTTACCACGCACTTCAAAGCCTCCCATTGCAAAGGGAGGGAAGTAGGATCAGAAGCATGATCCAGCCAAAAATTCCGGATGGTCTCCCCAACAGCCTCCTTACAGGGGATATCTTTCAACAGGCCCTCGTTCAAGCGCCAGTTGAAAGGGCGCCGCAACAAACCAGGGATGTCCAATGTTAAATGGACAGGGGCATGGTCCGACCAAAGAGACGAGTCAATACGGACTGCCGGGGACCAAGACAGGGCGTGATGGCTGGTCAAAAAAAAGTCAATGCAACTATGCGAATTATGAGCCGGGGAAAAGTAAGTATAATCCTGACCCTGAGGATGTAGGATACGCCAAACATCAACCAGTTGGGAATTATGAAGGGCCGACAATAAACGGCGCAATTGTGAGGGAGCGTGGGAGGGACGCGGGGGGGAGGAGTCAACCTGAGGGTCCAGGACGAAGTTAAAATCACCACCCAAAACCACAACCCCTTTGCTGAAGTCTGCCAATCTGCGGAGAAGGGATCTACAGAACGCCAGCTGACCCTGCCTCACCCCAGCTTAATGGACCAATTGTTGCACGTTCATTAGCAAAAGCAGTTGGCAGGTGATTCCTATGGAGCTCATGTTAAACATTCTTTATAGAATCTATTTTGTTCCTTCTAGACAATATGGTTTCACCCCTTTGTTTCCGAGGCTGTGAAGTTTTTGACGATACTCTCCATATTTGGTGGACTTGCCCTCTGTCCTGTCACTTTTGGATATCCATTTATCGGATAGTGCAACGATTATTTAGACTGTCAATTTCATTGGCTGCTCCAGTTTTACTACTTGGTCTTAAGCCTTAGATATGCCCAGTATAAATTACTCCAGTATGTTAACAGCAGCGCAAATCCATATCGCTTTTAACTGGAAGCGACCAAGTCATTCAATTACAGATGTCATTAGAAGAGTTGACATGATTCATGAAAAAAATGAATGCTACCATTTTTGATACCAGTCTATATTTTGACAGGATTAGGGCCTAACATCCCGGGCCTGGCATATTGCCTTCAGCTCTAAGTTATCACTAGGATTAAATGTTATGTCTTTTTCCCTGGGCAGGATTTCCCTACCCCTTATCCCTTTGACATATGCACGATAGTGCTAACCAGTCCTCTTTCCCTCTTGCTATGTTTATTATTGGTTACTTAACTTTTTATCCCTAATATTTTGTAGGACGTATCTTTTTGGATCTTTTTCCGCTCCTTCCTCACCCCTGAAACCACTAAGATGCTCCTCCAGGCCCTCATAATCTCCCGCTTAGACTACTCCAACACCCTTCTCCATGGACTCCCAGCTAACACCCTCGCCCCCCTCCAGTCCAACTTAAACTGCGCTGCTCGTTTAATTCACCTCCCGATCTTCATCGGCTGCTCCCCTCTGCCAGTCCCTCCACTGCCTACCTATAGCCCAGTGAATTGAGTTCAAGCTACTAACATTAACATACAAAGCCATCCACAACCTGTCCCCTCCATATATCTCCAACCTAATCTCCCGCTACCTGCTCACACGTAACCTCATATCCTCCAATGACCTCCTACTCCGCTCTGCTCTCATCCGCTCCTCACACAACCGTCTCCAAGATTTCTCCCGTGCATCCCCCATACTCTGGAACTCCTTACCAAGACACATAAGACTGAGCCCCACAATCACAGGCTTCAAGAAGGCCCTGAAGACTCATCTATTCAGGAAGGCCTACAACCTCCAATAACACTATCACCGCACCACCAGTCTCCCCTTCTCCTTCTGTCTCTACCTACCTTCCCTCATAGATTGTAAGCCCTCACGGGCAGGGCCCTCTACCCCACTGTGCCAGTCCGTCATTGTTAGCATTATATCTACCTTTATATATTTTGTGTACCGTATGTAAACCCCCAAATGTAAAGCACCATGGAATTAATGGTGCTATATAAATAAACAATAATAATAATACTATTGTGGTTGTGGTTACTAGACACTAATGTAAAGGTAGCACAGGTTTGGCACATCTAGTTTGAGCTAAATCTTTTCTGGCTTGCTAGACACATGGGCATGGCTTAAACACGCCAAAGATGTACCAATGTTTTGTATAAAAATTCTGGCTCAAAGTCACCCAACTTTAGTTCCAAATTTGCACTATTAACTATTAATAACTATTAATAAATCTGGGCCAATATGTTTAAACCATGATGGATGTTACTAGTTGGATACTTAAGGGGTTAAAATGTAACAAACATTCAAACTTGTGTTAAATGTTTGTTCTAGACTCCTTATTATAATAGTTATATTGCAAAAAAAAAGGGCTATATGGCCTAATGTTGCGACTGTCACATGCAGAAAAAATGCTGCTCACATGCAAGGATGAATGGAAGTATTACCTTCAAAATTGTACAATGGTTGGCCACCACATGCAGACAGGGACTCATCTGAACATGACCACCTCAATAGAACAGCCTTAGGCAGCATTCACACTGAGTAACGCTGGCGTTTTTTGTGCTTATTTTTGCACATAGCGCTGCGTTAACGCCGCGTATACGCCGCGTTTGCGCCGTTTAACGCGACCGCAAAATAATTGAGTATGGGAGTGTTTCACTCGATCAATGATGTAACTGTATGTCATTGGTCACATGGTGATATATGGCGAGGGCTCAGGAGCAGAGCTCTCTCCATACAAGGCAGATGGCGACTGTATGATACCAATCACAGCTGTTAACACTATAGGTCAAGGACAGCTAAGGACAGCATGCTGAACAAGAGGCAGACAAAGCATGGAGGAGAAACCTGCATGGAATTCCGGACTTCTTCTTTCAAAGAAATGTTTCTGGCGTCTATTGCTGAACCATGGAAGATATCTACGATCGGCTGACTGGTATTTCTTTCTTTAACTGTGGACACGTGAGACTCTGTTACAGCCTAGGAACCTACCATCACCCCTTTCCCCCATGAATTAAGGAAGCTTGGCAAGAGAGCAGCACTCTGTCTACCTGGATGGCTTCAGACTTCTTCAGGCAGATAGATAGAACACGTGACAGTGGTAAGAAGGACATGCAATGAAGGATGGGGTACTTTTTGGGACATTTTTGTGGTTAAGGAACAATAGTGCTGATGCAAGATATCGAACTATCAGCTGTGAGCATGAGATCTCACTACCTACCAAAGGAAATACATGTTATCGTGATAGCTGCATATGTCCCCCACCTCTACAAAAAGCTGATTCTGCCTGTTATATCTACATGCTGTGACCCCTCCTCGTGTCCTCCAACCACAGTCAGGCTGTTTTATCAACATCACTTCACAGAAAGAACTAAATGATCCTGCAGTGTGTCTGTGTTTCTTTCTTTTTAGTTGCTATGACTCAGTGGCGTAACTAGGAATGGCGGGGCCCCGTGGCGAACTTTTGACATGGGGCCCCCCCGACACCGAAGATCTCGACCGAGTCCCTCCTACGCATTCCTGCGCGCTCTATTATGTTCCATAGTGGCCCCTGCACACAATATAATACCCAATAGTGGCCCTTGCACACAGTATTATGTCCCTTAGTGGCCCCTGCACACAGTATTATGTCCCATAGTGGCCCCTGCACACAGTATTATACCCAATAGTGGCCCCTGCACACAGTATTATGTCCCATAGTGGCCCCTGCACACAGTATTATACCCAATAGTGGCCACTGCACACAGTATTATGTCCCTTAGTGGCCCCTACAGGACTAAATACTGTCACGTCACCCGCTGACCGCTATACCAGGACAAATTGTGGATAAAAAATCTGGTCATGTGCATTACAATTTAGTAACTCCATGTGCCTCATATTAATAGCAGTTAACCCCATCATGTCCCTCACCATAAGAGTTACTGATATGTGAGAGACATGGAGGTAATTATAAAGTATCTTCATTATTATTACCCCCATATGTCTCACATATCAGTAACTCTTATGGTGAGGCACACAGGGGTTAATGTGAGGGAGATGATGGGGTTAACTGCTATTAATATGAGGCACATGGAGTTACTAAAACACAAGTAATCACCCCATATGCCTGATATTAATAAGTAACCCCATTACGTACCTGTGTAGCTTTAGTTTCATTTTCCTTCTTCCTTTCTTCCTCCAGTGCAGGACGGCAGGAGCTCGGCAGGGATAAGCCCCGCCTCCTCCTCTCATTGGTGGGCAGAGGACAGCAGAGAAAGGGAGGGGGGAGAGAGGGGGAGCATCCTGAAGCGCTGACAGGAGCCAGAGCTGCAGCTCCTGTGTCTCAGCCGTTGCTGCAGCTTCGGGGCCCCCTGTTGGTGGAAAGTATTCCACCAACAGGGGGCCCCAATCATTATACTCAGGGGTCCGAAAAGACCTCCGAGAATAATGATAGCAGCGGTAGCAGCTGTCACCGGGCCCCTAATGTCCCGGGCCCTGTGGCAGCTGCTACCGCTGCTATGGTGGTAGTTACGCCACTGCTATGACTAGTATTTCTCTATCTGCCATGAGCTTGTATGTGTTTCTTTCTTGCTATATACTACTCTACCATCCATGATACTGTATCACTGAAATTTCCCCATTGTGGGACTATTAAAAGATCATCTTATCTCTTATAGATACCACAGTTTAACATCACCACGGCATCTAAAGTGTGCAGGACTCATGGGCGTCTCCATCTGTAATTGATCGCTGCCCTTCAGAACATCATCGGAGGGTGGCGATCAGTTGCTATGCGACCCGGGAGCCTATGGGAGGCTCCCAGGCTTATAATTAGTATGGCTCTATTACACTCTACCATAGGCAGATCACATATAAAAATAAATAAACAAAAGTAAACATAAAAACTTTAGGTGTCCTAGCACTACAAAATGCCCAAACTATTAAAATATTAAAATATGTATTGCATACAAGTGAACAGCGTAGTGGGGAAAAAAAATCAAACTAGCCAAATGGCCACTTTTTAAACACTGCTTCCTAAATAAAATTTAATAAAAAGTGATCAAACCATCAGACCTCCCCCAAATGGCATCAATAAATACATAATCTTGTCCCATATAAAAAGACGCCTTACCTAACTCTATACTTGCAAATATGAAAAAGTTATGGCGGCACAATTTTTTTTTCTATTTTATGAAGCTCTTAATTTTTTAAAAGGTATCAAACATTACAAACACTATATAAATTTGGTATCACCGTGTTCCTACTGACCCATAGAATACAGGTAACATGTCATTTTTACCACAGAACAAATACCATAAAAATGAAATCCATAAATTGTCGCAAATGTGCTTTTTTTCCAATTCCACCTCATTCTGGACTTTTTCCAGCTTCCAAGTTCATTGAACAGGATATTGAATGGTGCCATTACAAGTACAATTTATCTAGCAAACAATAAGTCATCATGTAACTCTTTAGACCGAAAAAAAAATATGGCTTTTGGAAGGTGGGGAGGAAAAAACTGATACACAAAAACAGAAATTTGCACGGTCTTTAAGTGGTTAAGCATCCAACCAGCATCTGCTTGCTGATTGTAGGTGTCACTTGGTGATCGGAATAACTCCACATACCCATTCACTTCAGTGAATCCATCAAGTTACATATCTATATTCAGCCTGACTGCAAGCGAGATGAATGTACAACAGGTATAAGATATCAGATGTTTATCCTTTATCCTATAGATAGAGGATAAATATCTTATGTGGCTTAATCCTTTTAATTGCTGAAAGGAAACAAATGCAACCCTATTAGACTTCTCAAATATATCCATAAGAATAATTAAACACAGATAGCATTGGGCTTCTAACAGATGAACAAGGGGACTTGACTGAATGAGATAAGAGAAAGCCAATTCATTAAATATGTTATTTTCATCTGTGTTTACAAAGTCAAAAACAATGCCAAGAAACATGCTGTGTTGCAATAACCCACGCCTCACAGTAGATATTATTGGTCTAACTCAGCAGGAAATACATTTAAGATGAAACAAGTTCAGATTGATAAAGCACCTGGCCCAGATGGTATCCACCCACATATACTGAAGGCGTTACATACTTACAAATAAACAGTCACTCGGTGGATTTGAGGGGTCTGCCATAATGTGTTCAGTATCACAAGGTGAAAATATGACAGATGTATTCCCAGCATTTATAAGCAAACCTAGTCAAAGCAAGGAAATAACAGAGCAGAAACCCTGGCATTACATATCAGTAACTGATAGACAAGTTACCTAAGATATTCGACAACACATTATACTACAAATATGAACACATACCCTATACTCTTCTATATCAGGAAGATACTATCATACTATTAGAGATGAGAGAACAGCGTTTGATCGAGTACATGTTCGATCGTATATCAGGCTGTTTGAGATGTTCGATTCGAGTCGAACACCAGGTGGCAAACTCATTAAAAATTTGTATCCCCTGGGACAGGAACTACGACAACGGAGGCAATGAAAAAAAATCTGAAAAAGTAATTGGCTGACTAATTCAGGTGACCTCCGATTTATACAGTGGATTTAATATCCAGTTCATATGAGACTGTGAACTATGTGACTGTGAGACAGGGATAGATGTACTGGTAGGGTTAGCTAGGGATTACCTTTATTTAGGTGGGAATGTTACTCACCCAGCTCTTTGGGGCTCTATCTGGTCGGGATCCCTGTTAGCTTGCAATATGCGCGAGCTGACTTTTTCCCATAGGTATGCATTGACCAGCGTTGATTGGCCGAATGCCATACAGTGTACAGCATTCGGCCAATCAACGCTGGTTCTGCCAGAGGCTCGTCTGTGAGGAGGCGGAGTCTAATATTGGACCAGATTGGAGACTGCTGTAGACCGATCTTAGACTCCGCCTCCTCCGGCAGAATCAGCATTGATTGGCCAAATGCTGTACTCAGTATGGCATTCGGCCAATCAACGTTGGTCAATGCATTCCTATGCCGAGATGTAGCAGTGCTAGCCGTGCGCTCAGCACTGCTACACCGGAGATGAAGCAGAGTTGAGTGTGCGCTGAACCCTGCTGCACACTCAGCTCTGCTGAGATGCAGCAGAGCTGAGTGTGCAGTAGAGTTCAGTGCACACTCAGCTCTGCTACATCCCTGATGCAGCAGAGCTGAGTGTGTAGCAGGGTTCAGCGCATCTCTGGTGTAGCAGGGTTCAGCGCATCTCTGATGCAGCAGAACTGAGTGTGCAGCAGGGTTCAGCGTATCTCTGATGCAGCAGAGCTGAGTGTGCAGCAGACACAGCCAAAGTTTTGTCAAAATTATGTATTATCACTATGGAAAAACTGATGCTAAGCAATGGATACAAACTGCTAGTATAACCATATACTGCTCTGCCATTTGCTTTTACGTATTTTTAACATTTTTAACATTTAAAAAACACTCTAAAATTTAGACTGTTATGGGGGGATGGTGCATGCCCATGGTTTTTTATACTCACATGGCAGTTATAGTGGAAAAAGCAATGATTTTATATAAAAATAAACCCATTTTTATGACTTGTAAGTGCAGCATCCCAGCAGACTCTGCTTTAATGTTTTTATTTTATCTTGTTCTGTTTTGTGCTACTGGTGGTACATATTGTTTTATATGTGTTTTACCCCCTGTATTGTCCATTTGCAGTTCTCTTTATGTGTGTTCTTCCATGGTATTTCCCCACTGTTTGACTACCCCTATATTTTAGAGGGCTTTCTACAGCCCTGGCCAATCATAGGCCACTTGGCAGAGCTTGAAGACACTGTATCAAGAGGACTCTTAGAGTCTTAGTTTGGTGTGTGCTGGCATTGGAACTGGATCTCTGCATATGTTCTCTGCAGCCCCTGAGGGACAGGTAAATATTAGTGCCCACAATTTACAGAAGACGGCCCTATAACAGGGAAGATACTACTTTCTATTTTAAAGAGGCTTTAAGTGTGCCGAGGAGGAGAGGAGGAGTTCTGCTTAATACGAAGCTGTAATCCATTGATACTGGAAGAAACATTGGCCTATATATACTCCATCCTTCTACTAGTTATTTGACCCCTCCAGCAACCACTACCATAGATTGTCGGCAGAACCAAACAATTTGCTGGAGTTGCCTTAGGAGACAGTGTATCAAATGCCACTTCAAGTATGGTAGCGCTGTAGTAGCTATTAATTGATCTAAACAGAAGGCTCAGTCTGATCAGTGATGATGAGGGTTTAGATGACTACTCTCCATCATCAATAAAAACCAGCTTATTCTTGCCCTCTGTTGATCCCCGCTTTCTATATTCAGCATGCCCAGTTAGATAATAGCTAGAATAAAAGTTAAGTTTTAATTTCCCTTATTTCATGTTTTACTGCTGTCTTTTCTCTACTTGATAGATATGTAACTTGGTGGTGTACGCCACAGTAGCTTTAAAATTTGGAGGGATACATTATTGGAGGTATAGTGGAGTGGTCATACACTTTCTCTTGTATTAATCCATAACACAGGTGTGTGACTGTGGCCTTAAAGGGGGATTAGGCAATTCATGCCAGCACATGGACAGTACCTCCTTGCGCCCTCTCTAGCATAATACAAGTTTATGGGATGACTTTTGACATGCACATTAATTCTGGAGCCATAGGAGGCTCTCTACTGTCACGTGAGTGGTCAGTGACAGGAGAAGGCAGGGCAGGCGGTGTCATAGCTCTGAATGACACCCCCTTGTCAGCTCTTGTGTGAGACAACCCACATATCTGTAGACAGTTCAATCTGCATAGACAGCATCAGAAATGTCAGTACTGATTGGTCAGGTACAGTGGGGGCTAGAGAAAAAAATTGAAGAGTGTCTGTGGAGCAGCACCTATAAAAGGATGCAAAGAAGCCAAACTTAGAGGAGGTGAAAGGTTCTCTTTAAACATAAAATCCTTGATTGATATACAGTATTAGTAAAATATTTTAGTGGGGAATCTTTGATATTTATCATGGTGTTTTTAAAGAAAATGCTGATGGAGTGTTAAATTTACTGTGGTGTAATGTACATGATGAGTGGTATTAATAAAATCAGTACTTGCCTGTCACAATGCCATACCATTAGGGAGACAGATGATAAATGAATAGAGATATGAACGTATGGTGATATGGGCTGAAATTTGATTATCTTTTATTGCTTGAAGCGGGCACTAGATAGAAGGTATCGGAAAGCATTTTTCAACTTAAAGATGTAGACCATGAGCTAGGCCAGACATTAATCAAAGGACCTTGAAGGTAACGGAGAGGAAACAATTAGAAGTGAAAGCAACATTCAACTCTGAACTGCAGCCAATTAGTATCCAGCCTTGAGCTCCAAATTGCATTTGAATTGGATCGATAAATTGCGCATAAACACGGTATATTCAGCTCTACTGTACTCGTATTTACCAGCAGGACTCTCACACTAATCATGTAAGACAAAACAGCTAATACTGTAATAAAATGTACAAAATGAAAAATAATCTTTAGTATCCGCTCACAGGGAAACAAATTCAACACATTTAGGACCCTTATGCTCCCTTAGTTGGGTGAGTATTGTGCATTGATTCAAGAGTGAAAAAATAATAATAATAATCCGCCCCTCACGCTGTTTAAATGCAGAACATATTTGTATTTCTAAATTCTAATTAATAAGGCAATAAAAAATATTTAGAACTTTTTAACCTTAGGTCTCATTCTGATACACATATTGCACCTGCGCAAGGGGCAGATTACAGGCTCTACAAGGAGCCCCAGGAGCACCATGAATGAGAAACAAGTCTATCGGCACTCTTCTGTATCGGCCTAATTACATAGGCTGATGCAACCTGAATGGGGGAGAACCAATCTGTACTGTGACTGTTGCTCCTTCATTATTGTAGCACTGACCTGATTACACAGGTAGATGAGCTGCCGATAATCTGTATCTTGTAACCTGCTTAAAGCATGCAATCAGCAGACCAATCAGGGTTCACTTGTTGGTCAGCTGATCAGCAGGGCAATTGCAGTCAACAAGTATTCCTAGGAGCCCTCATTGCTGAGACTATTGGCCTATTTAATTAAGGCCACCATTGGCTCTGGGTTGCATGAAGATGATGGGCCCCCACCAGTTTAATCTTCTTAAAATCATCTGACACAAAAATGAAAAGAAAAAAAAAGCCAGAAGAAAGGTATTTCATATTTTTAGCTGACTTTTGTTAGGAAACAGATGGAGCACCGGGCAAAATAGTGAGTCCCAGCACCAGACACACCGATGAAATGGCACAAAACTGCGCTGAGCATCCTGCAGACTCTGAGCCGCACCAACCCTCCAGAGATGTTCACCAGAGTCCCTGATGGTGGAGATGAACATGGAAGCTACCATCGAGCAGGGTGATTACAGGTCAGAGAGCGCCGGACACAGCGCCCCACTAGTCTCAGCAGACCCAGAAATTGAAAGACCGTATATACTCGAGTATAAGCTGACCCGAATATAAGCCGAGGCCCTTCATTTTACCACAAAAAACTAGGAAAACTTATTGACTTGAGTATAAGCCGAGGGGGGAAAATGCAGCAGCTGCTGGAAAATTTCAAAAATTAAAATGGTTGGAGTTTTTGGGTGCAGTAGTTGCTGGGTGCTGGGAAATTGGAGAGGATGTTTTGGTTGTCTGTCTGCCCCTTCCCTGAGCTTGGGGACTGTTTTTTTCCCCCCACTTGGAATTCAGCCTGGCTGTATATAGGGTATCTGAAGTGCTCCTATTAACCCCTTCCCGACGGAACAGGAGCACTGCAGATACCCTATATTCAGTAGACTGGGCACTGTCAGACACAGGGATACCTAATGTGTATGTGTATCACAGTAATTTTCTACTTTTATATGTATTCTAGGGAAAGGAGTGATTTAGAACTTTTACGTATTTTTTTTTTTATGATATTTTTTTTAAAGCTTCTTTTTTTTCACCATTTTATGGGAGATTCTATACATTACTATTGCGGCTGGTCAAATTTTTATTTTTTTTGCTTGACTCGAGTATAAGCCAAGGGGGGATTTTTCAGCACAAAAACTGTGCTGAAAAACTAGGCTTATACTCGAGTATATATGGTAACTTATCAGAAGGCTTCCAGAGACGAGAGTTGATGGTCTGAAGAAGCAGAAGGAAGAGGATAGTGGTGGCCAGAAGATAGCAGTAGTACACCAATAGAGTAATTGTTAATGTGAGGTCAGCACAGTACAGAGGAGTAATCCAGTAGAGAGGTCAAGCAAGCCGGGTCAGCAACAGGAGAGCAGAATCGTTATTAAAAAAACGATTAAGTATGGTCTAGACACAAAATGAGTTAGGTGGACTTATAACTGGCTTAATGATCAGGCACAATGGGTAATCCTAAATGGTTATACATGTAGCTGAAGGAAAGCTAAAAGCGGTGTACCACAAGGTTCTGTCTTGGGCCCAGTACTTTTTACTATTTTATTAAGGATTTGGACAATGGTATTTTAGGGAAACTTATAAAATTTGCAGATGATACTAAGATAGGAGGAATAGTTATACTAGATAGGAGAGAGAAAGTAATTATAAAGATTTAGATACGCTCAAACATTCGGCTGAGGTGAATAGTATGGCATTTATCTGGGACAAATCTAAAGTCCTATATTTGGGTAATAGGAATGTAAAAAGTATTTATAGTATGGGAGGAACTGAACTAGGCGATAGCATGGGGGAAAAGGACTTAGGCCTATTTGTGGATCATAAATTTAATGTGAGCCAACAATGTGGTGTGGCAAAAAAGGCTAACAAAATTCTGGGTTGTATTAAGACAAGTATTGAATCTAGATGAAGGGAGGTAATTATTCCACTGTACCCTGCCCTGGTTAGACCCCACGTGGAGGACTGTGTACAGTTTTGGGCCTCTGTTTAAGAAGGACATTGATATATCAGAGAAAGTCCAGAGAAGAGCAACTAAGATGGTGGAAGGTCTGCAAACCATGTCCTATGAGGAGCGATTAAAAGAACTGGGATTGTTTAGTTTGCAAAAGAGAAGGTTGAGAGGGGATTTAATAGCTGTCTACAAATATTTGAAAGGTAATTGCAACATCTCTGCCTGTTCTGATCTCTCCGTGTGCAGTTTGATAACTTGCTTATGTTAGGAGTATTTAGGTTCATTGCTTTCTTTCCTGGTTGATTAGTCTGTCCTCCCATTTGCACCTGGGAGGAGTGGTCTCTACTCTGTATTTAAACCCATGCCTCCCATGGTTCTGTGCTGAGTGTCGCTTTTACAGAGCTAGGCCTTAGCAGGAGGAGTAGGTGGTTATCTTGGATAGAGGAAGTTCCGTGGTTGGTTTTTGGGAGGTTTTGGGTGAACGAGTTGGTTTGTGTTTTCCCTTCTGTGTTCACCAATCCTCCCTCTGTGTATAATTGACTGTGTGAGTGAATTGCCTTATCCTTTGATTTCTACTCAGTTTCCCTGTGTTTGTTTCCTAGTGTAAAGTTCCTTCCCATATTGGTTTGGGGGAATTCTTTCCTACATGTTTCCTGTGTGCTGCTTGTGTTGTTAGTCAGCGCACACCCTTGTCAGTCCCTGTCAGTAGCAGCTTCACTTGTTCGTTAGGGGTGACCCCCTTTAGTCTCCAGTCCCTAGAGGTCTTATAGGGCATTCCTTCTCCCACTTTCCTCTAGGCCTACGGTGTCAGTGAGAGAGGAGCTGTCGGGGTCAGGCTTAGCCTGAGAACAGCCGACCTACACCCGTGAGGCAGGGACCGGGTTAGCTAGTGGGAGTAGTGCAGGGCGAGATTCCCTACTGCTATCCCTTAGCCCCGTTGCAGCTACCTGGACTGACATAACAGTACACTCAGCCGGTAAAAAAAAAAAAAAAAAAAAAAAAAAAAGGTTTGTTTGTATTATGACGGACCTGAAACAGTTGTACCAGGCGGTGCAGCAGATCTCCACTGAGATGGAGGGGATCAAGCTACGAATGGATGCCATCCAAGCTTCTGGCGTATCTCAAGTACAGCAGTTGGCTCAACACACAGCCTCTCAGGTGGAGGGCATACAGAGGCAGGTGAGTAGCGCCCCTGTGGGTCGGCCTCTGGAGCCAAAAGTCAGCTTACCTGAACCCTTCCGAGGTAAGAGGTCAGATTTTTTCCGATTTCAAAAGGACTGTCTTTTGTATTTCCGGCTACGGCCGTTTTCCTCCGGTTCTGAGGTACAGAGAGTTGGGATTATTATTACTTTATTGAGAGATGATCCCCTCATCTGGGCACATTCGTTACCAGCCGACTCAGCTTGCTTACTAACTGTAGAGGCGTTTTTCTCCACAATGGGGTTACTGTATGACGACCCAGACAGGGTACGCACGGCTGAGTATAACCTACGACGTGTGGTGCAAGGGGATCACGCTATAGAGAAATATTGCACGGAGTTTCGTAGGTGGGCAGCAGAAGTACATTGGAATGACCCCGCTCTACTTAGTCAGTTTGAGACAGGGCTCTCAGACCAGGTTAAAGACCATCTAGTTTCTCACCCTGTTCCGGGAGATCTAGATGAGGCCATGCAGCTGGCAATTAGAGTTGGACGGCGCCTCCGGGAGCGTGGAGACAAGAGTCCTGGGGGGCTTAACCCTCCTCAATTCTCTGTTTTTAGAGAGGACCCGGGGGACCAACCTATGCAGATTGGGGCCACTGTGCGAAGTGCCAGACCCAAGAGTGAAGGGTCCCGCACAGTACGCTGTTTTGTGTGTGGAGGGATGGGACATGTAGCAAGGGTATGCCCCTCCAGAGAATGGTTCGCCAAGGAGAGTAATAACCCCAGGTCTATTGAGGGTAAAGGGAGAAAACCTACTAAGGAGGGAGGTGTGCATATTTCCTGTACTCAGACTGCCGGGTTGACCCTTGAAGGATGGGTAAATGGGCAGAAGTGCCGGATTTTGGTTGATTGTGGTTCAGCAGTCAACCTTATTGACTCAGAGTTTTGTGAGCAATTAAGGGTGAGTCCTTTGGTCTTGGAGTCTCAGATACCGGTGTGGGCTATTGATAAGACCCCTCTACAGCAAGCTGTCATCTCCAAACAGGTGGAGGGTTTGGAGTTTATTGTGGGTGGCCACAGGGAAGAGATTGACTTGTTCTTGTTGTCTAAATTACCAGCACAAGTAGTGTTGGGGTGGCCCTGGCTGAAGCAGCATAACCCTATTATCAACTGGGAGACCGAGTCAGTAGTTTCTTGGGGGCAGGGGTGTAATGGTCGATGTCTGCCCATATCCGTTATGTCTTTGTCTATAGACAATTTGCCTCAAGAAATATGTGAGTTCAGGGAGGTCTTTGAGGAAAGGGCAGCCAAGACATTACCACCACATCGCACCTATGATTGCTCGATTAAATTTATACCAAATGCAGTGCTACCCAAGACACGATTGTACAATCTCACTATTCCGGAGAGGGAGGCGCTCAAAGAGTATATTGAGGGGAGTCTAGAGGTGGGGCATATTCGCCCATCTAAGTCCCCAGTAGCAGTGGGGTTTTTCTTTGTAAAGAAGAAAGATGGAGGGTTGCGCCCTTGTTTGGATTTTAGGGAGATTAACAAAATCACGGTGCGGAATCACTATCCCATTCCGTTGATCTCGGATCTATTCAGCCAGATTACGGGAGCCCGCTGGTTTAGTAAAATAGATTTACGTGGGGCATATAACTTGCTGAGAATCATGAAGGGGGATGAGTGGAAAACAGCGTTTAACACACCCCTAGGACACTTTGAGAATCTTGTGATGCCTTTCGGTCTAACCAATGCGCCTGCGTTTTTTCAGAATTTTATTAATGATGTACTAAGTGCCGTCATAGGGAGGGGGGTTGTGGTCTATCTGGACGATATACTCATTTACACCCCGGATTTGGAGACTCATTAGGAGAGAGTGAGAGAGGTTTTAGATCTCCTGAGGGTTAACCAATTAAGTGCTAAGCTGGAGAAATGTGTGTTCGCGGTCAATAAGTTATGTTTCCTTGGCTATATCCTATCGGACAAGGGGTTCGAGATGGACCCTGAGAAGGTCAGGGCAGTCTTGGAGTGGCCGCGACCCGAGAACCTAAAGGCGGTCCAACGGTTCTTGGGGTTCTCCAACTATTATCGCCAGTTTATCAAGGGATTTTCTGAGGTTGTGAAACCTATCTCGGACTTGACTAAGAAGGGGGCTGACTGTGCTAAGTGGTCGCCAGAGGCGCTAGCTGCGTTTGAAGAACTGAAGAAGCGATTCGCGTCCGCTCCCATTTTGAGACAGCCGGATGAGAGGTTGGCCTTCCGAGTGGAGGTGGATGCCTCCTCGGTGGGGGTGGGAGCAGTACTTTCTCAGGAGTTCGAGGAGGGTATGCATCCCTGTGCCTTCTTTTCTAAGAAATTCTCTGCCTCTGAACGGAATTATGACATCGGGGATAGGGAACTACTGGCAATAAAACTAGCGTTCGAACATTGGCGTCATTTCCTGGAGGGGGCCAGAAGGCCAGTCCAGGTATTTACTGACCACAAGAATTTGGTTTATCTTGGGTCGGCGAAGAGATTAAATGCACGGCAGGCCAGATGGGCTCTATTTTTTGCGCGGTTCCATTTTACCGTGACTTATGTGCCGGGTTCAAAGAATGTCAAGGCTGATGCTTTATCCCGGTATATGTCGACTGAGGAGGAACGAGAGGCGCCTGCCACTATTCTTGGGGATGGAGTGGTGGTAGCAGTATTGGGCGCGAAATTGGAGAAGGCCTTGATCGAAGCGCAACACGCTGCACCTTCCAAGATACCTAGAAACAAGCTTTTTGTCCCAACTACTCTCCGACAAAGTCTCCTGAGGGAGTGTCACGAGTCGGTTCTTGCTGGTCACCCGGGGGTTTCAGAGACCATGAGATTGGTGTCTAGGAATTTTTGGTGGCCAGGGTGGAGTAAGGATGTCTTGCAGTTTGTTCAAAATTGTTCGGTCTGTGCAAGAGCCAAGGCGTCGCATACCCGTCCCCACGGTCTTCTACATCCATTGGAACCTCCTAAGGCACCTTGGACTCATCTGTCTATGGATTTCATCACGGGCCTTCCGGTGTCTAAGGGTTTCACGGTCATTTGGGTAGTCGTTGACCGCTTCACGAAAATGTGCCATTTGATCCCGTTTTCCAGGCTGCCATGTGCCAAGACACTATCTGAAGCGTTTATTAAAGAAATTGTAAGGTTGCATGGTCTTCCTGAGGATATCGTTTCGGACAGGGGACCGCAATTTGTGTCTAAATTCTGGCGGGCTTTTTGCAGCAGGTTGGGAGTTACACTGTCGTTTTCCTCCGGGTTTCACCCAGAGTCTAACGGACAAACAGAGAGGAAGAATCAGGATGTGGAACAGTTTTTGAGGTGTTTTGTTCGAGAGAACCAGAATAATTGGGCTGCCTTTCTCCCCCTGGCAGAATTTTCCCTAAACAACCATGATTCCAATGCCACAGGTACCACACCTTTTTTTTGCTCCGGTGGTAGACATCCTGTTTTCGGAGTATTTTCTTCCATTTCTTCCCCAGTTCCGGAGGAGGAGCTATTTTCTAAAAAGCTGCAAGGGGTATGGTCCCGTATCCGAGAGAATCTGGTGCGGGCGTCGCACCAGGCTAAGGTCCAGGCGGATCGGAAGAGAGGAGAGTTGCAGTTCTTCCCTGGTGAGATGGTTTGGTTGTCCACCAAGAATATCAGGTTGAAGGTTCCTTGCAAGAAGCTGGGTCCCAGGTTTGTGGGTCCTTTTAAGATCATCAAGATGGTAAATGAAGTGGCGGCGCAGCTGCAACTACCTAAAAGGTGGAAGATAAACCGGGTGTTCCATGTCTCCTTGTTAAAGAAGGCCAAGAAGGGAACGTCTCCTGTTAAGGTTCCACCAGTTTCTGAGTCCGGGGAGTATGAGATATCCCGAGTTCTGGATAGCAAATATGTTCGGGGGAAGCTACGGTATCTGGTGGCATGGAAGGGATACGGTCCTGAGGATAATTCTTGGGTTCTGGAGTCGGATATGTCAGCCCCCAGACTCGTGGAGAAATTCCACAAGGAGTTCCCGAAGAAGGATGCTCCTAGAAAATCCGGAGTCTTCTCCTTGAGGGGAGGATCCTGTTAGGAGTATTTAGGTTCATTGCTTTCTTTCCTGGTTGATTAGTCTGTCCTCCCATTTGCACCTGGGAGGAGTGGTCTCTACTCTGTATTTAAACCCATGCCTCCCATGGTTCTGTGCTGAGTGTCGCTTTTACAGAGCTAGGCCTTAGCAGGAGGAGTAGGTGGTTATCTTGGATAGAGGAAGTTCCGTGGTTGGTTTTTGGGAGGTTTTGGGTGAACGAGTTGGTTTGTGTTTTCCCTTCTGTGTTCACCAATCCTCCCTCTGTGTATAATTGACTGTGTGAGTGAATTGCCTTATCCTTTGATTTCTACTCAGTTTCCCTGTGTTTGTTTCCTAGTGTAAAGTTCCTTCCCATATTGGTTTGGGGGAATTCTTTCCTACATGTTTCCTGTGTGCTGCTTGTGTTGTTAGTCAGCGCACACCCTTGTCAGTCCCTGTCAGTAGCAGCTTCACTTGTTCGTTAGGGGTGACCCCCTTTAGTCTCCAGTCCCTAGAGGTCTTATAGGGCATTCCTTCTCCCACTTTCCTCTAGGCCTACGGTGTCAGTGAGAGAGGAGCTGTCGGGGTCAGGCTTAGCCTGAGAACAGCCGACCTACACCCGTGAGGCAGGGACCGGGATAGCTAGTGGGAGTAGTGCAGGGCGAGATTCCCTACTGCTATCCCTTAGCCCCGTTGCAGCTACCTGGACTGACATAACAGCTTAGAGTTTTTTGTTGCATTGTCTGAACACTGTCCTATTCCTTCACCTTGTTAATTTTAAAGCATTGCATTAGTGATCAGACCCCCTGGGGTTCAAGACTCCTAGGGTGTCTAATAAATTAAATAAATAAATTAAAAAAAAGTAAAAAAAAAAAATTTAATTTTAAAAGTATTAAAAATTCAAATCACCCCCTTTCCCTAGGTAGAACTAAAAAGTACACCTGGCCCCGAAAAAAAAGACGCCCTATGCATCCCCGTACACTTACGTATTAAAAAGTTATGGCTTTCAGAATATGGCGACTTATAGGAAAAAAATTTTTTAACACAGTTTTGGATTTATTTAAGGGGTTAAAATGTAAATAAAACCATATAATTTTGGTATCCCCGGAATCGTAACAAAACACAATACAGGGGACATGTCATTTTGGCTGTACAGTGAACGCCGTAACACCGAAGCCTGTAAGAAAGTCGCGGAAATGCATTTTTTCTTCAAATTCACCCCATTCTGAATTTTTTTCCAGCTTCCCAGTACATTATACAGAATAATTAATGGCGGCATCATGAAGAAAAATTTGTCCTGCAAAGATTAAGACCTCATATGGCTCTGGGAGCGGAGAAATAAAAAAGTTATGGGGTTTAAAAGGAGGGGAGTCAAAAATGAAAAACGAAAATCAAAAAATGCATTGGCGGGAAAGGGTTAATGGTATCCTATTAGCTAGGCTATAGGCAGCACAAGCCAGAAGAATTGAAAACTGAACAATAGTTATTGGAGAGAATCAAGCTATGTACACAGATTAGTATTGCAGTACTAGAATAGAATAGACAGACATAGATAGGCAGGACAGTTCAGTCAGTGAGTCAGCAGAGCAGACAGTTAATCATCTCATTGGGAGGCAATAATCTGTATTGGCTGATAGTACTTTTAATAGAACAATTAAATATCTTATCTATACACATAACAACATTATAACTCAGAACAGAATGTTTTAAGTGTTTCACTGTATGCCCAAGTGCACTGGGAATATGTATAGTGCAGCAACAATGCTGGTTCCACTGTCACTCGCAACGCTGCCCAGTTGGAGTAGGCAAGTAGACATACAGTAGGATACTTGCCGCAGGATACAGGGTAGTAGCTCTATTGCTGTGTGGCTCCTTTGATTCTGTCTCATTAATTGCAAAACCGCATGACAGTGCTTCATCTTACAATCATGAAACAAGTGAGTAGGAGGATGCAATGTGCTGCCTTGGTGAAGATGGTGGCAGGAAACGGTTCAAAGAGGAGGATCCAGGAGAGGCTGATGGGTCCTGCATGGTGTTGGAACAAATGGGGTGGAACAGCATATGGCCAGTCGTTTCTTGGGTGTAGCTGCTGCTGCTCAAAACATTGACCCAGAGGGTTTTCTAAATCAATAATGGTGGCTAGGTATCCTCCATCAAGGTTAAGAGTATGACATTAGTTGGCAAAACGCAGTGAAATCCAGTAAGTGGTACGGCAGCAACTGCATTGCCAGCAACTTGGCAAGGTGCAAGTTAAGTTGCAAAACTGCCAGATGAATGGGTGAATATTGTTGTTTCCTGGAAACACATTCCCTTATGGATGACTGACGTTGGCATGGAAGAGTAGGGGAAACAGTTGATCATGATCATAATGAAAATCATGTGCTAAGTGTAGATGTGGCCTGCCTACAAGGAAGATCACATGGAGGAGCAGGACAATCACTTCCCCTGGCAGTGCCACTTCCAAGTGTATTTTGCCAAATAAGATGGCGATGCCTTTTCATGTGAGTACGTAGACATGTTGTTTCTACATTTGTTCCTGCATAGCTACATCTAAGTTTCTGCTTGCAGACCTTGCATATTGCCATGGATTTAAAATTTGTCGATATAGAAAACAATTCCCACACAGGAGATGACAGTGTGTAGTTCCTACCACCAACACTGGTGGAAACATGACTGCCACTGCCATCACCAGTTCCACTACCCCACCCACAAGAATCATCATCTATATCAATGTCATTGTCGTTCCTGCTTTTATCTGACATGTTATAACCATGGGATTCTGCACACTCTCAGAATGTCCGTCTCCAGATTTCCTCCTCGCTCCCCTACGAAGAATATGAAAGAAATATGGTTGACAGTCCAGAAAGGATCTGCAGTAAATGATGTGTCCACATTATATAGTGTATATGACAACAGAACTGTAAGGTGTCTACCCACCACTGTCTATTGGCTGAGAGGCTGTCTGCTGATATTAGGTGGTGTTAGAACATCACTAAGTGTCTCAGATACACACGTCTCTTATGTATTGCTTACATGTGGCGGTGGTCATTGAGATGAATCTGCATTTGTTCAGTTTTGTTACCTGGTTCTTGATCTCCCATCTCTACAGGGGACCCCTTCAGCAGCTATACAAGCAGAGTGATCTCGCCCTTCTTCAGAAGACACTATGCCCAGTACTAATGGACTGAAGAAAAGTACAATTCAAGTGTTGTGTTAACCTCAAAACATCATTGCCTGGTGAGCAAATATAAGTTACGTTTTTTCATCATATCTGGATTGTTTTACAAGCTGAACAATATGTAGTACAAAGCCGAATATTCAAGCAGGGTGCATTTATTCAAAGGCAGAAGACAGGCTCAGCTCAGGAGAAGAGGCATTCATTCACAGGCACAGGTCAGGTATTGTGCAGATCAAGGTCAGGGAACAGATCGGACACTTATGGATAAAGAGAAAGGTCACCCACCCCTGTACAAGTCACGCCAAATGTACTGCAGTATACTTTATCGCTTCTCATTTCTGATTTTCTTTTACTTATCTTATACCTGCAATAAATGAAAGAAGACATGAGACTGCCTAATATATTCCTTCTACTAAGTTTGATTCCTTTCAAGCAATAATCTTAGAAAGAGGCCAGACTCAGGTAGATTCATTTCCATGTCGCTGCACTACCTGGATGTCTGGACCCTTTTTAAGACACTTTCACTCTCTTCTTTTCATTTCTGGAATAGAAATTCTATTGAAACTCAGTTTGCTGATGTATCTATAATTAGCCAAAAAGTAACAAGTGAATATTCGTCATAAAGGACTGTGAGGTGTCCGTATGCCCTGCAAGTCCCCCAGTGGTTTAGTGTACGGCTCAAAGTACAGAGGGTCTTCAGGGTCTTCAGCTTCTTTAGTAGCTATTCAGTGACATCTTGATCAAAGTATTTTGTTACCTAGAGGCAATAAAGCCCATGAGACGGCATTGATGATATTGCTTCTTTGGATGATTTGTTCTTCCCTTACAATCAGGAATCTAGGCTTACGCTTCTGTCTGATGTCACTTTTTCCTTCCACAGGCAGCCAGTAGCCTTATACTATCTGGAGCAGGAGTGTAGATCTCTCACCAGCAGTGGTCAGCCCCTCTTAGCAGTAGTCTGTCATGACATGGCATCGTCCAGTCCTTCCACTGAACCTGTGTTTACCTATAAATACAGACTCACACACAAGGCTGGAATGAATTGGCCACAGCAGCCATTTTATTGACAAATACAAACATTAAACATTTTATAAACATCCTATAAACATCCCTGAGTCCACTAAAAACCCATATTGACTAAGGAGGTCCTCGGAGCCACCAAAATCAGGCCTGTTAAATCCATTTCACTCCCATAAATAACTTTATCATATGGACATGATTTGTGCGGGCAGTGTGTGGCAAGCACATGGACCCCATTATAGTTTATGGGGTCTGTGTGCTTTTCCAACACAGTGCTTGCAATTGCATTTATATTCCATGTGGACTCTCCCTGGGCGGAATACAAAAGCAGATATGAACAAGGGCTTAGTTTGGTTTTATTGGATATATGTAGCCCCAGGCTAGATAGCAGTAGGAGGTCAAAAATGTATGCTGGAGACCCTCTATATAAGACCATGTTTTAATGATGCTTTGGTGCAGTGTTTAGAGTATTACTCAGTATTCAGAGTTGTAAAACTACCACCCCTATCTGACTTGTATATTAAAAGAACAGAAACCTATTTCAGTGGTGGACAGTGTGGAAAGTGGTGTGTCTGCTGAAGTGATGATGCCGCCTATTGACCATCTTACTAAGTCCTCTCCTTGCTCTCTCCCAGTCTCACTGTTTGGTGGATGGTGGTGGCAATCATGGTCCTGCCAATCTCCTTTTGTCATTTAGGAGACTGAGGTGATAAGAAGCGGCTTACAGCACTAAAGCCAGTCATATACATACAAATTATACAGTGCTGCAGAATATGTTGGCGCTATATAAATAAAGTGTATTATTATTATTATTATTATTATTATTACTCTCTGAGATGAGGTAGTTCATGCTGGTGAACTTTCAGCCTATTTCTTCTACGAACTCCTGGCAACACTGAATACAAAGAGGAGGAGGAGATGCAAAATATAGAGGAATGCATCTTGATCTCTGCATTGTTGTTGAACTCTGCAAATTATATTTAGGCTAAGGCCCTACATTGTGGAAGTGCAGCTTTTTTTTGTTTTTGGGGGTTAAGCAGAAACTTCCTATATATATTTCTCCATCCTTTTGTAGCCATTCCTGGCTTTGGCTCAAACTGCAGCAAAATCTGCAACAAAAAAGCTGTATTTATGCAATGTGGGGCCTTAGGGTGCATTCACACTACTGATACGCTGCCTGATTCTGAACGTTAAAACACGTTCAGAATCAGCGCGTATAAAGCAGTTCCCATTCACTTCAATGGGAGCGCTCGTAGTGAAAAAAGCAGCCCATTCATTTCAATGGGGAGCACTCGTATGCCGGCTCCCATTGAAATGAATGGGAACTGCTTTATACGCCCTGATTCTGAACGTGTTTTAACGTTCAGAATCAGGCAGTGTATCAGTAGTGTGAATGCACCCTTAGAGTAGTTGTGGCATAGGTACATTTAAAACAAAAACAAAAAAAAAAACAAAACTAATTTCAACAAGATATTTTTCAGGGCATCTGGACCCAGAACTATTGAGCCATTGGACTTTTCCAAGCTGCTAATACAGCACAGGCTATAACAATAGCATAGGTCTGATGTAGGTCATTAATAAACAAATGAAAAAACACATGGCAGAATGTTTTGTTTTGTCTATGCCTCTATACAAATCACTGGTACGGCCACACTTAGAATATTGTGTGCAATTTTGGGCTCCGATATACAAGAAAGACATAAGTGAACTTGAAAAAGTGCAAAGACGGGCAACCAAAATGATTAGGGGAATGGGTGGACTGGAGGACAACGATAGATTAATAAACTTGGGGTTATTCAGTTTAGAGAAAAGACGTCTACGGGGAGATCTAATAACAATGTACAAATACATGAAGGGACAATACAAAGAACTTTCTAAGGATATTTTTACTCCTAGGTCAGTGACAGTGACAAGAGGACATCCTCTATGTCTGGAAGAGAGGAAGTTTCACCAGAAACATAGAAGGGGATTCTTCACAGTAAGATCAGTGAGGCTCTGGAACTCTCTGCCCCAGGAAGTGGTGATGGCGGATTCACTGAACAAGTTCAAAGTGGGCCTGGATGTCTTTCTTGAAGAGAAAAATATAACAGGTTATGGACTAGATTTTAAGGACATGTTTATCCAGGGTTTTTATACTGACTGCCAGATTTGGAGTCAGGAAGGGATTTTTTCCCCTGAAATAGGGCAAATGGCATGAGCCTCATGGAGTTTTTTGCCTTCCCCTGGATCAACACTGTAGGGGATTGTAGGGTTATAGGATGGACTTGATGGACTAATGTCTTTATCCAACCTCATCTACTATGTAACAATGTAAGATTAAGCAAATAAAATTGAAACCCTAATTTATGTTTACCCCATAGTCTTATTTGTAGGAACTGCAGTTATTCTGCAAAAAGTAAAAATGCTGAATTTCAGAAGTATTTCGAAAAAGTTAAAGATTTTGTTTGGTCCTGAATCCAAAAACAACTTAGCTTTGAAGGGGTTAAAGCTATTAATCTACCACAGATAAGTAATCTTATGCTTTGCGCTGTTATAATTGCATTGATCATTATACGTCTAATACAATAAGACAGCAATAACAAAATCCATTGTTACTTCACTAAATAAAGTGTGTAAATAATTTGTTACTAGATAACCCTGTAGATGAGTGCCAATATTTAATGTGCTGAAAAGATCCTTTATCTTGCTGCCCTCTATTTGATCTCTGTCAGTAGTGTGCTCCCATAAGACTGATCAGCAGCCTCTCAGTGTCGTCCTTTCCAATCAAGAACTCTTGAGAATAATCTGATGCTTGAAAGTACAAATGCACTTTGTGACAGAGCTGACATTTTTATTGCTCTACTCTGTACATTGTGTAACTATAAAGAAGGCAAGCCCAAAACATCTGGATATTAAAAAGTAGCAGAAGAACTAATGGTGAATGCTCCAACATTCAGCTGTTCAGCTTAAACATGCAGTTGCATTTATCTAGCACATAGAAAGAAGAGTTGGTCCAGTCTCCAAAGAATGATGAGGCCACACAGGGTACTGGAATCTAAGCACCAGTTGTGGGAATCTTAAAGGGGTATTCCCATCTCAAGGATCCTAACTATCCTGGTAGCTTATGTAAATTGAAGACTTTTCCTAAATATATTGCTTTAGAAATGCTGCTTTGTTTTCCTGCAATGTGAACTTATTCCCCCCATTGTTTACACAATGTTTCCATAACCATGGACCTGTGAGATAGGACAAGTCACATTACTCACTGCTCATACTGTTATCTACAGCTCTGGGCAGGATATTAGTTCAGATTATTGCAGTTTGCAGATAAAGCCAAGTCTGTTATCTCTGTACTGTACATAAACACACAGATAACACTGAGTCCGTTCTTTACAAGCATGTGCATACTACCTGATCTGCATAAGTATTGTGATACACTTGTATAGTGTCCCATTCAGCAAGCTGCATTCAGCAAGATGGGAAGGGGGAGAGATACAGGAAGTGAGAAGAAGAGGCACCAGGTAAACTCCTGAAACAGTGAGATGGGAAAATCCCTTAAACGTCCTAGCTGGCACCCACTACTAAAGACTTGCAGAATTTCTCTACTCCAGACCACCCAGGCACTTTAATATTCTGCACATTCTTGGGGTTTGCATGCTGAAACCCTTTCTACCTCACTGACTGTTCCTTATCATTCTTCCCTCTTTATACCGCAAGGAGAACAGATTATGTAGCCATGTGAATAATCCTCAGGAGCGTGAAGACTGTATTAAGAGAACTGCTTTTGATGCCTCTCTACAGTCATGGTGGATAAAGGGCACCACACAGAATACTTGGCAGTGGCTTCGTGAATGAAGAGGTTTCCAATTGTCACCTTTTTAGAGGATTTGCAGCAATCAACTATAGGGCCCAGCAGCCACAAGTAGCAGCAGATTTAGCCCTGGAGCCACTGTGCAGTCTGCCATGACATGAATGCATTTGTTTCTGATAGAGACTTACCCTTGTAAGCCGATGGCTGGTCAGGTAATGGAGGGGTGTACATCTCACCCAGACTACTAAAGTGGGTGAAATGAGAAAACTCCAGAAGGAATGTTTGTTCTCAGCAGACAACTTTCGTACGCTGAGCATTTTGGCAAATCCTCAGTATTGGGCTGGATTTTTAGGAATGGTGGGTAGGTTGGTAGTGGGACCTGTCATTCCACCCCCCTCCAGTCCACACTTTGGAGATGTTCCGGCAGCGACTCAGCTGCAGAGAGTCTGGTCTTCAAGGGAGCTTAAGAAGTCAGCTCCAGCAGTAGACTTGGGCGGAGTTTGGCTGGAGAGCGAACAGAGAGGTCATATTTTTGGAGCTTTTTCCTGAATGATTCCACTGGCTTTTGGATTTCTGTTATTCTAGGTGAGGTAACCTATTCTATGTTTAGTTAGCGCCTAGCCGGGCAGGTATTTATTTTTGTATTGTTTCCGTTTGTTGCTGCACTACCTTTTTGAGTGAAAATAAAACTCTACCTTTGTTTTGCACTAAAGAAACTGTACTTGTCTGTCTATGTAGGGCCGGCTCCAGGTTTTTATGGGCCCTTGGGCGACAGAGCCTCAGTGGGCCCCCTTGTAAAGGAGGCGGGGGAGTCGAGACACTGTGCGTTGCAGATGAAGCGAGTGACGTCACGCAGGAGTGTGGCGTCACCAACGCCATACCTCCCAATTTTTAAAGAGTGGAAAGAGGGGCAAAATGTGCGGCGAATTTGGCTCCACCCACTTATGTTGACTCTGCCCATTCTCATTAATTTATCATGTGCTCCCACACAGTATGATCCTCCTACAGTCACCCATAAATTATATACCCCCCCTCCATCTCTCCCCGTTTCATACACATCCTTCCTCTGCCCCAGTTTCATGTCCCCCTCTCCATCTCTGTCCCCAGTTTCATCACGTTCTCCCCCTTCATCTGCCCAGTTTCATGTCCCCCGTCTCTGCCCACAGTTTCAT
This sequence comes from Leptodactylus fuscus, assembly GCF_031893055.1. Lineage (NCBI taxonomy): Eukaryota > Metazoa > Chordata > Amphibia > Anura > Leptodactylidae > Leptodactylus > Leptodactylus fuscus. The sequence continues at coordinate 89,228,425 of NC_134268.1, forward strand.
GTCCCCCGTCTCTGCCCCAGAGTCATGCTGTTCCACCCCCCCATCTTCCCCAGTGTCATGCCGTTCCCCCCCCTCCATTTGCCCCCCAGTTTCATTGGGCCCCCTCCATCTCTTTCCCCAGTTTCATGCGGTTCTCTCCTCACCCCCTTCATCTTCCCCAGTGTCATGTTGTTCCCCCCCTCCATTTGCCCCCCAGTTTCATTGGGCCCCCTCCATCTCTGTCCCCAGTTTCATGCCGTTCTCTCCCCACCCCCTTCATCTTCCCCAGTGTCATGTCGTTCCCCCCCTCCATTTGCCACCCCAGTTTCATTGGGCCCCCTCCATCTCTGTCCCCAGTTTCATGCCGTTCTCTCCCCACCCCCTTCATCTTCCCCAGTGTCATGTCGTTCCCCCCCCTCCATTTGCCCCCTAGTTTCATTGGGCCCCCTCCATCTCTGTCCCCAGTTTCATGCCGTTCTCTCCCCACCCCCTTCATCTTCCCCAGTGTCATGCCGTTCCCCCCCTCCCCTTCACAAAGACAAACACTTACACTCACTTCCCATCATTCCCCCGACGCTCCTCTCTCTCACTCCATTCACATACGCGATTAAAGCAGGAGCTGTGTGGCCCGGCGTGATATCGGGACAGGCAAGTGCTGGGGCGGGCAAGTGCCGGGGGGCCCCCAGAGGCTCTGTGGGCCCCGGCACTTGCCCGACTATGCCGTGCGCTGACACCGGCCCTGTGTCTATGCCACCCCACCTAGCAACCCCAGACCCTGATACCCTCTATTAGGCAACGGGCCTAAAGTGTTCTGTGGACTATTGGAAATTATGAGTACCCGCCAGCAGCTCCCAAAACAATTCCTCACACACCTCCCTAGATGGAAGTCTAAAAATTTGTCAGAATATGCAACCACAAAGCAAATAAATTTTTTTTTTGCTATTGCTGTAATCATACCAAGCTACAAAATAAGTTAACATGTGAATATTACCAAAAAGTAAGGACTGAAAAAATAAACCTGAAAAACAATAGCAAACCTGCATTTTTTTTTTTACAATAAACCACACAATTTTTTTTACTATACAAAACATTAAAATTATGCTATTACAAGTACAACTTATTCTCCAAAAACAATCCTTCGTATGGTTACTTGAATGGAAAGTAAAAAAGATTTGTTTCTTGAAATGTGGGGAGGAAGAAACAAAAACTATAAAACATAAAAAGTCTAGTAAAAATGATACAAACAACTGAAGGATGTCCAGTCCCCAGAATGCAAATGTAATTTGTCAGCCTTTTTTCAGTGTTTAATAAAAATCCAACACTGACATTTTTTAGGCCAGACAATCACCACTTATGTCTGTACAACTCTTATTCATAGTGCAAGGCAACAGAAAAAGAAGGGTGAGGACGAAACACTTCTGTAAGTACTACTACCACTGACAATAAGAATGTTGGGTGGCAAGAGCAACACTGCTTCTTAATTTGGTATCCCGCCAATACAACAGGATTGTTATGCTTTCTGAGAATGTTGATGAAGTTTTTGATTATTTAGTTTGCTCATCCCAGTCACAGGATATTGCATCCAAGAGTAATGTGATATTGAGTCAGGCTTTTGTGTGTTTCCCTTCCTCCTACATAAAATGTAATTTTCTCAAGGGCCTTTCTGGACTTGTCAACTTTTTCTCCTTCACGTTCTTCAGTGATCCTTGGTACTGATGTGTCACCTGCTGAGCCATCTATTTCTCCTAGTCAGAGCAGACTTCCTACTCTTTTAGATGAGCTGGATGAGAACAGTCAGCTTTGTGTGCAAGCAGGAGAGGAAGGCATGATGACTGTTGGTGGTGGAGGTACTAGTGGCAGGAGGTGTGGTACTACTATTATTGGTAGTTGTTCTGGTATAGGAGCAAGGAGGATATCTCAAAGTGGAAATTCTGAGGGTTCCATGGCCATGATGATGTGTTAGAATAAAGCGGGGATGATGATGATGACGACATTGCCTATGAAGAGTCTCTTCCGGATAAGATCAGATGAAGAGGGTAATGGCAGTATTGATAGTAATTCCAGCGATTGCGCAGCCCCAACATCCAAAAAGCCTTTTGAAGACCTAGGGGAACCTCTCAGAGTGGGTGTGATGGTACTGGTGGTGGTATTAGCAGACTTGTTTCCGCTGTTGCTGGTGGCAGATAGTACTCATGGTCATCTTCTGTATGGGAATTTTTTTTTTGCTCATTGCCAAATGATATGTCGATGGTAATGTGCAAAATCTGCAAGCAGAAAATTAGCCGTGGCTGTGTAGGAATGACATCTCTACATACTCAAAGGCATCACTCTCTTATTTGAAAATAGACTTGACAGCAACAATGGTTAGGAAAAATAACAGGAAAAATAACACATTGTCCCTGTCTGGTGCATTCCCTTAACCTGGTGGTTTGCCACTTTATTAACCTGTATAGTGGATTAAAAGAGGTGCTTCTCATGGCCAGAAAAATCTCTGCACATTGCAGTCATTCATACATTGCAACAAAACACCCTGCTTGATTTGCAGCAACAGACCTGTTTAACTTTGCCCCACCTTATCTGCAACATTCCATAATGGTGGAACTCCACCTTAAACATGCTGGAGCGTCTGAGTAAGTGGGAGAAGGTTTTAAGCAATTATTGCATGGAGCAGACCACAGGGACAATGTGTTATGAGGGAAGTGTGATGGCTTCTCAAGGCCTTTGAAGAAGACAACAAATTTATCAGCAGGGACAACCCAGCTCACCCCCAGTCCATCTCATTCATCCAGTGCTCTGCCAGTAACACAAGTTTCAGGAGGGGTAAAAACAGTAGCAGCCAGGCCTAGGACTGTATCTGGTAGATAGATGATTAAGCAATTTTTTTAAACCTTGTAGCGCCAACCAGAGACACACAGGAAACTGACACCCACCATCTGTGCCAGCAGGTACAAGTCATAAATAGAGTACATTTATAGTCCAGCAAATAACTCTGACCCCCATAGAATTCTGGGCCAATATTTTACAGCAGTGAAAGGAGCTGGCCCAGTTTGCCATGGGAGATTTATCTTGTGTGGCCTCAAGTGTTATGGCCGAGTGGGTATTCCTCATCTCCCATTTACTGTACTGCTGTTATTTGCAGCCTAGGCTCACTGAGAGCAGTAAATGGAGCTGTGGAGGCATGGGCAGCACACAGATGTCCATACATGTGCTCTCTGTGCTATTCAATACCATGGGTTATACTGGCAATATCATATAGCAGGTTGGATCATTCTTCTGCCATGCACATTTCCATTTTGACCTATACACCCACTGAAGATAACTAAATATTTTGCATAGTAACATCATTCTGATATCAGACATCAAAGATATGTCTATGAATGCAGAGCATTGCTTTGGAGCATTTGAGTGATATAGACTGCTCTGCTCATATATACTGTATTCCACAATTAGTAGGTGACCTTTTCTATTCTTCTGACTCACTGGTTTAGATGTTGTATTGTCAGCTGTCTCCATCAATCTTTCACTGTAATGTGTTCTTAAACATGTGGGAAGAAGAATGGAAGAGAATAGATTTCGGAAGTATACTTATAATGAGGACTAGAAAGTAAAAAGTAAATGACAGGGGAACAATACTGCACTTCAATGCATCCTATTATCAGATTTTCCAGAATTCTTTTGTACATATATATAATATAGGATTTCACTCATTTCTGCTTAGTTATTGGTTGCTGAGAATTAAAGGTAACAAATTGAAGGATTTATGTAAAGACAAGCAATATATATACGTACTTCAAGAACCGCACAAATCAAATCAAATCAAAAAAGCTTTATTGGCACGTCCGAATAGATATTTGGCATTGCCAAAGCTAGTAAAGTGTGTGTGTGTGTGTGGGGGGGAGTTGGACTCGGGTGGGTGAGTGGTGGGTATGGTGGGGGTGGGGTGGGTGGTTTGGGGTATAACAGTCCGTGGAGTCTCATCTTCCTCTTCGTTGGTGACCGTTATATGGGGAGGTGGGGTGGGGCGGGGCGCTTGGTTTGGGGTATAACAGTCCGTGGAGTCTCATCTTCCTCTTCGTTGGTGACTGCTATATGGGGAGGTGGGGTGGGGGGTGAGGGGGGCGGGTGTATTGGGATAAATATAACAGTCCGTGCAATGCTATCTAATATGCTAAAGCAGAGGTCCATAACATTTGTGAATTCAGATAGTCACATGTGCCATAGAATATTTAAACTGGAAGAGTCCATTAAAGCGAAACATTACATTTAAAACATACATGTTTTTAATGCAAATATATTTCACCCTAGTAACAAGTTTCAGTAAGGCTGCTTTCACATGGAACTTTTTAAAAACTTTTTTTTTTCCAAATGCTATGACATCCCTGGTGCCAATAGCAGTATTTGGAAGCGATTGATAAAAAAAGCGTTATTGGCACTAATCCACACTAAGGAAGAGGCTAATGATATGGCTTTTGGCTGTGAGCTCTATGTGCCACCCAAATGCCAATAAAGGATGATGGGAATAAATGCTTATGCTTAACACAAATGTTGCATTACAGGGGCCACATTTACATTGTAAATTGTAATTTAAAAAAATAAATAAATATTTATTGAATTTATTAAATACAAACTTCTAGATAGTTTTTCTTTTTTTAATTCTCATTTTTTATTAGTTTTTTTTCATTTTATGTTTTTACGAAGCTTAATAAGATACAGACACTCTACCAAGAAACACTTGAATCTGGCATAATTCTAAAATATGTATCTGTTAGACCAACTGATCAACTTTTTGACATCTTCAGCGCAGATTTATTTCAGCTAATTTATGTGCATGTAGCCACTCCAGTGTTTTGTACCAACTAGACAGAATCTTATAATGAGACTTCTGAAGCCTGACGCAGGTGGAGAAACCATGAGAGGTTCTGAGGATAGATGTTATATCCTCATGTGACAAAGAAACTTGGAGATCTTTCTCCCAGGATTTTATCAAGAGCGTAATATGATCAGTGGTGGTAGAGGGCAAGAACTTTTTACAGTACAATTTTCCTTTCTAGGGGAAGCTTACAGAAGGGAAGTGTGATGAATGGCCCAGAGTTATGTTTTTTTTTCACTGCCTTCTCAGATATATTTCCCTTTTGCCCTGTTAATTTACTCGACCTGATTAGCAAGATGCCAGAGATAGTGTTCAATTGTCCAAGCCTAATTCCTCCCTGGAGGTAGCTTGGCTCATCCCTTTGTCTCAACCTGGGCACGGCATTAAGGAGCGTTCACACTACCGTATGTGTCCAACAGCTAGTGTCCGCTGCTAATATCCATTCAAAATCTTGTGCGGACATTAGCATCGGACACTAGCTGTGTCTGTGACATTTTGCATTCATTTAAATGGAAATCGGGTGAGTTCTTTTACAGTCCGTGCCTGTCCTTAACTGTCTGTTTGTAAAGATGTCCGACTTTTCAAGTGGACAGCAAAAACCTACATGTTGGGTTTTGCTGTCCGCTTGAAAAGTCGGACATCTTTGAGAACGGACACTTCTCTCTAGAATCACTTGATAGTCTTGAGATTTTATTGTACCCTGCACAGATTCAAGACACCATGTGTCAGATGCAGCAAAGCAGCCCCAGAACATAACAGAGCCTCCTCCATGTTTCACAGTAGGGACAGTATTCTTTTCAAGATTTGCTTTATTTTTCTGTCTGTGAACAGAGAGCTGATGTGCCTTTCCAAAAAGTTTGATTTTTTTTGTCATCTGTCCAAAGGAAATTCTCCCAGAAGCTTTGTGGCTTGTCAACATGTAGCTTGGCAAATCCTAGTTTGTCAGATTCAAGTTATTTCTGTGACCATTGAATGTTTTTCTTTCATTAAACTAGGGGTACCAACAATTTTGTCCACGTGTGTATATGGTGGTGTTCTTAAAGCTTATGCATTCACAATTCCTCCGGATCCTGCTATTTGTCATCTCCCATTACAATCTATAACACCTTGGTACAATATTTAAGGCAGACTGTCGCAGCTAGTCTTAAAGTTATTTTTGTTTCATTGTTGCATCCTGTTTCTAAAATTGTATTTGTTATTTAATAAAAGGTATATTTTAATTGCTTATCCAGCCAGACCTATGAAATAATCTCTTTTTGTGCATAAGGTCAGCCAGTAGGACCAGTGAGGGTGTGGGTGAGAGTTTGTGTGTATACTCAAGCTACACTTCACAGGGGCCCTCGGAAAAGAGGGTCAAAGTTGCTCATACATAGCAGTCATGTAGAAGTTTGCCACAATTGTTACCTAAAAGAAGGTCCAGTACAGGCTTCAGCCAGATCAACTATTATAGGACATTTGAGAGGAATAGTCAAGGACAGCCACCTTTGTAGTTGGATAGCTTTGTAGTAAGTAAGTATGGCTGTGCTTATTTCCCTTCTATTTTGCTTCTAATCAGAAGTTTGTAAGATAACCTTGGGAGCTTAGATTGCCATGTGAACGATGAGAACAGGGAGCATTTGCATGACATAGGTGACTGGAGAAACTACATAGGTCTGAAGAAGGTTCTTCCTTCCAAACCATGATAAGAAAGGAAAATCGTGGGATTTCAATTGATCTTTTTGGTCTTGGAGGAAGGCAGAAAATTCAGAGAGTGAATAGACTCTACATAAGTGGAAGTTTTCTCTTATTTCTGCTGATATATCAGGAGGAACAGTGATATTCGGAATTTTATGACTTAGACTAATTGAGCCCCATATTGTCATAGCAAGGATGTCAATGCAGGTAAGCCTTCAGTGGGATTCATTACTAAGCAAAGAACATCATCTGCAAAAGCTACTGACTGTAATGTATGTGAGTCTACACTGAAATCTTGTTTACATGGTTGTTGACATACTGCTTGAAGCAGAGTTTCAAGCATGAGAATAAATAGTGTGGAGGAAGGGGTAACCCTGCCTAACATCTAGATAATTTGCCTACTGCCCAAATAAATATGATATTGTCAATAAAATGCATCCACAGATCCAGGTTCATTTGCAGCTGCCCCACGTAGAGCTTTATGTAACTAGGATGACCATAGGGATCAGTATTTACAGCTATTACTATTCATAGTGAAATCGTTTTGAGCCAACCATCTAAATTTGCACAGAAAAATGGTCTTTGATAGGGGTGGTTTCTATCGAAGATGAAGAATGCAGGTTAAAGTGTCTAATGGAGTCAGGAAACGTGTATAGTTCCCCCAAACCCACATATAATGATAATAGAACCAAATATCAGGTATTTTTTTCTTTAGCATATTACACAGATTCAGGCCTGGACTGGGATTAATACGACGTTTATATTAACAAATATGTTAATATTTGAATAGTTTGGGCATTTTGTTGGACTGCGGGGATACCTAATATGTTTATGTTTACTTTTCTTTATTTACTTTTATATCTGATTTAGGGAAAGGAGGATGATTTGAACTTTTGTATTTTTTTAATACTTTTAAAAACTTTTTTTCTTCTTTTACTTTTATGATCAGACAACCTAGGGACATTGAAACTTAGGGGGTTCAGATCGCTCATGCTATTCACTGCAATACTACTGTATTGCAGTTAATAGCAAAATGCCATCAGTTCTATCAGACGCTGCCTCTGGCTGCCTGTCATAGATCTATTGCAATGACAAGCCTGGAAGCCTTCAATAGGCTTCCGGCTGTCATAGCAACCGATCACTGCCCTCCGATGACGTTCAGGAGGGCAGCGATCAGTGAAAAATGGTAGCGCCCATGGTGCCTGCGCAATTTAGACACTGTGGTCCCGTTTCACTGTGGCGTCTAAAGGGTAACAGCTGCGATCAGTGCGGGCACTCCATCTGCTCACACAGCTCGTCCATATACGAGTATTATCAGGAGGGGAGGGGGCGTTCCTCCCCGCTCCACAGTACAGCGCGATAGGCACTGCTGGGCAGAAGGACGTTCCTGGCTAACAGTCAGAAACGCCCTTCTGACACTAAAGCGCTACGGTACCGGGACCGATAGCGCTTTACACCGGGCACGGATCGGGAAAGCCGATAGTGTGCTGAATTCAGCGCACTGTCAGCTTTCCAGCAGTATATAGAACTGCATGTGCCCGATTTGATGAAAGGTCCTCTTTAAGAGGGGAGTCTTCTGAAAAGAGTGGTCAATTTCAATGGGAACAGTGATGAGTGGAAGACGTATATCTTGTGCACCACTGCCCTCAGCATACTCTGCAGGACCTGCCTCTGATAGTCTGTATAACAATAATTATTGTTGCAAGTGGTATTTAAAAAGTCACAAATCCAAGGTTTGCAATAATAATAGTAATAATAAAAATAGTAATAATAATGATAATAATAATAATAATATTGCAATTATATCCCTACCAAACAGATACTATTATGGTGCAGATTAATACAACCACAGATACTTAGGAGGATCCATTAAGGAACTCTTCTGCATTTGTTGGATGTTAATATTGTTCCTGGGAATTATTTCACACATGCTTTCCTCTTCTGATGCATCTACTTTTGTGTTTAGAACAAGCTTTTAGTCTTATTATCTTATATTAGTATTTTAAGCTGCTCCAGCTGGAAAGATACATGCAGGGCACTGACAGCCACATGGACATTTAACCACTTCAGTACCGGGCCAATTTGTGGTCCAGGACCAGACACATTTTAGGTTTATTTTGTATGTGCGGTTTTGAGGGCTGTAACATTTTTCTCGTCTGTCTCATTCAACTAATTTCTGCGTCTTTTTTCGGGGACACATAGGGCTTTATTTTTATGTTGTTTTTATTTTCTAATGTGTTTTAATTTTTTTTTATATCCGGGAAAATATAAACATAATAGGAGGGAAATTGTGTCTGGTTTTCACTTTATTATTATTTTTCTTATTTAATAACACAAAGTGTCACTGAAAAACTTTATAAAAATAGTTTTTCCTCTCCGTTACGGTAATTTTTATTTTGTATGGTGTTGTCAGGGGTGGGGCTAGAACCTTTAATAACGGCGTTTTATTAGCGTATTATTTTATTTTTTAAATTATTTTATTTAAATTTTTTTAAAACTTTTTTATTATATTTTTAGGGTTTTTTTTGGTTTTTTTTTGTTTTTTTTTAGATTTGTCCCCATAAGGTCATAAGAGACCTTTGGGGACATCTGATCACTTTTTTTTTTTTTGTTAGGGAGGCTGATTTCCCCTGTAACTGAGGCTGGTACATTTAGCCTCAGTTGCAGGAGGAATACAGCCTCCTGCACACTGTTCTTTACACTTACAGAGCTGATCTGGGTTCTGTAGATAGCCGTGTATACAGTGTATACAGTGCTCATTGAACGCTGTGTACACAGCAATCGAGAAGGCAGGGAAGGGAATAAACCTTCCCTGCCTTCTCTCTGGGAGCTCCGGCTGAAGTTACAGCCAGTACCCAGCTTCAGCAGCTGCACAATTTTGTGCAGCTGCTGTGTTCTGACTGGACGTACTGGCACGTCCTGTCAGAACAAGGCAACCATTTCCCGGACGTTTATAGTCTATGGGCGGTCCGGAAGTGGTTAAAGGGGATCTATCATTGGGATATGTCATTTTTAACTAATCACATACATGCATAGCCTTTAGAAAGGCTATTCCACACCTACCTATAGTGTGTAAATTGCCTCAGTGGTTTTTGAATAAGTCCATTTTTATTCATATGCTAATGAGCTTCCAGCCAGCACAGGAAGTTCCCAGCAGCACTGCTCTCTGCTATTCTCTCCTATCTGTGTGTGCAAGCAGGAAGCTGAGTCATCATCATCAGCAGCAGCAGCAGCTTGTGCTGTATACACCCATAGGAAACAATAGCAAAGAGGGTGCATGATGGTGCACCGAGTCTAATTAGCATATGAATAAAAACGGACTTATTTAAAAACTACTGCGGCAATTTACATACAAAAGGTAGGTGTGGAATAGCCTTTCTAAAGCCTATGCAAGAATGTGATTAGTTAAAAATGACTTTTCCCAATGACAGAGCCCCTTTAACTAAAATTAGAGTATGTATATTATTTAAACATTCATATTTTTAAGCTTGTATATTTTTTCATAGCATTTTACAATGTATCATGTAATCACAATTGATAACTTAATTTACAATTAAGGGGGTTTTGTGGATATGGACACTTCCACAGCACAGGGGGATAAGTGTCCGATTGCTGGGCAGCCCTATTGCTGGGTCCCCGGGTGATCAGGAAACTATGGGACTTTCAGCACTCTAAGGTCTTCTTGTGAATGGAGCACCAATGTGCTTACATGGCTGGCATTACAGACCGACAGCCCTATGGAAGTGAATGGAGCACCAGTCACGTAAAAAAAGCCCTTAGGGGGACTTTCGTTCCCCTGTTCTCCTGATTGCTGTTGGACCCATAATGGATACATATTCCCTGTCCTCCTGATAAGGTATAAGTATCCATAAAGGGACAACCCATTTAATGGTGTTGTCTAACGGTGATCAGCTGTATGCAGAAGGCCTTCCTCATAAATAGATGGTCAGAGCTGCCCATACATTTCATAATAAATGGCTGATCAAGTAATATATAGATCGGTCAGATTTGCCAAAGTAATAAAAGTTCCACTTTTTATGACTGTAGCTCTCTGTATTGTCAAAAACACTCCTTGACATGTCTCTATAACATGTATATGAATTATTACAATGGGTTATCATGAGACCTGTTTAGGACTACCTTTGTATGCTTCTACTTAGCTGCCTGGTATATAGACTAATATATCTAGCTTTTTATACAGTACATATTAAGTCATCCTTCATTGGATTAGTTTGATTTTCCCTTCACAGAATAATTAATCCACAGACACTTGAATATGTAAGATGCCGGTAAGTTTCAACTTCCTGCATAGCAGTTGACAACTTGCTGCATTTGGTATTCCCCAGATATATGTAGATGTAAGTAAGATGAATGTAGACAGCTTAGAAGATAGAAAACATTTCTGAAGCACTAATGCGTTCTAGCTCTATCTCCAAGAGTCCATTAATAAGCTGCAGAGGAAGTATTTGTAGAAGGATTAATGAACCCACCTAAAAAAGGAAATGATTACAAAGTATAATAAAGTAACCAGGGCTTGTGAATAAAACTGGCACTGTGGGAAATGTCATGTTACCCAAAATATATGTGCATTCTCAAGGATGTCTGGGCTACGATGTAGTGGGAAAATATTGCTGATTATTTCTCAAAGCCAAAAAGATCACTGACATAATTCCCCAAATTTTTGAGAAAATCCCATTTTGGTTGAAACTCCAAAGAGGATACAAAAGTATGTCCCAACTGTGCCTGACTATGGGCAGGAAAGTGCAAGATACTCACAATTAAACCTATTGTACACTAGATAATTAACACACATCTACTGAATTGTATTATACTGGTCCTGACTGTCCTACAACATTTGGTGGTTGTGTACTATGTAGGGGTAAAAAAAAGGGGTCATGTACAGTGTGGGGGCCAAATATGGAGAGTTGTGTGGGGGCATGTCCTACAATTTTAATTAGGGGTACACGCAACCAAAGATAGCTGGATTGAGTATCTTTTTTTTGGGAGGGTGCCTTTCTATAGTTCGCCTCAGGCAGCAGAGGGGCTAGGATCACCTCTGCCTCCCCTCACGGAAATTGTCTATGACTAAAGGAAAACTTTTAGCCCTACACTGTTGTGCATATAGAAGTGTCTTCCTTGTGGGCCCCCCAGAGAAAAATATCCCTCTTCTCGCCCTCACACCGAATGTTCCCCTTGTGACCTCCACAATAATATACAAAAACACTTCCCCCACATACAGTGATGTGTAAGGAGCGAGTGCTGAGCTGCATTCATCACTCACCACCTTGCTGCACGCTTCTTTTTTGCTGACCTCTGCGGCCTTGCTGTGACGTCAGCAATCAGTTATGGCTTCTCACCTGGGCACGGGAACCTGAATGCAGTGCACGATTGGTTCATGCATATATGGAAACCGCATAGTAGCACTTCTACTATACTGTAAATACGGTAACTGCACAGTGGCACTGTTACTATAGTGTATATATGGACACAGTATACTACCACTTCTCCTATATTGTAAACATGAATACCCAACAGTAGTACTTCTGCTACACTGTATATAATCACAGTAGCACATCTCCTATTCTGGTTATATGGACACCACACAATAGCACTTTTCCAATACAGTATGCACTGTGGATATCACTTTACCAGTTTTCTTAGGGAATGTTCACATGTGTGTTGGATGTACAAATAAAATGCTGCATGCTAAACTTTTTTGTGCAGTAAAATAATGGGTACCATAATGGATACCTGACAGGCCTTATACAGTCATGGCCAAAAGTTTTGAGAATGATACAAATATTAATTTTTACGAAGTCTACTGCTTCAGTTTTTCTAATGGCAATTTGCATGTACTCCAGAATGTTATAAAGAGTGATCAGCCTAACAGCAATTACTTGCAAAGTCAATATTTGCCTAGAAAATGAACTTTATCCCTCAAAACACATTTCAACTTCATTGCAGCCCTGCCTTAAAAGGACCAGCTAACATCGTTTCAGTGATTGCTCCATTAACACAGGTGTGGGTGTTGATGAGGACAGGGCTGGAGATCAATCTGTCATGATTAAGTAAGAATGACACCACTGGACACTTTAAAAGGAGGCTGGTGCTTGGCATCATTGTTTCTCTTCTGTTAACCATGGTTATCTCTAAAGAAACACGTGCAGTCATCATTGCACTGCACAAAAATGGCCTAACAGGGAAGAGTATCGCAGCTAGAAAGATTGCACCTCAGTCAACAATCTATCGTATTATCAAGAACTTCAAGGAGAGAGGTCCCATTGTTGGCAAAAAGGCTCCAGGGTGCCCAAGAAAGACCAGCAAGCGCCAGGACTGTCTCTTAAAAGTGTTTCAGCTGTGGGATCGGGCTACCAGCAGTGCAGAGCTTGCTCAGGAATGGCAGAAGGCAGATGGAGTGCATCTGCATGCACTGTGAGGCGGAGACTCTTGGAGCAAGGCCTGGTCTCAAGGAGGGCAGCAAAGAAGCCACTTCTCTCCAGAAAAAACATTAGGGACAGACTGATATTCTGCAAAAGGTACAGGGAGTGGACTGCTGAGGACTAGGGTAAAGTCATTTTCTCTGATGAATCCCCTTTTTGATTGTTTTGGACATCTGGAAAACAGCTTATTCGGAGAAGACGAGGTGAGCGCTACCACCAGTCTTGTCTCATGCGAACTGTACAGCATCCTGAAACCATTCATGTGTGGGGTTGCTTCTCAGCCAAGGGAATCGGCTCTCTCACAGTCTTGCCTAAAAACACAGCCATGAATAAAGAATGGTACCAGAATGTCCTCCAAGATCAACTTCTCCCAACCGTGCAAGAGCAGTTTGGCGATCAACAATACCTTTTCCAGCATGATGGAGCACCTTGCCATAAAGCAAAGGTGATAACTAAATGGCTCAGGGAACAAAACATAGAGATTTTGGGTCCATGGCCTGGAAACTCCCCAGATCTTAATCCCATTAAGAACTTGTGGTCAATCATCAAGAGACGGGTGGACAAACAAAAACCTGCAAATTCTGACAAAATGCAAGCATTGATTGTGCAAGAATGGACTGCTATCAGTCAGGATTTGGTCCAGAAGTTGATTGAGAGCATGCCAGGGAGAATTGCAGAGGTCCTGAAGAAGAAGGGTCAACATTGCAAATATTGACTTGCTGCATTAACTCATTCTAACTGTCAATATAAGCTTTTGTTACTCATAATATGATTGCAATTCTATTTCTGTATGTGAGAAAAACATCTGACAAACACACATAAAAACCAGAGGGCAGCAGATCATGTGAAAATATAATATTTGTGTCATTCTCAAAACTTTTGGCCATGACTGTAGTTAATGGGATCTATTGGGCACCTTTGGCAGTCGGTTCCAGGTTTGTGTGGGACCTTGGGCAACAGAACACCTTTTGGAGTAACTCATGCACACTGAAACAAAAAGACAATCAAAATTGGTTGTTTTTTTCTGAGGGAGACCTACTGGAGTGGACTGTAAGGGGGCGTTCACACTACCGTCGGTGTCCACTCCTAGTGTCCGCTCAAAATCTGGGGTTCTTCTGTCCGCTTGAGAAGTCGGACATCTTCACTTGCGGACAGGGAAGGACGGGTACGGAGTGCAAAAGAACGCACCCGATGCCCATTGAAATAAATGACAGGTGTCACGGACACAGCTAGTGTCCGCTCCTAATGTCCCTGCCAGATTTTGAGCGGACACTAGGAGCGGACACTACCTGTCGGACACCAACGGTAGTGTGAATGCTCCCTAATACAGTCCATTCCATACGCAGATACATCCTGTCTGGACATCGGAAAGTAAAGAGAGGTTTGAGCCAGATATCTGCCTTGGATTCTTCTTTATTTTCTGCCCATGACTCATGATGCAGAACATCAATATTCTGTTGTGGCTTCCATGACTGATTAGACCCAAATGAATGAGTTTCAAGCTGCGGCCTCCAAATCAGCTGCAGAATCTGTAGTAAGATCCAGCAGGACACTTTTTTTCCAGCTTCCTGCTGCAATTAGTTTCAATAGGAGGCAGAATAAGGGAGGAATCTACTGCTGATATAGGGGCAAAATCCACTGTAAAATCAGTGCCAGATTCCACTGTGTGAACAGGGACTGATACTGTTAATAGTGCCACTCCACAGTGGCACCCATACATTATTACATTATATGCTCCACAGTGGCCCACACACAGTATTATATGCTCCACAGTGGCCCCACACAACATTATATGTTCCTCAGTGGCCCCCACACATCACTATCTGCTCCGCAGTGGCCCACACACAGTATTATATGCTCTGCAGTGGGCCCTCTCACTGCATTATATGCTCTGCCATGGCCTCCGCACAGTATTATATGCTCCGCAATGGCCCCCACACAGTATTATATCCTCCACAGTGGCCCCCACACAGTATTATGTGCTTCACAGTGGCCCCCACACAGAATTATATACACCACAATGGCTCTCACACAGTATTATCTGCTTGGTAGTGGCCCCCACACAGTATTATATACACCACAATGGCTCTCACACAGTATTATCTGCTTGGTAGTGGCCCCCACACAGTATTATCTGCTCAGCAGTGGCCCGCACACAGTATTGTATACACCCCTGTAGCCCCACACAGTGTTATATGCCCAATAGTGGCCCCCACACAGTATTATCTGCTCCGGCGTGGCCCCACACTGCATTATGTGCTCCGCTGTGGCCCTATTTTTTTGTATTACAGAATTGTATTTTGTATTTTTGTATTATATTTTTTTTCACATTATTATATGTGGCCCTATACGCAGCATCCCTGTGTTCTTCAACGTGGTGTAGGCTTCAGTGGAGGGCAGCCTGAATAGGAGCATTAACAGGTGAGTAAAAATTATTGGCCTTTACCTATTGAAATAACACAATAAGTAGTGGTTGTTTAAAAAAAAAAAAAAAAAAAAAAAGGTGATGCCCCCTCCCCCCAATTTATTCCATGAGACGATTGGCCCCCACACTGTATTATATGCTCCACAGTGGCCCTGCTGTATATGGACACTGCATGTCACAACTTTTTCCTGTCCAGTAAATGTACACTACAGTTTTTATTCTCCAATGCATTAACATAAGAAATATCATTAGAAAATACATTATTTTACACCTATTGAGCTTCCATACATTACCTTTTTATTTTTTGATGCGAGGGACAGCTCTAATCAGAATTTTACTATGTATGCCCTCGCTTCTATGACTGACTTTTTTGCGCAGTTCGAACAGGTGTCAGCATAGAAATTTTTTGTATCATATCATTACCATTATGAACTTTCAAATTTCCTGCTAAGATTGCACAGACCTGGCACCTTACCATATACTGTTACACTTCAGCAGGCTGCACAATATTGGCCCAGACTTACTAATAGTTAGACAGTATAATCTTAGACAGTCAGAAAATATGCTAAGTATATGACAGCGGATGATGTTGGGTGATAAATCTGGCATATCTTTAGGTTGTCTAATCTAAGGCCTGGTTCACATCTGCTTTCGGTATTCTGTTCAGGTAGACCACTTGGGGACCCCCCGAATGGAATACTGAATGTTAAAAAAGCGGTTAGCTAAGAAACCACATGGACCCCATAGACTACAATGGGGTCTGTGTGTTTTCCACGCGTTGTCTGCACGGATCATGCTGAGAGAAAAGTGCTGCTTCCATTATAGTCTATGGGGTCTGTATGGTTTCATTGCACACCACTTTTTAATGCGTTCGGTATTCTCTTCGGGGGTCCCCAAGCAGAGTCCCTGAATGGAATACCAAACGTAGATGTGAACCAGGCCTAAGTTTATACCACCTTTTAGTTGGCTTACTTTGAGACAGAACTTTGTGACACAATTGTACCACATTTTGGTGCATTTAAGACATGCCCCCTTTAGTCTGAGAAATGTGATCTCAAACTGAAGATGTGCCACATGACACAAGTCTAGTCATAACCACAATAGTAAATTTCAGCCATAGAGTAGTTCTAAGGTCAGTGCACACTGAGTTTTTTGGCGCTGATTGTGACGCTGAATCCGCCTCAAAATCAGTCTCCAAAAAAGCCTCCCAATAAAGTTCTTTTGGGAGGCTCTTTTTGGAGGCTGATTTTGAGGCTGATTCAGCATTAAAATCCTCACTAAAAAACTCAGTGTGAACAGACTCAGACAGTGTCCTGAACTTTCTAAAGTCTCACTGAGGCCTCATTTTTTAATCGATAGTTTTAGTAAAATTGACATTAACCTGATGTGTTAAAGGCATAAAAGTTCTGTATGAAAAATTCAGCTTATAATAGAAACCGCCATTAATCAGGTTAGTTTGCTTTGTACTATATTTATAGTAATTGAACATAGTAAACTATAAAGGCAAACTCTTCAAAGTTCATAGAACTTTTCTTGATATACTAATTGGGTTGTAAAGTGCCCTATGAGAAGATCCTGTACAGCCGTGCACAATACTATGGAATTGCATGGCCTCTGTGACTTCCCCTTATGCTGTATGTATAGAGATATTCTCCTCTAGGAACAGAGTTCTCCTGAAATAAGGGGTCTAATGAAACACGCCAATTATTTTTTTGCTGAGTTTTATACAGAATTTGGCATCGAAAAATGTAAGGAATCGGAAACAAAAAAATATACTAGAACCTGAGAGCCTTCTATGGCAGCTTTATTATGACTCTGTACAATATGGATATGTAATAGCTAAGTGTGTGAACTGTAACTCGGGTGACATTTGGGGGGTAAGAGATTACATTTAGCTGCCTAGTCCAACCAAACAATTCAAGACTTGTGAGATTTGGAGAATGAAAAGAAGTTTTTATTTCTTACCTAGTGAACATCTTTATATTTTAAGATCTAGGAATTTGTCCCATATATTTTTATGTTATTACATGAGAACAGTGGCGTAACTACTGGGGAAGCAGCGGAAGCCCGGCGACAGCCTCTACCGCTGCGTTTTTTTTTTTTAATAGGCTGTTATAGGCTGGAGTTACTCCAGCCGGTAACGGGCCCTACTTACTTACCGATCCTGGCACGGGCCGGGATCGGTAAGTGACACAGCAAGCCCCGCAAACATCATTATTATACTCGGGGGTCTTTTCAGACCCCCGAGTATAATGATCAGAGGCCTGGGAGAGGTAAGCGAACATAACAAACAGTGTTACTTACCTCTCCACGCTCCGCGAACGCTTCGGGGCCTACTTGTGTGACGTCTCAGACATCACATGACTGGGGCCTGCGTCCTTATGCGTCGCGACATAGGCCCCCAGTCACATGACGTCCCTGATGTCATTGAAGATGGCCGACAGCGCGGAGCGCAGGGATAAGTAAGTAACAGTGTTTATGTTTGTATCCCCCTCTCGGTCTCCGATTATTATACTCTGGGGTCTGAAAAGACCCCAGAGTATAATAATTGTTAATGGGTGTCCATAATGGAGCATAATACTGGGTAATGGGGCCACTATGGGGTATAATGCTGTGTTCAGGGGCAACTATGGGGCATAATACTGGGTGAAGGGGACACCAAATCAAATCAAATCAAAAAAGCTTTATTGGCACGTCCGACACTATGGGGTATAATGCTGTGTTCAGGGGCAACTATGGGGCATAATACTAGGTGAAGGGGACACTATGGGGTATAATGCTGTGTTCAGGGGCCACTATGGGGCATAATACTGGGTGATGGGGACACTATGGGGTATAATGCTGTGTTCAGGGGCAACTATGGGGCATAATACTGGGTGAAGGGGACACTATGGGGTATAATGCTGTGTTCAGGGGCAACTATGGGGCATAATACTGGGTGATGGAGCCACTATGGGGCATAATACTGGGTGATGGGGACACTATGGGGTATAATGCTGTGTTCAGGGGCAACTATGGGGCATAATACTGGGTGAAGGGGCCACTATGGGGTATAATGCTGTGTGCAGGGGAAACTGTGGGGCATAATAGTGCGTGTAGGAATGCGGGGGGGGGGGGGGGGGTTGGTCAGGGTCTTCTGCGTCGGTCAAGCGGGGGCCCCATGTCAAAGGTTTGCCACGGGGCCCCGCCATTCCTAGTTATGCCACTGCATGAGAATTTTTACAGTTATTCTTTGCAATACATACTAACCAGCTAAAGCAAGTGCCTGGTGAATTATATTATGCTACTCACAATCAACATCTCCCAGAGCCTTATTAACAATAGGATATAGCTTTATTAACCTCAGCTTCAGCACAGGTCTGGTATCCTTCACTTTAATGTCTTCTCCTTGGTCTCCAGTGCCTAGAAATTGAGCAATGTTTAAGCAGTCCTTATGCCATACTTTCCACTGTGCATTGAGTATATTAATATTTGTACTGAAGAGAGGCTATGACATGCACATTGCCCGACTTTAGTACTTGTTTAATATTGCAGTTGACAGAGCAGGTATGATTAATGCAGATAAAAAGTACTACAAAAAGACACAAGCTTAATCAAAGATCCCAGCGCTAATTACAGGATGTCATTAACAATTCATTCAGGAAAGAGACTATTAGAAACAGCATCAAATGAAGACTGTGTCTAATGTTGCCCTGTGCTGGGCTACCTCTAATGTAAGTCCTCAGATTAAATAACTTCATTTTCATTGCTCTTTTCGGTAATGTGTTTTATAGTAATGTTTATGTGTTTGTTTTCAGATATATTAAGAATGTCATTTTTTTCAGAGAAGACACCCTGACCCTCTGATCCAAACACAGACTGCATTTGTTTTTCTGCAACCAGTGGTTCTGGATGAATAGTCCAATGGGTTTCAACAACTTCTTTTGCCTTCTGTGGTAATTTATTGGTGCAGAAAGTTATCACACTGCTGAAAGTCAAGTTAAACACTGCCATATTTATAGATATTAGCATAAAAAAATGCTGCACTTAGTGGGTATACTGTGCTACCAATGTTACAGATAAAAGTCGGAGGTTAGGCGGCGTTCACAGTGTTGCTGCTCTCCTCCCCAGGGTGTCTGCTGTAAACCCCGGGGAAACCGGACAGCAGATAGCTTACGAGCGGTCGGCTTTAAAACTCATTCATTTAAATGGGTTTTCAAAGGTGACCGCCCTTGCGCGTTTTCAGCCTCTCCACCTGGTGTCGTTTTTTTTTCCGTGGACACATAGTCCTCCATGTAGGATTTTGTGGAGAGGCTGAAAACACGCATGGGCGGTCACCTTTGAAAACCCATTCAAATGAATGGGTTTTAAAGCCAACAGCTTGCAAGCCGTCTGCTGTCCGGTTTTCCCGGGGTTTACAGCGGACACCCCTTGGCGGATAGCAGCGGCAGTGTGAACGCCGCTTTAGAAAAACAACACACAAGATACTGTAAAAGTTACAAATTCAAAAAAACAAAAACAACAACCAAACTTTCCTGAATGAAATGTCCATATTGACCCTTTTTATAATAACATTATTTATTGACTTTGTCATAAATGAGCAGACAGAACCTTCTTCTTGATTCATGTTTTCACACTCCATTGACTACAGCACTAAACCTTTATTATTTGTCTTCTTTACTACACATTTGAGCTTTGTGAATGACTACTTTTATCTCCTTTTAGAACTGCAAATAGTAAGAACCTCAAAATTAATTCTGCCATTATAGACAATAGGTACCAAAGTAAATATGAACAACAATCCAAATAGAAGGCAATTGTAATAAAGATACACAAGCTAAAAATCATTATTCTCTAGATAGTTCAGTTCTAAACATTGATGGAATATTTTGTGGCTACACTGTAAAACGCACGATTTTATGCATAAATTATTGTTTCTTTTGAATCTTTTCATGCTTTAGATATATGATCAGATTAGTTCTGGGCTTGTGGACTTGTGACCCTTTCAAATAATTGAATTATACAGATAATACTTTCCCTCTCTAAGGCATTTATCCTGCTAAAGTCAACTATACAAGAGGAATTGATTTGCAATGATTACTTTTCAGGTTTCGAAAATGTGTTATAATTCATTTCTATGAAAACTAGTTTTTATTTTCTCTCATGCAAAATCATTGTGGCCCTCTTCACCAAGACAAATCATAGTCTGTCTGTGCAATGGCTTCCATTTTATTTTGCAACAATTTTTTTAATCTAAATTGCTTTTGTTATTTAATTTCCTAATCCAAGTTCTGTAAAGTGGAGTTATCATCAAGTTGATCAAAATAAAATAATATGTGTTCTATTAATTGTTTTCTGCTTAAAATTATTGATAAGACATTAAGATTAATTGGAAGTTATAAACATAGATCAATACAAATTACAAAAATATGCTCAATACCTTTCCTCTTTGCTGGACATACCCACATACGTGTGCCATGAGATGTCAGGTTTTCAAGACAACATTGTTTTCCGATAATGTATCACAAAATGAACATAAAGACATCAAGGAGCACACCCAGAAAAAATCCATATATTTTATTAAACCACGAAAAAGAGATAGAAAGGGGCATACACATTAGAAACAATCAAGGTTAAGGGCTGCTGAAATACCAGACGTCCACCCATAGACACTTACCAAAATTGGGTACAATATTCCGATATGAAAACAGATAGTCAGAGCACCAAGCAATAATAAAATGCATATCATACATACATGATTCAATAAAAAACTATACAAAAGAAAAATCCAAAAAATATAGAATATATACATCCCTTTGTAAATAAATGTAATCAATTCCTAAAGGACTGTGCAAGTATACAATATACACAAAGTGCCAAGGATGAGAAACCCCACGTGTATTGGTGCAATAGCAGCTGTCAGAAGACCTACAAGTAGAACTCATATGTCTCTTTAATATACAATAAAGTAATAGTGAATAGAAAGGGTGGACATCTCTGTGTTTTTTAAATAAATGCAGTCTGAAAAATCTACTCTAAAATGTTATTGTTTCTGTCATAATTACTGAATGTTACACTATTTTATGAAAATGTAATTCTCCAGGGAAAGTCCTCAAAATACTCAGCTCATGCTAAAATCTGTCCAAACAATAGTACATAAAGTGCATATATAGTATTGTACAGTGTCTAGATCAGGGGTGCCCAATACGTCGATCGCAATCTACCGGTTGATCGCAATGGACATATGGGTCGATCGCGGGATGCAGTCAGGGATCCCTGCTGTCTGCTTGTTCACAGTGCAGGCTGAGAGTTGACTCTCAGCCTGCGCTGTGAACAAGCACTCTGGACACTTGCAGGCTGGGCAGCAGCAGCTCCGGGGATGACGCGCTCCCCGCTCTTAGGCATAGAGGGGGCCGGGGTACTGCTTGTTCACAGCGCAGGCTGACAGTCATCTCCGGACACTAGAGGCAGGGCTGCCGCAGCCCCAGCCTGCCAGTGTCCAGAGATAACTCTCAGCCTGCGCTGTGAACAAGCAGACACCAGGGATCCCTGGGCGGTCACAGAACGCCGCCGTCTCCTGCTATCACGCTCCGCCCGCCCACAGACACGCCCGACCCCGCCCACAAGAAGTGGGTAGTAGATCTTTGGACTTGGTCATGTTATAAAGTAGCTCACATGCTGAAAAAGTGTGAGCACCCCTGGTCTAGATGAATGGTGTATAATAGTCAGTACAGGACAGTATATCGCTGGGAGGCTCATACATCACTATTATAGGACTCTCCTGGCATACTGTTCAGGACAGTAAATCCAGCCAACACATGAGCCTTGTTTCACAGCTGAAAGTCGGTTGTGTGAATGTGGGGTTATTCTATATGACACCAGTGACATTTTGTTTTTCTAGGTGGTATAAAACCGGAGATACTGCTGTTTGAAGTGACAACTAGGGTTGAGCCGATCTTGACTTTTCAGAATCGATTTTAAAATCCGATTTCGATCATTTTTCATTCCAACCCGATCTCGATCCCAATTCCGATCCAAATGCAAGTCAATGGGATTTTTTTTATTAATCGGAGATCGGATTTTAAAAGCAATCCTATTCACTATACAGCATGGAATCTAACAATTGATTTATTTTTAATCCTCTGGCTACTTAGTCCCCCCTGGTGTCCACTTACCTGCAGAGATGGCTGCTCCGGTGCCCCGTGCCTTCCTTCTTCGCCTCGCTGTTGCTCCACACTGCTTTTCTTCCTTCGCTGCCCCCTCCCTGCCAGGTTAGGAGAGTGTGGGCGGGTTAGGAGAGTGTGGGCGGGTACTGGGAGGGGAGACGTCACGTCTCCCCGCCCTGTACCCACCCACACTCTCCTAAGCCACAAGCCCCGCCTACCTAGCGCTTTAAACACTAACCTGGGAGGCGGGGCAGCGAGGCAAGAAGAAGGAGGGCACCGGAGCAGCCATCTCTAGAGGTAAGTAGCTGCTAGAGATGTTTAGTTTAGCCTCCCATTCGAATGAATGGAGGCAGCCGGCGCTCAGGGGGTTAAGGCTGTGTGTCGGCTGCTTTCATTCATTCCTATGGAACTGCAGCGGAGCCTTCACACTGAGTATACAGCGTATACTCAGTGTGAAGACTAAGCAAAGCATTGTGGGAAAAGATCACCGATCTCGATCCCACATAGAAAAATCGATCAACACGATCGCTCAACCCTAGTGACAACCCTTTCTTAGTAATTGCTATATCTGCGTATACTGACAATAAAGGGGGAATAGGAGATGAATCGCCCTAAACACATTCAGTTAGAACATTGCTTGGGAGAATTTTAGATCCTGTTTTCTGCTAAAAGAAAGTACAATAGATTAATAAAGTTCATTAGAAAATTGTTCAGTAACCGCTCCCTGCACATTGGCAAAAAAGTGAAACAACAGTTATACGTGAAATATTTGTTACATTGACCTCCTGTACAACAATGCAATGAATTGAATGAAAAATGTCCCGTGGCTTAGTGAGCTTGTACTAAGAAAATGGTAATACAGATACAATCCCGCAACTGAACTTGCTTCAATAATTCTGGTAAAACTGCTCCAAGCCTCCCGAAGTATTGTTATATGAGGCTAGTGATGGTAATGAAACAAAAAAAACTAATAGCAAATACAAAAGCACTATAAACTGGAGCAACAACAAAAAGCATGTAATACATATGGGACCATGTTTCCATGGAAACTGGCATTACAGCTTGCTTCCAATAATTAATGGAGGGTTTTGCTATTACGGTAGGTTGAAGCTTGTCTTTCCTGTGCTGCACTGCAGAATGTAGTATCATTTCCCCATTCATAAATATTTCATTACCATCGGCTGCTGTGTTTCCTCACACCCTCGGCCTAATCTTCTCACTGCTGAATCCTTGTAACCCTGGCAGTGCAGTAACTTTCATTCCCCCTTACTTCTGCCGACTTCATTTCTCTCTCACTTGATGATTGTATGTTGGTTGCAAAGATGCTTCATTTTCCAGGTCTATTGGGCTTTCCTTCCTCATTTAAAGTATGAGTTATCAAAAAACGCACAGAAACAATAATTCAGAGTAAGGCAGGTAATATTCTCTATGGGAAATGAGACAAACGCGAGGTTAAATTTAGAAGAATGGAAGAAAACTGCTGTTCATCTCAGTTCACATTGTATTGTTGTTTACAGATACAAAACCTTATTTTGTGCTTTTGATTTTGCACCTCACATCAATACCCAATAATGGCATCTCCTTAGCACATCGCCGCTGCTCATCACTACTCTTTACACGTCTCAGCATCTACTGGTGTTTGCTTGATAAATAAAAAGTACTATGGAGTGATATCCGATAGCGGAAAAGATGGAAGGTAAAGAGAATGGCTTAGAATAGGATGATAACATAAATTGTATTCACCTTCCTCTGCTCCGTCACTTTGGATCTCATGCTGTTGAAGACCCCCAATCTTTACTTCTTGGTGTCACAAACACAAAATACCTGGAGATGTCCGCTCAGCCAGCCATTAACCGAGGACAGATACCATTGTTTTCAAACCCATGCTGCCATCACAATGTATCCTTAATACTAGTAATGCTGGGTTCACACCAGCGCCCGATCTCTGTTTTCAGGTTTCCGTCTTCTGCTGACAGAAGACGGAAACCTGGCAGACCGTGTCAGGCTGTGAGTGCCGGTGAGCGTTTTGTTCTCTCTGCAGCGAAACCGCTTCTTTTTTAACCAGACACAAAGTCCTGCATGTCCGGCTTTGTGTCCAGTTAAAAAAAAAATGGTTTCACCGAGGAGAGCACAAAACGCTCATTGGTGCTCACGGCCGGACACTTTCCAAACCCATTCATTTGAATGGGTTTGAAAAATGACTGCAGGTTTCCGTCTCCTGTCCAGTTTCAGGCAGGAAACGGAAACCTGTATAATGGGACCCGGGGCACAGATGTGAACGAGCCCTAAAGGCCCTGCTTTCTGATTCCAACCAATTTCACTTACTGTGTGATGGATACATCAAATAAGCTCTGTACTCTAAGCATCTGTGTGTTTATAAGTATTTAGAGACAAAGTTTAATATTGACTTACACACGTGGACAAAATTGTTGTTACCCCTCGTTTAACGAAAGAAAAACCCACAATGGTCACAGAAATAACTTGAATCTGACAAAAGTAATAATAAATAAAAATACTGTGAAAATGAACAAATGAAAGTCAGACATTGCTTTTTCAGCCACGCTTCAACAGAATTTTTTTTTATTTTTTTTAAAATAAAACTCCTGAAACGAGCCTGGACGCTTACTTCTATCGGCATACTCGCCATTACTTTTCACAGCAGCGTTTTTTTCATAATACTGACTCCAATTTTCATACATATCTGGCGGACCCTGCATGGAATAGGGTGAAGTCCATGCTGAAACTTACTCCAGTTCTCTTGATGATTTTCATCTTGTATTACTTGCAGCTTATATTAAGAGTCTGAAGAAGGTATTATAGCGAAAAACGTTTTACTCACTCTACTTTGTGAATAAATTAAGCAATACTTCAAAGCACAACACAAGTGTGACGTCCTTTTCTTCAAGTTCAATCATGGACAGAAATGATGGTACCCCTGAAAATAATAGGACCGAAGGGACATGTTACATCAAGGTGTGTCCACTAATTAGCATCACAGGTCTCTACAATCTTATAATCAGTTAGTGGCCTGTATAAAGGGCTACAGATACTCACTGTACTGTTTGGTGACATGTATATAGGGCTACAGATACTCACTGTGCTGTTTGGTGTCATGTATATAGGGCTACAGATACTCACTTTGCTGTTTGGTGACATGTATATAGGGCTACAGATACTTGCAGTGCTGTTTGGTGACATGTATATAGGGCTACAGATACTCACTGTGCTGTTTGGTGACATGTATATAGGGCTACAGATACTTGCTGTGCTGTTTGGTGACATGTATATAGGGCTACAGATACTCACTGTGCTGTTTGGTGACATGTATATAGGGCTACAGATACTCACTTTGCTGTTTGGTGACATGTATATAGGGCTACAGATACTCACTGTGCTGTTTGGTGACATGTATATAGGGCTACAGATACTCACTGTGCTGTTTGGTGACATGTATATAGGGCTACAGATACTCACTGTGCTGTTTGGTGACATGTATATAGGGCTACAGATACTCACTGTGCTGTTTGGTGACATGTATATAGGGCTACAGATACTCACTGTGCTGTTTGGTGACATGGTGTGGACCACACTCAACATGGACCAGATGAAGCGAAGGAAAGAGCTGTCTCAGGAGCTTAGACTAAAAATTATAGACAAGCATGTTAAAGGTAAAGGGTATAAGACCATCTCCAAGCAGCTTGATGTTCCTGTGACTACAGTTTCACATATTATTCAGAGATTTAAGATCCAAGGGACTGTAGCCAACTTCTCTAGACATGGCTGCAGGAGGAAAATTGATGACAAATCAAAGAGACGGATAATCCGAATGGTAACAAAAGAGCCCAGGAAAGCTTCTAAAGAAATTAAAGGTGAACTTCAAGCTCAAGGAACATGAGTGTCAGATCGCACCATCCGTTGTTGTTTGAGCCAAAGTGGACTTCATGGGAGGTGACCAGGGAGGACACCATTGTTGAAAACAAATCATAAAAAAGCCAGACTGGAATTTGACAAACTACATGTTGACAAGCCACAAAGCTTCTGGGAGAATGTTCTATGGACAGATGAGACAAAAATCAAATTTTTTTGGCAAGGCACATCAGCTCTATGTTCACAGATGGAAGAATGAAGCATATCTTGAAAAAAACACTGTCCCTACTGTGAAACATGGAGGAGGCTCTGTTATGTTCTGGGGCTGCTTTGCTGCAACTGGCTCAGGGTGTCTTTAATCTGTGCAGGGTACAATGAAATCTCAAGACTATCAATGGATTCTAGAGAGAAATGTGCTGCCCAGTGTCAAAAACCATGCTCTCAGTCACAGGTCTTACAACAGGATAATAACCCAAAACACACAGCTAAAAACACCCAAGAATGGCTAAGAGGAAAACATTGGACTATTCTGAAGTGGTCTTCTATGAGCCCTGACCTAAATCCTATTGAGCGCCTTTGGAAGTAGCTGAAACATGGCGTCTGGAAAAGGCACCCATCAAACCCGAGACAACTGGAGCAGTTTACTCATGAGGAGGGGGCCAAAATACCTGCTGAGAGGTGCAGAAGTCTCATGGACACTTACAGGAATCGTTTGATTGCAGTGATTGCCTCAAAAGGTTGTGCAACAAAATATTAAGGAAAACATAATTTCTGTCCAAGCCCGTTTCAACACTTTGATTTTTTTTTAAATTCTCTTGAAGCAAAAAGCAATATCTGACTTTCATTTGTTCATTTTCATAGAATTTTTATTTATTATTACCTTTGTCAGATTCAAGTTATTTCTGTGACCATTGTGGGTTTTTCTTTCATTAAACGAGGGTATCAACAATTTTGTCCATGTGTGTATGTATCATTGTAGGATTAAAAAAAAGAACATGTATCATCTGCTGTACTATACTGGTGGATGTTGGCATTTTAAATATTACACCTGAGCCATACACATCCTATAACAACTGGAAGCCTTGTGAAAGCTCCCAAACCTATTGCGGCTTGTCTGTGGTGTCGTCAGCAGCCCCATAGCAGCGAATGGTCAAGTGAGCACTCCATTCAAGGAGGAGGACTTTTAGATCCTGTTCTTTCGATTGTTAGAGGACCTCGCGGATGGACCTCCAGCAATAATATTCCCTATCCTAAGGGATAAGTGTCCTTAATGGCACAAACCTTTTATAAGTGTAAATTGTTAGATTAAATACTAGCTTCTGCCCGCGACTTCGTCTGCGTGTAATACGTGTATCGCAGCGTATATCTAGTAAAGCAGTGATTAGCAGATCACTGCTTCAATCTCCCATGGGGACAGAAAAAAAAAAGTTATCAAAAAGTAAAAATAAAAAAGTGTAAATAAGTTTAAAATAATTTAGAAATAAATAAAGCCCCCAAAATCCCTTTTTCCCCATATAAAATGTTTTATTATGTAAAATAAAGAAAAATAGAAAAAAACCCATTACATATTTGGTATCACTGCGTCCGTAATAACCTGAACAATAAAATTAAAACATTATTTAACCTGAACGGCGAACGGCATAAAAAAAAAATGTAGAAAACCACACAAAATAATGATTATTCACCACCTTTCCCTTACAAAATGTTCAATAAAAAGTAATCAAATGGTCAGATGAAAACCAAAATGGTACCAATAAAAAGAGGTCATCCCGCAAAAAATAAGCCCTCAACCAGCTCTGTCTAGTGAAAAATAAAAATGTTATGTCTTTCAGAAGATGGCGATGCAAAAATAATTGATTTTTTTCCCCTAAATTGAATTTTATTCTGCACAAATAGCAACGCATTAAAAAATTATATAAATGAGGTATCGCCGTAACCGTACCGACCCGCAAAATAAAGGTAACATGTTACTTATGCTGTACGTTGCACGGGAAAAAAAAAATGCTAAAAAGCAATGCCAGAATTGATGTTTCCTTTTACATCCCACCCAGAAAGAGTTAATAAAATGTAGTCAATAAGTTACAGGCACCTCAAAATGGTGGCATTGAAAAGTACATCTAATACCGCAAACACCAAGCCCTCATATGGCCACATTGCCAAAAAATAAAAATGTAGCTTGTACAATGTGAAGACAAAAACCCCCAAAGTCGCCAAATCATTAGGACATAAGTTGCTGCAACTAGAAGGAAATGTGTAAGCGGTGCGAGCGTTTTCAGGGGACACCCCATATTTAGAGCTTACGAGAGAGAATACACCAGCGCTGATCCCCCAGAATGCTCCTCTTCCCCGTCCGTGTCATAGGAGCTAGTGGGAAAATAGAATGGGATTTGGTGTACAAATTTACTCCGCACAGCTTACATATTCACTTCGGGGTTACTAATGCTCACTACATCACTTGATAAATTTTTTGAGGGGTGCGGTTTTCAAAACGGGGTCACTTTCTAGAGGTTTCCACTGTTTTGACACCTCAAGGGCTTTGTAAATGTGACATGGTGCCTGAAACTGATCACAGCCAGATCTGCCCTCTAAAAGCTCCTTGGCGCGCCTTCCCTTCTGCGTCTCACTGTGCGTCCATATATTCATTTACACCCACAAGTGGGGTACTATGGTAGTCCGGAGAACTTGCATAACAAATTGTGGGATGCGTTTTCTCCTTTAACCCCTTGTGAATGTGCAAATTCTAGGGCTAAACGAAAATATTAGTAAAATAAAATCATATTTGAAAATTTCACCTCCATTTTGTATTAATTCTTGTTAAGCACTTATAGGGTTAAAGTACTAGGTATATGTTGTTTTGGCTTATTTAAGGGGTGCAGTTTTGAAAATGGGGTGATTTATGGGGGGTTTTAATACAAGAGTCTTTCAAAACCCCTTCATAACTGGATTAGTCCCTTAAAAAATGGGTTTTAGAAATCTACTGCGAAGAAGTCATGTCATTTACTGGGATAAAAAGTAGCCTATGTGTTAATTGAGGTTACAATCTATGTATGTGCCAGATTTCATTCAAATCCGTTCAGCCGTTTTTGCATGATTGACTAACAAACATCCAAACTTTCATAGTAGGATTAGTAGGATATTAGTAGGCTAGGATATACCTATAGCTTATTTGAGTTGCTACTTATAGGTGGCCCTACTCTATGCTTTAACAGAGTCTATAAATTATTGACAATGAGGCCTCAAAGTCTTGAGCGTAACATAATTTGTACATAGAAAATTACTTTTTAACAAGTAAATTGGGAAATTGTCCTTTAGATTCGTACATGGTAAATGCAATCCTCAATAGCTCCTCTTATAGTGATATTAAGTGACTACATTTCAGTTCCAAATAAAGTGTTAACCTGCAGGCTGTGATTCAGGGATTTCACAAATGTCTTCTGAAGAGAAGTAACACATAGGAAATAATTGCCGATTTGTCTATTGTGTGGGGGTGTAACATCACAGTCATGTTTTATATTACAGAAAAAACATACCATAGATCAGCTTATTATGACTCACTGTGAATTCTCCATATTTCATTCTCCACATGGTGCAATGTCATTAGAAATAAATTACTATGTTTTATTTCGAACAAGCACATGTAAATAATAAAAGTATACATAGTGAGAACACAGTACAACAGGACATCTGTTAACAGACATCTGTAGTAGTGGGATTTGTTCTTGCCGCTCCTTTGGAAGCCTTTTTAATTATTTTTACTAAGTAAAGTTAAGTAAAATAACAAAAGCTGTGTTTTTCTGACTTACAAATAATTCATTTTCATATTTTACATAAAAGGTTTTGAATTATGGTGATTTTAACCGTGTTGAAGTGCCAAAAACAGTAAGTCAATTGCTATGTATTATTTATTTTGAAGACAGTGTATTGCAGCTTGTAAATAAGATGGAGTTCCAATGGCAAGCATTGAAACTCCAACTTATTTGCAAGAACTTTCTGTTTAAAGCACTGTAAGAAGAACCATGAAGCGTTCCTGTGGGACCTTAGCCTAAAGGAGTTTTCCAGGCAGAAAATCGTTTTTGTTTTGTTTTTTAAAAAAGGTCTGTTAGTGCTAGTAATGGGTTAATATTTACACCCATATACCTTTAGTAGTGTTTGGAGTGATTTCTGGGTATCTCTGGTTGCTGCTGGCAACTTCTGCATTTGTTTACATGGTGTAAATTCCTGATGTGTAGCTTCCACACTAGTTCCCTCTCACTCAACCCCCCACTTGTCTCACTCGGTTGCAGCCTGTCTCCCTAGCTAAGCTATCCCACCCTGTATTAACCCTCCCCCTCTGCCGTCTCACTAGCTAGGCTGTTCCGCTCACTACTAGCCCCAACCCTCCTCCCTAGCTAAACTATCTCATCCACTACTAGCCCCCCCTCTCCCCGTCTCTCTAGCTAATCTATCCCATACACTAATAGCCCCTCCCCCTTTCTCTCATTCCCCTAGCTAAGCTATTCGGCACACTACTAGCAGAGAGGAAGAGGGGAGGAGCCGTTTCTGGACACAGGAAGGCTGGTAAGTATTGATGGGGATGATGGGGGGAGTAATGGTAACGTTCCATTTAAGAAGCAGTGAAAAAGAATGCCACTGGATTATCAGAAAGTGTCCCTGGGTAATTATTTTTTTTGGTTTTTTTAATACAAGCAAATTAGAAGTTAGGTGGAGGGATATCGTTTTAGTTCATTTTAAGTTAATTCTTAGTTTATCCTGGACATCTCCTTTAATATATATATATATATATATATATATATATATATATATATATATATTACTATATATACTGGCGCCGCCTTGTGTGTGGCTGCCTGATACAGTGCTCCAAGCTGGGAGCAACCGTTATCTTTCCTTTTTACTCTTTTTCTCTGTATCTTCAAGAATCCTGTAACCAAGCAAACTAGCACTATGAATTAGCAACTATAAATCGAATGGAAGATCCTGTGGAGTATTTTGTTCCTTTTGTTTCTATTGTTAAGCATGGACAATGACTCAAAACCTAGAGACCTGCACATGTGCCTGTTACCATTCCCCCAGGAGCTAAGGACAGCATGGACACCATGTGGCATGGAGGAGAAACCTACATGGAAGTGTGGACTTCTTCTTTTCAAGGAGATGATTTTTGGAGTCTATTGCTGATGTGTGAAGATGCCTATAGCTGACTGGTATTTCTTTCTTTTACTGTGGACACGTGGGACTCTGTTACAACCTAGGAACCTAGCATCACCCACCTACCCATTTGTTTATGGAAGCTTGGCAAGAGAGCAGCACCCTGTCTACCTGGATGGCTTCAGACCTCTCTGGGCAGTAAAACACAGTGGTAAGAAGAAAGGAAGAGGAGGGCTTGTGATGAAGGACATTTGGGGCATTTTTTTGTGGTTAATGGACAATAGTGCTGATGCAAGATACCGAACTATCAGCTGTGAGCATGAGATCTCACCACCTACCAAGAACTACCACATGTTATCATGATAGCTGCATATGTCCCCCACCTCTGCAAAAAACGTTTTTGGTTGTTTTTTTTTTGCCTGTTATATCTACATGCTGTGACCCCCCCCCTCCTCATGTCCTCCAACCACGGTCGGGCTGTATTATTAACATCACTTCACACAGAGAACTAAATGATCCTGCAGTGTGTCTGTGTTTCTTTCTTTTTAGTTGCTATGATTCCTAGGATTTCTCTATCTGCCATGAGCTTGTATATGTTTTTCTCTCTTGTTATATACTACTGCACCATCTATGAAACTGTATCACTGAAATTTCCCCATTGTGGGACTATTAAAGGATTATCTTATCTTATCTTAACACATGAAGACATTGTTTCCTAGAGGCATGGCTTTTAAGGGAGAATATCTCTAAACACCTGGCAGTGCTGTATAGTAGATCAGAAAAGCTGTGGGGCTCCTTTGTATTTACAGTTTATCGAGGTAGATTTGTTGTTAAAGCCTATGTAGAAACCAGGGTTGTCAACCTCAATTTTTCTTTTTTTCTGGACGATTTATCAAAAAATCATGAACAGCCAAAAGTTTATGAAGTCAGATTACAAAACCAAAATAATCGTTAGAGATTATAAATTAGACATGTCTTTAGCACAATATACTAATATGGACTTTACCATCATTTACATTCATAATAGTCATGATGGCCTGCTCAAGCATCAAAAGTTTTGGGAATTTATAGACAGTTGGCAGCTTTGTAGTTAACCGGGAGAACCATTCTCTGACAGGACATGAGTATCACCAATGCCTTAGTTTACCAATGAAGATGCTTATAACAGCAGTCTTGAATGTAAAGGTTGCATAAAGGAGGGGAGCCTTATGGGTGAAACTACTGTATACAGGGGCGTAACTAATGTGGTAGCAGCAGTAGCAGCTGCCACAGGGCCCGGGCCATTAGGGGGCCCGGTGACAGCCGCTACCGCTGCAGGTTTTTTTTTGTTTTTTTTAAATAGTCCGTTACGGGCCCCATTCACTTGCCGATCCTGGCTGGGCCGGGATCGCCAAGTGACACCGCGGGCCCCACAAACACTATCATTATACTCGGGGGTCTTTGCAGACCCCCGAGTATAATGATCAGCGGACCGGGAGAGGTAAGGAACATAACAAACAGTGTTACTTACCTCTCCACGATCCTGCCTCCGGCCTCCCTCATTCGTGTCTGACGTCTCTGACGTCACATGACCCGGGTCTGCTTCCCGGGTCATGTGACGTCCGACGTCATTAATGCAGGACAAGAGCAGCAGCCGACAGCCTAGGAGCCGGGCACAGGTAAGCAACTGTTTTTTTAAAAAATGTTTTTATTCCCCCGGGTCTCCAATTATTATACTCTGGGGTCTGAAAAGACCCCAGAGTATAATAATTGTTTATGGATGTCCACAGTGGGACATAATACTGTGTGCAGAGGTCACTATTGGGGTTAATACTGTGTGCAGGGGCCACTATTGGGGTTAATTCTGTGTGCAGGGGCAACTATTGGGGTTAATTCTGTGTGCAGGGGCCACTATTGGGGTTAATTCTGTGTGCAGGGGCCACTATTGGGGTTAATACTGTGTGCAGGGGCCACTATTGGGGTTAATACTGTGTGCAGGGGCCACTATTGGGGTTAATACTGTGTGCAGGGGACACTATTGGGGATAATACTGTGTGCAGGGCTTACTAAGGGACATAATAGAGTTCTGAGGAGGGGATCGGTTGAGGTCTTCGGCGTCGGTTTGGGGGGGGGGGGCATGTCAAAAGTTCTCCACGGGGCCCCGCCATTCCTAGTTACACCACTGACTGTATATAGAGATGAGCGAACACTGTTCGGAACAGCCGTTCCTGTTCAGCTGTTTGGATCGCCTGATCCAAACAGTGTTCGCTCATCTCTAACTGTATATAATAAACTATTGTTTTTACCATAGTGTGCTAGTAGTGGTTTTCTTGTTTTTGCAATTTTAGTTTTTTTCCTGCAACCAAAAATTATTTCTCTTGTGAGATAAAATATGGATAAGATCTGTGAACTAAAACATAAGGTCATAATTGTATGTACATTCTGAATTATTACAGTAGGTTTCTATCTCACCAATACCACTGATTTATTAAGTTATGAAAGTAACAACAACAATTTTTTTTGCCACACAAGCCATGATGAAATTAACCCCTTTGTTTCTGAGCATACATATACAGTTAACCTGAACTCCTCCAAATAATGTAGTGTTACTGTATACATCCTATGCTGTTCTTTATGCTATCATATTTATGCTACTAACCATGGCATTGGCAATAAATAGCACTTCAGTTTTTCTGTAAGATGGCACAGCAGAGCTTAGAGGTCACAGTACCAATGTTTCCAAGGAAACAGTGCGAAACAACTTGCAAAATTTTAAATGGCATGAAGCAAATCTTAACAAGTCTGAACCTGTGTCTTAGAGTATCCATATAAAGAGAGACATCTTATCAGAACCCTCTCTGAGCCACCTGCAGGGCTCAAAAATTGGGCTGTATATTGCAGTGTTTTTTTTAACTTGCTGCTCCAGAGTTGCAAAACTACAACTCTCAAAATGCCATGACAGCCTGATGGGAATGGGAAGTTATACAACAGCTGGCAAGTCACAGATCGGAGAATGCTGGTGTATGAGTACCTTAGTACCTTTTTCGAGAGGATGTTTGCTTTGTAATGATCACACAATGATTCAGGATTTTCACTGCTGGATAGCGGATAACTTTCCAACACTTTCTTGATATAGTATGTACAGGGTGTCTGAAGGTCACAAATAATTTAGAATAAAGAATATTCTGTTTATTAGAAAATAACTGTTTCCTAAACCACAAATAAGAATATCAGAGCAAAATATAAATCTACTTTATAAAACTCCCATTTTGCAACCAGAATCTTTGCCCTGTTTTAAGAAAATGATCTTCCATTAAGGATGTGGCTGAATAACATACTTTATCCACTCAAACAGATCCTTGTCTTTTTGGTACAGTAGGCTTTTTGTTATATTTTTTACCCAAGGAATCCTTATCCTCCTTCTTTTCTGCTGAAAGGTGCTCTACAAAACCATAAACAAGAAATTGTAAGGTTCCTTCTGGAGAACAACAAAGACCTGCAAATGTACTCATGATGCTTATCTGTCCACTACTAAAATCAACATTGACATAGCTCTGTCAAAACAACAAACTACACAACAGACTATCCATTATGGTATCGGAAGGAAAACCATTACATCTCTTTGGCCATTTTGAGTCTCCATCAGAGAGTTTTTGAAGACTGACAAAAATATGTAGTCTATAAGTGACCGCTAAAACCATTAGCTTCTCTTGTACCCAATATTACAGAAGAAATTATGAATTAAAAAACAAACAAACAAAAAAACCACACATTGAATTAACACAATTCACAAATATAAAATAAAGCAGGTAATTGGTCTTTGAAGAACATGTTATGGTCATACGATTGCTGCCGGGAATGTCTGCTCACCAGAGATTGGCAATAAATTAACCCCTTGGGAAAAACGCAAATGACTAAAGGACTGTTGTCAGTTTCATATCTACCTTGTCAGTTTCATATCTTCTTTAATTGTAATATTAAATTGTACATTATTTGATAATTATGATGAAAATTATTTTATAATACATTTGTATTGTTAATGTTGGACGATTTTTAATAATAATAATAATAATAATAATAATAATAATAATAATAAATTGTATTTATGTAGCACCAACATATTCCGCAGCGCTGTACAATTTGTAGGGTTCAAATACAGACAGAAAGATACATTACAAAGAAAGTCATTTCACACAATGGGACTGAGGGTCCTGCTCGCAAGAGCTTACAATCTAGGAGGTAGAGGGGTGACACAAGAGGTAGCAGGGGTGGTATTGCTTATGCAGAGGTCAGACACTTTTGTAATAGAGGTGACTATCATTACATAAACATAAGACTTTATGAGCCGTCGACAGTCGTGTCCTTTAAAATGTGGATGGAGCTTGGACCTATAAAGTTAGCATGAGATGACATCATATCATGTGGGGAAATGTGGGGGCGGGGACAGAGGAGGGTTAAGGGTTTACGTTAGAAATTGTGATAGGCCTGTCAGAAAAGATGTGTCTTTAGTTTGTGTTTGAAACTGTAGAAATTGGGAGTTAATCTGATTGTCCGGGGTAGAGCATTCCAGAGAAGTGGTGCAACTCGGGAGAAGTCTTGTATACGAGTATGGGAGGTTCTGATAATAGAGGATGTAAGTGTTAGGTCATTGAGTGAACGGAGAACACGGGTTGGGCGGTAGACAGAGATGAGGGAGGAAATGTAGGGAGGTGCAGCATTATGGAGAGCCTTGTGGATGAGAGTGATAACTTTATATTTTATTCTATAATGAATAGGCAGCCAATGTAACGACTGGCACAGACCCGAGGCATTGCTGTAGCGTCTAGCCTGATAGATGAACCTGGCCGCTGCATTCAGAATAGATTGTAGAGGGGAGAGTTTAGTGAGGGGAAGACCGATTAGTAAGGAGTTAGAGTAGTCAAGGTGAGAATGAATCAGAGAGTGTCTTAAGTATATCTCTGATAAGGAAAGGGTGTATTCTGGAGATGTTTTTGAGGTCTGAGAGATAAGAGGAGAACCAGGAGAGCGCAGTGTCCTTGAGGCCGACTGAGCGGAGCATAGTGAGGAGGAGATGATGGTCAACAGTGTCAAAAGCTGAAGAGAGGTTCAGAAGAATAAGAAGAGAGAAGTCACCATTGGATTTAGCCAATTTTTATTTGGTTGGGTCTTATATTTCCACCAGGGTAGTATAATGGGGAATACTCTCCTCAAGGTAAAAACATATTAACAGGGTTACAGATTTAGAAATGGATTCAGAAGAAGGTGCACTTCATTTACAGGACTTTTGTCTGGGGCCCCCTACTTCTCCCTACACCGAATTCTTGATAATGCTGGTTATGGGTGCTTCAGTGATATCTTAGATATTTGAAAGGGATACAGCTATAGTAGGCATAACTGCGGTTATCAAGAATATGATGAGTGAGCAGCGCAGTGCCCAAAATGTATACAATACTGGGACTTGTATGAAAAAAGATTTTTAAATTGGTGGATCCAAGACCAAAACTTGAGCAACATTGTTCCTCAGTATCTAGAGCCTATAGTCACAATTACGACTGATGCAAGTGAGTGGGGTTGGGAAGCAAAATTCCAATCCACTCTATTGCAGGGTCCTTTGATCCCCACATAAGATTGTTATACTCCAATTACAAGAACTGCGGGCGGTATGGGAGACATTCAAAAAATCTCAACATCTTATCATCCATCAACATGTAAAAATGTACTCAGCCAACTCAACAGGGGTAGCCTTTCCACCATTAGGGGGAACTAAAACACAGGTTACTCCAATCTACAACAGCGGTACACCTAAAAAAGAGAATTAGGTGTACCAGAATCAGCCGGAATTACTTGGATAAGGGAGAATGGTCCTTAAGCCAGGACGTATTTGCTCTTCTCACTAAAAGAAAAAAAGAAGCAGAAAATTGAAAGAAATTCTCAGCAGAACTGAAAATCCTTCAGCAGTGGATGCTCTAGTCCAAACCTAGAACTTCAAACTAGACTACATGTTTCCACTACTTTCATTAAAGAGCTCTGCAGAAGGTTCAGAGAAGAATGTTCAGATTACTATTGGCCAAAGAGGGGATGATTCAATTTGTTGCAGGACCTAGCAGTGGAAGAACCCTTCCCTCTTCCAGGAAGAGACGACCTGTTAGTCCAAGGGCCAGTGTGTCATTCAAATCTACCTAATCTCCATCTGATAGCATGGAAATTGACAGGGTGATCCTAGCTATTAGGGGTCTTTCTACTAAAGTAAATAATAACTTGCTGGCTTCCAAAAAGAAAATCTGCAATTTATCATAAAATTTGGAATAAATTTTACTTATGGTGTGGATCTTCTCCTCCTGATCTGTCTAGATCTAATCTTTCTCAAATTCTGGTCTTCTTCCAAGTGGGTCTATAGAAAGGTGTTTCTCGCAGCACTCTAAAAGTACACATCTCAGCATTAGGGGCAATCTTTGATACTCCACTTACAGAAAATATTTGGATCAAATGATTTTGTAAAGTGGTCATCAGACTGAAGCCAAATATAACTAACTTAACTCCTTCATGGGATCTTATTTGGGTATTGTCAACAGAATTCTAAACCCTTAGAAGATTCACTAAAAATTCTACCCTGAAAACAATGTTTTTAGTAGCTATACCATTGCCCAATGCATAAGTGAGAACCAAACCCTTTCTATTAATGAGCTGTTCCTTACCAACTTAGAGGATAGAATCATTTTAAAAACAGATCCAACGTTTCTTACTGTCTATTAAAACTCATTCTACAGGAACTGTATGTTTTTTCTAACATGATTATTTTTTTGTCCACATATAATATTAATTGGTCTTGGGTTCTGGCAATAGCTTTAAAATATTCCACTAAACAAGAGAACAGGGGGTTATTCAAGTTAAGTACAGATCTGTAAATCGTGATATTATAACTTCTTCATATAAGAGAATGGAAAAAAAACATTCTAAGAATAGAGAAGAATCGTGTTCCGAACTGTAGTTCTCAGAAACCTATACTGACCTGGCGGGCTTTAATGTTAAATTCTGTACAATATAATCTCCTGAACAAGGAAAACTTTAGCACTGCACAATGGTAAGAGTTTAACTTTCAAGGTATGACCTTTAAACAGCATGTCACCACACATATCAAAGAAAACTTCAGAATTCTGTGTGAATTTGGAAGAATTCGATCTATGGCCTTAGAATGAAATATATCTACTGCATTAGGGTTGATTGCAGACATCAAGTTTTTATCTCACCTAATGTTCTAATGTTTTCAGATTTAAAAAAATACTTATGCAATGAGATAAACATGGATCAAGTTATAATTATGTATGTAAAATTTGCTGACGCCCATTGTAAATTGTCCAATTTGATGAATTAAAGACTCCTTTTAACATTTTTGATTTTGTAAGAAAACTGCTAAAGAAACATTGAACATTGAAAATACAGCACAAAAAAATTCTATCCTATTCTGTCTCAAATTTCATTGAAACCAGTAAGTATGGTATTTAAAGAATTCTTGTATTTCTGTCAAAGGGGAAATAATATGGCTATTAATATCTAAACATTATATAATAATGATAATAACTTTATATAGCGCCAACATATTCTGTAGCACATTACAAATCAGAGGACACAAGAACAGATAATATGAGACTTTACAATGTGACAAAGAAATACTGTAAACATATCAGACAATAGGGGTAAGGGTCCTGCTCACAAGAGCTTACAATCTATGAGGAGGTAGGGGTAGACAAGAGGTCAGAGGGCTTGTTTAGTACAATGCTCCAGCCATCTTTTAATAGAAAAGGTTGTGTAACTGAAGCTATATGAACCCGTCACCAGCCAGTATCTGTTAATATACAGATACTAACTGCAAGGAGCGCAGTATAACTTCTAGATGGAGAGGACAGGATCTGAGGAACAGAGAAGGAAGGATAAAAACCATTATTGTTCTATACTTACACACTCTATTCTATGATCAGGTCATGTGATAAGCCTGACCAAACAGAAGTGATTTTAGGGCAGCTTTGAAGCTGCTGTAGTTTGGGATTAATTGAATTGTCCAGGGTAAAGTGTTCCAGAGCACCAATGCAACTCGAGAAAAGTCTTGGAGATGGGACTGGGATGTTCGGATAATAAAGGATGTAAGTCTAAGGTCATTGGCAGAATGGAGAGGACGGTTAGTGTGGTAGACAATGACGAGTAAGGAGATATAAGACAATCCTTTAATAGTCTCACCGTGTGGAAATTTCATTGTGTTACAGCAGCATGACAATACAGATACATAATAAACAGTAATATATTACAGAAGGGTATGCTAATAGGCTGAGAAAAATACTAGGAATCAATAGCAGCTAAGGAAAAAAAATGAAAGAAAGAAGACTTCAGGATCATTTAGATCTCTCTCTTCGTTTGGTCTGATGTAGATTATGTAGCCTGATCGCGGTTGGGAGGAAGGACTCCTTCTCACACTTGGGTTGAAGCAGTCAGTCACTTACAGAGCTGCCAAGTGCCGTCAAGGTTCCATACATGGGGTGGAATTTATTCTCCCGCATGGAGCTCACCACGGACAGTGTCACCCACCACCTGTACTGGGTCCAGGGGGCTCCCCAGGACAGAGCTGGCCCTTCTAATCAGCCTGTCAAGTCTATTTCTGTCCCTAGCTGGAATACTGCTCCTCCAGCAGGCCACACCGAAAAAGATGGCTGAAGCAACCACAGAGTAGAAAAAGGTCCTAAGAAGTGGCCCCTGGACTCCAAAGGCCCTCAGCCTCCTAAGCAGGTAGAGCCTGCTGTGACCCTTTCTTTGATCCAGGTGATTGGCCCAGTCCAGTTTATGATTGAGGAGCACACCCAGGTACTTATAGGTCTTCACTATCTCAATGCATGACCCTTGGATCTCCATTGGGATTGGAGCACTTCTCTGCTTACTAAAGTCCACTTCCTTCTCCTTGGTCTAACCAGCATTAATCCTGAGGTGGTTCTGCTTCAAGTCTCTGTGCTCCCTATCATCACCATTAATGATGAGACCTACTATTGCAGAGTCATTGGAGTACTTTTGTAGGTAAAAGCTAGATGAGGGGGGCACAGCGCTATGGATGGATTTGTGTGGAAAAGGTGCGGAAAAGCTGCTCTTTTGGACAAAGCCAGAAGTGGAAGGGAACAGAAGGGAAAAGTAGACTCAAACTCCTGAAGCAGAAATTTCCTGCCTGACAAATTCAGCATCAAATTCCTGTGAGTCAGCCCTAAGTCACAGTGGCAAAACCACCTGAAATCTGCTGGTTGTTACTGCAGCTCACCTGCAGGCTTGTCCGTTTGCATTGCAAAGGTGAAATACAATGCAGTACTAGCAGCAAATATGGAAAATAAAATGTAATAGGGGGCGCTAAAGTTGCTGATTGGGAGCTGTATCTGTACGTTACTCCTCTCACTGTAATAAACAGATAAAATATTCTGGTTCAGTTTTAAAAGGTATCATTTTGTTCTGGCTACAAGGAAAAAAAGGGCTCATGACCAAACCTGGTTAAAATGTAATAATGGGTGTTTATCATTTAGGTAGATGCCAGTTTGTCAATTAATGGAAGTGTAAAATCAATACTCTCTAAATGCTACTGCACTCTGTAAATTATTTGGATGGCAGCAATAAATATAGTAATGATGTTATTCCCACGATATGACCTCTTTTTGGTCTAGCTCCTTGTCAGGTGATACGAGCAGAGACATAGAGTTGATTTATTTTCTCAGATTCAAGTGATGCATTGGGTACAGCGAGATATCCGTTTTAATGTCACCAAGATAAAATCAAGTGGCTGTAGACTGCAGTACTATGCCAGATAATTAGAGCCTCATCCTGAGGTCTAATACTTTCACTGGGGTTTTGGAGACATCGTGATAGATGTAGATCCCCAACCATTGATTTTTCTGTACCTGTCTCTGTATATTATGATAAAATGAAGTTTTTCAGAAAAGGCGTTGAATTACTAGTGCCTCTTGAAGCTCAAGTGAAGTGGCTATCGGTGAACTGTCTAATCACTGTGACTCACTGACCATTAGAATTCATCATAACTGTTATTGTTCCTTTACAAATCACTTTGTTGCTTTCAAGGTGAGAAATAAAAACTCTTGTGTTACAGAGGGAAACCATCACTGAAAAGTTACTATTACAGCTATTATTCAATATAACTATATCAGGATGGGGATGCATTGGAAAACTAAAGTAGCACCACTTGAAACCCCTGGCATCCCACCACACTACTCCCCCATACCATGGCTACAATGCTATATTTCTTTGTTGCCGTTTTTCCTGATTATCTGCATTAACCTTGGCTTGTTTGCCCGATTCTGATTCTGCTCTCCCTGCCCTGATCCACTGCCTTTATTTTGACTTGAACAAACTCTGCTTTCTCCGACCTCAGGTTGTTCACTGACCTTGTCTTGGAATGTCCCTTTCAGT
The DNA here is from genome assembly GCF_031893055.1 of Leptodactylus fuscus. NCBI lineage: Eukaryota > Metazoa > Chordata > Amphibia > Anura > Leptodactylidae > Leptodactylus > Leptodactylus fuscus. The sequence continues at coordinate 89,270,395 of NC_134268.1, forward strand.
GTCAAACCAACCTTTCTTGACCACCTGGGCCAACTTTCCCTGTACTGAGACTACTCTTAGGCGGAGTTCACACGGAGGAAAGTGGAGCGCAATCTGGCACGTATACATGTGCCAGCAGATGACGCGCTAAAAATGCTCCCATTCATTTCAATGGGAGTTTCAATCACGGCCGCAAAATAACACGGCGTATACGATCCAGGCTCCCATTGAAATCAATGAGAGCGTATACGGTGCTCAAAATCTCACACGGCGTATACGTGCCAGGTCACGCGGCACGTTACTCCGTGTGAACTTCCCCTTAGAGGTAACAAACTGATGCTTCCCTGCAGCAAAGTCCTGACCCCTCTATTAGGGTTAAATGGTGAAAACCAGTTGTCCAATTAGGTAACGTCCTCAGAAGTAGCATAGAAGTCATAACAGTTAGGTGGCATAGGTGGTCCACGCCTGCTGCATTATAACACATCAACGCGATATGACTATGTTGTCACATTTGTTTCTTTTATAATATACACGGACTGATTTTTCATTTCTTTATCACTGGGTTTTGAGAGTCATTGCTTTTCCACTTTTTCATATGGGTAGCTACGTGAGAGCTTGTTTTTATCATGACATTGTATTTTTAATGACACTATTTTGAGGTTATAATTAGAGATGAGCGAACAGTGTTCTATCGAACACATGTTCAATCGGATATCAGGCTGTTCGATGTGTTCGATTTGAATCGAACATCACGTGGCAAACTCCAAAAAAATTTGATTCCCCTCCCACCTTCCCTGGCGCTTTTTTTGCACCAATAACAGCGCAGGGGAGGTGGGACAGGAACTGCGACACCGGAGGCATCGAAAAAAATCGGAAAAAGTCATTGGCTGCCGAAATCAGGTGACCTCCATTTTAGACGAATAGTGGATTTCAAATCCGGGTCATATGAGAATGTGAACTTTGTGACTAAGAGACAGGGATAGCTGTACAGGCAGGGATAGCTAGGGATAACCTTTATTTAGGTAGGAATGTTATTAAAAATAACTTTTTGGGGCTCTATCGGGTGTGTAATTGTGATTTTTGTGACATAAACTTTTTCCAATAGGAATGCATTGGACAGTGCTGATTGGCCAGAGTACGGAACTCGACCAATCAGCGCTGGCTCTGCTGGAGGAGGCGGAGTCTAAGATCGCTCCACACCAGTCTCCATTCAGGTCCAACCTTAGACTCCGCCTCCTCCGGCAGAGCCAGCGCTGATTGGCCGAAGGCTGGCCAATGCATTCCTATTGGTAGCAGTGCTGAGCCAGTTCTGCTCAACTACACCGTGTGCCGGTCAGCCCATCTGATATAGCAGAGCTGAGTGTGCACACTCGGCTCTGCTACATCTGATGTAGCAGAGACGAGTGTGCATACTCGGCTCTGCTATATCAGATGGGCTGACCGGCACATCAGATGTAGCAGAGCCGAGTGTGCACACTCGGCTCTGCTACATCACACACTCGGCTCTGCTATATCAGATGGACTGACCGGCACATCAGATGTAGCAGAGCGTACATCTGACCAATCAGCGCTGGCTCTGCCGGAGGAGGCGGAGTCTAAGGTTGGACCTGAATGGAGACTGGTGTGGAGCGATCTTAGACTCCGCCTCCTCCAGCAGAGCCAGCGCTGATTGGTCGAATTCCGTACTCTGGCCAATCAGCGCTGGCCAATGCATTTCTATGGGGAAAAGTTAGCTTGCGAAAATCACAAGCTGACAGGGATGTCCATGAAATAAAGTGACTTTTATGCCCCCAGACATGCTTCCCCTGCTGTCCCAGTGTCATTCCAGGGTGTTGGTATCATTTCCTGGGGTGTCATAGTGGACTTGGTGACCCTCCAGACACGGATTTGGGTTTCCCCCTTAATGAGTATATGTTCCCCATAGACTATAATGGGGTTCGAAACACATTCGAACACACGAACAGTGAGCGGCTGTTCGAATCGAATTTCGAACCTCGAACATTTTAGTGTTCGCTCATCTCTAGTTATAATGAATAGACAAACTTTTATAATTTTTTGGGGGGATAAAAAAAGTCAGCAATTTTTTTTGTCTTATTTTATTGTGTCATAAACAATGGGATTTTTAATTTTAAGTTAATTTCATTCTGTGGGTCCATACAATTACAGAAATACTAAATGTTTTGGTTTTTTTTAAATGGTATATTATGTTTTCATAAAACATGAATAAAATTTATTTTTGTAACCAATTTAGGTAAAGTCATAATTTAAGAGTTTCTAAAAAATGAAAAAGACATGGACCACACATCCCAATCATATACATTGATAAAATTTGATCAATTAGATCAATGTATATGATTGGGATGTGTGGTCCATGTCTTTTTCATTTTTTAGAAACTCTTAAATTATGACTTTACCTAAATTGGTTACAAAAATAAATTTTATCTTCTCAGCAAATTCTACAATACTGAACATGAGGTTCTTAGTGTACATATTGATCAAGGTGTATAAGCCCACTAGCCACTTCATGGTGACCTCTTTATAGTGGGCCTCTACTCTACTGGGTGCGGCGCTGCACAGCGACCGTCACAACTGCAACCAACTCCCCCCATTTGGTCCAGGTGTTTTTAATTAGCAGGAGACTGCAAAAAGGGACCCACCTACTAGATCTCAGTCCTCTGTCTGGGGCAATATGGTAAGGTGAATTTTTGAGATGTTCACATGGTGTGGTGCTGCATGGTGTCTGCTACTCCTGTGGTGATGTGCCCATGGGGTGGTGCGACCCAGAGCCTGGGGGCTTGTTCTGGTGGCAGGGGTGTTACTGGACTACTGAGCTGCACCCCCTGTGGGTGCTATATTGCGGTTGTGGCGGTCACTTTGCAGCGCCGCACCCAGTAGAGTAGGGACCCACTACAAAGAGGTCGCCATGAAGTGGCTAGTGGGCTTATGCACCTTGATCAATATGTATACTAAGAAGCTCATGTTCAGTATTGTAGAATTTGCTGAGAAGAAATAGATCAATGGACTGGGATGTGAGATCCATGTCTTTTTCTTTTTTTGGATAATTTAGGAGTTATAGCTTCTTCTGGCAATGACGCAGTGTGAGGACCTGTTTTTTGTTGGATGAATTGACTTATTCATTGGCATCATAGTGGAGCACATACATTTTTGAGCACTTTTTGTTCTGTTTCTTGCTGTCAATTATTGATAGGACTACTCTCATGACTGGACATCTGTTTCTAATCTGAGAACTAGCAGAAATATACATGTATATATACTGTATCTTTTTCTGTAAAATTATACAGGTATATCAATTTGCTTAGCTCCTGCTCTATTACATTCTGTCTACAAGTTAATTTTAAGGCCGATGTTCCACATGGCGTAACAGCGTGGTGGAAACAGCACAGAAAAAAAAATGTGGTGTTTTACAGTTCCTGCAAAGTGCATAGAGAATTCCATCCACACATTGTGGAAAGATACATGTAGTGGACTTGCTGCGATTTCCAAAACTGTTGCGGGTTTGGAAATCAAAGCATGTTAATTATACCTACTTAAATGGTTGCGGTTTCCTATAGTTATGAGTCCCAAAATCTTAGGGCCCCTTCACACGGCGTAAGCGTGCCGCTCATTTAGACACGTATACACATGTCCAAGCGCGGCGCTTCAAAACAGAGCCCATTGATTTCAATGGAAAGCGCACGTACAGTATATCGGCATATATGCGAGCTTCCCATTGAAATCAATGGGCTCTGTTTTGAAGCGCCGCGCTCGGACACGTGTATACGTGTCTAAATGAGCGGCGCGCTTACGCCATGTGAAGGGGCCCTTACAGTCTTACCGTTCTACTGACATCCATCATACATAAGTGGTAAGGCAGAGGGAGATGTTCCTTCTGATCCCAATTGATTGTCATTGCAATAATGAGTTATATGAAGGCTTCCAAACCTGTCATACTAGTATTCCTTTAAACTGTGTCTCAGACAGGATGTAACAGAAATGCTCTGTAAGAACAATATAGTGATTTACTGAATTATGTTGAAGTCTCTAGAAGGACCCAAAAAGTTTAAAAATTGGAATTGCATTTAAAAAAAAAACCAAAAAAAAAAAACCCAAAGATTCAGATCAACTCACACATTGTAGTAAGAACATGCCCTTGCTACACTAGATGGTCAAAAGTATGTAAAAACTTGCAAACAAGTGTATCAAATCAAGCATAATGCTATGGAATGTCCTAAAACAATCATTGGTAGTGGTACAGTGCTCAGAAAAAGGAAGACTATTAAAGCTTCAAAGGGAGACCCGACTCTATATCTATATACAGTATACAACACTTATGGTTTTGAAATGGAACATCCACCAAGCTCATATACCTATAGAAGACCTGCCACCTGTCAGGAATCTCAGTTTAGCTGCCGTTGCTTTAAGTTTACTGTGCCAACCTGTGAAGCTTCTGCAGTCTTCAGGCCTCTCCTATGCTGATCCAATTAGCAGCTGAGGAGGGACATTTTGCCTGCTATTTGGTTGTACTTTATTGAGGCTTCCATACCCTGATCCTTTGTGCTGGACTGCTCTATTAATGACCTTTGGTTTGTTACTGGAAATCTGCTTGTCTTCTTTGGTCTTCTTTCTGATTTTGGCTCTGATGTTTCCTCTTGGACTGACTTTTGGCTTGGACACATTCATTCTTCTGATTCATCCCCCTGGTTTTGATCTGCATTATGAATTTATCATGGATTCTGGTTAGACTTCAGTTGGTGGAGCATTTATTTATTGTTCTAGTTTCTGCTGTGATAAGTTTAGCCCCGAATTCAACACAAGTCCAGCTAGCTTTGCCGCTACCAGTGGTGAAGACATTTGGGTGTCTAGGATCTATCTCTCAGTGCTGTGTAAGATTTAAACAACTTTTTCTACTGCTCTGTATCAACACCACTGAGTATAAAATACATCATTTGATTGTTGCTGTGGTTTTTTTTAACCGGTTAAGGACCACTGGCCGTAAATTTACGGCCAGCAGTCCTGGTCTCTAAGACCAGCCGATAGTAAATTTACGGCCGGTCTTCAGAGACTCACTAGGCAGGGGGTGGGGCGGGGGGAGGGCAGGGGTTAGGTGTTACTGACACCTAACCACCCCCTCAACAACGTTCAGTCGGACTCAGTTCCGACTGAACGCTTTAACCCTTTCGATCCTGCCGTGAAACATCACGGCACGATCGAAAGGGATCCGCCGCAGATTGAAGCTGATCGGCACCCCCCGCGGCGAGATCGGGGGGTGCCGATGTCAGTAGAAGGTAGTCTGGGGTCTGGCCAGTGACCCCAGACTACCGGAGCCCCCACATACCTGGTTGATCCTGCCGACCGATGGAGGAAGTGAGCGATGTGTCTCACTTCCTCTGCTGCTTGCAGGACACGAGCAGGCTCATGTCCTGCTCGTGTCTTGCAAGCTACTATACAGAATCAGTTGATGCTTTCATCAAAGCATCAACTGATTCAAGTGTCCTAAATGGACACATGAAAAAGTTAAAAAAAAAAAAAAGTTAAAAAAAAATAGTGTATGAAAAAAGTAATAAAGTTATAAAGCCCAAAAATCCCTTTTTCTCTATACAAAATGAATTATATAAAAAAAGGTACTAAAAATTAATAAAAACAATGCATATTTGGTATCGCCGCGTCCGTAACAACCTGTACAATAAAACTGAAATAATATTTAATGTATACGGTGTACATCTGAAAAAAAAAACGGAAAAAACCCGCTGGAAGTAATGATTTTTCACCATATCACCTTACAAAATATGCTATAAAAAGTGATCAAAAAATCATATGCACCCCACAACAGTACCAATAAAAAGCGCAGGTTGTCCCGCAAAAAATAAGCCCTCAACCAACACTGTCAACCGAAAAATAAAAATGTTACGCCTCTCAGAAGATGGCGATGCAAAAATCACTGATTTATGTCCCCAAATGTGTTTTTGTTCTGCAGAATTAGTATCGCATAAAAAAATACTATAAATGAGGTATCGCCGTAACCATACTGACCCGCAGAATAAAGGCTACATGTTACTTATACTGTACGCTGCATGGCGCAAAATTTAAAGGGTACAACTCAATGCCAGGATTGATTTTTTTTTTAAATCCAGCAAGAAAGAGTTAATAAAATGTATTCAGTATGTTGTAGGCACCCAAAAATGGTGTCATTACAAAATACATCACATCCTGCAAACAACAAGCCCTTATATGGCCATGTCACCAAAAGAATAAAGAAAATATAGCATCTACCAATGTGAAGACAAAAAACCCCAAAATCGCCAAATTATTAGAATACAACTGGCGGCGTCAGGAAGGGAATGTATAAGCAGTGTGAGCGAATATCAGGGGACACCCCAGATTTACAGCTTATGAGGGAACAGACACCAGAAGTGACCCCAGAGTGACTCCCCCAATCATAGGAGCTACTGGGACATAGTAGGAAATTTGGTGTCTGCAATGTTTTCCGCACCGCTTATACATTCCCTCTTCGCCATCCGCTGTGCAGTCACGTCTGGATACTAATACTCACTACACCCCCTGAGAAATTCTTTGAGGGGTGCAGTTTTCAAAATGGGGTCACTCCTTTGGGGAATCCACTTTTCTGGTACCTTACAGGCTCTACAAACATGACATGGCGTCCAGATACCAAACATCTGAATCTGTACTCCAAAAGCCTCATCGCGCTCCTTCCCTTCTGCGCCCTGCTGTGCGCCCAAACTGCAGTTTATGCCACATGTATGCCACATGTATGACACTGGTATACCCCGGATAACGGACGTAATGTCATATGTGGTAATAAACTGATATTAGGGCACAGCCAGACACAGAAGGGTTATTGGGTTTTTGGAGCGCAGACGGTTTGGTTTTTGGATGCCATGACACTTTTGCACAGCTGAAACGCCAGTAAAGTGGAATCCCCTGATATGAGACCCTATTTTGGAAACTACACCCCTGAAGGATTTATCCAGGGGTACAGACAGCATTTTTAACCCCCAAGTTTTGCTATAACTTATTATCCATAAATGAATACGAAGCTGATTGTGAGAGGTGAAAATGACCATTTTTCCAGGAACCCGTCATTTCAGTGCGTAATATGTTGTGTCCGACTTGTATCAGAGATGAACGCTCTGAAAGCTGTTGTGCCCGGGATACCACCCGCTTACCAGTTTTTGGAGTGTCTCTGCTGACATAAGTTGGGCACAACATATTGGGTACTGAAATGGCGAATCTCTGGAAATTTTTCATTTTTAACTTCTCATTATCAGTTGCGATTTCATTTCTGGAAACTAAATAAATGCAACACTCAAGGGTTAAAAATTCTCGCTACTCCATTTGATAAATCCCATCAGTGGGCTAGTGTCCAAAATAGGGTGACATATCTGCGGATTCCACTTTATTGACAATTCAGGGGCTTTGCAAAAGTGACGTCCAAAAACCAAACTGTGCTCCAGAAACCAAAATAGCGCTCCTTCCCTTCTGCGCCCTGCTGTGTGCCCAAACTACAGTTTATGCCACATGTATGACACTGGTGTACCCGGGATAACGGACGTAATGTCATATGTGGGTATAAACTGATATTAGGGCACATGTATGACACCGGTGTACCCGGGATAACGTACGTAATGTCATAAGTGGTTATAAACTGATATTAGGGCACAGACGGACACAGAAGGGTTATTGGGTTTTTGGAGCACAGATGGTTTGGTTTTTGGATGCCATGACACTTTTGCAGAGACGCTAAACTTGCCCCTACAAAATGGGGTTTACAGTTACCTCCAGGTCTCTCCAAAAGGAACATGGCCCCCAGAAAGTCCCTCTAAATCTGTACCCCAAAAGCTAAAAAGCGCAGTGCTCCTTTCCTTCTGAGCCCTGCTGTGTACCCAAGCAGCAGTTTACACCCACATATATATTTTTTTGCCCCTCGGGATGGCCCCTTAATAGTTTTAGGAGTGCAGGTCTCTGACAACACAAAGTGGGTGCAACGTATTGGGCACCGAAATGGCATATTTCTTTCAAAATTTCAATTTTCATTTTGGACATTCATTTTTTGGAAGCATTTTAGGCACAAAATGATAATACCCCTTGATTCATTCCATGACAGGTGTAGTTTATAAAATGGGGTCACTTTTGAGGGGTTTCCATTGTATTGGTACTTTAGGGGCTCAGCAAATGTGACATGGCCCCTCAAAACTATTCCAGCCACATCTGCCCTCCAAAATCCAAATACCTCTCTTTCCATTCTGAGCCTCACCATGTACCCATACAGCAGATTATGGCCACATATGGGGTATTACCGTGTTCAGGAGAAAATTTGTAACAAACTGTGGGGGGCTTTTAATTCTTTAACTACTTGCAAAATTAAAAATATGGCGCTAAATGGACGATACATTGTGAAAAAAAAGTAATTTTTCATTTTTACGTCCCAATGTTAATAAAATCTGTGAAACAGCTGTGAGGCCAAAATGCTCACCAAACCCCTAGATAAATTCTATGAGGGGTGTAGTTTCCAAAATGGGGTCACTTTTAGGGGGTTTCCACTATATTGATATTTTAGGGGCTCTGCAAATGCGACATGGGACTTGAAAAATATTCCAGCAAAATCTGTCCTTCAAAAGCCAAATAGCGCTCTTTCCATTCTGAGCCCCGCCATGTTCCCATACAGCAGATTATTACCACATATGGGGCATTTCCGTGTTCAGGAGAAATTGTTTAACGAACTTTATGGAGCTTTTTCCCCTTTATCCTCTTGTGAAAATGAAAAATTTGGGGCTAAATTGACAGTTTATTGGAAAAAAAGTAATTTTTCATTTTCATGCCCCAATGTTAATAAAATCTGTGAAACAGCTGTAGGGTCAAAATGCTCACTATACCCTTTCATATGTTATGTGGGGGTTGTAGTTTCCAAAATGGGGTCACTTTTAGGGGGTTTCCACTGTATTGGTACTCTAGGGGCTCTGCTAATGCGACATGGCACCTAAAATTATTCCAGCAAAATCTGCCATCCAAAAGCCAAATAGCGCTCCTTCCATTCTGAGCCCCGCCATGTTCCCATACAGCAGATTATGGCCACACATGGGGTATTGCCGTGTTCAGGAGAAATTGTGTAACAAACTGTGGGGGGCTTTTACTCCTTTATCCCCTTGTGAAAATTAAAATTTTGGGGATAAAGTGACATTTTAGTAATTTTTCATTTACACATCCCAATGTTAGTAAAATCTGTGGAACAACTGTAGGGTCAAAATGCTGACTATACCCCTTGATGAATTCTGTGAGGGGTGTAGATTCTAAAATGGGGTCACTTTTGGGGGGTTTCCATTGTTTTGGTACTCTAGGGGCTCTGCAAATGAGGCATGGTGCCTGAAAATTATTCCAGCAAAATCTGCTGTTCACACACCCAGTGTCGCTCCTTCCCTTCCATGCACTGCTGTGTACCCAAAAATCAGTTTACGCCCACATGTGGGGTATTTCTGTGTACGGGAGAAATTGCATAACAAAATGTGAGATGCATTTTCTCCTTTAACCCTTTGTGAATGTGTTAATTTTAGGTCTAAATGAATGTATTAATGAAAAAAAATGAAATGTCTAAATTTCACTTCCATATTATGTTTATTCTTATGAAAAACTTAAAGGGTTAACAAACATCCCAAATGCTGTTTTGAATAATTTGAGGGGTGTAGTTTTGAAAATGGGGTGATTTATGGGGGTTTCTATTATATAGGCCTTTATAATTCCTTACAGAACTGAAGCGGTCCCTAAAAAATTGGTTTGGAGAATTTTCTTGCAAATCTAGAAAATCGCTGTTACACTTGTAAGCCTTGTAACGTCCAAAATAAATTAAAAGACAATCAAAAGATGATGCCAATATAAAGCAGAGATATGGGAGATAATATTTATTCATGTATTTGGGTGGTATGACTATCTGCCTGAAAAGCAGAGAATTTCACATTTTGAAAATTGCAATTTTTTCCAAATTTCCATCAAATTTCCTAGTTTTTTTATAAATAAATACAAAAATATTGATTAATATTTACCACTAACATGAAGTATAATGTGTTACGAAAAAAACAATCTCAAAATCATTTGTGTAAGTTAAACCGTCTCAAAGTTATTGCCATTTAAAGTGACACATGTCAGTTTTGAAAAAAAAGGCCTGGTCTTTAACATACTTTTGGGCCTGGTCCTTAACCGGTTAATCTTTCCACACAGTCAAGAGATATGGCCCCTGGAGGGTTATTTATAAATGAGCTCTTATTTACAAAGAAGGTGGTAAACTTTTATTCTTTCTGAGAAAAACAGATAATTACGGTGAATAACAGATAATTTACTTGGAACTTTCCAGCAAATGCCAAATTGTTCAGCTTGCAATAGTCGGACATGCCTTCCTGATCACTGTGTATAATGGCCCACTTCCTCTTCTCCTTCTGCGTTTCATATCATGTCACTGGGGCCCCCTGGTGGGCAGAAGGGGAAGTGAGTGCAGTGGTCAGCAGGACCGGGGATCGGTAAGTGAAGGCCCGGGCCCGTGAACCCCATCAAATACTGCTATTATTATGCTCTGAAGTCTTTTCAGATCCTAGAGTATAATGATCGAAGGCCCAGGGGAGATGAGCTAACATAAAAACTAGAGATGAGCGAACAGTAAAATGTTCGAGGTTCGATATTCGTTTCGAGTAGCCCCTCAATATTCGACTACTCGAATCGAATATCGAACCCTATTATAGTCTATTGGGGGAAAATGCTCGTTTCAGGGGTAGGCAACGTTCGATCAAATTATACTTACCAAGTCCATGAGTGAGGGTCGGGCTGGATCCTCCGAGAAGTCTTCCCCGTGCAGCGTCCCCGCAGCATCTTCCGGCTCTGAATTCACTCTGCCAGGTATCGGGCCTGGGCAGAGCCGACTGTGCATGCCCGCACTACAAGCGGACATGCGCAGTCGGCTCTGCCCAGGCCCGATGCCTGGCAGAGTGAATGAAGAGCCGGAAGACGCCGCGGGGAAGCTGCACGGAGAAGACTTCTAAAGGTAGGAGAAGAACCACTGTATAGCATTCGGCCAATCAATGCTGTTTCTGCATCGAACTTTTACATTCAAACAGCGAGTGGTACTTGATCGAGTACGAGTATTTTGAATACCGTAGTATTCGATCGAATACCTACTTGATCGAGTACTAAATGCTCATCTCTAATAAAAACCAGTTACTCACCTCTCGTGCATTCCAGCATGACTTTGTGCAATCTTTGGGTCTCTTAAGTGACGTTCAAGACGTCATGTGGCCCAGGTCTGCGTCAAAAATTCCTTTCCGACTCCAATTCTGTAATCAGTATAAAACCCTGGTTCAACGTGTCCTTAAAATCTAGAACCCATAACCCGTAATGTTGTTCTGTTCGAGAAAGACATCCAGGCCCTCTTTGAACTTGTTTAATGAATCCACCATCACCAATTCCTTGGGCAGAGAGTTCCAGAGCCTCACTGATCTTACTGTGAAGAATCCCCTTCTATGTTACTGATGAAACTTTTCTTTCCTCCAGATATAGAGGATGTCCCCTTGTCACTGTCACAGGCTTAGGAGTATAAAGATCCTTAGAAAGTTCTTTGTATTGTCCCTTCATGTATTTGTACATTGTTATTAGATCTCCCCGTAGACGTGTTTTTTCTAAACTGAATAACCCCAAGTGTATTAATCTATCGTTGTACTCCAATCCACACATTACTCTAATAATTTTGGTTTCCCTTCTTTGGATTTTTTCTTTATTGTATTCTGGGGCCAAACATTGCATGCAATAATCTAAGTGTGGCCATATCAGTGATTTGTATAGAGGCATAACTAAGTTCTTGTCATGAGAATCTAGACCTCTTTTGATGCATCCTGTAATTTTATTTGCCTTAGCAGCAGCTGCCTGGCACTGAAAGGTAAGCTTACTGTCCATCAAAATCCCCAAGTTTTTTCCCAGTCATTTAACTGCACATTGTGCTTAGTGATTTGGCAACAATTGAGACACTGAATTTTTTTTATTGTTCTTTAAAAAAAAAAAAGAAAAAAAAGAATAACTTTAAGAATAAGTGTAAAACAATAAAAGGTTCATCAAATCTCCTGGTCAGTAAGTGCCGAGATAACAGATTATTTTTCTTACATTAGCGAAAATTGCACTACTAGTGTCACCGCCACAACTACTACTGTACTGCTGTGTGTGGTGTTTATTTAGCATTGCATATGTGCAGTGCACTTGCGCATACAGGGAAATACTTAAAATATTTTGTTCAATTTTAATTCTCTTTAATGAAAAAATGTTCTCTTTTCCAAAATAGTCCTTAGCTTAATATTTTTCACTGACAGGATTTTCTTCTTCAGTACAAAAGTACGTTTAAAGAATGTGTATAGCGAAGTAATTGCTCTTTTGCCTGCAGCCAGTACTGTCAGACGATATAGATTATTGCATGGCAATGAAAGGTTTGACTGTCTATCTATGTCTGTCTATTCAGTTCTATTCTAGCACTACTAATCTGCTGGTGTATAGTTATTGCTGGATTCTCTAAGTACTTCTGCGACCACACCGGGAGAACCGTGCAGGAGGCTGGACTGTCACGGTGACCTTATAGGCACCAGAACTCCCAGGAGAGGTGCACAGGGTAATAGGCAGAGTCAGTTAGATGTGACGCCAGTTGGAGTATTGAGACACCCGCTGGTCCCTGGGCTGAGATGGTGATGTGGGTGCCAGTGCTCTACTCCAACAAAGAGCTTTTGCCCAGGGCTTAGCTGCAAGGAAGGCAATGTCCAGGCCAGGATCAGTAGAAGTGCTCACTGCTTTATTGTAACAGGCATCTGCTGGTCACTTGTCCTGTAGCAGTGAGCTGTGGCACAGTGGCTTGTAGCTGGATGACACCTTCCCATGTATTAGCAGAGAGTCTAAGATGGCTGCAGATCCAGATTCTGGTTTACTGCAGGGGTTCATTTACCTAGTAGAGGTAGGTGCAGGCTGCCGGGGTTATAGCTCTGCTTAGCCTGATGTAATCCTGTCCTCTTACTGATAGTGATGGGGGCGCTGTCACACAGCTTCTCTGTCCTACTGCTGCTGTGGCAATCCTCACAGCACAGTGTCTGAAACACAAGATGGCCACTGCCACACTTCTCCTTGCTTCTCCTTCCCTGGCTCTTACAGAATACTACTTCCTCTCTCTGCTATGACTATTTCCTGTTCCAGCTACAGATCCACTCACCATAGTGTGTGTTGCTATGGAGACCACAGCTCACTAGGACAAGTGAAACCAGAGAACAACAGCTTAACAACATTACACAAATGAATACAGAATAAACATGACAACATATACAAACTATCATAACATGTAAGGCACCTATATGGCCAAATAACCATTAGTAACTCCTGTGAGGGGGTTACATCCCTCCCTTCTTGAATGTAGCACGTCCTCGGGCTACCAATAACACAGAAAACAGTCAATGGCTTAAATATCCCATAGTCCAAAGTAAATGGAATAAACGTTAAATGGGTTAGGAACAAATAATAAACATAGAGGTAGAACTTTGGGCAGTCCAAGCATGGTGTCGCCACTATGGCACCAGGTATATGGCTTATTTGTTGAAGTGAAGATAAACAAAAGTTTCCAAGGCAGATGATCAGCTGAAATGTACAGTCTACTATGGATGATCTTGGCATGCTCCTTTAAGGGCTGTTGCGAACTGAGGGTTTACCCTTGTTTACCCTTTGGGATCTCCTTTGAGAAATTGTTTCAGGCTCTGAGGCCTCCTCTCTGTCAACAGGGAGTACCTGAGTGTCTGGAGTCTCTGATACAAAGTCCTCTAAGGAAATGGAGTCACTTGTTTCCCTTGACACAGAAGGAGTCTCTCTTTGCAACGGTGTAACCGTAGGTCTCACAAAGAAGTATAAGTTAGGGGAAGCCAGAGCAAATCCTAATTCTGTACCATGTTGGCCAGGAATGGGTATACAGGGTAATGTCCGTCTTGGTTGTGACAGAGCGTGTGGAGTAGCCGGTAACCGACGGGTCACTCTAGGACTTGTATAAGAGGAGGGACAGACTTTGAGATCATCTCGAGACACTAACTGCGATGGACCATCTCCATCCTCTGGAACAATTTTACACACTTTAGAGTTATCATGTGGTGCCTCTTGGACAACATAGGCTTTGTCTTCCCAACGATCCTCTAACTTATGATGCCTAACATGTCGTTTTTTTAGGACCTTATCTCCAGGTTGCAAGGGTTGAGCATTTGCTCCTTTGTCATACTGGAGAGCCTGTTTGTGTCTAGCCTGGTCCAGAGATTTACACACAAGTTCCTGAAGTTCTCTATTAACCCTTAGTCTTTCTGCTACCCAAGTGTCATTTGGTAAAGGTGGGGACCTAACCTCTGTAATTACTCCCATTTGGTGATCAGCGGGGAGCTGTCCTATCTGTCCTCTAAGGAGGTATGCAGGAGTGTACCCTGTGGAATCCTGTCTGGTGTTATTATAGATCTCAGTGATCTCTGGCAATAGCTCTGGCCACTCAGATCGTTTTTCACGGGCAACTGTTCTCAGCATGTTGATAATGATTTGATTGGCTTTTTCACAAAGCCCATTACCCTGGGGATGGTAGGCTGTAGTGCGGATCTTTTGACACCCATAGAGGTTGCAGAACTCTTGAAAAAGCTCTGACTCAAATGCAGGACCTTGATCAGTAAGGATCTTTTCAGGATAACCGTAGGGTCGCCCAAAATGTCTTTGGAATTCCCGAGCTGCTGTTTTACCAGTGAGATCTTTTACTGGGACTACAACCATGAATTTTGAAAAATGATCAATCATTGTTAGTGCATAAGTGTAACCTGACCGACTTGGAGTCAATTTGACGTGGTCAAGCGCTACTAACTCTAGTGGTCTGACTGTGACAATGCCCTGTAGAGGGGCCCGTTGGTTAGATCCTCTCCGCAAAGCACATTGTGCACAATCCCGGCACCACTGTTCAATTTGAGGGCGCATTCCCACCCAGTAGAAACGATCCTTAATGGTTCGTTCTGTCTTTTGGGCATTGAAATGTCCTGACTGATTATGATACGCATCCAAGATCAAAGGAGCGTCTTGTCTTGGTATCACAATCTGAAACACTCGCTCATGGGTACGAGGATTTACATAACGGCGGACCAGTTTTCCCTGCAGATAAGTTAAACGACCGCGCTCTCGCCAAAGATTTTGAAGTTCAGGGCTTGCATTGTTATCTGGACTTATTGAATTAGAATCTTTTAAAAGGTCTTTTAATCTTTGCAATGTTGGATCTTGTTTTTGGACTTGTTCCCAATCCATATGATGGAGGGACTCAACTCGCACGGTCTGAAGGTTACAATATTTGGTCCGGACATTTTGATTAACACGTTGAGTGACTTTGTCATAGAAGTCAGGGAGTTCAATTTCTTCCCATATGTCAGGGTCATCTAGGTCATTAATTGACTCTTGGGGTAACCGAGATAAAATGTCAGCATTAACATTCTCCCTACCTGCACGGAATTTTAAGGTAAACTGATAATTGGCAAGACGTGAAGCCCAACGCTGCTCAATTGCTCCCAATTTGGCAGTGCTAAGATGGGTCAGAGGATTATTATCTGTGTATGCAACAAAAGGAGTGGCGGTGAGATAATGATGGAATTTTTCGGTAACCGCCCAAACCAAGGCCAGAAACTCCAACTTAAAGGAGATATAGTTAGAGTCATTACGTTCAGTCGCCCGAAGCGAACGACTGGCAAATGCAATGGGTCTAATCAAACCTTCTTGTTTCTGGGAAAGGACAGCACCAAGTCCAGTTTTACTTGCATCTGTTTGCAGAATGAACGGTTTACTGTAATCAGGGTAATCAAGGACATTCGGACCGACTAAGGCCGCTTTTAACTCATCAAATGCTTTTTGCATTTCAGGGGTCCATTGGATAGTTGGACTGTTACCAGATCGGGTGGTAGACTGACCTACCAGTACAGCCTGTAAGGGTGCAGCAATCCGGGCAAAGTTTTTTACAAATCGGCGGTAATAACCGGCGAACCCAAGGAATCTACGGATGTCTTTTACCGTTTCGGGAGTAGGCCAGTCTCGTATCCGTTCAGTGTACTGAGGATCTGGCGACACCCCATCAGCGCTCACAATGTGTCCCAGGTATTGGATTTCAGATTTTAGGAGATGGCATTTGGAAGGCTTCAGTTTCAGACCATAGCGATCCAAAGACTCAAACACTCTCGCAAGGTGATCCAAATGCTCTGCATATGTTCTGGAGTAAACAATTATATCATCCAGATATAACAGGACAGACTCAACGTTTAGATGACCTAAACAGAACTCCATGAGCCGTTGGAATGTGGCAGGCGCATTGCACAACCCAAATGGCATCCGGTCAAATTCAAACAGACCCATTGGTGTTGTGAAGGCAGTTTTTTCAGCATCAGCTGGGGACATAGGGACCTGCCAGTATCCACTGGTAAGGTCCAGGACAGAGAAGTAGGCTGCAGACTGAAGAGCTGCAAGGGACTCCTCTATCCGGGGCAGCGGATACGCATCCTTGTGGGTGATATAATTCAATTTGCGGTAATCCACGCAAAGGCGAATGGTACCGTCCTTCTTTTTGACGAGTACTAAGGGAGCAGCCCAAAGGCTTCGGCTGTCCCTTATGACACCAGAGTCCTTCATGTTTTGGAGTAAGCCTTTTACTTGTTGGTATTGTGCTGGGGGAATGGGCCTATGTCTTTCCTTGATGGGAGGATGATCACCAGTTTGAATTGTGTGTTCTACTGCAGTGACATGCCCAAAGTCCATAGGGGACTTGCTGAAAATGTGTTCGTATTCGTGAACTACCCGCAATACCCCTTCCAGCTGAGATGAAGGTGTCTCAGGGGTTCCAAGGTGAATCTCTTGCCACCATTCTTTTTGCTCCCAAGTGGGGTTACATGTGGGTTGTGAATTGGTGGTCTGAGCTTCACAATGGACTCTCTGGAGGCAATCAGCATCCTGAACTCTGGATAATTTGGCAACCACTGTATACCGAGGTAGTGTAACTGCAGAATTCCCAAAATTCAACAATTGTATAGGGACTCGTCCATGGGTCACCTTAGCCAAACTACGGGCAGCAATAACTGTACGATCCGTAGGCATTGACTTGATGAGCACGGAGTAATCCCTGCCTTTGACACCAAACCTGGCCCGGCACCAGACCATCATCACATGACCAGGTGGTAAGATGATGGGTGTAGCATCAGTCACCCTAGCTTTTCCGATCTCACCTTGGGAAAGTTGGACCTGTTGTTGTTGGACCAAAACCTTAATGGCCTTATGGTAGATGTGTCTCTCTCTTGGAGCGGCTATTTGAAGAGTGTCAGACAAGGCAGCAATGGCTTCATCAAAACAATTAACTAGGACATTGGTCCCAATGATGATGGAGGGAGTGTCTCTGTCTTTGGCAACGTCCACAATGACAATCCCTTGATCCTTCAGTTCGGTTTTGCCAATCTTAAGGGTGGCTAGGAAGTATCCCACCTGTTTAAGTTCTTGTCCATTGCTGGCAATTAGAGTCACATGCTCATGAGGAATGCATGGTTGTAGCTGATCTCGAGACCAATATTTTTCAAACTGGGCCATGGTAGTCATCTGTGATCCCGTATCCAAGAGAGCAGTCAGTGGGATGTTGTTCATATTGATGGAAAGGATAGGGCGGTCTCCAATGAAACGTCGACCCCATTCAGGTGATAGTGGACCATGGTGGTGGTTGTCTCCTGGGGGTAGGTCCTCTGCCCCAGGATGGCCTAGTTAAAGGCTGGCATTCTCGTTCAACGTGTCCTGGTAAATGACAACTTCGACAGATGGGCCTTCCGGATGAATCAAACTGGTCCGTGACCCTGCGACCGGGTCGGAATAACGGTCTGCGTGAATACTGATGTGGCGAAGGTCGCTGCCAGTTCCGGGATGAGGGAGACCTTGGTGGTGTCAGCTGAAGGTCATCCACTTTTTTGCAAAGCTTAATTAGATTCTTTGAAAGTTCAGCAATTTGTCCTTGGAGTTCAATGTTGGAGTCAGAAGGTTGGATCTGTGCGCACTGAGCAATGGGTTGTTGGATTACACAGGGCAGAGGTGCTGTAGAAGCTGAGGGCACATTATGCTGCTCCTCTGGCATTGTGTCCACTTTAAGGATTTGGATGGCTGTCTCTTTAAATAGGTTGAAGGGTCGGTCAGGGTCTTGAGAGTTAAGCATACGTAATTGCATTTTAACTGCATCAGATGTAGCACCCTCGATGAATTGCTCCTTCAGCGTGCAATCATAATTGTGAAGCTCATGGGGATCTAGTTGCACAACCTGGCGGAGAGCTTCATCCAAGCTCAGAGCATAGTCTCTAAGACTTTCACCTGCGTTCTGCTTGCGGCTAAAGAACCGAGCTTTTAGTTCTGACAGAGTCTTAGTTTCAAATATGGCGCGCAGTTTATCAAAAATTTGCTTAACAGTTTGTTTCTCCTTAACATCCCAGGACTTAACTTCACGGAGGGCTGCTCCTCCCATCTGACCCATTAACATAGCAACCTTCTGCTCAGCAGTGAGGGGATAAACTTTGAAAGTTGCTCGCATCTTTTCTTTAAAGTCCTTTAGGGTATTTGGCTCGCCTACATAGAGCGGCATCCATGGCACACCTGGGTAATAAGGCATTGTGATTGGCATTACTGCAGCTGTGGGGGTTGAAACACTACACCCCTCTTCCTCATCCTCACTACTGGACCCTTGGTGTTTAAAACTGACAAAATCCTTTTTTTCTTTGTTCCTAAACATACTGGAGGTACTTGGCTCACCTGCTTTTGCCTGTGCTGTAGATTCAGGTATAGCGTGCGATGCAGGGCCAAGATGGCGATATTGCACAGTGTCACAGTCACAGATCCTTTTTCCTGCCAGCAGCTGAAGTGCCTCCCTTCTTTTTCAATCCTGTTCGTGACGCCAACTGCGACCACCCCGGGAGAACCGTGCAGGAGGCTGGACTGTCACGGTGACCTTATAGGCGCCAGAACTCCCAGGAGAGGTGCACAGGGAAATAGGCAGAGTCAGTTAGTTGTGACACCAGTTGGAGTATTGAGACACCCGCTGGTCCCTGCGCTGAGATGGTGATGTGGGTGCCAGTGCTCTACTCCAACAAAGAGCTTTTGCCCAGGGCTTAGCTGCAAGGAAGGCAATGTCCAGGCCAGGATCAGTAGAAGTGCTCACTGCTTTATTGTAACAGGCATCTGCTGGTCACTTGTCCTGTAGCAGTGAGCTGTGGCACAGTGGCTTGTAGCTGGATGACACCTTCCCATGTATTAGCAGAGAGTCTAAGATGTCTGCAGATCCAGCTTCTGGTTTACTGCAGGGGTTCAGTTACCTTGTAGAGGTAGGTGCAGGCTGCCAGGGTTATAGCTCTGCTTAGCCTGATGTGATCCTGTCCTCTTACTGATAGTGATGGGGGCGCTGTCACACAGCTTCTCTGTCCTGCTGCTGCTGTGGCAATCCTCACAACACATAGTATCTGAAACACAAGATGGCCACTGCCACACTTCTCCTTCCCTGGCTCTTACAGAATACTACTTCCTCTCCCTGCTGTGACTATTTCCTGTTCCAGCTACAGATCCACTCACCATAGTGTGTGTTGCTATGGAGACCACAGCTCACTAGGACAAGTGAAACCAGAGAACAATAGCTTAACAACATTACACAAATGAATACAGAATGAACATGGCAACACATACAATCTATCATAACATGTAAGGCACTTCTATGGCCAAATAACCATTAGTAACTCCTTGCACCTAGCTAATAGGATAGCTATGATGCAGTGAGAACACAGATGTCTTTGCATGACCACCATTTACACCAAATGAGGCTGATCACAGGTGTACAATCATATATAGTCCATATGACACCAGAACTGTAAGGGCCACCTACTACTGTCTATTGTCTGAGAAGCTGTCAGATGCTATCACATGATGTTTGAGTCACTTTACATGACATGGTTTACTCTTTATTTCCTTGCCAGACACAAGGCAGCGACCATTTTCTTATAGTGCAGCTACTTTTGTTAGTTTGAAGCAAATTGCCATTTGTCCCAGAATGAGGCGCCAGAGTGTGTGCAGTAACGCTCCAGAGGGAGCGATACTGCGCATGCGCCGGATTTGAACCAAGCCTGCCGGAAGAAGAGGAAGATCAAGGCGGGAAAGAGCCAGGACCAGAGGGCGAAGAAAAAAGAGGAAAGCGTGCCAGAAGATGACGTCGGAACGTGCATCACCGCCCAACGTGCACGATAAGCATAATTTACATAATGTGGCTGTTTATGTGAAAAGGGCCCACACTGTCGATATGGAGTTCTTGGTATCATTGTAACGGTTATGGTGTAACATTGTCCGAAACAGCAAAAAAATTTTTATTGAAAGCACAATTGACATATTTTTAAATAAAATTTTTGCATAAAACAAAATTGTGATTTTTTTACCCAAATATGTTTTGGACTATTTTCTCTATAATTAGTATCGACGATCTGGGCCCTTTTCATGTAAACAGCCACAATATGTTTTTATGGTTGTATTTTAAAACAGGGGGGGGTTAAAATAACATTAGTGGTGCATGAATATCCTTTTTAAAGGCTATTCACGCATATGTGGGGCTCATACAGCATAATTTTGCTGATAGAACCCCCTTAATTAGATTTTATTGCAATAGAAAAGTGATTCTTAGAGTCCAAGGAAAATGGATATGGTTGAGCTTCTGTTTGAGACTCAACTCATAAACAAGAGTGACATTGTTGGTGGAAATAAATCTGGACAACCCTATTTTTATGGGAAACACAATTTACTAAAACACAAATGTCAGGAGAGATACACATTCAGCACCAATATCTATACAGTGAACAGAGCAGCTACAGGTAAAATAAAATCCCAGTTACTACTCTGAAGCCCATCAGCAGCTCGAACAACACTCTGCACCTGCGCTATATAGAGAAACTTTAACTACACTGCTCTATAGTTACTCAGCAGAAACCAGAATGATATAATATAATTTCCTAATTTATTTGCAAATTTACTGTCCACTATAAGAATCTCTGTGTGGATTTTCTGCATAGATATAGAGCAGAATGATAGTCAGTGCAAGCTGTTATGCAAGGTCATTTACCAGGGTTTTGATTTGAAGATAATTAGATCCATTAGAAGATTACAGAGCCGTCCCCTGCTTAACTGAATTGTGGCTGCTCACTTCACTTCATAGCATAATGCATTTTGCAAATCCCAGTCTGAAATCTTAGTTGATTAATTAAATTTATTACCTCATATTCTGACAATTATCTGTGAACTTTCAATACTTATGGAAATTAGATGTAAATCAAAGCATGAACCATTTACAATATAGTAATTTGATTTCAGTGGCAAAGGGTATATTCTGAAATATAACCACATATCTGCAAATAAAATAAAATTACTAGGAGTCTGGGAACTTTATGAGATACATAGTTAGGTCACCAGTAGCCAGTAGCTACCTCTCCTTTCTGCTTATTCAGTAGAAATATCAAGGATGTGTTGGAACTAAGTCACTCAAAAAAAGTACTATACATATAGTATTTACAAAGTTGTCCTTGCAACATTGAAGAAGTATCCTTGTAATTGTATATATAAATGATTGTATTGTGCCTTCCTTCAGATATACTTGTACTAATTTAGAAATGTTGGTGCTGAAAACCTAAGTATCAGAGTGAATTTGACAGGGATGAAGTGCCAGGCTTGTCCTAAGGACAAGAGTGACACTGTTTCAGGACAAGTGTAAACTCTTATTGTAACACTGAACATCTTCTTTCCAAATTTTTTTCCAGTGAGTGCTTCACAGTGATTCAACAAAGACCTGCAGAAATTAATTGCTTAATGTGTCAGATACAGATTGCATTGCTGTGACCATTCCCCAAAATAAACACAATCAGAAGGCTTTAAAGTTGTAAAAGGCACAATTCTATTCTGTCCTCAATAGCATGGTGCTTGTACGAGTTTCCAAAACAGTATTATGCCTTTTACTATTTTTCATGACAGCATTGTGCCTTTTCCTACAGTCCAGAACCGCATTGTTCCTGTTACTACTTTCCAGAAAAGCATTGTGCCTTTTACTACTGCATTTTTTGGAAAAAGGAATTCAGCAGTGTAAACTATTTGTGTTACATTTAATTATTTATTTAGGAAATTAATACATGTCTTTGCTGCATCACTGTGACACGTCCTTTGAGAAGATTTGGAAAGAGTATATCCAATATTACAAACTGAATCTACATTTGTCCTGAAACAATACCACTGATGTCTATAGGGCAAGTCTGGTACTGAATCCCAGCCATATTCACATTAAAAATCTATAATACCACATACAACCCATGGGCAAGAATGTTACAAGCCTTTCGCTACAGCCAAACAGCATCTTTAAAAGGGCTCTATCATTGGGGAAAGTCATTTTCAGATAAGCACATCCTTGCATAGCCTTTAGAAGGGCTATTCCACACATACCTTTTGTATGTAAATCGCCTCAGTAGTTTTTGAATGTCTGTTTTTTTTTTAAATTCATATGCTAATTAGCCTTCTATGTGCACCGGAAGTATCTCTGTGCACCCTCTCTGCTATTCTCTATGTGTATGAGAGCAGGGAAGCTGCTGTGCTAGTGACTCATCTCCCTGCTCTCATAGCAGACACAGACACTTCCGGAGTGCAGGGAGAAGGCTAATTAGCACATGAATAAAAACGGACTTATTCAAACACTACTGAGGCAATTTACATACAAAAGGTAGGTGTGGAATAGCCTTTCTAAAGTCTATGCAAGTATGTGCTTAGCTAATAATGACTTTTCTCAATGATAGATCCCTTTTAAAGATGCTGCCCCTTTAAGTAGTTGAAGGAAAACAACATATCTTGTAGCCTGTATAATTTGTAGACTGTAAACTGGATCCCACAGGTGAGATTCCTCCTAACTGCTGATGTGGTGCAGCTTGTATAGCATTATGTAAGACATTATCATATGCTGAAGCAGATGTGTTTGCACAATGCATGTCTTTGTGTGTTCATTGTAATATTGTACCGAGTTCAGGGAAAAAAAGAAACATATTTAGCTACATTTACCGCTGTTTCTCTAGTACACAGAGTATGAGAAACCCAGCTCTAGACAAGTATTGTCTTCTTCGTTTCTGTCGAAGACAGTCTTGACTTTGTAATAAATTATTCTTCAGGAATTAGTGGTATGATCTTTACCATATGATTTAAAGAATATGTAACTGTTACATAGAATTAAATGTATTTACTGGCATAGCGGTAATGAGAATATTATTCTTCTTGATCTGTGATCACAAGAAAGACTTTACTGCTTATGTCTGTCCAATATTTTGTCCATTCCAATTATGGCAATTTAGGGTTCGTTCACACTTGTGCCGGGGTCTGGTGTGTGCATTGTGCCGGGTTTCTGTCTTCAGCCTCGGTGAAACTGGACAGAAACGGTCAGCTTTAAAATGTATTCACTTGAATGGGTTTATAAAGGTGACCGCTGGTGTCCGCGGGGAAACCTTTTTTATTTTTTTTTAATTTTTTTTAGTGAAACTCAAAATCGGACATGCAGGACTTTGTGTCCGGCTAAAAAAAAACAGTTTCCCCGCAGGCGGACACCAGCGGTCACCTTTACAAACCCATTTAAGTGAATGGGTTTTAAAGCTGACTGCCGGGTTTCCATCCCCTGTCCAGTTTTTCTGGGGCTGAAGACAGAAAACGGAGGAATGCACACACCGGACATCGGGTGCAAGTGTGAATGCCCCCTTATCTGTGTATAGTAGGGCATTTTTACTATTGTGGCTACAACTTTGGCATATAATCCATCAAAATGTCACAGACCTTGGAGCATCTCAGAAAATTTTGCCTACATCGCATATGATTTATGGTTAATCAAATTTTATTATTTTCACAACAATAAGAAAAGAAAAGTGAAGCCAATGATGATTAATGCCGTAAGAGAAAGAAGGCCAGATAGCAATGGAAAAGTATAGCAGGGAAGTTCTTCCTACTACCAAGGCCCTAGCAAATACCTAGACTATTGCGATGACTTATCAGGAATCAGACTCTCATACAAAATTTATTCTCTCATTATATACCAATTCTGTGGGGTATCCATACACCATACTACCAGGGGTGAACCTGCCCCTTTCGCCGCCCGAGGCGAACGACAGAAAGGCCCCTCCCCCCCGGAGGAGGGTGTGTGGCGGAGCGGAGGGGGTGGGGCTAAGTGGAGGGGCGGGACTTATCTGCGTTCGCAGGCAGAGAGCAGGCACGGAGAGGACCTGCTCTCTGCCTGAGCGTGAGGGGAGGCTTATGGAGCAGCGCTGCTCCAGTGGCTTCCCCAATCCACTGCTCGTGCTAAGCCAGTCCAGGACAGCTTGTCCTGGACTGACTTAGGTAAGCAAAAATGCCGCCCTCCCTGGGGCCCTGGCATAGCACCGCCTGAAGCGGTCGCTTCAGGTCGCCTCATGGGAGGTGCGGTGCTGCATACTACCCTCACACTCACTTGAGATCATAAAAAGGGGAACTCCACTTCCACATTCCCTTCCAACTCACTTATCACCTTAGCCTACACAGGAGTGAAGTTGCCACCACTCACCACTTACTGTAGGCAAAACACCAATATACCAAACCACGTACAAATGGCACACAAAAGGGTAACAAGTCTAAGCGATATCGACTGTCTTCAGAGTTGTGGAGATATTCAGAGCCAAGGAAAATATTGTTAAATTTTAGATTTAATTTACATAAAAGGTACACTGCCTAACAAACAAAAAATGGAATAAAAAAAGACAAACACAAACAATGTAAAATAAAATGGGAATAACATACAGACCTGTTTTTAAGTCTGGCTGAGAGCACAGCCAGAAGTAGATGGGCAGAACCTACAGGGACCCTATATCTCCAAAATTTGACCAAATGGTCAAATTTGAACTCGGCTGACTTCCTGTATCCTTCCACCTATGATGTCATAACTAGAGATGAGCGAACAGTAAAATGTCCGAGGTTCGATATTCGTTTCGAGTAGCCCCTCAATATTCGACTACTCGAATCGAATATCGGACCCTATTATAGTCTATGGGGGGAAAATGTTCATTTCAGGGGTAGGCAACGTTCGATCAAATTATACTTACCAAGTCCACGAGTGAGGGTCGGGCTGGATCCTCCGAGCAGTCTTCTCCTTGCAGCGTCCCTGCGGCGTCTTCCGGCTCCTCTGGCTCTTCATTCACTCTGCCAGGCATCGGGCCTGGGCAGAGCCGACTGCACATACCCGCACTACAAGCGGACATGCGCAGTCGGCTCTGCCCAGGCCTGATGCCTGGCAGAGTGAATGAAGAGCCGGAAGACGCCGCGGGGAAGCTGCACGGAGAAGACTTCTAAAGGTAGGAGAAGAACCAGCATTGATTGGCCGACTGTATAGCATTCAGCCAATCAATGCTGGTTCTGCATCGAACTTTTACATTCGAACCGCGAGTGGTACTCGATCGAGTACGAGTATTTCGAATACCGTAGTATTCGATTGAATACCTACTCAATCGAGTACTACTCGCTCCTCTCTAGTCATAACATTTATTTGTTGAAAACATCGTGCTTTGATAAGCCATACTCTCAGATGACCCAGAGTTGCAATGTCTGCTACACACAGAAAGCCTGCCTTGGTAGTTAGGTTGACAGATCAGCATTTGGACTTGTTTGTCATGAATGAAAAAACATAGCTATAAAAAAATTCATAGGTACACACAACTCATGACACAGTATAATATATGCATACTTCATCACAACCCTCATTAATATATACATAAAATAGAAATTAGTATAAAAATGCATCAGATTTATTATTCAGTGTGATAATTCTGGCACATGTTCAGAGTGCCTGTCTAAGGCTGGGTTCAAATCTGTGTCACAGTCTCCGACACAGATGTGTCAGAAATCACTGGATGAAAAAATCCTGGAACCTACTGCAAAATACTTTTTTATACAGCAATTTCAGTTAAAAAAATGACACACATTTGACGGACAACCATTATAGTCAAAGGGATTCCTGGGGCTCTGTTTGTGTTTATTATAAAATGGATCAGTTTTTCTATTCTCCTGGTCTTCTAATGATTGAAAAAAATGAATGAAAATACAGATGTAGGCATGAACTTAGTGTAGATTTACACTGTCTAACTGTTGGTCACTGTATACAGTCTTTTTTTAAAGAGGACCTTTCACCATCTGGGGCGCATGCGGTTTAATACATCGCTAGAAAGCCAACAGTGTGCTGAATTCAGTGCACTATCGCCTTTCCCGATCTGTGCCCGGTGAAGAGCTATCCGTGCCAGTACCATAACTCTTCACTGTCAGAAGGGCGTTTCTGACAGTCAATCAGGAACGCCCTTCCTCACAGTAGCGCCTATAGCGCTGTACTGTTAGAGCGGAGAGGAATGTCTCCCTTACCTCCTGATAGTGGTCGTCCATAGATAAATACTGGGGGGGGGACATTCCTCCTCGCTCTCACAATACAGTGCTATAGGCACTACTGTGAGGAAGGGCGTTCCTGACTGACACCCTTCTGACAGTGAAGAGCTACAGTACCTGCACCGATAGCTCTTCACTGGGGGCACAACTTGAGAAAGCCGATAGTGCGCTGAATTCAGAGCACTGTCGGCTTTCTAGCAGTGTATTAAACCACATGTGCCCCAGATGGTGAAAGGTCCTCTTTAACATCTTGTAACATGTTCCCAATTTTTGCTTTAATGGTACAATGGATGTTGGGTACCCTGTGCATCCCCATATACAGAAATATAGAAAAGTTACGGGTATCAGAATATGACAGTATTTTTTGCAAAGTTTTACATTCTTGTTAAGGGGTTAAAATGTAAATAAAACTATATAAATATGTATGCCTGGAATTGTACCGAAACATAGAATACAGAGTGAACTCTGTAAAAACGAAGCTGGTTAGGAAGTCGCACAAATGCACTTTTTCTCCAATTCCACCCCATTCTGAATTTATTCCCAGCTTCCCAGTACATTGTACAGAATAATAAATGGTACCATTATGTACACCAATCTGTCTTACAAACATTAAGCACTCATATGTGAATTGAAAAATAAAAAAGTTATGGGGTTTGGAAGGCGGGGAGTCAAAAATGAAAATTTTATACATTCCTCCGGCGGGAAAGGGGTTAAATAAATGAAATAAACTTCAGCATAGCTGGACATAAAAGAATAAAAGTCTTGATGTTCTACTTCTGACACCTTCATTTGTCATACCATTTATCTCATGAAAATATAACTGCTTCTATAACTTGTTATCTACTTTGTATGCAAAACTTGAGAGGAAATACAGCTGAAAGTTTTAACAACTTCATCATGAGTGTAATGTGTGAAAATATTAATTGCTAAGATGGCTTTTATAACAAAAAGTTTAAGTGTTTTCATTTTGTCTTAAAAAAAAAGAAATTAAGGTCCTTATATTGGTGCCGTTAAACTTGAACACTTGCCACCTATTGGAATTCATGAACATAAAAAATTGAATAAGGTTTTTATGTTGAACCCATCAATCGGAGCGAAACATGATGAAAGAGATCCAAAGCAGGCACACTCAAATTATTCATTGTGAAAAGCAATTGGGCAACCCAGAAGTGGCATCTGATGAAATATGGCTGCTAAAATGTGGTCACGCTATGCCTTATCTGGAAAACCAACAGCATTTCCTCTATATGTATGCAGTTCTTTTTCTCTGTATAACATTTTAGGCTTAATGAAAATAGGTAAAGTATATAACATATACAGTATTTGCCACTGATGGCTTGATCCATGTGACCTCTTGCATGACCATTTGTCATATGTGGGCTGTCCTAACAAATGAAATGACTGAGGCTGTCAGGGAATTCCCTCCACTCACTCAATCTTGTACACACCATTCACACCCCAACATAGACCACGCATTCCAGATACATGATTCCACCACCAGGACCAATAGTAGTCCTGAGCACACAGACTCTCACTTACAGTAGATAATAAGAAGTGACATAAACAGTCCTAAAATAAAGAGGACAAAAAAAAGGAAAAACCTATTTGCAGTTTTTCTGATCAGATGGAGCTTGGGAAGAATTTTAGATGATCGCCACTCAGCTCATCTGGCTATGCAGTTGTGACAAAGTTTCTTTTGTCAGCATACAGTTGTTATAATGTTAGGCCTTGTGCCATTTTCAGAATCACCCCTTTTGCTCACAATTCTAATACTCTGTCTCTGATTAATAAGGAGGCAAGTTCTGTGAATATTGTTTCTGTTTTATTCACCTATCTGTATGGTATAGGGGCTGTGTATTTGTTATCTACATATCTCCTAATCATCCTGGATTTAGCGGGACAGTCACAGATTCCGGGTCCTGTTCCACGGTCCCAGACAGAAGGAGGTTTCAACTTGGGAGGATTCAACTCATCTGCGTCCGGAGAGGACATAGATGAGTTGAATACAGTTGTGAAGCAGGAGCGAACAGCCCCTGTTTTACCACTGTGCCCCTGTGTGCTCTGGCTGTAGGTGTAAAGTGATGACGTCACTCACATCATACCTGAAGCTGCCTGAACATTCCGGGACAAGAGACTGCAGACTGTGCAGCAGGGGAGTGAGGTGAGTATCAGTGATTTTTATGTTAAACTTTGATAGATAGGACATTAAACTGTGGGCACAGATGAAGGGGGGACAATATGCTGGGGAGGATATGAGGGGGATATTAAACTCGGGGGCCATATGAAGAGGGACATTAAACTTTAGGGGCAGATAAAGGGGGCATTAAGCTGTGGAGATGGAGACATTAAACCAGGGGAATAGCTGGAGGACAGTAAAATCAGAACAACTGAAGAAGGACATTAAACTGGGGGGCAACTAGAAGGGAGCCATTAAACTGAGGACAAATGGAGGAGGACAACAATGTCCCCCTCTAGTTTCCCCCAGTTTAATATCTCCCTCCAGCTAACCCCACAATTTAATGTCCCTCTCCAGCTGACCCCTTCTAGTTGCCCCCAGTTTAAACTTCAGATGGAGTGGGACATTAAACTTTGGGTGCACCAGGAAAGAGACTTTATACTGTGGGGTCAATTTGAGGAGAACATTATAATGGTGGTCAAATAATATTAGGGTGATTTTGGGTGCATTATACTGTGTGGGGAGCGCAAAGACAAATGGATGGAAATGGGTCGAGTCAATTTAGAAGTGGGTGGAGCTAAATTTGACACACATTTTGTCCCTCTTTCTGTCTTCTGAAAGTTGGGAGGTATGTGTGTGTGAGGGGGGTAGAGATGTGGGGTGCAAAGTATATTGTGAGGGGGCAGAGATGTGGAGTGCAGGGTGTACTGTGTGAGGGGAAGAGTTGTGGAGTGCAGGGTGTACTGTGTGGGGGCAGAGCTGTGAGGTGCAGGGCGTAATGTGTGGGGGAAGAGAGGTGTAGTGCAGAGTGTAGCGTGTTGGGGGAGAGGTGTGGGGTGTAATGTGTGCGTGCATGTGTTTGCATGCAGGGTGTACTGCATACCTCCAAACCATCCCAGATTGTGAGTCATGTCTTGCAGTCCTGGCTGGCTGGAGGTATGTGCCGGATTCAACTCCTGAATCCAGGAGATTGCAGACAGAGCGGCAGGGGATCGAGGGGAGGTGAGTATTAGTGTTTTTTATGTAAAACTTGTCTCCAAATTGAGGGGTAACATGAAACTAGGAGCAAATGAAGGGGGCACATTACAGAGGAGGCTGATTAAGGGGGATATGAAACTGGGGGCAGATGAAGGGGGACATGAAACTGGGGGCAGATGAAGGGGGGTTATTAAACTGGTGGAAAATGGAGGGGTTGAGGACAATAACTAGGGGGAGATTAAGAGGGACGTTAAACTGGAGACAGCTGGAGAACAACATTAAAAAATAAGGGTCAGTGGATGGATACATTAAGCTGGGGGCAATTGGAAAGGGACATTAAACTGTGGACATGTCCGCCTCTAGTTGCCCCCAGTTTAATGTCACCCTCCAGCTACCCCTACAGTTTAATGTCTCCTTCCAGCTACCCCAGTTTAATCTCCTTCGCTAGTTGCATCCAGTTTAATGTTCACTCCAGCTGCCATTAATTGTCCCCCTCCAACTACCCCATTGTTTATTGTCCTCCTCCAGCTGCCCCAGTTTAATACCCCCCTTCCTATTTTCCCCCAGTTTAAACTGGGGCATGAGGAGAGGGACTTCTTACTGTGGGGAAATTGAAGGGAAACATTATAATATGGGGGCATATTAGGGTGACTGTAGGAGCATTATATTGTGTGGGGGCATGTGGAAAAATGGATGAGAATGTGCAGATTCAACACATAGCGTGCCGCACATTTTGTCCCTCTTTCTGTTCCTTGAAAGTTGGGAGGTATGCATTGCTGAAGCAAATCCGCTGCACCTGAACATGCTCCATAGATTTACACTACCCATCCTTTACCTTCCCTGTGGCTGCAGAAGTCGAAATTTGATAAGCCCAAAATGAACTACTTTGATTCAAATGATATCAAGTAATACTTAGCCTTTCAGGTATGGCTATGTCACTAGCCGGAGAGAGACAAACACACACACAGGAGTGGGCAATGGAGTTGTCTCAGAGCCTCACTGTGACAACCAATCCTTTATTGAAATGCTAAGGCCATGCCTCTTACAATCATAATATCTGATCGACCAATCATATTCATATTGAATTTTTTTTTTACTGAATTTTTTTTTAGTTAGTGGCATGATAAATTAGTAAGTGCAGGTAACTATATCTCTTCGCATTTTGCATGTAAATTTAGAATTGCGAAACTTCAATTACTCTGCCCAGTATATCTAAAGTGGAAATATCAAAGAATCTGGATAAAAGAGAAGTAACAGTAAAACAGAATCAAATAGTGTCAGAGATGAATACTCCAAAGGCTGCTGTGCTCGGGATACCTGCTTAACGGTTTTTTGGAGTGGGTGTCTATGTTGACACAAGCTGGGCGCAACATATTGGGCACTGAAATGGCATACCTCTGAAAAAATAACAATTTAGAATTTTCATTATTAGCTGTACATTCATTTTTTTAACTAAATTGATAAATTAATGCAATACAATTCAGCGATTCTACACAAGTGGCATGACATACAAAAACCAAACTCTACTTCCAAAACCAAAGAGCGCTCCTTTCCTTTAGTGCCAAGCTGTGCCTAAACAGTTTATACTCACAAATGATGTTAAAATGTTCTTAAAATGTGCAGTGACCAGCTAGGTGGCATTATTACGCACATGTACAATGTGAGTCGAAAGCTGGGAGTGGTACCTCGACTGTGGAAAACATCTTGCATGGTACCAGTCCCAAATAAACCCAACCCGATGGGCTACAGTGACTACCGACCTGTAGCACTGACATCCTACCTGATGAAGGTCCTAGAGAGACTGGTCCTGACACACCTACGCCCCCTAGTGAGCTCCGCTCTGGACCCCCTCCAGTTTGCCTATCGGCCAGGCATTGGGGTAGATGACGCCATCATTCACCTTCTTCATAGAGCTCTCTCTCACCTGGAGAAACCCGGGAACACTGTGAGAATAATGTTCTTTGACTTCTCCAGTGCTTTCAACACCATTCAGCCAGGGCTACTGGGGTAGAAGCTGAACCTTGGTGGTGTGGACCATCACCTGTCCAACTGGATCCTAGACTACCTGACAAACCGCCCTCAGTATGTGAGAGCCCAGGATGGTGTGTCTGACACTGTGATCTGTAGTACGGGGCACCACAAGGTACAGTTCTTGCCCCATTTCTCTTCACACTGTACACTGCTGACTTTAGGCACAACTCATCCAGTTGTTACTTACAGAAGTACTCCGATGATGCTAGGTTCACACCTGCGTTCAGCTGTCTGTTCTGTGGTTTCCGTCTTCTGCATGCCAGAAGACGGAAACCACAGACCGGGTCCGGCCGTGAGCGGCGGTGAGCGTTTTATGCTCTCCGCTGTGAAACCGTTTTTTTTTAATCCAGACACAGAGTACTGCATGTCCGACTCTGTGTCCGGATTATAAAACCCGGTTTCGCGGCGGAGAGCATAAAACGCTCACCGCCGCGCATGGCCGGACATCTTTCTCACCCATTCAAATGAATGGGTGAGAAAAAATCCTGCATGTTTCCGTCTCCTGCTCTGTTTTATGCAGGAAACGGAAACCTGAAGTATGGAGTGTCGGGCGCAGATGTGAACGAGCCCTGACTCTGCTATAGTAGGCCTTATCACTGATGGCGACGATAGGGAATACAGAGACTTAAACCGGGATTTTGTTTAAAGGTGCCAGCAGAACCAGCTCAGGATTAATGCTGGGAAGACCAAGGAGATGGGGTGGACTTTAGTAAATGGAGAGGTGCTCCGACCCCGGTGGAGATCCAAGGAACATGTATTGAGATAGTCAGGACCTATAAGTATCTGGGCGTGATCCTCAATAATAAACTAGACTGGGCTGATCACCTGGAGTCGCTGCACAGAAAGGGCCACAGCAGACTCTACCTGCTCAGGAGGCTGAGGACCTTTGGAATCCAGTGGACACTTCTTAGGGCCTTCTTCAACTCTGTGGTTGCTTCAGCCATCTTTTTCGGTGTGGCCTGCTGGGGGAGCAGTATATCAACCAGGGACAGAAATAGACTTGACAGGCTGATCAGGAGGGCCAGCTCTGTCCTGGGGAGCCCCTTGGACCCAGTACAGGTGGTGGGTGACAGACGGATACTGTCTGTGGTGACCTCCATGCGGTAGAACAAATCCCACCCCATGTATGGGACCCTGATGAGACTTGGGAGCACTGTAAGTGACCGTCTGCTTCACCCCAAGTGTGAGAAGGAGCGCTATCGCAGGTCCTTCCTTCCAACCGCAACCAGTCTGTATATTCTACATCAAACCAAGCGTAGATCACTCCGCACAGAGAACTAATGATTATGACGATGACCATGAAGTCTTCCTCTTTCTCTTCCATTTTTTCCTTAGCTGCTATGGACTCCTAGTATATCTTCTCTTCTCAGCATATGTGTGTCTACGTCTGTATTATATTACTGTGTATTATCCTGTACCTGTATTACTATGCTGCTGTAACATGCTGAAATTTCCCCAATGTGGGACTATTAAAGGATTATCTTATCTTATGTTATCTTAGGTATTTTATCCTGGATACAACAGTGTCATACATGTGGGCATAACGTGCAGTTTGGGCACACAGCAAGGTGCAAATGTGAAGGAGCACTATATGGTTTTTGAGGCACAGATTTTGAATGTTGGTTTTTGGATGCCATATTCAGTTTACATAGACCATAAAATGGGGTCACTTCTTTGGGAATTCCACTTTACTGGCACCTCTGGGGTGCTTCTGCAAAAACAATATGGCATCCAGAAATCAGTCCCTCTAAATCTATACTCCAAAAAAAAGTGCAGCTTCTTCCCTTCTGAGCCCTGCCAGGTACCCATACAGCATTTTACAACCACATATGGGATATTGCTGTGTTCAGGAGAAATTGTGTAATGAACTCTGGGGTGCTTTCTCTCCTGTATTCTCTCAATTTGTGGCTAAATTGATGGTTTATTGGAAAAAAAGTAATTTTCATTTTCAGATCTTAATGTTAACAAAATCTATATAATAGCTGTGGGGTCAAAATGCTCACTATACTCCTTGACAAATTCCTTGAGGAGTGTAGTTTCCAAAATGGGGTCACCTTTGTAGGGAAAAAATAATCTCAAGTTCAGGTTAAATTGTCTCAAAGTTATTGCCATATAAAGTGACACGTCAGTTTTGAAAAATGGGGCTGTATCCTTAAGGTGACGAAACCACTCACATATACCCCTTATCACACAGACTTGTATATTCATTATACACACTTGTATATACATTTCACTTACGTATACACACACTTACATTAACACATTTCACACACTAGTGTGTATGCCTATCATTACATATATGCATAACTCACACTCTTGTATACGCATTTCACTTTTGTATAGGCACTCTATGCAGCCCCCTGATGCATATCACACGCTTTTATTCATATTACAAACACTTAGGTATATGCATTTTACAGACATCTAGCTTTTCTGCAGAGAGGTTTGGTGGTCAGATTCAAGTACAGTATGAGCCATTCCCTATTGTCCTGTTCCATGACATCATTGGAGGGAAGTCTTGGGACACAGCAAGGGACATCAGAATACTGCTAGGGAGACAGAGAAGGTACAGCATAGAAGTAGAGATGGGGGGGGGGGTCTTCAGCAAACAGCTTTAGTATGGAGTGGTGCAGGGAGCAGCTGTTATCTGTTTTTACTACCAGTGTCTGCTTAGACCCCCACCCTACCTCCCAGAAGTTTGCCTACAACACGATTATTAGATAATATAATATGAGTAAGGGGTTGAAGGTTCTGACACTTCTGGTGCACTGGAGCAGAAATATAACAGAGCCCAGCACTGGCTGGTTCTACAGAAAACTTTCTGGGTGGGGTTACATTATCTGTAAGTAATCACTTCTGGGGAGAGAGAAGAATCCCCCAATATGACAGTACAACAATGATTCCTACAGTGAGCCAGGCAGCAAGTAACCAGTAACTAAACAGCTACCTTGCGTGCACCTAGAGAGCCTTGCTGGACTTCGGCCCTGTGCCCTGCATGTCATTACTTTTGCTTGTTTGTGATTTAACCTGCAACAGCTTTGTGGGCCCTCCTATGCCTCTGGGCCCAGTCTCGGATGCACCCCCTCTGACTGCGATCATTATACCCCTGGCTAATTGTGGCAGACAATGCAGATACTTACTGTATATTAAAAATTTAATTTAAAATACAATAGATTTTTTTTAAATCTATGAATGTTTCAATAGAATCAACTAATATTTTTCTTTTATAGAACATAGTGAAGATATTTTTTTTTTTTATAAATGAAGAATGAAGCAAATAAACTAGAAGAGAGCATTAGTGTTAGCCCTGAGGTTACTGTTGCAGAAAGATTCTATATATATAATGGCATGTGACCCAGTTTTATTAGCTCTGGGATAAATACTGTAGATAAAGCACTGTAAAATGAACTGAGATAGCTTTAGTAAAGTTTAAAGTGGAACTCCCATTTCATTCACTTTTTTTTTCTATTGTGTCGGGGGAGGTGGTGAACATAATTGTAATATACTTTATTAATCTATCCAACTTCCTTTTAATACAAAACTTCTAATTAAAGGGAAATGGTTACTTCAAACAGCTGTATCTTCAGTTTTATACCACTTAGAAAAATTGTATCCCAAGAAAGATTCTTAGCTTTCATATGCTGCCAAGACTGAAATAGCTGTAGCTGTTAAAGAATTAGAGATATCACTAGTTAAAAACACAGACGATGTTCGAAGGTATCGAAGGTCCTTCCTCCCAACCGCAGTCATGCTGTATAATCAATATCAGGCTGAGCGGAGATCACTCCACACAGAGAACTAAATGATCCTGAGTCTTTCTTCTCTTTTTAGTTGCTATGACTCCTAGTATCTTTTCTATCTGCTATTCTGAGCTTGTATGTATTCTTTCTTGTAATATATTACTGTATATCCATGCTGCTGTAACACACTGGATTGTCCTATGGTGGGAATATTATTAATAATTATCTTATCTTATATGAAGCATAAATTGCTGTATATTAAGTTTTAATTCCCGACTGTGTTTTTAACTTGTGATATCTCAGATTTTGTTATAGCTAGTTCTTAAGTCATGGCATCATATGAAAGCTAAGAATAATTTTTCTAGGTGGTGTAAAACCAGAGATACAGCCATTTGAAGTGACCATCCCCCTTTGTTAAATGCTTCAGCTCTACATATTTACAACACAAAT
Source organism: Leptodactylus fuscus (assembly GCF_031893055.1). Lineage (NCBI taxonomy): Eukaryota > Metazoa > Chordata > Amphibia > Anura > Leptodactylidae > Leptodactylus > Leptodactylus fuscus. The sequence continues at coordinate 89,306,275 of NC_134268.1, forward strand.
GTATATGGACATTCCCTGGTAACAGCCCAGTTAGAGGCTTTCTAGGAGAATGTTACAGCCTGTATTATAAAAAAAAAAAAAAAAAAAAAAAAAAACGACTTCAGATAGGGTAATGAAGTTTAATACAAAAATGATCACCAAATACCCACGTCACAATATCAATATAAAAAAAAAGGGAGTTACAATGTAAATTGTTCTTTTCAACATAGTATCAAAAGTAAAACTACCAGCATGTATTTTTATACCAAAACTAGAAACTAATCTAACTAAGGAAACCCATAACATTGTCAATATCCCCTACACCCATAGACCTCACTGCTTAACCCATTTTTCAATGTTGGATTTTTTGAACATGACCTGGTTATCTTTGATGGTAGGAGTCTCTACCTCCCAGCATCATACAGTCCCATACCAATTACAGTATGGGACATTATGTCGCTGGGAGGCAGGAACTCCTAGATTTCTACCCAGCATGAAGTTCAAGCTGGTAAATGTGACTAAGGGTAAGTTCACACGGGGCTTTTTGGATCGGAACCTGAGGTGGAGCCCGCCTCAGTTTCCGATCCAAAAACCGGGTAGCCGCGACTGAAAGCCGGTGCACTGCACCGGCATCCACCCGCACACTCTGCTCCGGATTAAGCCCAATGAATGGGCCTAGTCCGGAGGAGGGTGTGTCTTCAGGCCGAATCGTAAGGCGACTTGGCCTGAAGAATGAGCATCTCGCTTCTTTTTTCCGTTTCTTGCGGCTCCTGGAAAGAACTCCTGAGCAGCTCCCATTGATTTCAATGGGAGCCGTCTTTTTGGTCAGGATTTTGAGGCAGATACGGCCTCAAAATCCTGACCAAAAAACTCCATGTGAACTTACCCTTATAAGTTTCAAGGGTGAAACTCTGTCGTGTGCAGCTAATCTAAAGTGTTTATTTCTGTCAATTGACAAAATTAAGTGAATGAGCAAAAGGGAAAGCTAGATCAAATCAATATTTGGTGTGACCATGCTATCCCATAATAGTATGGCTCCCACAGAGCTCTCATTTGGTCATCACGCCAGTCTGGGATTGCATGAAGAGATAGAAGGATTTGAGCAAGCTTATATCTACATAAGATCTGAGGTTAATTCACCGAAATGTCTGGAAAAACATTCTTGCCAGGTTCCTTCAAAAAACAGTATCTAGAAGAATTGATGCTGTTTTGATGCAATGACGGGTCACACCAAATATTGATTTTATTTAGATTCCATTTTTGTTTATTCATTTACATTTATTAACTGATAAAATTAAACTAAAAACAGTTCTATTTTTTTAAAGTATTTTATACTTTTCAACAATTTTTGCATACCCACCTAAGGCCTGGTTCACATCTGCGTTCAGAATTCGATTCGGGAAGTCTGCTTGGGGACCCCCCCTTCCCAAACAGAATTCCTAATACATTGACAAGCGGTGAGCTTATGAAAGCACACGGACCCCATAGACTATAATTGGATCCATGTGTTTTCTGCACACTGTTCGCACGAGTCATGCAGAGAAACAAGTATTTTCCTCTCCGCATGACTCGTGCGGAGACCATGCGGAAAAACACACAGACCCCATTATAGTCTCAGTGCTCACTGCTTGTCAATGCGTTTTGTGTTCCATTCGGGGGGTCCCCATGTGGACTCCCTGAACAGAATACCGAACGCAGATGTGAACTGGGCCTAAAAATTTTGCGTGTGCTGTATATCAACCTCATGGGAGGAAATATAGCTGACAGGAATCTGTGTCAGAAAGTTAAGGCTCGGGCCTCATGTAGCGTAAAGGCAGTGATTTGGCAAAAAACACCATTTTACAGTACCTGTATCCACACACTGCAGAACAGAAAATCCACAGCGGAAATGCGGCGATATCAAAAACTGTTGTGTTCTCGCAAATCGCAACATGTCAATTATACCTATGGAACGTTGATGTTTTCCGTATAAGTGTAATAAAAGAAGAAAGTCAGCAGAGGGAAAATCTGCAGATTTTCAGTAAAAAGCATTGCAGAAAAAAACGCAATGCGTTTCCACTGCGGCTCACTTTGTGGGGCCTTAACCTTAGTAGTGTTGAGCGAGTAGTATTCGATCGAATACCTCGACGGCATAGCAATGCGTGTAATTGGCCGTACACCAAGGGGTTAAATGCATCGAATATTCGAAGTGTTTAACCCCTCGGTGTTGGGCTGATTACACGCATTCCTATGCCGGCAAGGTCTTCGATCGAATACTACTCACTCAACACTAGAGATGAGCGAACACTAAAATGTTCGAGGTTCGAAATTCGATTCGAACAGCCGCTCACTGTTCGAGTGTTCGAATGGGTTTCGAACCCCATTATAGTCTATGGGGAACATAAACTCGTTAAGGGGGAAACCCAAATTCGTGTCTGGAGGGTCACCAAGTCCACTATGACACCCCAGGAAATGATACCAACACCCTGGAATGACACTGGGACAGCAGGGGAAGCATGTCTGGGGGCATAAAAGTCACTTTATTTCATGGAAATCCCTGTCAGTTTGCGATTTTCGCAAGCTAACTTTTCCCCATAGAAATGCATTGGCCAGTGCTGATTGGCCAGAGTACGGAACTCGACCAATCAGCGCTGGCTCTGCTGGAGGAGGCGGAGTCTAAGATCGCTCCACACCAGTCTCCATTCAGGTCCGACCTTAGACTCCGCCTCCTCCGGCAGAGCCAGCGCTGATTGGCCGAAGGCTGGCCAATGCATTCCTATGCGAATGCAGAGACTTAGCAGTGCTGAGTCAGTTTTGCTCAACTACACATCTGATGCACACTCGGCACTGCTACATCAGATGTAGCAATCTGATGTAGCAGAGCCGAGGGTGCACTAGAACCCCTGTGCAAACTCAGTTCACGCTAATAGAATGCATTGGCCAGCGCTGATTGGCCAATGCATTCTATTAGCCCGATGAAGTAGAGCTGAATGTGTGTGTTAAGCACACACATTCAGCACTGCTTCATCACGCCAATACAATGCATTAGCCAGTGCTGATTGGCCAGAGTACGGAATTCGGCCAATCAGCGCTGGCTCTGCTGGAGGAGGCGGAGTCTAAGGTCGGACCTGAATGGAGACTGGTGTGGAGCGATCTTAGACTCCGCCTCCTCCAGCAGAGCCAGCGCTGATTGGCTGAATTCCGTACTCTGGCCAATCAGCGCTGGCCAATGCATTCTATTAGCCCGATGAAGTAGAGCTGAATGTGTGTGCTAAGCACACACATTCAGCACTGCTTCATCACGCCAATACAATGCATTAGCCAGTGCTGATTGGCCAGAGTACGGAATTCGGCCAATCAGCGCTGGCTCTGCTGGAGGAGGCGGAGTCTAAGGTCAGACCTGAATGGAGACTGGTGTGGAGCGATCTTAGACTCCGCCTCCTCCAGCAGAGCCAGCGCTGATTGGCCGAATTCCGTACTCTGGCCAATCAGCGCTGGCCAATGCATTCTATTAGCCCGATGAAGTAGAGCTGAATGTGTGTGCTAAGCACACACATTCAGCACTGCTTCATCACGCCAATACAATGCATTAGCCAGTGCTGATTGGCCAGAGTACGGAATTCGGCCAATCAGCGCTGGCTCTGCTGGAGGAGGCGGAGTCTAAGGTCGGACCTGAATGGAGACTGGTGTGGAGCGATCTTAGACTCCGCCTCCTCCAGCAGAGCCAGCGCTGATTGGCCGAATTCCGTACTCTGGCCAATCAGCACTGGCTAATGCATTGTATTGGCGTGATGAAGCAGTGCTGAATGTGTGTGCTTAGCACACACATTCAGCTCTACTTCATCGGGCTAATAGAATGCATTGGCCAATCAGCGCTGGCCAATGCATTCTATTAGCTTGATGAAGCAGAGTGTGCACAAGGGTTCAAGCGCACCCTCGGCTCTGATGTAGCAGAGCCGAGGGTGCACAAGGGTTCAAGTGCACCCTCGGCTCTCCTACATCAGAGCCGAGGGTGCGCTTGAACCCTTGTGCAGCCTCAGCTCTGCTACATCAGAGCCGAGGGTGCGCTTGAACCCTTGTGCACACTCTGCTTCATCAAGCTAATAGAATGCATTGGCCAGCACTGATTGGCCAGAGTACGGAATTCGGCCAATCAGCGCTGGCCAATGCATCCCTATGGGAAAAAGTTTATCTCACAAAAATCACAATTACACACCCGATAGAGCCCCAAAAAGTTATTTTTAATAACATTCCCCCCTAAATAAAGGTTATCCCTAGCTATCCCTGCCTGTACAGCTATCCCTGTCTCATAGTCACAAAGTTCACATTCTCATATGACCCGGATTTGAAATCCACTATTCATCTAAAATGGAGGTCACCTGATTTCGGCAGCCAATGACTTTTTCCAATTTTTTTCAATGCCCCCAGTGTCGTAGTTCCTGTCCCACCTCCCCTGCGCTGTTATTGGTGCAAAAAAGGCGCCAGGGAAGGTGGGAGGGGAATCGAATTTTGGCGCACTTTACCACGCGGTGTTCGATTCGATTCGAACATGGCGAACACCCTGATATCCAATCGAACATGTGTTCGATAGAACACTGTTCGCTCATCTCTACTCAACACTAAACCTTAGGCAGGAATAGACTAGAAAACAGAAGGCTTGGATCCCAATAGAACGACTGCGCACAGTTAATTCACATTCGGCATTCTAGTTTTCATTTTGGCTGTAGTCAGTTGATCTAAAACATTTTATAGTTTCATTATAACACATTAAAAAATAATATTTCTGTGCTTAATTTAATTACAGTTTTTCCTCTAAAAATTCTAATCAAAAAAGCTAGAAAATATTGCAAAGGCCTTTTCAATTACTATAGACAATAGATGAAATGGTTTTCAGCACGTCTCTAAATACAGAAGTAGTCTGGTGCTTATGTGGTTTTTAATAATGTGCAGATTTTGTTTAGGGCGATTTGTAATCTTTATATTTCACTTGACTTGTTCAAATGTTTGCTTTTTCATGAACAGCTAATGTCAATATATTACTATAGCATTTGGGCAAAAATCATTATTACATTTAGAATTTGGCCTATACTTTAAATGCTGCAGAAACATAAAAATGGATAACAATTAAGAAATCAATTAGAAATCAGAACTTAACCTTTACGTCAGCAATGAACGACATTGTAACATTTGTTATATTATTTGTCTTTGAAATCAAATAGCACAAAATTCATATATATATATATATATATATATATATATATATATATATATGACACTGAATACATTACAGATCTTCTATTATGCTTGACAAATAAACGGATCTAGAGCTTTTTACAGCTTAAGACAAAGGACCCATGTAGCGGGCTGCAGCTAAAAGGCATTGTAGGAAAACCCGCAAAATCCCATCCCCTTTACGATGACTGTAAGTTTGAGGCCTCACATTGCGGAAATGCAGATTTTTTTGTCGCAGATTTTGCTGTGACTTTTTTTGAGCCAAAGCCAGGAATGGATTGAGCAGAAGGTAGAACTAAGTACTCACTAGATATTTTTGCAATGTATGGCCTCAGCCTTAAATGCTGTGGTTTTTGCTGCGGCGTTTCTTACATAAGCGCCCATTAAGCCACAGGACAATGGCCGACGAACATGCGCAGTGGGGGCTTTTGGCTGAAGATGCGGCCGATGAACCTGCAAAGAGGCGGTCCAGAGAAGACAGAGGCGTCGCAGGAGATTTACATATGGAAGAAAGAAGATATTTCTTAGAAATGGCGGCGTGGATCAGAATAATAAAGGTAAGAGAAGAATAGCCTTTCTTAACCCCTTCCCGCTGATGGCATTTTTTGATTTTCGTTTTTCGTTTTTGACTCCCCTCCTTCTAAACCCCATAACTTTTTTATTTCTCCGCTCCCAGAGTCATATGAGGTCTTAATTTTTGCGGGACAATTTTTTCTTCATGATGCCACCATTAATTATTCTATATAAGGTACTGGGAAGCAGGAAAAAATTCAGAATGGGGTGGATTTGAAGAAAAAATGCATTTCTGCGACATTCTTACGGGCTTTGCTTTTACGGCGTTCACTGTGCAGCCAAAATGACATGTCCCCTATATTCTGTGTTTCGGTACGGTTCCAGGGATACCAAATTTATATGGTTTTATTTACATTTTGACCCCTAAAAAAAATTCCAAAACGGTGTTAAAAATTTTTTTTTCTAAAAGTCGCCATATTCCGACGGCCGTAACTTTTTTATACATAGGTGTACGGGGATGTATAGGGCGTCTTTTTTTGCGGGGCCGGGTGTACTTTTTAGTTCTACCATTTTCGGGAAATGTTATTGCTTTGATCACTTTTTATTCAAATTTTTATCAGAATTAAAACAGTGAAAAAACGGCGGTTTGGCACTTTTGACTATTTTTCCTGCTACGGCGTTTACCGAACAGGAAAAATATTTGTATAGATTTGTAGAGCGGGCGATTTCGGACGCGGGGATACCTAACATGTATGTGTTTCACAGTTTTTAACTACTTTTATATCTGTTCTAGGGAAAGGGGGGTGATTTGAACTTTTAATACTTTTTATATTTTTTTATATTTTTTTTACTTTTTTTTTTAATTTTTTTTTGCATTTATTAGACCCCCTAGGGGTGTTGAAACCCAGGGGGTCTGATCACTAATGCAATGCATTAAAATGCTAATGCATTGCAATGCATTGCAAAAAAGCATCATCTCTTTTGCAGGCTGCATACACCAGCCTGCAAAAGAGAGAATTTGCAGACCGACTGGGAGCCTGTACAAGGCTCCCGGCTGTCATGGCAACGGGGGGTCGGCCCTGGAGCCTCCGGCGCCTTTGACAGCAGCGCCGGAGGGGTTAATGCCTCCGATCGGTCCGGGGACCGATCGGAGGCATTAGAGCCGGTTGTCTACTGCTTAAAGCAGTAGACACCCGGCGGCTATGACGGCCGCCCGGCTCCCGGGCGGTCGCCATAGTTACAGACCCGACACGCGCCGTACTATTACGGCGCATGTTGGGAAGGGGTTAAGGCTATTCTGACATGTACTTAGTTGAAAAAGGGAATTCTAATGATAAAATCCCTTTAACAAAAATCCAAAACTGGCAAAAAATTTTTTTTCTAAAAGTCACCATCTTCTGACACCCATAACTTTTTTTATACTTCTATGTATGGATGCATAGGGTATTTTTTTGTGGGACCAGATTTTTTATTTTTTTTATTTTTTTTTTAGATATACCATTTTTGGGAATTGCTATTGCTTTGATCACTTTTTATTCATATTTTATCAGAGGCAAAACAGTGAAAAAATGACCTTTTGCCACTTTTGATTGTTTTTCCCGCTACAACGTTTACCATATGGGAAAAATATTTATTCAAATTTTTATATTTTGTATTATATTAGAATATTAGAATTTTTTATATTTTTAAATATTTTTTTTACATTTTTTTAACTTTTTTTGTGCATTTATTAGACCCCCTAAGGATCTTGATCCCCACTGGGTCTGATGACTAAAGCAATGCATTGCAATGATTCACAATATTGAGCAGTACACATTCTGTCTCTTGTGTAACTGAATAGCGTATACAAGTATGAATCTATCGCTGATCTCCAATGTCGTCCCCCACCCCTCCTCACTCGAGGGAGGTTTACTCTCAGCCAATAGAAAAGCATTAAAATAAGCTGTAGAGAAAAAACCTGATGTGATATAAGAAAACTAACTGCCGTTTTGAAATAAACATTCCTATTTAAGTCTAAAACAAATGAAAAATCTAACTCATTTGGAATCAATGCAGAAAAAAAAAAAAGGAAATCTGGCACCCACGACTCTGATGTGATGATTGTAAATAAAACTTCGCTTTTATTGAAATTTGGAATCATGTTAAAATTGTTCCCCAGAAATTCCCCCCATACTGAGGATTAGAGATGAGCGAGTAGTGAAATATTTGAGATTCGATATTCGTTTCGAGTAGAGCCTCAATATTCGACTACTTGATCCATTATAGTCTATGAGAAAAAATGCTCATGTCAGGGGAAACCACTATTCGACTAAAGGAGAGTCACCAAGTCCACGAGTAGCAAGAGAAGAGTGTTTAGGAGGAGCGCTGTGCAGTTCAAGCACATAAAGCGCTCTAGTCTATGGGGTCCATGCGCTTTAACTGCACAGCGCTTGCAGTTGCGCTGATATTCCTGCAGACTCCTTCAGGACAGGAGGCAAGCGCAAATGTGAACAAGCCCTTACTCATCCTGCAGAACCAGCATTGATTGGCCCAATGCTACACACTGTATAGCATTCGACAAATCGACGCTGGTTCTGCAGCAGGCTTGTCCTTGCTAGTTGGGAGAGCTAGCAGCTTGTGTTTATGTGGGAGCTGACTTTTTCTCATAGGAATGCATTGACCAGCGTTGATTGGCCAGAGTACAGCATTTGGCCAATCAACGCTGGTTCTGCCGGAGGCTCATCTGTGAGGAGGCGGAGTCTAACATCGGACCACCATGGAGACTGCTGTGGTACAATCTTAGACTTTGCCTCCTCACAGATGAGCCTCCAGCAGAACCAGCGTTGATTGGCCGAATGCTGTACACTGGCCAATCAACTCTGGTCAATGCATTCCTATGAGAAAAAGTCAGCTCCCGCATAAATGCAAGCTGCTAACTCTCCCGACTAGCAAGGACGAGCATGCTGCAGAACCAGCATTGATTTGCTGAATGCTATACACTGTAAAGCATTCGACAAATCAACGCTGGTTCTGAATCGAATCTTTACTGCGAATAGCAATAGTATTCGAACAAGTACGAGTATTTCGAATACCGTAGTATTCGTTCGAATACCTATTCAATCGAATACTACTCGCTCATCTCTACTGAGGATTAGTGCAGTATAGAAATGTCATTCTATGTTACAGAACAATACTTGTTAGAATTCAGAAAAACTACTTAAAAGGACCTGTAGTCAGACATGCCAAAACTACTCACTTATTCATCAGAATTGCATTTCAACTCCATGTAGTTGTGTGCTTGGCTATCCTGAACACCCTTGTCTGTTTTAACAAGTTCCACACATTGTATCTACCTTGGTTTATTTTGTTTGTTGCATATTTTCTTTGCATGGATTCTATAAATTTTAATTCCTTATATAATATGTTAGCAGTAAATGGCTAACTTTACTGAACAGAGGTCTGTGTTGAGTCTATGGAGCAGCAGACAGCCTGGAGTGGTAGATTCCCCTACAGCTTCCCTTTACTATTATTATCTCAGGATACACAGTATACACGCCTTTGATGACCATTTATTGTTAAAGGGAATCCCATTTTATATTTACAGACAATGGTTTATAAAAAATGCTGTCCTTGTACTTGATGTACATAGATTTTGGTCACTTATCATAAGTGCACTTTTATTGTGCTGCATAAAATGTATCCATTATTTTACAGAAATATTTAATTGGTGGTTTATTTTCCTGTATATGTAATACTTCAACCTTGTAAGCATGAAATATTTAGTCACTCAGTCTTCTCCAGGGCAGTAAATGGATGTCTGCTTCCATTTTATGAAAACTTAAAGTGCATTAAAGAATAATGAAGTTAGCAATGTAACATCAATCTAAAATAAAAAAAGGGATTGATCGAGCATTGATGAACATGGTGCCATGTAGCTGTAGCTACATACATTCATAGGTTGTATTATTGCTTCTGAGTTAAATGATTACATTGTAGCTTGGATAAATGTATGCTTTATTATTACTTAAAAAGAACCTTTCACACCTCCAGCAACTCCAGGTCTTTGCATTTTTTAATAGCTGCTGTTCCACTTGTTCCTGCACAGTTGGAATTTTTTCCTCTAACCATCACTATTCCCAAGCAATAAGTGCAGATAGTTTTGGTGTCTGATGTGGTATGTAAGCTCTGTAATATCAGAAGGATGGTGTCAGGTAGGGGGTGTGATATAGAGCTCCAATCAGAGGTAGCTCAGAATCACAATAGCATGTCAGGCACCAAAACTAACAGCATTGGTTGCTCAGGAATGGCAGGAGCTAGAGGAAAAACTCCAACTGTGCCATAATCAGTGGAGCAACAGCTATTAAAAAATGAAAGATCCTCTTTAACATTAACAACTTAGTGGTAGGCTTTATTTCAACACCATTTTAATAACTTTTGAAATACATGTTATCCAAGGTTCACAGTAGCGTTTGGCTCTCTGTCGTTTGGGTCTGAAACCCCGGGGAAATAAAAGTCCTCCTTGCATGACTTTTCTTTCTGATGATTTTAGGTGAATTCTGCAGTGGAGTCTCCAAACACAGATGTGAACCTAGTTTTAGTCACAAATGAAATATTAAATCAGAATCACTACTAAGGCTAGGCTTAAATGTGCGCCCAGTCTCCACCTGGGAAATATGTTTCTCATTCCACTTGAAAAATGCAGAGAGAAAAGTCCTGCAAGCAGCTTGTTTCTCTCCGCATTTTTCACCCTTTTGGGGTGGAAACCAGGCAAAAAACCAGCTGACCCAATTATAGTCTATGAGAGCCGCGATTTCCGAAGGTAACTGCTTTTTTAAGCAAATCCCCAAGTGGACCCCCAAACAGAAACCCCAATGCAGGTGTGAACTTAGTGTAAGATGTCTTGCTATGCGTAATTAAAAAACACATTGAAGATTTATGTGAAATTTCTGATGAAGTTATGAAAAGTCTTAGTAATGCAATTTAACTTTAATGACAATGAAAATGATATATTGTTTAAATCACACTTTCATGTCACAAACATTATTCTGCGTTTTTTTACGCTGCGTTTTTGCCCAGTGGGGCCTTAGCCTAAAGTGGCAAAATATGGTGTAACACACCATAAAGCTCAAATTTTTCTATGAATAGCGACTTTATGACTTTTCTCTGCTAGAAAACTGTGAAGCTTACTTTATTAAATTTCCCCCATGTCAGTGGGAAGGGAAATGGAGATTTTATTTGCTATAGATTACTGCTCTAATGACAAGTGTGAATACTTAGCCCTCATTCACATCTGCGTTTGTATTCCATCTAGGGAAGTCCGCATGGGGACCCCCCCAACGGAATACCAAACGCTATTGCAAGGGCTGATGCAGTAAAAGCACACGGATCCCATAGGCTATAACGGGGTCCGTGTGTGGACAGGAAAGTAGTGCCTAATCTACTTTCCTGTCTGCATGATTCGTGCGGGCAGCAGGCAGAAAGCACATGGACCCCATTATAGTCTATGGGGTCCGGGTGCTTTTACAGCACAGCACTTGCTATTGCGTTTGGTATTTCGTTTAGGGGGTTCCCATGCAGACTCTCCTGGATGGAATCCAAACGCAGATGTGAACAGGGCATTACACACAGTTCTCAGAAACGTTACCTTTGAGACAGAATGAACACAGAAAGTATTACAAAATTTGAGCATTCTGTGCTATAGAAGATACTCTTAGGCTAGGAACCCAAATTGCGGATATGCAGCTTTTTTGTTTGTAGATTTTGTTACTGTTTTTTGAGCCAAGTCAAAAGTGTACTGAGCAAAGGGTAGAAGTGTAAGAAAAGTATAAGGACTTCCTATAAATTTACCATTCCTTTTGTAGCCAATCTTTTCTTTGGCTCAAAAAAAAAAAAAAAAAAAAACGCAACAAAATCTGCAACATAAATTGCTGCAGTTCAGCAATTTGGGGCTTCAGCCTTAAAAGGTGTTATCTGCTAACATTCAAAGTTATTTGTCCGTTGTCCACATGCTAACTATTAAAACTTGATAAAATACTTTAGTTCTGGATACTACACTATTGGTTCCATTTCAAGCCCCTTCTCATGGTCCTGAAGTCTTCACTCCTTCACTTTCCTTCCAACGCAGACAAAGAGTTTCTCCGTCCTCTCTATGTGATGGCTGATGCAAAGTGAGAACAGAGGTCTGCCTTTGCTATTAAACTCAGCCATACAAGCATTAGTATGCCAGGAGTACCCATGCTTATTCAACATGAGATGTAAAGACATTGACATTTACAATATTGCAATGCTAGAAATATCTAAATGCAAAGCTTGCAAGTTCTTAAATATGATAGTTTTGAAATGTTCATTTTCAAGAACGTCCTATCCCTGGTCTTCATTTGTAGCATTATTTAGTGCTAAACCATGCCAATGTACCACAAAGCTGTACTAGAGTTTCACACATGGATTCCTTGAATGGCCTTTACAGTAAGATGAGAATCTCGCAGTGCTAATTTCACCAGTCCTGCATCCAGATTCATATCTTTCCCCAAGAGGAATGAAAAATAATATTTCAGAAAATCAGTCAGTCCGTACTAATTGACACTTGGACATTCTCCAAGGCAGTGAGGTGGAGAGAAGATTTACATTACTTAGATATTCTGCTGAGTATTTGTAGTAATAGTGAAGTCATGGATTTGTTTCTAGTGTTTCACTTGAGTAAGCAATGTCATGTCAATGTGTATGTTATCATTTACCCACTTGTGTTTATAAAGGAAGTCTATTGGTAGGACTTTACTGTATTATTATAAAACCACAAAGAAGATGGGTCTAAACACTAAAATATTTTAAATAAGGTCATACCGAAAAAGATAGTTTGCACTTTTCACTCTGTAACAAGTTAATATTGGCATTCTGTTCCTTGCATTTAATACACAGACTCTGACCACAGGGTAGGGGCCCCATCAATGGTGTCCTTATACTAGCAAGGCATTGGACAGAGGATGGAAATATACACAGATGTAGCATGGATGTCTCAAATAAAGCTTATTCGTTGTATAATAAAAAGTTCTACTACTTTCTGATATAATTTCTATATACACCCTCATGCTTTTTGAGATCTTGGACCGCAGTCAATCTATAGAATCTTCACTTATTACTTTTCAGGGGATGACAGTTTTAAGTAATGATGACACTTATTAGAAGACAAGACGCAGCTCCCATATCTCTACATGTGATGAGTTATATACTGTATTTGTGTGAAAAGAGAACCCATTGAAGTCAATGGGAGGTTTTTTTTCAGCGCTGAAATTCCACACCAAATCCCTCAGAGTTTTTTGGCGAGGATTTTGTTGAGGAAAAATTCTGCTTCATAAATTAGGAAATTTGCCAATTCCAAATGGATTTTTTTGCCAATTCCACGCGGATTTTTGACCTCCCATTGACTGCGTTGGTTTTTGCAGGCAGAATCCGCCTGAAGGAAGCTTTTTTTCCACTAGCAGAAAAATCCACTAGTGGAAAAAAAAGCTAGCAGAACCCATAGAACTCTATGGGGAGGTTTTTTCCCCACGTGGATTCTGTCACAGTTTCAGCACCAAAATCCTCGCCAAAAAACTCAGTGTGAATGGACTCTTAAACTGACTGACCCCTGTCTCACCCTAGCTCTCTCTCTCAACACCTCTGACCAATCCCCTAATTTTCTCACTCAAAATCCTCTTTTCTTTGACTCCTTCGTTCTCTAATCCATTCCCGTGTCGTGCCGTCCCATCCCTGAGGGTAAGTTTGGATGGAGTTTTTTGGTCAGGATTTTGAGGCCTCAAAATCCTGACCAAAAAGACGGCTCCCATTAAAATCAATGGGAGCTGCTCAGGTCTTTTTTCTGGGAGCAGTTTTTTCTGGCTCCCGGAAAAAGAAGCGAGATGCTCATTCTTCAGGATGTTTCGCCTCGCGATTCGGCCTGAAGACACTCCCTCCTCCAGACTAGGCCCATTCATTGGGCCTAATCCGGAGAGAAGTGCAGTGCATCGGCTTTCAGTCCCTGCCAGTGCCGCACCTCTAATGAGACGAGGTGAGGCTCTCGCTGCAGACGGCGCATGGGAGGGGGGTGGCAGCCTGGGTGATTTTTTTTCTTCTTTTTTTACATTTTTTCTTTGAACCGCTGGTTCCAACTGGCTGGTTCCAACATCTACGTATCAGCGTAGACGTCGTCATCACGCCGCCCATGCTGATACGTAGACATCTGATGTCTGACGTCTGCCAAGAGAAGAGGATCGGGGAGGCAGCGGGAGCAGCAGTAGCGCAATCGGTAAGTATAATAATTTTTTTTTTTGTTTTATAATAGGTCGCTACCTGCTGGAGTATCTCCAGCATAATGGCCTACTTACCAACCTCCTGGACCTGCTCACTGCAGCTCCTGCTTCCCCTTGTACTATAGACTGTGGAGGCCAGCAGTGAATAGGCCCGGGCCAGGCCTATCCGAGTATAATAATCGGAGCCCCAATCGGAGCCCCAGGGGAGGTGAGGGAACATAATAAACAATGTTACTTACCTCTCCAGGATCCGATGTTAATCCTAGCTGGCTTCGGGCCTATATGGTAATGCCCAGACGTCACGTGGTCTGGTATATTACCATATAGGCCCGAAGCCTGCTAGGATTAAAGAGGACCATTCATGGGTTTGGGCAAAGGCAGTTTTATACACCGCTGGAAAGCCGACAAGCTGAAGAGCTATCGCTGCCGGTACTGTAGCTCTTCACAGTCAGAAGGGCGTTCCTGACAATCTGTCAGGAACATACTTCTTCCCAGCAGCACCTATAGCGCTGTACAGTGTGAGTGGGAAGAACGCCCCCTCCCCTCCTGATAATACTCGTCTATGGGCGAACACTGTGAGCAGAGGGAGGGGGCGTTCCTCCCCACTCATACAGTACAGCGCTATAGGCGCTGCTGGGAAGAAGGATGTTCCTGACAGTCTGTCAGGAATGCCCTTCTGACTGTTAAGAGCTATGGTACCGGTACCGATAGCGCTTTACTCAGGGCACAGATCAAAAAAGCTGAAAGTCCGCTGAATTCAGCGTACTGTCAGCTTTCCAGCGGTATATAGAACTGCCTTTGCCCAAAGCCATGAAAGGTCCTTTTTAACATTGGATCCCGGAGAGGTGAGTAACAGTGTTTATTATGTTCTCTCACCTCCCCTGGAGCTCCGATTATTATACTCGGGGGTCTGAAAAGACCCCTGAGTATAATAATAGAGCTTGAAGGGTCCACTGTGGCTCCTGTAACCTATATTATGCCCCGCAGCGCCCCCCCTGCAATCTCTGTTATGCCCCACAGTCTATTGTATATATAATATAGGCTGCAGGGGCCGCTGTGGGATATATAGGGTTTGGGTGCGTGGAGAAGTGAGGAGTCAAAGATGTCTGTGTTTCAAACTTTACAGAGTCAAGTCACAGCTGAAAGAAGTAGTCATGGCAGTCCAAAGGGAAGAGGAGGGAAATGTGAGGAGAAGTCTCGTGTAAGTATTACTGCATTGTATTTATTGTACTCCCCCCCTTACTGTTTGAGGCGGGCGATTAAAAGATGAACAACACCCCTCCCCCACCCAGACTCAATCAGGGGAGGGGGCATCTTTCGATCGTCCCCCTCAGGCAGAAGAGAGGCGGTTCACCACTGGTCATGGCTACCCTCCGCCTCAGGTTTCGGACCACAAAACCCCATCTAAACTTACCCTCAGTGTCTAGGGCCTTTCCTCAACTTTCAAAAACATATCATATTGTATTGTATATATTTTTGCGGTTTGTGTGTCCTTAGTGAGTCTTTAGCATCAGTGCCATATGTCCTCAAAGGCAGTCAGTATTGCATCAATTTGTCATCTGTATATGTGGATCCGCAAAAAAAAAAAGTGGGTAGCTAGGTAACTGTTCCACAAATATTGATGTCAAATGGATTACATCCATGTGATGTCCATTGTTTTCTGTGACCCAAAGAATTCTATGGGATAGTCTGTGCCATAAACACTGAGCAGAATAGGACATGGTCTGAGTTTTGTGGCACGGACTCGTGGCCTGTGCATGAGCCCATTGAAATGAATGGGTCAGTGGGATATCCAGGAAAAACCAGGATGGCACGCTTAAATAGCACACAATCATGTGCATGAGGCCTTAGCCTAGTTGGGAGCCAGTGATTGGGGCACCAGACAGAACAGTGACCTGAAGCAGTGAGTAAACCACTGGGCACCACTTGGCTAATGCATTTGCAGTGCATATGTTGTATTAAAACCCGTAAGTACATCTAGATATAAAAACCAGGATAAAATAAAAATTAACCCCTAAACTAAACCCCCTCACCCCACCTAATTTCTAAAAGCCACGGATGGTTGAGACTGTAATTGCCGCTCGGACCACAGATGTCGAAATACTTATTGGTAGATAATGTATTTTAGTACCGTGGCAGGTGGATGGGAAAGTTGAAAAACTAACAAACAAACAAACAAATAAACATACTCACCTGTCCCCCTGGAGCTTTTCTGACAGAGGTCCTTGCCACAAGTGACCGATGTATGCGATTGATGTCCCGTGTCCTGAAGGTGGTGAATATGTTTTTTTTTCACCTTTCGCTGGCGTCAACAAAAAAATAGCTTTTCCTGGACAAACCCTTGAACCTCTTTTTCTATGTATAAATGTACTACATAAGCAAAATTTGACTTGATACTAAGATGGTAGTTTGTGAGCTAGCTAACTGTATAAACGTAACAATACATGAGAAAAGACAGCAGAGCCTCACTGCACAGTTCATAAAACATATTCCACAGTATTTGCTTGCTTTTTGCTTCTGCAATCCCTTTTCTCTAGAAACAATTTTGCACCATGCAGCAGCAAAACAAAAGCTTTCTCCGAATAACACCAGTAAAAAGTATTATACAATTTTGCAGCTGTCCTTTGGGAATATATAAATTCATTGCTGAACCCATGCTGATTCAGGAGCAATATACGTTGACAGATGGCGAGCTTTTGTCTGAAAGGTGAATTGTTTCTGTTTCTGTTCTATTTAATATTGATTGTATTTTCACGTTTTATTAATATTTATGGTGCACCTTCAAAATAACTGATTTTTTTGGGGGGGATACAAAAATACTTTATTCTTAGGTAACCTAATTATTTGTAAATGTGTTTGTTCGCATGGTTGTTTGCTTTTACAGTGTGTTTTCATAGAACTATATTTGCTATAGTTTCTATTTTTTTAATCATTCCCTGAGTGACATATTTTACACTGCCATAAAGTAGAAAACAAAATGATATGTAGTTTATATAGCCAATTGGTTCTATTGATATAGCAAAGTGTATACATTTAATATAGGAGTTTACTGCAAGGGAAGCTCTTAGAGGTGCCTCTAATGCCATACATACAGGATCAGGTCAATATACAATGGAAATATATAGAAATGCTGCATCTAGTGGTAAAAAGGAGCTGCCTTGTACATTTATTACACCCAGACAGGGGTAGATTGAGAATGATCTGACTTCCCTGCCATTGCTGTCCATAGGTCTCTTATTGTAGCTATTGTTCATTACATTTGGGTTAATATGATGGATTTGAGGAGCCCTTTATGTTGTATATTAGAAAGTCAAGTAGGAGCTGTGAGTGATATTCTTTGACAAAAGGTATGGTCAACCAGACATATAACAGAAATCCTGTGATACATGGTGGGCATCAAGAGCATTACCAGAACGTATACGGCTTCAAAGCCAGGGGCAGCCATTGACAGCCAAGGGTCCCTGTGCAGTATGTACATCTGGGCCTCCATTTCTCTTCTATATAGACACACACATGTATAAAATATGCACATGTACACACATAGCATACAAATATAAACATTACACAACACATGTACACATTAGGCTTTGTTCACATCTGCATTGGAAGCTTCATTAGGAGCATTCATTGCAAATTACATGTAAAAAAAAATTGTAGCTATTATTTCCAGTAAAATAACAACACTATAATAGAAAATGGATTGACCCAATTGTTAGTTTAAGAATAGGATACATTGGACCCCATTGGTGTTCAATAATTTCATTGTTCTGTCTTTATGACAAAAGAACAATGGAATTGATGAATGCAGATGTGAACATACACATACGAACATTACACATATACAGATCAAATTTTATGTATGCATTTATGTATTATTTATACACATACATTATACACAGATATACAAATTACACATGCTTATATAAAATACACACATATACAAAAGCGTATATAATATATACATATACATGGTATGGGTTCTGGCTTGACTTTAAGGCTAAGGCTCCATTGGGCGTAAACGCAGTGCTAAACAGCCCACAATCTTAGTTCTGCTTTTTTTTTTTTTATAAATAAATAAGCCACATACTTATTGAGCCCTGATCCTGGGCACGGCTTTCTCCGCTTTCCCTTCAACGCTCCAGGGGGCCCTGTGCTTGGACTCCTCCTGGAACTGCTGCATGCAGGGTTTTTCTGTCCGCTTGAGAAGTCAGACATCTTCACTTGCGGACAGGGAAGGACGGGCACGGAGTGCAAAAGAACGCACCCGATGCCCATTGAGATGAATGACAGGTGTCACGGACACAGCTAGTGTCCGCTCCTAATGTCCGTGACAGATTTTGAGCGGACACTAGGAGCGGACAATACATGTCGGACACCGACGGTAGTGTGAACGCCCCCTAAGACTGAGAGAGTTATGGAGAAGAATCTCCTGTACTCACCACCAGCAGTATGTGGCAGCTAGTCTCCACCCAACAACTTAGGGAGAAATGCAAACTTCCCATGTTCACTCATTATGCTATTGATTTGTGCAGGTTATGTATTCTTTAGAGAAAGTATTGCCTGAATAACCCCTTTAACCAGGTATACTAATTATTTCTTGCTGAGTTTAGATTTTCTCAACTTTTGCTTGAGAAAATTGGTAATCTAATTTCAGTTCCAAGAACGCCGGCACTTTTTGTAACTTGCACTGGTATAACCTAACATCAGAATAACCTTATCTCAAGACATGTTGCCAAGGTAACCAACATATACTGCTGGGACAATCTTCCTGCTTCTGTTCTGGGCACATCTATTAAAACATATCAGTTTCCATTATAACAAAGGGCAGACAGTTCCTAAATGTGTGCTTTACAGTATCCTAATCAAAACTATAATTTTATTGCAATGCAATGGTAAAAGGTATATGATAAATGTTCTGATTCAAATGATTTAAAGAAATTCTAATCCAATATTATGTTTGTGAAATTAAAAAGGATTAAAAAAGCATTTAAGGCTGGCGCCCCACGTGGCGCAATCACCGCAGGAAAAAAAACACACTGGAATCCCAACCACGCATAACCGGAAAATACGCACTGCAGATACACTGCGATTTCCCAAACCATCACAGTTTTGGAAATCACAGCATGTCAGTTATGCCTACGGAAATGCTGGCAATTTTGACCATAAGTAAATACTGCAGATGCAGCTTAGCCTATACTTGACCTCTACACCCTCTCAGGATATTGTACAGCATGGCTCCGAATGCTGACAATATGAAATCATCTAATACATCTTGCGCTGTATTGCAGCATCCCAGAGCAATGCTGCTATATGTTCTGTGTTTGTTACATGTACCCCGGGGTTGTCTTGTTTGTCTTGTCCTCCATGTTTAATGTCGAGTGCTAAACGTGCTCTTTCCCTTGCATATTTGCACTTATCTTTGCACCTTGGGCTGTTTGTATGATGCATACTACCTCTTGACCAATCACAGGCCACAAGGTTCTAGGAAAAGGTTTATACCTCTAGCAGCTGTAGTAAAGTTAGTCCAGTAGTTGGAAAGTCCAGCGGTTAGTTCAGCGGTTAGAAGTCCATTGGTTCAGAAGTACGGAAGTTCAGATCTAGTACCAGACACCTTGCTGAGCGAGACAGCAGGAGAACTCGTCCTAGAAGCTAAGGACTAAAGACATCTTATTCCAAGGTACAACCGGAGGCTGCCCCAGAGCTAGTGAGAGAGCTTTGGGAGTTCCCGTGACACATTGTTGTCGGTGCCGTTAGCAGCTACAGAGGTACCTTGGAGGCTCAGGACCCTAAGCCCCTTACATTCCCCTATCTGCTGAGTTAGGGAGTGGTATGAGAGGAGGAGAGGAGCACAGTACGTCAAGTACTGCACAGTGTCTATATTACTGTGGCTAAGGTCTTTAAGTCTTGGACTTTGTGCATTGAACTGTATGCTGTAACCATCTTGCAAAGCTGCTGGACCATTTGTTGGCATTGTTCAATAAAAGTTATTTGGTTTACCCCTTCAACTGCTGGGCTCCTGAGTCGTTGCCTGCATCACCATCCAGGCACCTCCTGAACAACATCCACATGGCTGAGTATCGAGAGGTCCCCTCTCCTACAAGGAGTGCCCTGGGGAAAGTCAAGAACTGCAGGATTCTCCTTTTACTGAACAGCCTCATGAAGATTTCGTAGTGTGTGAGTAGCTCACCAGGCCTAGCAGGTGGCATAACCCGTGTTGTCGTATTCCGCACTATCCAATCCCCTCAACTGGGTTGCTGCAGTATCTGTAAATATTAATATTCATGTGAAATGATCATGTGGCTGCTGTGCAGCACAATGGAAGGCCACATATGGGAAGAGCTGTGGTTGCAATGTTTACCTGCAGCTGTGACCATCTATAAGTTATTTAAATTGTATTCATGACCAATGGGAAAAATTCTTAAGAGCGACATTCCAGTTATAAAAAGTGTTACATTTTTGGGGTTAGTTTGCTCATAGAATCGCCATCTCCAGCTTAAGATATTTGGCACTCCCAGAACTTCATTCTCACACAGATATTTCAAGTTTAATATGACCTTGGCCAGTTTTACTTCTCAACCCACAGCCAGCAGGTATACAAAACAGGTGGCACAAAATGACTTGAAATGAAAACAAATCCTGGTTGTTTGACCACTAACTATACATTTTTTAGCGTCCCTCGCTATCAGGATTCAAGCCTACCACCAAACACCTCAAAAGAAAAACAGAGTACATATCAGGACTCTTGACGGTGGCTCCCCAGGCTCTTTGCTCCATAAGGGTCAATGCACACAGAGTTTTTCAGCGAGGATTATGGAGAGAAAAAAAATCTGCTTCAGGAATTAGGAAATGGTTTTTTGAAGTGGTTTTTGGAGCGTTTTTTGAGGCGTTTATATTTATTTATTTATTTTTTCTCCAGCACAGTGTATGGACCTTGAAAAAACAGCATCAAAAACAGTGTCAAAAAACGCTAGTGGTTTTTCCGCCTCCCATTGACTCCCATTGGTATTTTTAGCCTGGAGAAAGGTCATGTTGCTTTTTTTTCCTCTAGTGGAAAAAATCTGCTAGCATAAAAAAAAGCTAGCGGAATACATTGAACTCTATGGTGAGACGTTTTTAGGAGGTGGATTCTGATGTGGATTCAGCGTCAAAATTCTCGCCAAAAAACTCCATGTGCATTGACCCTCATAGGGGAAGCATTACGGGAAGGCTTCTCAGGTGACTTATTGAGCCTTTCCAGATGACTGCTAATTACCGTATTTTTCGGACTATAAGACGCACTTTTTTTCCCCAAAATTTTTGGGGAAAAGAAGGGTGCGTCTTATAGTCTGAAGGTGGCGCCTGGCATCCGCTGTACTAGAGAGACGGAAGCCGGCAATGATAGACGCCATTACAGGTGCCGGGGCCTGAGACATCGCTATGATCCTCTGCCCTGCATGAAGCCAGCGGCGGCAGGGGCTCCTCCGTGCCCCCGCCGCTGGCTTCATCCAGGGCAGAGGATCGTAGCGATGTCTCAGGCCCCGGTGTCTATCCCTCCCCGGCATCCGCCTCTCTAGTACAGCGGATGCCGGGTCAGTATCCGTGGCCCCTTCTCCCCCGGGGCCGGTCCCCACCGGCCGCGTACCTGTGACGTTGCAGGCCAGCTCCTGCGCGGCGATATCGCAGGACCCGACCTGTTCGGGTGACAGCCGGGAGCCTAATGAGGCTCCCCGGCCTGTCACGGCTATATTAGTATTGCGGCTGGTCTCTATGACCAGCCGTAATACTAATAGACAGAATGTCCCATAGACGGCAATACACTTGTATTGCCGTCTATGGGACTTGCGATCAAGTGACTGCAGGTTCAAGCCCCCGGGGGGGAATAAAATAGTAAAAAAAAAAAAAAAAAAAAAAGCTTTAAAAATATGAAATAAATAAAAGTTCTAAATCACCTCCTGTTTTTTTTTCAATACAAGGTGATCTAAGCAATAGATATCCCCCAAAATGGTATAACTAAAAATTACCCCTGGCCCCGCAAAAAAAACGCTCTATGCATCCCCGTACAGCTGCAGGGTCACCTGTCAATGTGGCCTTGCAGCTGTTGCAAAACTACAACTCCCATATATTAAATATTTTACCAGTTTTTGCTTCAAAATTTTTTTTCCCTATTTTCCTCCTCTAAAACCTAGGTGCGTCTTATAGTCCGAAAAATACGTTATTAAACCTTAGTGAGAACACCCAGCTTTCTATGGATGAGACTTTCCACACATATGTGATAGACCTTTGATACAGCTATCTAGGTGATAACTGTGAGATCACTGGTTAGTCGCAGTGTGACCACTGGGAGCCCAATAAGTACCAGAATGAGTGGGCACCCACCTCTTTATTTAATGTCTATGGCACACTGGCATATATACACAAAGGTTGACCTTTGAAGAGGGCTTAAACAAAAACTTTATTTTCTTATCCAGTTTTTAAAGTCTACCTTCAATTATGAAAGCACATTTTATAAATGAATAATACGGTTGAATAGAAGAAACTTTGAAATATAATATTAAATAAATGTTACCTTCTCCAAGATATGTTTCTTCTCATTCCCTTCTCTCGGACTTTCATCTCTAAGGCTGAGGCCCCACATTGCATAAACGCAGCTTCTTTGGCTGCAGATTTTGCTGCGGTTTTTTGAGCCAAAGCCAGGAGTGAATTGAGCAGAAGGGAGAAGTATAAGAACTTCCTATATATGTCCCATTCCTCTTTAGCCATTGTTGACTTTGACTCACAAAAACGCAAAAAAATCTGCAACAAAAGCAGCTGCTTTTCCGCAACGTGAGGCCGTAGCCTAAAAGCACCTGTATCCATATCCAGCCTCACTCACAGAAGTCTATGGAGAGGAAAGTGGATGAGGAGGCTGCTGCTGACAAGTTATGTATTTACTGCCTCATTCTGTAAGTAGTAGAGCATCATCTTACTAAATATGGTATAGTGAAAAGAGCTTAATCTTAGTTACTATGTGTGCAGACCTTAGTGTAGCAGACCAGGGGGTATCCACATATGGGTCTTTTCCAGCAGCCTCCTCCTCCCTCTTCCCTCTCCATACACTTCTATGCTAAAATTAACTCAGCCTGATAAATGGGGAAGGAAACCTTTTTCTTTAATAAGATATGTAACATAGTGTTTTTAACACTCTCTTGTACAGTACTTTTCATTTCTGATGGTATTCTTTAAGAAAAAAGTGATACATTCTATGAAGGATATTTATGAAGATTGACATATTGAATGCCAGTCTTCATTAAAGGGATCCTATCTTTCAAACCCTTTTTTTTCTGATACGTCAGAATAGCCTTAAGAAAGGCTATTTGTCTCCTACCTTTCATTTTCTTCTCGGCGCCGCCTTTCGTCTAAAATTCCGTTTTTTGTCGGTATGTAAATGAGTTCTTTCGCAGCACTGGGGGCGGGCTCCAGTGCTCAAACAGCACTGGGGGCGTTCCCAATGCTGCCAGAGAACTCTCTAGCGTTGCCTCCATCTTCTTCTGGAACGAGGTCTTCACCACGTCTTCTTCCGGCGGTGTCTTCTAACTTCTAGGCCTCGGGCCTAGGGCAAAGCTGACTTCGCATGCTCGCGGCCACAAGAAAAATGGCCGCTTACATAGTATTATAAGCGGCTATTTTCTCGTGGCATATGCAGTCAGTTTTTCCCTAGGCCCGAGGCCTAGAAGTTAGAAGAAACCGCCGGAAGAAGATGCGGTGAAGACCTTGTTCCAGAAGTAGATGGAGGTGGCGTGGAGAGTTCTATGGCAGCATTGGGGTTGCCCCCAGTGCTGTTTTAGCGCTGGGGCCTGCCCCCAGTGCTGCGACAAACTCATTTACATGCCGACAAGAAAATGGACTTTAGGTGAACGGCGGCGTGGGGAAGACAACGAAAGGTAGGAGACGAATAGCCTTTCTTAAGGCTATTCTGACGTGTTAGAAAAAAAAAAGGTTTAAAAGATAGGTCAACAGAAAAGCCGCCTTATTTATGAGGAGGCACATGCCTTTTCAATATATCTGATGGCTGCTCCGTCTGGCTATGCACCTATGCTGGGACATGTTTATAGATGACATAGATTTCAGGGGTCATTTGCAACAGTAAATTGATGTAAATCATATTAAATGTAATTTGATGAAAGCGAAAGTGCGTGGCAGGTGCAAATGCGCCACTTCTAACAATCATTGTTGCAACTGACATTTAAAAGTCTCAAACCCAAGGTTTGCAAATTTTTTACAGCAGATATCTGCTATAAACTAAATAATAAATATCTTCCAATGTGTTCTCTACCGCTTTCTTTCATGTAGCTGTGACATGCAACTGTCCATATGCAATGTGCTATGAAGAGAGAGGAAAGGAATGGAAAATGAAAAGTTCTTATGGTCTACGCTACCGAATAATGAATAGCTGGGGATTTGTAAGGACAATGCATTTCTTTTTTTTCTTTTTTTTTTTTTAATGTTCTTTTCTTTATATCGCTAAGTAAGACAACATAAATAAACATGGAGAACTTGAAATCAGTAGGGTGCATAAGGAATTATTTGGTTTCCATTTACAACAATTTGTTACAAATACAAAAGAGTTGCACGCAACGATACACACTGTGCAGCCAATTCACATCAGGAAACTGAACACAGCTTGCAATCTGAAAATGCAAATAGACGTGCTGTAGTTTATAAATCACAGCAATAACAAATGCTGGAAATCCTGGGTATTTTTGTTCTACTTAATCTTGGTCATGACTTGTCTAAGAATTATGTTCAATCAAATCAATCAATCGTTGAGTCCGACTCGCCAGTAGGACGGACTGTTTTTTCCATTCCACATAGCAGGATATGAACTATAGAAAATAGTACTGCGTGCAAGTGGCTTGGGGCTATTGGTCTTGTTTTGACTCTAAATTCATATTATAGAGTCCATTAACTAAATCTTAATCTCCAAAACGAAATATTTATGTAGAAGATGATCAATTGGAATAGGAAATGGCAATGGGGCAGATTTAGTAGATTGTCTAATAGCAAAAATGCCGATAGCAACCAATCACAGCACAGCTTTCAGTTTAAGAATGCAAAATGAAAGGTGCAATATGATTGGTTGCTATTGGCAACTGAGATGGTTTTTCTTTTAGACTAAGGGTATGTTCACACTGAGTTTTTTGCAGGGGATTTTGACGCGGAATCCGCCTCAAAATCCGCTTGCAAACATGTCTCCCATTCATTTCAATGGGAGCTGCTCACTTTTTTTCCCTACTAGCGATTTCTTTCAGCTAGCTTACCACGGATTCCGTGGCTGAGACAGCCGCAGCGTCCGTGGCTCGAGACTCCCTCCTGATTAGGCCCATTTATTCAGGCCTAATCAGGAGCGGGATGAAGCGACGGGAGGCCGATGCACTGCATCAGCATCCCGTTGCAGCTAGCCACGCAGAGAAGTCACACGGCAGAAAAGGTTTCCGCCGTGTGAACATACCCTAAGGCCCCACATTGGGGAGACACAGCGATTTTGGCTGCTGTAGATATGCAGCAGAAAAAAAACAGCAAAGTGAATGACGTTTTAATGACAGGTTAATCTCATCCTAGCAGAAATGCGGAAAAGTTACTTTTTTAAAAATGCGCATGTTTTTTCAAGATGCTGAAGGTTAATTTTAGCTGCTGAATTGCAAGCATTTTCCATATAGATTTAATAAGGGAAGGAAAAAAAGTAGAGAAAAAAACAGGAAAATCTCAAGGTAAAACGTGGCAGATAAATCAACACGCGTTTCTGCTGACTTTTTTTCTGCAGCATTTTCAGCTGTATTTCACTACATGGGGCCTTCCACGTTTTTCCTAAATTTGCCCCAATGAATATAGTTTGCTACAATCATGGTATATGTATTCTTATATCCCATAAACAGCTTCCATAAGCCACTGAACAAAGCACGGGTATGAAACATTATGTGGTAAGGAAAACAAAGGGCTACATTGTGATTATAAATGGCTACTAAAGAAAATCTTTTTCTATTGCATATCCTGTGCCGTGTCAAGTAATGGCATGCTATAAAAATCAGTAATAAGTTCATATCATATGGAAGCAATCTAGTAAAATTCTGTCTGAATGTATTCAAATGTTCATTAATCTCTAATTTCTTAAATAATACTTCCTGGCGATATAATTAAGTTATATTGAAAAGTTCACTTATCTATCTCATTATGCATTCAGCTTGTATACACAAAGCATGTCATTACATCATTACTGCCTGACAATTATCACCTATTGCTGTATAGTGAAGATGCTCATTAGCACACAATCTGAAACGACACTATGTTCCCTTGGTATCAAATAGCCATTTATTCCACTGCTTAATGCCAGATATCATCATGGATGACAAGAGTTAATAACTCAGGAATGAAACATAAAAACACATAAAAACTAATAAGTGTAATAAAATATATGCATCAATTTAGAACCTGTTATCTTTATGAGCATTGTGTTGTCCACCGCAGTGAACTTACCTGTAACAAAAAACTGCCAAAAATGGTAGATTTCATGACTCTCAGCTCTTGGGCTGCTGGCCCCTAGACAACCAATGCATTACAAAGATTGGAAACCATGGCAAACATGCAGCAATATTTGACATGCAGTGTGTTCGAAATCTAAAGCACAAGACACTTTGCACTGTAGGTTTATTTCTGCAGCCTTTGATTGAGATTTAGATGTGTGGGGTTTATATCCCGTCCACTACACTGCTACTGTACTTCACAGCTGCACGTATGCAACATGCGGACCCAGCCTTGAGGGATCTTACAGTCACTGTAGTGGATGGGATTCTAGCGAATCCCATCTCCACAGTGCGATAAAATACGTACAGCGGCCACGCAATGGTTTTGGAAATCACAGCATGTCAATTATCCTTACAGAAACACTGACAGTTTCCCTATAGGTTTAATTGATGCAGAAAGTCCAAACTTTGAAACTGTGAAAAACACAGTGGGAAAAATCACTATGCGTTGCTGCTGTGGTATTTCCTGCAGTGCTTTTTTGTAGTTGTCCACTACGTGGGGCCATGTATGAATAAATTAGACAGTGCAGAGAAAGCACACGGGCTCATTATAGTTAATGCAGACCTTCACACATCTGTAGCTATAGGAAGTGCACAAGTACAGTGGTGAACCTACCCCCCCCCCCCCCCCCCCGGACTGAAGACCAGGGGTTAAAATGTTTTTACTTTTGATGGTCTGCACTAGGCAGCGGGGAGAATACAGTGCAGTAATATTTTGTTACTTACAGTAGAAGCCCTCCCACATTTCCAGGCTCTCTCATTTCCACGCATCTTTCCTTTGGACCACATGACCACTTCTGCCAGCTGTTACTTGACTCTATAAAGTTTGCAACACAGACATTTTTATCTCCTCACTTCTCCACACACCCAACCCCAAATATGCATGATAGAGGTTGCAGGGGGCCACTGTGGGGCATAATAGAGGTTGCAGGGCCACAGTGGCCCACCCCTGAACTATTATTATACTTGGGGGTCTTTTCAGACCCTGGACTATAATAATCAGAGACCCAGGGGAGGTGAAGAAACACAATAAACAGTGTTACTCACCTCTCCAGGATCCAATGTTTCTCCTATCACAGGCTTCGGGCCTTTATGGTAATGTCCCAGATGTCACGTGGTCTGGGACATTACCATTCAGGCCCGAAGCCTGCTAGGATTAACACCAGATCATGAGGATCATGGACTGGGCCCGGGCTTGATCACAGCCGCCTCCCCCGCATCCTATAGCAGAAGGGGAAGTGGGGGGCGGCCATGAGCAGGCCCGGGGAGATAGGTAAATATGCCTCTACCTGCTGGGGATACTCCAGAAGGTAGCGGCCTATTAAATAAAAAAAACAAAAGTATGGAGCTGGAGTACAGATAACAGTTAGAAAGAACCTGTATGCTGCAAACAAGGCGGTATAGCTATAGCAGGCTCATGCACTTGGGGGAGGGGAACTAAATTGGAAAAGAGGTAAGAGCCCCACCCTTCACAGAAAGTAATGACTGGCCAGACAAACTGCCAGTCAAACAGGCACCAAATAAACAACTTAACTCCTTAATGCAACTAAATATAGCCAGAGGAATTTCTGGCACACCTCCAGGGCATGCGCCGCATAGCGGGAAGGCCTGACTGCAGCACAGGACAGTGCTGGTTGAGCATGGGGGAACTCCCCCTGTGCTGTCTGGAGACTCATTAGCATACCGAGAAAAACTGGGATATTTATGGAACGGCGCAGAGAAGAATTCTAAAGCTAAGGGAAGACTAGCCTTTCTTAAGGCTATTCCTATGTAGTATTATTTACAAAAAATGGATTCTACTGATAGAATCCCTTTAATATTACAACTTCAGATGTCAAATTTTGTGATGCGGACTAATTCCTTCCACCGTTCCCTTGACTACCTTCATTCAATACATGCATTTTGCCTTTTATCAGACATCTGCTTAGAAAACCTGGAGAGAGAAGATACAGGTCAGAACAGGAGAACCGCAGGAGTCCATTGCTTCGCATATTTTATGCATCGCATTAAAACAAATACTGTAGTAAATTGGATCCTTAAAAAGTAACTTCAGATGAAATAACACTTCATTGTTACAGAAGATCTGTCAGATCTCCTGATATGCCTGTTTTCGTACATAATTGTATTCCCCTTAATACTATATAACAATTTTCATGCAGCTTTTCTTATAACTTTGTTTTCTTATTTCTGTTACAGTGTATGAGTACACTGACAACTTGGTGTTACCAGTTTTTAGTTTGTACCTACAAACTTTCACACTGTACAACCAGCGCTGCCAGTGTCAGACTGTTTAGAGACAGTCAATTGACAAGAGGACATGTAACATTCATTTATTCAGAAATTTCTTGGCGTAATAACAGGAATGACACAATATACAATGAGAATGTGCTCAGGAATTGTTATTTCAGAGGAAAGGCAAGTATTACTAAAATAGAGATATTAGAAGTGGTGACAAAAAGTTAAGTAACTTAGTAACTACTTTCATTCAATTGTCTTCTAATAACTTTTGGCTAAATGTTATTTTGTTTGCTATTAATCTGTAATATGGAAAAAGTAAGGCAGTGACATTCATTTAATTTAGTAACCAGTAATCCATAAATCTGATAATTTAGCAATTGGTTTAAATACAGTATTATAAAATAATGTGTTATATACAATGTTCTAATATAATGTAGAATCCAGTAAATACTGTAAAAAATAAAAGTAAATATAGTATAAAATTTTCAAGTCAAACAGATCTGTCAGATTCTGTATATTCCTCTATTCTAACATGCAACTGCCAATACTTTTCAAGATTATTAAATAAGCTTGAAAGTCTGAAAATCCAACATTCACCAAGTGATTTTAACATCAGATTAACTTGTTATGTCGCAAACAATTTTTGTTTTATCGTTTTATTTTTTACTCCCCATTTTCAAAAGCCACAGCTTTTTTTATTTTTATGCTCACAGCGCTGTATGAATTGAAGGCTTATTTTTGAGGAACAAATTGAACTTCATTAAGGTACCATTTAGTGGCCCATACCATTTACTAGAAAACTGAAAAAAATCAGAATAGTTTGTAATTATTTGTATTTTGTAGGTTTTGCTTTTACATATTACATAGAGCAAACTTTTGACTTGGAACCCCAAACAGAATAACGTCCCCTTTACTGGTCTCCCACACAGTATAACACACTATGTACACACAGTATAATGTCCCACAGTGACTCCTTCACAAAGTATAATGTTCCATATTGGCCTCCATACAATATAATGTCCCACAGTGGTCCTTCAACACAGTATAATGTCCCATAGTGGCCTCTCCACAAAGTATAATGTTCCATAGTGGCCTCCATACAATAAAATGTCCCACAGTGTCCTCTGCCCCACATGCTATACGAGATCCACAGGGAGCCCTCCATTGTCATCCTGACTCTATAGCTTCCTTGTTCAAGGACTACTACACGAAACTGTATAATCTCCCTCCCCGCTCCAATGCGGACCCATTACTACAGGTGGCTGCATTGCACTCATATCTGGAGGCTTGCTCCCTCCCTAAGCTTTCTCCCTCTGCAGTTACTGTGTTGAATGCTCCTATTACGACTGATGAGATTAGTTCCACCCTTAAAGAACTCCCCAACGGTAAGGCCCCAGGCCCAGATGGCTTTACATATCTTTATTATAAAACGTTCCAGGCCGATTTGCTTCCTCATTTATGTTGCCTCTTTAATTCCTTTCTAGAAGGTGCCCCTATTCCCCAGTCGATGCTCCACTCTCACATTACCTTAGTTCCTAAACCCCGCAAGGACCACCAAGAGTGTTCTAACTACCGCCCTATAGCACTGTTGAATACTGACCTGAAGCTTTTTACTAAAATCTTAGCTAACAGACTGAGTGCTTGGCTCCCATCCTTGATCCATAAGGATCAGGTGGGTTTCATCCCCTGTCGTCAGGGGGGGGGGGACAACACCAGAAGGACTGTGGATTTAATTGATGTAGCCAATCGCACTGCCATCCCTACTGTCCTACTGAGCCTTGATGTGGAAAAGGCGTTTGACCGCCTTGGCTGGTCGTTTATGAAAGCCGCCCTGGGTAGCTTTGGTCTGTCTGGGGCCTTTCTCACTGCTATTGAGGGGCTCTATTCTTGCCCCTCGGCGGTGGTGAAACTCCCTAACTCAGTCTCTGCTCCGTTTTCCATTCATAATGGGACTCGGCAGGGCTGTCCTTTATCACCTCTTATTTTTGCCTTATGCATTGAGCCCATGGCTGCCCAGATTCGGTTGAATCCTGATATTTCGGGTGTTTTGGTTAGAGATAAATCCTTTAAAATTAGTTTGTTCTCCTGACCCCTACAAATCCCCATATCTCTCTCCCCAACCTTCTCCAGGTCCTTAAGATTTATGGAGATTTCTCCGGTTATAAAGTTAACCCCACCAAGCCTGAAGCCCTCCCCCTTAATATTCCTACTGTTGATTTACAACTGTTTCGTTCCAACTTTGACTTTCAATGGCGGGAACGCTCTCTCCGATATCTTGGGATCCAGCTCTCCCCTTCCTACTCCACCCTCTATTCAGTTAACTACCCTAGCCTCTTTAATGAACTGAGAGCACTCTTGGATAAATGGCGTCCTCTCTATATCTCGCTTATAGGTCATATTAATGCAGTCAAAATGTCCCTCCTCCCGAAGCTCCTCTACTATTTTGAAACTCTTCTGGTCGCAGTCCCTCACTCTGAATTGCGCTCCCTTCAAAAATCCATCTTTAATTTGGAATGGCAAGCGTCACCGCATACCCCGTTCGGTGATGCTGTCTGGTAGGGAGAAGGGGGGATTGGCGGTACCACACATATTACATTATTATTGAGCTACTCACTTGCGCTGCCTACCATTTTGGTCAGCCCCGCAGGCCTATACCAAATGGGTTGAGATAGAGAGACTCTGGATGGCTCCGATGCATCCCAATGCGTTTCTGTGGTCCCGTTTCTCCCCCCTTCCATCCACTCCCCTTTTGGGTCCTATACGCTTCACTAGGGCCATTTGGATTACCTGCTCTAAAATCTTTCCCCTTGCCTCCCAGTGTTCGTCCATGATTTCCTTTTTGTACAGCCCCCTCTTACCGGAGGGACTTACGTCAGCTTTGGTGCGACCATGGAGTAGGCTTCGCCTTTTCCGTGTCGCTGACTTAATAGACCCGCTGACGTTGGTGCTTAGGCCCTTTGAGTATTTTGTGTCAGAACTGCATCTACTGAATGGTTGCATTACCAGCAGATTGTCCATTTTGTTTTTACCCAGTATGGCTCTCTGAAGGTGTCCCCACCAACTGTCTTTGAAAAACTGTGTCGTGCGGGCACCTCTACTGCAGGCCTTATCTCTGGCATTTATGGTATCCTCTCCTCCTCTGGACGGCAGGGCCCCATATCGCATAAATATATGGAGAGGTGGTCTGGGGCCTTGAACAGGCAGATCTCCCTGAACCAATGGCAAATTATCTGGTCCCGTGCAGCTAAATCCTCCACCTGTGTTACGTTCCGGGAGACTCAGTACAAGCTACTTATGCACTGGTACCATACCCCAGCCTTGCTCCACTTCCTTAATCCTAACATTTCTTCCCAGTGTTGGCATTGCCGGGCAGGAGTGGGTACCCTGTATCATATTTTTTGGGACTGTCCAGGGATCTGTCCATTCTGGCTGGAGGTCAAGTCCCTTACAGACGCTTTATTTATTCAAGGTGTCCCTTTAGATCCCCTCATCTATCTCCTCAATCTCCCCCCTGCTCATCTGGGTAAGCACACCTCTAAATTGTTTCTTTATCTCTGTACCACAGCCAAAACTCTCATCGCTCTCCGATGGAAGAGTGCCTCTCCTCCCTCTGGCTCTGATCTTGTAGCCCGAGTTAAGGATGTCTGTAGCATGGAGAACTTGACAGCCACACTTAATCATACTGTTGAGGCGTTCCAGGCTATATGGTCATCTTGGGACGCATACTGTATTTTGAATGGTCTCTGACTCCTTCCCCTTCCCTTCCTCTCCCACCCCCTCATTTCTACTCTCAGGTTTTTGTGATGTGTATACATTTCCAGTCTATTTGACATTATATGCATTGCTTCACGTTCATGTTTTTTAGGTTTTCAACTCTTGTGTTGTATTGTATTTTACAAAAATCCTTTCAATAAAAATTACAGTTTAAAAAGAAAAAAAAAAAAAAGTCCCACAGTGGTCCTTCAACACAGTATAATGTCCCATAGTGTTCGAACACATGTTCGATCGGATATCAGGGTGTTCGCCATGTTCGAATCGAATCGAACACCGCGTGGTAAAGTGCGCCAAAATTCGATTCCCCTCCCACCTTCCCTGGCGCCTTTTTTGCACCAATAACAGCGCAGGGGAGGTGGGACAGGAACTACGACACCGGGGGCATTGAAAAAAATTGGAAAAAGTCATTGGCTGCCGAAATCAGGTGACCTCCATTTTAGACGAATAGTGGATTTCAAATCCGGGTCATATGAGAATGTGAACTTTGTGACTATGAGACAGGGATAGCTGTACAGGCAGGGATAGCTAGGGATAACCTTTATTTAGGGGGGAATGTTATTAAAAATAACTTTTTGGGGCTCTATCGGGTGTGTAATTGTGATTTTTGTGAGATAAACTTTTTCCCATAGGGATGCATTGGCCAGCGCTGATTGGCCGAATTCCGTACTTTGGCCAATCAGCGCTGGCTCTGCTGGAGGAGGCGGAGTCTAAGATCGCTCCACACCAGTCTCCATTCTGGTCCGACCTTAGACTCCGCCTCCTCCAGCAGAGCCAGCGCTGATTGGCCGAATTCCGTACTCTGGCCAATCAGCGCTGGCCAGTGCATTCTATTGGCGTGATGAAGCAGTGCTGAATGTGTGTGTTTAGCTCAACTACTCCACCGGCGTAGTTGAGCTAAACACATACATTCAGCACTGCTTCATCATGCCAATAGAATGCATTGGCCAGTGCTGATTGAAGCAGAGCTGAATCTGTGTGCTTAGCTCAAGTACTCCACCGGCGTAGTTGAGCTAAGCACACACATTCAGCACTGCTTCATCACGCCAATAGAATGCATTGGCCAGTGCTGATTGAAGCAGAGCTGAATCTGTGTGCTTAGCACAACTACTCCACCGGCGTAGTTGAGCTAAACACACACATTCAGCACTGCTTCATCACGCCAATAGAATGCATTGGCCAGTGCTGATTGAAGCAGAGCTGAATCTGTGTGCTTAGCACAACTACTCCACCGGCGTAGTTGAGCTAAACACACACATTCAGCACTGCTTCATCACGCCAATAGAATGCATTGGCCAGTGCTGATTGAAGCAGAGCTGAATCTGTGTGCTTAGCACAACTACTCCACCGGCGTAGTTGAGCTAAACACACACATTCAGCACTGCTTCATCACGCCAATAGAATGCATTGGCCAGCACTGATTGGCCAGAGTACGGAATTCGGCCAATCAGCGCTGGCTCTGCTGGAGGAGGCGGAGTCTAAGGTCGGACCAGAATGGAGACTGGTGTGGAGCGATCTTAGAATCCGCCTCCTCCAGCAGAACCAGCGCTGATTGGTCGAGTTCCGTACTCTGGCCAATCAGCGCTGGCCAATGCATTCTATTAGCGTGAACTGAGTTTGCACAGGGGTTCTAGTGCACCCTCGGCTCTGCTACATCAGATTGCTACATCTGATGTAGCAGTGCCGAGTGTGCATCAGATGTGTAGTTGAGCAGAACTGGCTCAGCACTGCTAAGTCTCTGCATTCGCATAGGAATGCATTGGCCAGCCTTCGGCCAATCAGCGCTGGCTCTGCCGGAGGAGGCGGAGTCTAAGGTCGGACCTGAATGGAGACTGGTGTGGAGCGATCTTAGACTCCGCCTCCTCCAGCAGAGCCAGCGCTGATTGGTCGAGTTCCGTACTCTGTCCAATCAGCACTGGCCAATGCATTTCTATGGGGAAAAGTTAGCTTGCGAAAATCGCAAACTGACAGGGATTTCCATGAAATAAAGTGACTTTTATGCCCCCAGACATGCTTCCCCTGCTGTCCCAGTGTCATTCCAGGGTGTTGGTATCATTTCCTGGGGTGTCATAGTGGACTTGGTGACCCTCCAGACACGAATTTGGGTTTCCCCCTTAACAAGTATATGTTCCCCATAGACTATAATGGGGTTCGAAACCCATTCGAACACTCGAACAGTGAGCGGCTGTTCGAATCGAATTTCGAACCTCGAACATTTTATTGTTCGCTCATCTCTATCAAGGAGCAGTCACAACTACAGATCCTCTAGCATCGTCTTAATATTTCAAGATTCAATCTGCACTAAAGTACAAGGGTTTAACACCATGCACAGAATGTCATATGTATTTTGTATTGTAATACACATGTATATTTCAAAAGTATAGGACATACCAGCAGGTCACATGTCCACTAAGACATATAGGAGGGGAAGCACATGATAGTTTGGAGCAAGTTACTGTATATAAAGCTGAAATCGGGCATCTCTGCATGAATACTTATACTCTGAAATACATCTAATATATTAAGACACATATTCATTGTGTAGTTGCCAGAAAACATTATAGACATCCATTAGCATCTTACTTAAAAGAGAGTTTATTGGCAAACACCCTTTATTGATTCCTCACCTTGAACCATATCCAGATCTTCACTTGTTTAAAGGAGTTGTACAAGATTAGAAAATCATTTCTGCGATCTTCCAAAAACAGCACACTTTGGCCACACTTTGTGTCTGGTATAGCAGCTCAGATCCATTGAAGTGAATTAATCTGCTCCAATTGAAGTGTTTGATCTTAGGAAATACCTTAGACTGACAATGTTACGATGTGCTATGTCCAGATTATATCAGATAAGATAAGATAATCCATTAACCCCTTCCCGTCGATGGCAATTTTTGACTTCCTGACCAAGCTCAATTTTTCAAAACTGACATGTGTCACTTTATATGGCAATAACTTTGGAACGCTTTAACTTACCAAAGTGATTTTGAGATTGTTTTTTCATAACACATTGTACTTTATGTTAGTAGTAAATTTTGATTGATATGTTTTGTGTTTAATTATGAAAAAATAGGAAATTTGGTGGAAATTTTGAAAAATATGCATTTTATAAAGTTTGCAATGATGTACATTGCATACAGATAGTGAGATCGCCAAAATTATATCATAAATCTCATGTCCCAGATCTCTGCTTTATGTTGGCATCAAACTTTAGTCGCCCTTTTATTTTTTACGGACATTAGAAGGTTTACAAGTGAAACAACAATATTAGAAATTTTCAAAGAAATTTCTAAAACCCATTTTTTAAGGGACTAATCCCGTTATGAAGGGGTTTTGAAAGACCCTTGTATTAAAACCCCCCATAAATCACCCAATTTTCAAAACTGCACCCCTTAAATAAGCCAAAACAACATACACCTAGTATTTCAACCCTATAAGTGCTTAAAAGGAATTAATACAAAATGGAGGTGAAATTTTCAAATTTGATTTTATTTTACTAATATTTTCGTTTAGCCCTAGAATTCGCATATTCACAAGGGGTTAAAGGAGAAAATGAATCCCGCAATTTGTTATGCAAGTTCTTCGGACTACCATAGTACCCCACTTGTGGGTGTTAACTAATATATGGACGCACAGCGAGACGCAGAAGGGAAGGCGCGCCAAGGAGCTTTTAGAGGACAGATCTGGCTGTGATCAGTTTCAGGAACCATGTCACAATTACAAAGCCCTTGAGGTGTAAAAACAGTGGAAACCTCTAGAACGTGACCCCGTTTTGAAAACTACATGACATCAAGTGATGTAGTGAGCATTAGTAACCCCAAAGTGAATATGTAAGCTGTGCGGAGTAAATTGGGTACACCAAATCCCATTCTATCTTCCCACTAGCTCCTATGGCACGGACGAAGAAGAGGTGCATTCTGGGGGATCAGTGCTGGTGTATTCTCTCTCATAAGCTCTAAATATGGGGTGTCCCCTGAAAACGCTCGCACAGCTTATACATTTCCTTGTAGTCGCAGCCACTTATGTCCTAATGATTTGGCTACTTTTGGGGTTTTTGTCTTCACATTGTACAAGCTAGATTTTTATTTTTATCTTCTGGCAATGTGGCCATATGAGGGCTTGGTGTTTGCGGTATTAGATGTACTTTTCAATGCCACCATTTTGGGGTGCCTGTAACTTATTGACTACATTTTATTAACTCTTTCTGGGTGGGATGTAAAAGAAAACATCAATTCTGGCATTGTTTTTTAGCATTTATTTTTTTTCCCCGTGCAGCGTACAGCATAAGTAACATGTTACCTTTATTCTGCGGGTCGGTACGGTTACAGTGATACCTCATTTATATTATTTTTTAATGCGTTGCTCTTTGTGCAGAATAAAATTCAATTTAGGGAAAAAAAGCAATTATTTTTTGCATCGTCATTTTCTGAAAGGCATAACATTTTTATTTTTTGTTGACAGAGCTGGTTGAGGGCTTATTTTTATGCAGGATGACCTCTGCTTTTTATTGGTACCATTTTGGTTTTCATCTGACCATTTGATTACTTTTTATTGAACATTTTGTAAGGGAAAGGTGGTAAATAATCATTATTTTGTGCGTTTTTCTACGTTTTTTTTTATGATGTTCGCCTTTCGGGTTCAATAATGTTTTAATTTTATTGTTCAGGTTTTTATGGATGCGGTGATACCAAATATGTAATGTTTTTTTCTATTTTACATAATAAAACATTTTATTACGGAAAACGGGATTTTTGGGGCTTTATTTATTTTTATTTATTTTAAACTTATTTAAACTTTTTTATCTTTACTTTTTATAACTTTTTTTTCTGTCCCCATGGGGGATTGAAGCAGTGATCTGCTGATCACTGCTTAACTACATTTACGCTGCAATACACATGTATTGTAGTGTACAGGAAGCTCTCAGTCCCGTGCACACGTACAGGGCTGACAGCTTCCATTTTGGCAGGATCAACCAGATACGTGGAGGGGACGACATGGGGCAGACCCGGGGTCACTGATCAGACCCCGGACTGACCATTAGCAACACCGGCACCCCCCGAACCGCCGCGGGGGCTGCCGATCGGACACAAAACATACTGAAACCCCTGAGATGCCAGTGGTCATGTTTGACCGGCATCTCAAGGGTTAACACCCGCGATTGGACCCGGTTCCGACTGCGGGTGTTACAGGGCAGTGCTAGCCGTATGTTATGGCTAACACCCTCAGGGCATGGTGCGCACACAGTTTCTGTGTGCACACCATGCAGCCACCGTAGTACTACGGCGGTTTGCTGGAAGTCCTTCTATTATGGTGGATGTCAGGAAGGGGTTAATAGTCCCACAGTGGGGAAATTTCAGTATGTTATAGCAGCATAGCAATATAGATACAGGATAATAAAACAGTAATATATTACAGAAGTAGACCCACATATTCTGAGAAAGGAAGATATACTAGGAGTCCATAGCAGCTAAGGAAGAGAAGAAAGAAAGAAGGAAGACTTCATAATCATTTAGTTCTCTGTGCGGAGTGATCTTCGCTTGGTTTGATGTAGATTATGTAGCCTGATTGTGGTTGGGAGAAGGACTTGCGATAGCGTTCCTTCTCACACTTGGGGTGAAGCAGACGGTCACTTACAGTGCTGCCAAGTGCCGTCAAGGTCTCATACATGGGATGGAATTTATTCTCCTGCATGGAGCCCACCACGGACAGTATCCTTCTGTCACCCACCACCTGTACTGGGTTTAGGGGGCTCCCCAGGACTGAGCTTCTTCTGATCATAATAGTTTTTATATTTATAGGTAGTGTCATATTGTGATGATCTTGCAATAGACATTGGGGACGATAAACTAATAAAAATTCCCCAGAATTCTGGCATAATTTGCACAAAAAAAGTGGCGCACATGCTTTACATCTAATTTTCTATGTGTTTTAGGGGCTTTCTAACAGTTTCATGCACCTATGTGCCAAAGATTGGGCAGCAATTCTTTGACAGATTTCTTGACAAGTTTTGCCGGAAACAAAGTCAAAGTCTACTAAGTGGTGTAAAGTTAGACTAGACTAGCAGCATATTTTCAGACAGCATTAGACCTGGTGCAGTTTAAGGCTAAGGCCCCACATAGTGGGCCGCAGCAAAAAAGCCCCACAGGAAAAACTGTGATGTGTTGCGATTTTACAGAAAGTCTTTCTGCTGCCTTTATACCTATAAGGCAACGGCCAGTGATTCCATAAGTATAATTGATACCTATTGAAGCCAAACCGCAGTGTTTACACCACGTGGGGCCCCAGCCTAAGACTGCCATAGTCTAACTTTGCACTGTCTAAGCATTCAACAGTATTAGCTTTGCCTACCCCATGTTGTCATTTAGAAAGTGTTGTGGAAGATTTCATAAAACTGTCTAAAAGCAGAACTGTATTAGTTGCCTATAATGTTCTGAACCTTGTTGGAGTGGACCATCACCTATCCAACTGGATACTAGACTACCTCACAAACCGACCTAAATACGTGAGAGCCCGGGACTGTGTGTCTGATGCTGTGATCTGTAGTACGGGGACACCACAAGGTACAGTTCTTGCCCCATTTCTCTTCACATTGTACACTGCTGACTTTAGGCACAACTCATCAAGTTGATACTTACAGAAGTACTCTGATGACTCTGATGGTGACGATAGGGAATGCAGAGACTTAAATCGAGAATGATGCCAATGGAACCACCTCAGGATTAATGCTGGGAAAACCAAGGAGGTGGTGGTGGACTTTAGTAAACTGAGAATTACTCTGATCCCGGTGGAGATCCAAGGGACTTTCATTGAGATAGTCAAGACCTATAAGTACCTGGGTGTGCTCCTCAATAATAAACTAGACTGGGCTGATCACCTGGGTGCACTGCACAGAAAGTGTCACAGCAGTCTCTACCTGCTCAGGAGGCTGAGGAACTTTGGGGTCCAGGGGCCACTTCTTAAAGCCTTTTTCAACTCTGTGTTTGCTTCAGCCATATTTTTCGGTGTGGCCTGCTGGGAGAGCAGTATATCAACCAGGGACAGAAACAGACTTGACAGGCTGATCAGAAGAGCCAGCTCTGTCCTGGGGAGGCCCCTGGACCCAGTACAGGTGGTGGGTAACAGAAGGATAAGGTGTAAAAAGGATAAGGTGTAAAATAAATAAAACAAGCGTAATCTCCAATGCTCCATTGTCTTCTGTCAGTGCTCTTTCCATCTCATGTCTGGGCCGTGTTGCTGGAAGTCCTGAGCCTCACATGACCACTGAGACCAATCAATAGCCTCAGCAGTCATTGAAGGGGACTGGTGATGTAACTTTAAGAATATCAAGCTGAATTTTTCCACACGTCCCCAGCATTATTTATTCCACCTCGCTTACACTTCAATGACAGCTAACAGGCAGAATCCACTTGAAGATTGAGAATGATGCCTATTTTTTTCTATTTTTTGGGGATCCCCCTCTGTGATTCCTTGACTATAGGGACCCTTCTTTCACATTCTGTGAAATTTATTTATTTTTATGCTAGTTTGCTAGATAGAGGGGGAAAAAAAATTGTCTGCCTCCTTTTGAAATCAATCAAGATTGATTGATCAGGTAGAATATGAAGCTGAAATTGGGCCAGAATCTGCCTCAAATACAGTGCCAAATTCCCCCATGTGAACATACCTTAAAGGGGTATTCCCACGTCGCATACTTACCAGTCTTCATTGCTGTAAAATCTTCTTTCTTCCTGGTTTCTTGCGCCATTTGGTGGGTGGGGTTTCACATGCAACCTGCCATTTAGATCCGCCCCAAATCAGCATGTAGCTCCGCCCACCACATAGCGTGATCCTATGGGGTGGCTGAAGGGCCTGTGATGTCATCAAAGGTCCTCAAATAACACTATATGCACAATATTGGACTATGAAGTACAGGCAGGAGCAACTCTATTCTGTGTTACATACAGAGACTGCCTGTCTCTGCCATAATGAACACAATTGAATTAGCTAGCCTGATACAGTCCTATGAAAAAGTTTGGGCACCCCTATTAATCTTAATCATTTTTAGTTCTAAATATTTTGGTATTTGCAACAGCCATTTCAGTTTGATATATCTAATAACTGATGGACACAGTAATATTTCAGGATTGAAATGAGGTTTATTGTACTAACAGAAAATGTGCAATATGCATTAAACCAAAATTTGACCGGTGCAAAAGTATGGGCACCTCAACAGAAAAGTGACATTAATATTTAGTAGATCCTCCTTTTGCAAAGATAACAGCCTCTAGTCGCTTCCTGTAGCTTTTAATCAGTTCCTGGATCCTGGATAAAGGTATTTTGGACAAACAATTCAAGTTCAGTTAAGTTAGATGGTCGCTGAGCATGGACAGCCCGCTTCAAATCATCCCACAGATGTTCAATGATATTCAGGTCTGGGGACTGGGATGGCCATTCCAGAACATTGTAATTGTTCCTCTGCATGAATGCCTGAGGATTTGGAGCGGTGTTTTGGATCATTGTCTTGCTGAAATATCCATCCCCGGCGTAACTTCAACTTCGTCACTGATTCTTGAACATTATTCTCAAGAATCTGCTGATACTGAGTGGAATCCATGCGACTCTCAACTTTAACAAGATTCCCGATGCCGGCATTGGCCACACAGCCCCAAAGCATGATGGAACCTCCACCAAATTTTACAGTGGGTAGCATGTGTTTTTCTTGGAATGGGTGTTTTTTTTTGGACGCCATGCATAACGCCTTTTTTTATAACCAAACAACTCAATTTTTGTTTCCAAAATGAAGCTGCCTTGTCCAAATGTGCTTTTTCATACCTCAGGCAACTCTATTTGTGGCGTACGTGCAGAAACGGCTTCTTTCTCATCACTCTCCCATACAGCTTCTATTTGTGCAAAGTGCGCTGTATAGTTGACCGATGCACAGTGACACCATCTGCAGCAAGATGATGCTGCAGCTCTTTGGAGGTGGTCTGTGGATTGTCCTTGACTGTTCTCACCATTCTTCTTCTCTGCCTTTCTGATATTTTTCTTGGCCTGCCACTTCTGGGCTTAACAAGAACTGTCCCTGTGGTCTTCCATTTCCTTACTATGTTCCTCACAGTGGAAACTGACAGGTTAAATCTCTGAGACAACGTTTTGTATCCTTCCCCTGAACAACTATGTTGAACAATCTTTGTTTTCAGATCATTTGAGTGTGGGCTGTCCATGTTCGGCGACCATCAAACTTAACTGAACTTGAATTGTTTTGTAGAAAGAAATGGTCCAAAATACCTTCATCCAGGAACTGATTAAAAGCTACAGGAAGCGACTAGAGGCTGTTATCTTTGCAAAAGGAGGATGTACTAAATATTAATGTCACTTTTCTGTTGAGGTGCCCATATTTTTGCACCGGTCAAATTTTGGTTTAATGCATATTGCGCATTTTCTGTTAACAATTAAGTACAATAAACCTCATTTCAATCCTGAAATATTACTGTGTCCATCAGTTATTAGATATATCAAACTGAAATGGCTGTTGCAAACACCAAAATATTTAGAACTAAAAATGATTAAGATTAATAGGGGTGCCCAAACTTTTTCATAGGACTGTAACTGGGAGAACAGAAGACGTTCAGAAATGAAAGCAGCTCCTCTCCCCTATCTGAGTGCAGGACCTAGGTCACGTGGTGTAGACACAGGAATAGCTAGAAATACAGGCTCGCTCCCCTGCACTTAGCCCCTCCTCCCTCCCCCCTGAGAGCAGGCAGATACATCACTTGACTTTTGAGCAGATAAGTCAAGGGCTGTGTCAACAATGAATTGAATAAAGTAAGATATGTGGACAAACAAAGCAGTTTTGCTGAAGCAATGTATTTAGGAAAAGTCTTACATCCACATTAACAAGCAGTATAGATAGGATCCTTGTGATGGGACAACCCCTTTAAGGCAAGCAATGAAAGGCTGCGTGCTGCTTTGGGAAATACTCTGCTGGGAAACCTCGGGTCTTGTCATTCATGTTCATGTTACTTTGACACACTCTACCTAAACACTGCTGCATACCAAATACACCACTTCACAGTAATGTATGTATTCCATAAGGGTAATGGCCTGCCACGGTGAAAAACTTTTCAGTAATGGATTGAGAAACATGACAGAAAGTGTTGATTTTGCCACCAAAGAACTTACTGCCATGTAATGAAGGCTGCAAAAGAGAAGACAAAAAGCAGATCTAAACCACTTTTGTGTTAGGCCTGGTTTACATCTGTGTTCGGTATTCCATTCAGGGAGTCCTCTTGGGGACCCCCAAGCGGACTACCGAACATATTAACCCCTTCCCGCCGATGGCATTTTTTGATTTTCGTTTTTCGTTTTTGACTCCCCTCCTTCTAAACCCCATAACTTTTTTATTTCTCCGCTCCCAGAGTCATATGAGGTCTTAATTTTTGCGGGACAATTTTTTCTTCATGATGCCACCATTAATTATTCTGTATAATTACTGGGAAGCAGGAAAAAAATTCAGAATGGGGTGGATTTGAAGAAAAAATGCATTTCTGCGACTTTCTTACGGGCTTTGGTTTTACGGCGTTCACTGTGCAGCCAAAATGACATGTCCTCTATATTCTGTGTTTCGGTACGGTTCCAGGGATACCAAATTTATATGGTTTTATTTACATTTTGACCTCTAAAAAAAATTCCAAAACGGTGTTAAAAAATTTTTTTTCTAAAAGTCGCCATATTCCGACGGCCGTAACTTTTTTATACATAGGTGTACGGAGATGCATAGGGCGTCTTTTTTTGTGGGGCCGGGTGTACTTTTTAGTTCTACCATTTTCGGGAAATGTTATTGCTTTGATCACTTTTTATTCAAATTTTTATCAGAATTAAAACAGTGAAAAAACGGCGGTTTGGCACTTTTGACTATTTTTCCTGCTACGGCATTTACCGAACAGGAAAAATATTTTTATAGATTTGTAGAGCGGGCGATTTTGGACGCGGGGATACCTAACATGTATATGTTTCACAGTTTTTAACTACTTTTATATTTGTTCTAGGGAAAGGGGGGTGATTTGAACTTTTAATACTTTTTATATTTTTTTATATTTTTTTTTACTTTTTTTTTTTTTTTTTTGCATTTATTAGACCCCCTAGGGGTGTTGAACCCCAGGGGGTCTGATCACTAATGCAATGCATTACAATGCTAATGCATTGCAATGCATTGCAAAAAATCATCATCTCTTTTGCAGGCTGTATACACCATCGGTCCAGGGACCGATCGGAGGCATTAGAGCCAGTTGTCTACTGCTTAAAGCAGTAGACACCCGGCGGCTATGACGGCCGCCCGGCTCCCGGGCGGTCGCCATAGTTACAGACCCGACACGCGCCGTACTATTACGACGCATGTCGGGAAGGGGTTAAAAAGCGGTGAGCAGTGAAAGCACACAGACCTCATAGACTAGAATGAGGTCTGTGTGTTTTCTGTGCGGCCTCTGCACGAGTCATGTGGAGAGAAAAGTACTTCAAGAACTACTTTTCTCTCCGTATGTTCCGTGCGAACACCATGCAGAAAACATACAGACTCCATTATAGTCTATGGGTT
The DNA here is from genome assembly GCF_031893055.1 of Leptodactylus fuscus. Taxonomy (NCBI): domain Eukaryota; kingdom Metazoa; phylum Chordata; class Amphibia; order Anura; family Leptodactylidae; genus Leptodactylus; species Leptodactylus fuscus. The sequence continues at coordinate 89,350,358 of NC_134268.1, forward strand.
CCGTGTGGTTTCATTGCTCACCACTTTTTAATGCGTTCGGTATTCCACTTGGGAGGTCCCCAAGTGGACTTCCTGAAGGGAATACTGAACGCTGATGTGAACCTGGCCTTATGTACATTTACAGTAGCTCTGGATTAAAGCCAATGGCGATTTAGTTTTAGTACTTGGTCATTATTGAGTTAAAATGACTTCAATATTTTGGAAATAAATATTCTGCCCTCAGTGTCAAAATCATTCAACACTCTTCCAGATTTTAGTAGCCGAGATATAATGAGACATTCTATTTAAAACCTTTGCGTCTAAGAATAGATGAAAATTCACACCTGCAAATCAGTCCTTTCATTATCATTGAAGACATAAACAGGATCAGGAGACATAAGCCTGAATTTACAAGTTATTTCTTAAATTGGTAAGATCAACTTTTTCTGAATATTCTAGGTTTGTCCCTGTTCCTACTGCATTCGCAGTGCACATTTTAGAGTATAATAGAATAAGAGAGCCACAAACTAACCTGTGATACAATTGCATATGTCATCTTTTGTATGTAGTTAAAAACATATGTGTATATTCTTTATACATTACACTTTTCTTATTTAACTGTTGCAAGAATAATGTAATTAACCCTGTTCGATTATCTCTGGGTTTCATGGAGTTGTAGTGTTCCCATTTCAGGCATTGTTGAAAAATAACATGAAGGCAATGGTTTCAGAATAAGGGTGTAATGTTACTCACAGGGAGGCAATAAGCTTAAAGGGATCCTATCATTAAAACTCAATTTTTTTTCCCTACCACATCGGAATAGCCTTAAAGGGGCTCTATCACTGGAAAAAGTCATTTTTAACTAATCACATCCTTGCATAGGCTTTAGAAAGGCTATTCTACACCTACCTTTAGTATGCAGATTGCCTCAGTGGTTTCTGAATAAGTCTGTTTTTATTCATATGCTAATGAGCTTCCAGCCAGCACAGGAAGTTCCCAGCAGCACTCGTCTTTGCTATTATCTCATATGTGTTTGTACAAACAGGAAGCTGAGTCATCATCAGCAGCAGCAGCTTTCCATAGGAAACAATAGCAAAGGGGGTGCACAATGTATCATGCACCATTCTAATTAGCATATGAATAAAAATGGACATATTCAGAAACCACTGAGGCAATCTATATACTAAAAGTAGGTGTGAAATAGCCTTTCTAAAGGCTATGCAAGGATGTGATTAGTTAAAAATGACTTTTTCCAATGATAGAGCCCCTTTAAGTTCCCCTTCACACGGCGTAAGCGCGCCGCTCATTTAAACAGGTATACTACAAAACAGAGCCCATTGATTTCAATGAGAAGCACGCATATATGCCAATATACGCGTGCGAAGGGGCCCTAAGAAAGGCTATTCTTTTCCTACCTTTAGATGTCTTCTCCACTCCGCTGTTCTGTATAATTCCCAGTTTTCGTCGGTATACAAATGAGTTCCCTCGCAGCACTGGGGGCGGGCCCCAGCATTCAAACAGCACTGGGGGCATCCCCAATGTTGCCAGAGAAGTCTCCAGCGTCCCCTCCATCTTCTTCAGGAACAGGCGCTCTTCGGGTCTTCTTCCGGCGGAGGCTACAATGTTCTCAATTGAGGCAACTAGCAGATAGGTATGCAATCTCACAAAAGATAGAAAGGTTTCTTGAACAATAGCAAGCAAGCTCCTAGGGTATTAACAAAACAACAGTAACTGCACCAGTGTGCTGTCAATCATATACCATTTTTATACTGACATGTTGTGCTATCGTAGACATACATGATCCTTTCTGGCTCGCAGATTCAGATGATTGATTCAAAAGTTTAATTCAGGTCTGAGCTGATTCATTGTGAATTGGAAGTACAGATTGCCTTCAGAAGTCATGTCTGACAGTGTTCTTAGGGCTCCTAGCACTTCTAGTTCGGTGATGCATATGCAGTCTTAGCCCCCTTGCAGATGACCATGTGTTAGGTTAGTGTGCAACCGGCTTAAGTGATATCAAAATGATAGCAGTAAATAGGGCTATGGGTAAATGGACGTTAGTCAGTGATAACAAACAGCCTGTTTTAAAACATACAGCACTTCTACATTTCTATATACTTTTTAAGACTAAAAAATAGTACAAAATGATTCCTTTTTTTTTTTTTTGTTTTTTTTTTTGAACCAGCTGTCCAAAAAATGATTCCTTCTTGCACTCATGTTAGGGGATCCAATAAAATGGGTGCCCCTCTGCAAGACCATTTTTCATGGTTGTTTTGCACTTCAGTCATCTGAATGTAGCTAGTGTGTACTTATCACAGCACACAGTCAGGGTATGTTCAGAGTGAGTTTTATGCAAGCTGAAAAATCTGCTTCAGGAATTATGAATAGTTTTTTGACACATTTATTTAACTGATACAGTTTTTGATGCATTTCTTGACGTGAATTTTTTGCCATTTTTTTTACACAGTTTTATACGCCAGCACAATTAATATAAAAAAATATGGCATAAATGGGGAAAAGAATAGCACATCGCCAAAAAACAGTGTTATCCCCTAAAGCTCCATCATAAGAAACGTACTCTAAAAACCAAAGGATAAATAAAAAAATTAAATTAAAGGATAAATTTAAAAAACGCTGGAAAAAGGTCGAAACGCACATTGGGTTTTGTTAGGGGACTGAGACGTGGACGCCTTTATCATTTGGCCATGGGTATGTTCTCCACTTCTCCCTATCTACTACTGGGTATTATGTTATGGGATCAGTTATGATGGTAGTGTTTCTATTTATTATACAGATGCTTGTGGTTTGTGCAATTTGGTTTAAATTCACTTTTTGATATATACTCTAATAATGTCTTACGTATGTCTGCCTGTCTCTTTTTGAGGCACTTCTCCCTGACAGGGTCATGAGCACTGGGATTTCTACCATGTTATATTGTATTGGCGGATGTATATATTTTTGTAAACCTGTGACTACCTGTTACTTGTACTTGTGAGAGGTGCCTATTTTGTGGAGTTCATACTTACCTGAACTGATTTTATCATTGTCTTTGTCTCTGTCCTTTATACGATGTTTTGTGGTTGTTTCTTCTATTTTAAGTTGTATGGTTAATAAAATGTTTTGTAATTTCATAGTATTTCTAATTATGTTGAGTACTTCTTTACATTTTTTGTTTTTTTGATTCCTCCAGCACAATGTATAGATTTGGAAACTTCACTTAAAAAAACCCTAGTGGTTTTAGATGATTTTTCCCCAAAAACTGCATCAAAAACCATGTTAAAAAAGGGTCATGTGTTTATTGATGGGTTTTTCAAGGTAGAATCTTTCTGAACAGAGGTCATATCGCTTTTGCGATGCCTCATAGTTAGGGTTGAGCCGATCTTGACTTTTCAGGATCGATTTTAAAATCCGATTTCCGATCATTTTTTATTCGAACCCGATCTCGATCCCAATTCCGATCCCAATGCAAGTCAATGGGATTTTTTTATTAATTGGAGATCGGATTTTAAAAGCAATCCTATTCACTATACAGCATGGAATCTAACAATTGAACGCTTTAATTGTTAGAATCCACGCTGTGTAGTGAATCACTAAGTAGCCAGAGGATTTTTTTTTAATCCTCTATCTACTTAGTCCCCCCTGGTGTCCACTTACCTGCAGAGATGGCTGCTCTGGTGCCCCGTGTTCTTCTTCACCTCGCTGCCGCTCCACGCTGCTCTTCTCGCCTCGCTGCCCCCTGCCTACCAGGTTAGGAGAGTGTGGGCGGGTTAGGAGAGTGTGGGCGGGTACTGGGAGGGGAGACGTTACGTCTCCCCACCCTGTACCCGCCCACACTCTCCTAAGCCACAAGCCCCGCCTTCCTAGCTCTTTAAACACTAACCTGGGAGGCGGCGTCAGCGAGGCGAGAAGAGCAACGTGGAGCGGCAGCAAGGCGAAGAAGAACACCGGGCACCGGAGCAGCCATCTCTGGAGGTAAGTAGCTACTAGAGATGTTAGTTTAGTCTCCCATTAGAATGAATAGAGGCAGCCGGCACGCAGGGGGTTAAGGTTCCGATGGAACCGCAGCGGAGCCTTCACACTGAGTATACATTCTGCTCAGAATGAGCGGAGCGTATACTCAGTGTGAAGGCTAAGCAAAGCATTGTGGGAAATAGTACCGATCTCGATCCCACCTAAAAAGATCGTGTTCTGAATTCTGATTGCGATCGTGAAATTTTCTCGATCACCAATCAGAATCCGATCTTTTCCGAACACGATCGCTCAACCCTACTCATAGTGCATTTGTTGTTGCTAAATTGTCTGTTTTTGGTCTTGTTGGACACACACTACACAGATTACATTTCTTTGACTCTAGAAATGTATACAGCTGTTGCACAGTAAGGTCCAGTACACACAATACAGATTACGTTTCTTTGACTCTAGGAATTCTGATTTATGCAGTTGATACACAGCAAAGCCCAGTACACACAGTACAGATTGGTCTTGATTTCTAATTTGATCATTTGTAATTGACTGTTTGATGTATCTGCTGTAAACGTCACTGTCTACACACAGGCCTAACCATTTTGTGTTTACAATATTAACAATACGGTGTCGCTGTTTATATTTGCACTACTGTTTTTCTAAGTATGGGCTATTATATTTATCTTTGATTATATATGCACATCATGACATGTTCCTGCCCTACATAATGACTGTATAGTGATCATGCTCTGACTGTCTATCATATGAACTGACTTATTTATACTGACTGCTGTAACAACATATGAATTGAACTAATTGGTTGTTATATCTTATTTATGTATACTATGCAATTTTTTAAATTGATATAATAAATTTGATATTTATTAGCGTTCCCGATGCTGTTGCGACCTCTGTCCCTTACGTTTCTCTATTTTTCTGCTACCATTTTTGTTTTTAACAATGCCTTCACAAGTGTCCTTTCAAACAGCTGATTAGTAGGGGTCCTGTGTGTTAGAATCCCACTCGTTTTTTTTTGGAAAACCCATTTAAGCTGGGGCCCACTTGGAATAAACGCCGCGGAAAAAAACGTGCCATTTTACAGTCACAGTAAAGTTAATGGTATTCTAGAGAATCCCATCCCCACTTTGCAGGAAATTACTTGGTGTGGATACGCGGAAATTTCCAAAACTGTTGTGGTTTTGAAAATTGCAGCATGTCAATTATATCTACGATAATTCCCTATAGATGTAATTGAAGCAGAAAGTTAGCAGAGAACAACTCATACTGTTTTTCATACTGTTGACGTAAATTTTTAAATAAGGTATTTTTTTCAAATTAAATGGAAAAACGTCTAACATTCAACTTTTGATATCTGGTCTATGTTCTATTGTGAATAAATTATGATTATATGAGGTCTTCAAATCATTGCATTCTGGATTTCTTTCGATTTTACACAGCGTTCCCAACTTTATTTTGAATCATGCTGGGTTCACACTAGTGTTGGGGTTTCAGTTGAGTCCGCTTGGGGCCCAGAAGAATGGAAACCCAATCCGCTTAAAAAGACAATAATGGGGTCCGCCTGGTTTCCGTCTGGTCTGCACCCGAAAAATGCAGGGAGAAAAGTCCTGTTTATAGGACTTTCTCTCCACTGTTTTTAAGAGGAATGGAGGACAGAATCACCAAACAGCCACAGAACTGGTGTGACCTTTGCCTTACTCCTACCAAAGATTTTATGACGTCCTATTCTAAATTCGTAAGTATTAATATGGAGTTGATGTGTCTGTAGGAATTTTTGCCCATTCATCTAGGATAGCAATGATAAGGTATGCTGAAGTATTAAGTACTCCCTTCACCAGAACTAAGGCATCTAGGCCAGTGATGGCGAACCTTTAGGAGACCGAGTGCCCAAACTGCAATGCAAAACCCGATAATTTATTGCAAAGTGCCAACACACCAATTTAACCTTAATACTAACGTTTTATTTTGGAAAAAACAACGCATACATTAAAGTCTTTGGACTTAAAAGAAAAAACACAACAAGGCCCAATTAACACAACCCTAGTCATGTTACATATTACATGCCCAACATATATTACATGCCCCACATATGGCCCCCACATATATTACATGCCCCATATATGGCCCCCACATATTTTGTCCACTGTAGGCCCCTACACAGCAGTTTAAAATACTTACCTAGTATGATGGCTGCAGTCCCACGAAGAGTGTCCTTAAGAGTAGGTGCTTATGACGTCATCACGCCGGTGTAGGGGCAGAGGTTATACACTCTGCAATCAGTGTAGGCCGCACGACCGCACAAATGCACACACAGCTCACTCACTAGCGGCGATCACTCAGTAACGGGGAAGCCTGTACCGGATTCCCTATTAGTGATTGATCTTGGCGACGGTATGCATGCCAGCAGAGAGGGCTCTGCGTGCCCTCCCTGGCACGCGTGCCATAGGTTCGCCATCACTGATCTAGACAAACTTCTGATAAATAACCCATTAGCACTTTCCCTCCTTCACCAAACTTCACAGTTGGTACAATGCAGTAAGGCAGGTAATGTTTTCCAGGCTATCTCGAAATTCAGCTCATCCATCAGACCCCCAGCTAGAGAAGTGTTATTCATCACTCCAAAGAACACATTTCCACTACTTCAGAGTTCCGCATTGGTATAGCACTATACCACTCCATCTGACACTTGGCATTGTGCTTGGTGATGTAAGGCTCGCAAGCAGCTTCTTCGTCAGGGGTTTAATGCCGTGAAACTCTGGGGCACAGTTTATTTACTGATGTTAATGTCAAAGGAGTTTTGGAACTCTGCCGTTATTGAGGGGCATTTATTAAGCCTCTTGTCTCCATTTTCTTCTAATTCTGCCCTTTTTTTTTACATTTTATGCTGTGCAGCAATATATATTATGTATTTGCACTTAATTTGAACGCCTTTCCACAAAGCTCATCACTTTTGCTTCTTAGTTAGGGAAAGTGGGAATGGATCTGGAGTAACATTTAACGTTACTTTTGTGACGTGTCTCTTTTTTAAGAGGAGCAAAAAAGAAGCAACTGTACCCAAGGACAAGACAAGGCGGACAAGGAAATCGTAATTACCTCGAGGTGATTTATTACACATTTGTGCCTTTGTTAAATTAGGTGTATAGAAATACGCCTGAGAATAAAGGGGCACAAAGCTAAAAAGGCGCAAAAAAGACACAAGTAATAAACTCTCCAAATGAGTCGGCAAAGTGTTCATGACTTTTATGCACCGTAAGCCTCAGCAAAGCAAACCTGCTCTGTAACGTTCCATGGTCTGCCACTTTGTAGCTGATCTGCTGTGGTCTCTAAATGCTTTCACTTTTCAATAATATCACAGGTGGTCGTGGAATATATAACTTTTTCCCATGTGTAGGGTATCTGTAAGATGCTATGGCGAGAGACTCTGTGCTGATTAGCCCCATTGATCTGGACCCTGTATCGTCATCCTGTGGTCGTTAGATGGTGATCAAAAACGGCAACAGAAATTGAAGAGGAATCCCCTTTGCAGCATAAACACTGCGGATATATCCTTTATAATTGGTGACTTTTTTCTTTAAATAGTCTGATTACCTTGTTACCTTGGAAATTTCTGTAGTTTGTGTTTGCCTTGTACATGCTAATATATGATGGTATACACTCCATATACTGCATGTGGCCTTGACTTTGCAGGTTTTGCAGTCGGTGAGCTGGGGCACTCTGTGGTGCTGCTATGACATGCTGCTGTGTGGTTTCTGGATTGACAGCCTGTTTGACGCTAAGGCCTCATGTTGCAGAAATGCAGCGTTTTTTGTTGCACATTTTCTGTGGTATTTTGAGCCAGCCCAGAGTGGCTTGAAAAAGATTGGAAAGATGGAGGGGTCATTTAATTGTGGCAGATGGCAGATGGAGGGGGCATTTAATTGTGGCAGATGGAGGGGGCATTAAACTTGGGGCAACATGAGAGGTACATTAAACTGAGGGCAACTGGAGGAGGACATTAACTGGGGGCAGATGATGGGGGACACTAGTTTAATGTCTCCCTCCAGTTGCCCCATTTTAATGCCCCCCTTTAGTTGCCCCCACTTTAATGTCTCCCTCTAGTTGCCCCCAGTTTAAACTGGGTGACATTAAACAGTGGCAGCTGGAGGGGGACATTAAACTGTCAGTGCAACAGGAGAGAGACTTTATACTGGGCTTCAATTTGAGGAGAACATTATAATGTGGGGGTATATAATATTACGATTATTGTGTGGGGAGCACAAAGAGAAAATGATTGGAATGGGCGGAGTCAATTTAGAAGTGGGTGGAGCTAAATTTTTGTCCCTCTTTCTGTCCTTTGAACGTTGGGAGATATGGCATTGTACAGCAAGTCCTAGTTGTCATGGAAGCAGAAAGTGATTTGATTAGAGAAGGAAGAGAACTCTGGAGAATGGAGACATGGCTTAGGAGGAACATCCACCTGGTGGATGGCAGTACTGAGTCAAGTAACACTATTTTGGGGTATGACTCCTGTGACGTAAACCGCAAACTGATTCCAGGGTGTACACAAGGGGGCGCTCTGAGTCCGATATGACAAAAGCACATTGCAAATGTTTGTTGCTGATTGTTGTATCACAGTTAGAGCTGCCTCCTTCCTGCCTGACTGCCACTCTCCTGAGTAATGATACAGATAATAGTAATAGTACAGATTCTGGAGAGAGCTGGTACCTGTAGGGGAAATATATTATCATATACAGTTGAGGTCAGCAGAACCTGATAAAACAATTAACTACTACCACCTATCATTCATTTTCTCAATCCTTGAATTAAATAAGATAAACTTTGTTATTACTCAACAGATTGTAACGCACTAATTAATACTTCCTGCCTAGCATAGTAATATTACCGTATAACGTTATTGAATGGGTCTGACAGATACAGCTCAGCCAACATGTGACTCAGCTATCAACATACTGGATATGTAGAGTACTGCCAAGAGTGCTCATGTGATCTCATATTGCGTACTGGTAAAGGAAGTTGCGGGGACTGATTTATACTGACATTTTATGTATGGTTGCTTGTCTCATGGACCAGCTATGAGAAAAGGAAAGAGAGAATATGAGACCAATACAATGGGGCAGATTTTCAGTTTCTTTTTTTTTCTTTTTTTTATAAAGAGTGTATATGCAGATTCTAATAAATTGCATATTATCTCATTGTTCCAGTCATTTGCACAAAAAAAGACATCAATACAATCATTAATTAAAGAACTGCCGGTATTTTGTAATGCACTGCACTAGTGATCAGTCCCTCTGGGGTTCAAGACTTCAAATGCAAAAAATAAATAAATAAATAAATAAATAAATAAATAAAAGTTCAATTCACCTCCCTTTCCTTAGAATATATATAAAAGTACTTAAAGGGATCCTATCATTAAAACTCAATTTTTTCTCACTAACACATCGGAATAGCTTTAAGAAAGGCTAGTCTTCTCCTACCTTTAGATGTCTTCTCCTCACCACCGTTCGGTATAAATCCCAGATTTCGGCGGTATGCAAATGAGTTCTCTGTGGTAAACAGTGTTTATTATGTTCCCTCATCTCCCCTGAAAAGACCCCTGAGTATAATAATAGTTCATGTGTGTGCAACTGTGGGGCATAATAGAGCTTGAAGGGTCCACTGTGGCCCCTGTAACTTCTGTTATGCCCCACAGTCCATTGTGCCACTGTGGGGCATAATATAAACTGCAGGGGTCGCTGTGGAATATATATATATATATATATATATATATATATATATATATATATATATATATATATATAGGGGCTGGGTGTGTGGAGAAGTGAGGAGTCAAAGATTTCTGTGTCTCAAACTTTGTAGAGTCAAGTCACAGCTGAAAGAAGTGGTCATGGCAGCTCAAAGGGAAGAGACGGGAAATGTGGGAAGACATGTCCTGTAAGTATTACTGCACAAAATATTACTGCATTGTATTTATTGTAATGTTACCGCTAGCACCCCCAACCCCCCTGCTATCTGAAGTGGACCATCAAAAGACGAACAACAGCCCCCCCCCCCCCCCCCCGGACTCAATATGAAGGGGGGGGGGCATCTTTTGATCGGCCGCCTCAGGCAGCAGAGAGGCTAGGTTCACCACTGTGTAAAACTCTGCATGTTTTTACACCACGTGGGGCCCCAACCAAAAAGTCAATTCTTTTGTGAAGCCCTCAGTCTCATTTCGGAAGTCAGGAAGCTGAGCCTCATAAATTTTATGGGAGGGGTCCACATTGGTTCATCAGTTTTAGGACTTACCTTAGCAATTGTTCTGTGGCGTCTCCATTGGGGGTCGCTCATCACTGGATGATGATGAAAAGGGGGACGAGGAAAAATAAAGGAATGGGGCATCTTCTTCTTCTTCTCCCCTGCTGACAGTATCAGTGTCAGAGGCCAGTAAAGCATACACTTCTGCTGAATACATTCATTGGGATGTTTGGTGAGATCTGACATATTTTATACTTAGGTTGTGTATTTACATGTATATAGAAGCTTTTTTGCTTTTCATGCTGCTGCTGTCTCCTCTTCCACTGATGATCCTATTCACATCGGATCGGAGAAACGCGTCCTTGTCGGGAACCTCTATCTATGGTTCCATGCTTAAATTCTAACTAGCTGTATTTAGATCTATTAACCATCAGCTAATATATAGGACTGTGGTCTACCCTTGTAAAGGCATGTCTCCTCTGAGATGTCACTACATCACAGCTCCTGTATGTAGAATAGCTGGGAACCTTATGTGAGTGTTTCTTCTGACCAGCCGCTAGCCAGCCTTTATGCCTATCTTGTAGGGTCTTTTTAGACTAGTATACTCTATTTAGGGCACATCTAGGGGATACCTTTTTGATATCTGCAGATCACCCTCTATTTTTGCACTTGAACAGCTGACATCCCTATAAAAGATCTGGCTGTGGTACACTACCTATACAATCTTATAGGCTGACAGTTTTTTACCTGTAGCTGGTCATACAAGGGTCTATTATCTCATAAACAGTGTATAGCCCAAGTTTTCTACACGGAGTCCACATTGTTGAACACTATTTGCAGTCTCCATGTTAACGCTAGATGTTGTGGGACAGTGTCTTACCCCTGGTAGAATCCGGGCATGACCCTCTCTCTCTCTCTCTCACACACACACACACACACACACACACACTTATTGTTGTCATGGAACCATGGAGACAGTCTTAACATAATAATATTACTTACGGTTGTCATCTGGTTATGTCACCCAATATCATCTTTTAATAGTACCCTAATAAAGGTTACATTGTATTTATTTTTGTTCATTTTGAGAGGCCTGTCAATGAATCAAACTACTATTAGATTTAAAAAAAAAAACAGCGCTAAAGCATTTGAGCACAGATGCCATCAGTGACCTATATATCACTGACCAGCACTTAGTGGCAGCCACAGGCGCAGGGAATCAAAAAGGGAGAGAACAAAAAAAAACTGCTCCCTAAAAGAGACTATTGGTGAAATATACAAAAAAAACAAACAAACAAAAAAAAAAACAACCAGTAATGTGGATGGAGGGTGGAAGAAAAGTATGGCAGAGGAGGATGGAGGACGGTAAAGAAGAATGGATGGTGGCAGAGAGGGATAGAGTGTCGCAGGCAGAGGTGGATGGATGGAGTGGCAGCAAATTGCAGCAGTACCACAATGAATCTGTTCAACAGGCTGCATATTGACTGACCTGCTTGCAGTCCTAGTTGGAGGGACACAAGCAGGGCAGTTTCTGGCAATTTGATCCTCCTGCCGTGGCTGCAATTGGTTGTTTTGTACAGGGGATGGTACCACTACACTCCTCCCCATCATACTCAGTAGCGTTTGGTGCTATGTATATCACCAATTATTACCGTATGCTGGCTCACCTGCCAGCACAGATCTTGGCCGATCACACTATCATTCTATTGTGAAGTGGGTGGACTGAGGACTGAACAGCTCCAATCAGAGTTGGACAGTGTCAAAGCTCAGACCCCCTTGACTGCTCATGGCTAAATATTTTATCAGGCACGAAAACTAAAACTGCACTGTCCATCCTGTAGAAAGTTCCTACATTTATGATTGCATCCATTGGTAACCAATCAAGAAAGATTGTCATAAGATGATTAGAGAAAATCTTTACACCTTGACACATTTTCAATTATTTATATATGCATAAATGTTTACATGTTTATTGTCTATAAATGTAAATATGATTCTGATTATATTCATAGAAAATTCAATTTAAATGGAAGCGCCAACTCAGTCAGCTGATACAGTTAGTGTACAAAGTTTTCTTCTGCTAGCTCTGTACATTATGCAGATCAGGTAGCCTCAGTGTCTGATCGGTGGGGGAGCTGGGTGTTGGCAGGGAGAAATCTTATGTTGACTCCTTTAAGAATAAGCTATCAATATCTAGTCTTGGACGACAACAGAAGTCATGCAATATTGTGAACAGAGCCCAAAAGAACTCTCACAATTCCTATGTGATATCTCATGCATTATTTTAGTTGTTAAAAACATCTAAACAAGGGGCGAAAACCTCATGTGTAGCAATGTGATAATTGTAGCAATGGTACTTGGGATCCATTAAAAGGGACTTACTTGAAACCTTTTCTTTAAAAAAAAAAATAATAAAAAAATAAAATAAAAAGACAGAATATGCAAGAGCAAATCCATAACTGTTTTTCATGTTCAGTAGCACAATTAACACTATGTGGAGTGTGGTCCTGAAGTGTGATCTTGGTGCTGCATGTAATGAGATTCCCGGGGCGGGAGAGATGAGGGAAGAGGATTGAGCTGGGGACTTGTCAGCTCAGGAAGGTTTCATGATTCAGCTGAAGCTCCCAGTTTGCCTTAGGCTGCAGACTGTGGATAAGAATGTGTAATACTGGCCAAGCGCCTCTTTAGAAAAGAAAAAATGCTTATTGGCTCAGTGGGAAGTTCCCAGAGGACAACATACAATGTAGCCATGGTATAGCCGCATTACATATAGTGAGCGCCTTTATTAGGAACATTTGTCAATCAAATGGCATGTGCTAAATACTACTCTGACAATAGCCTTGACTGGACACTAAATCCCATCCCTTATATCGTCTACATTTACTGTGCAGTTAGGCCTATTGTTTCTTAAAGGATATAGTGTTTGATGATGGTGTTTCTGACAAGAAATGGGGAATAATCTCAACCCCTCAGTCATAATACTGTCTCCAGTTCTTAGAACTACCAGACATTTCTACAGATGTACAGGCTAGAGTCATATAACAGGATAACTTGAAATGGACTATCTGACATATACATCTAAGTATCTATACTGTTACATACCTCTATTGACTTCTCTAAGGAAAACTTTGCATGTGGTTGAGTGAAATGTATACTAACAAATATTGGCTATGACTGGGTATACATATATCAGTTGTGTCTGGCCATGTGTTTGATGAATGCAGATGCAGTCAATGACATTTGGGCACTTTGTGCACCGGTCCAGCATCCATAGCCTTAAATAGCCAGACTGAAAAATACTTCATTACTTCATGCAACATTTTTCTGTCCAGGGCAGGAAGACATTTGATGCTAAAACTGCTCCCATATCAAGTGGCTGTAGGTGCACCAGAATTGTAAAGAGTCTTTACTGAACTGAAATGTACAATCAGGGACTGTCATAGATTTTTGGTATAACTCACGACAGGTTACTGGTGTGACTTATAGTAAATCTGATAAGCCAAGGTGCAAAAATGTTATAGCATTACATCTCTGTGCTGTGCACCAAAGGTGCAACACTTCTGCTGTAGTACATTCCCCTCATTGTGTACAGGACTAGCGTCCATACCAGGGCATACCTGGGTAGAATAATAAACCATTTAATGGCCCACTTTGCTATTGTGCTTACTACTAGACACAGACATAAATGTGCCATATGTTTGGCATAATGTGGTGCATCTTAGGGAACAACATAGGGAATCTAGTTTGCGCTAAAATCTTTCACCTTGCTGGATCGGGGTGTGGATTCTCATAAAAGTGGGACATGGCCTAAATACACTACGATCTGTCAATAATGTGCCAAGTTTGTGTCGTAAAATTCTGTCCCAAAGCAAGCCAACTAAAAAGTGTTATAAACGTAAACTAGACAGTCTAAATATATGCCAGATTTATCATCCAGCTTCTGCCACTGTTATAAATCTCACACATTTTTAGCTTACTGTCTAACTATTAATAAATCTGGGCCAATGTTTATTTCACTCTAACCTGAAAAGAAATCTGACATCAAAACTGATGCATTGGATGCCAAAAATAATCCCATAAAACAATGGGATGACTTCTGGCATCATTTTCTATCCAGGGATTCTAAACTAAACTGGATTGTAAGGACTTAGACGTATACATCAGGAGAATTTGCTGTGTTTAAATCATACATTGAACCCAAACCTGATCCTAGCCTTAGTCTTATGATTTGTGCTGTCTAATGTCAAATATTTCTGGAATTGCTCAATTTATTGTGAAATTGTGATATATTACATGTGGGTTTAAATAGAACTACACCTGATACATGGTCTACATTTAGTGAAATGCATTGTGTCCTAGTAAATAATTGTGCTGCATCGCATTTACATATTATAACTGCAGTTTTGTTTACAACGCTCTACTTTTTAGTGCTCCTTTAAGGTTAGCCCAATAATGCAGTTTAATACAATTATAAATAGTGATAGACAGATAGATGGATGGATGGATAGATGATAGATAGATAGATAGATAGATAGATAGATGAAAAGAAAGATAGAGGGATGGATGGATGGATGGATGGATGGATAGATAGATAGATAGATAGATAGATAGATAGATAGATAGATAGATAGATAGATAGATAAAAAGAAAGATAGAGGGATGGATGGATAGATAGATAGATAGTTTTGAGAATTTGATGTTCCATCTCCTCTTGCACATTATACAGACACACACACACTAAGATAATGGCCTGGACCTATTCTTGGCTAAATCAAGCCCTATCCCTGCATAGCCAACATGATAACTCCTGAAAGCATATACTATAACTGACATTGCATAGTGACTCTTCAGTCTAGTATTGCTAATATTTTGCATTGTTCCTGTAATTTAAATCGTTAGACTATTTAATGCAATAAAATCAGCATCTTTTTCTAATTAAATGTAATTAATGACATGATATGCTGAGAAATCTCTCCCCTTTCTACCCCCAGTTTGTAATCCCATTACAAATATGTGACTGCAGTCTGCCTGTGGCTTGGTCTGGTAATGAGAGTCACATCTGCATTGGAATAACAGTGAGACAAGATTTCCCTGGAGAATTTATTTTTCATTGAACATATTTTTTCTCTCTCTGCTAACAAGATTGATATTAAAATCGAAGCATGCTTTACCCTGGCGTGGAAAATATGCATCTCACCCTTCATGTCAGCTTCCACTTTCATTGCAAGGTGAAACATTTCATGCAGTTTACTGTCCTGGGTGTCTGGAATACTGCATGCATAGGCTATATATAGAGACAAGGAGATCATTAATGAATGCACACACAGGGATGTGATATCATAGACACACTCCTTATTGATGGAACAGTCACTTTACCCCACAATAGAGGATGTTCATGTAACACACTAATATGCCTCAGCCCATGTAAAGGTCACATAGAAATATCATGTATTGTAGCAGGGAACATCTTATCTGTAATGGTGCAGTAGGATCCAGGTATCTGTGTGTATGATCTTCAGCTAACCTTTCTCTCCATAAGAGCTTGATGCTGCCTTTGTTCCTGAGCATTTTAGATCCCTTTTGTAATATGTGTATAGTATATTAGTGTTATCCTCTGAGTGCATACACATTACATTAGAAAATAAAGACCTGCCACTATATTTCTTAAGGAGTAGATGGAAGATACAGTTAATGGACATTAAATGGTACTGTATCTCTCAGGATCAAATGGCAGCTTGTTGTTCTGTCTATCTGGCTGGCTTTTACTGGCTGGGCTCACAAAGGGTTTTGTTGCTGCTTTCATGTGTACACACAAGTATACTTCTAGACATCAAGAGCCTATAAATAGAAAAGGTTACAGCATTTTCCTCTGCTAAATCAATAGAGCCAGTCTCCTGCAAATTCAGCTGAGGTGTCTTATTAATTATGAAACGCCTCATGTGAACAGGCAGATCCTCTGCTCCTCTGCAGTCTTAATACTGGTGACCTTTTGTCCAACAAAAGCTGTTTCTTCATACTCAGCCTGTCTTCTCTCTCCTTCCCTGTTTTCTTTCTCCTCCTCTCGTCTCTATCGTCTCATTCCTTTCTCTCCTTCTCTATTTCCATTCCTGCCCCTCCTTCCTCTCTCTGTGTTTCTCTCTCTCTTTCCTCCTCTGTTTCTCTGTTCTTTCATCTTTCCTTCTTCCAACCTCCCTATCCACATTGTCTATTCCCCTCCGACTACTCTCTCATTTCCTTTCTTATCCCTCTCATTTCCTCCCTCCTTGCTTTCTCCATTTTCCATCCTCACATTTCTCTACTTGCTCTTGAATTTTCCATTTCTCGTTTATTTTCCTGTTTTTCGTTTGCCTTTGCTGTGGATGAATTTCTCAGACATTTACCCTTATACAATAGCTTTCTAATTTTCCTCTTTTTCTCTTTCCCTTTTTTTTTTTTTATACTTATAAATGTTTCTTTCTCCCTATATTTTTCTAGCATTTCCTTGCAATTTATTTTGTTTCTACCTTTAGCCATTTCCTCAAATTCTCAATTTTCATATTTTTTCTCCTTCTCTCATCTCATTTTCTCCCTCTCTTTTACTGCCCCTCTTTACAATACATTTATCCCTCTGCTCCTCCTTCATATCTCGCCATTCTCTATTTAATTAAATTCTATTTTATATTTTTCCTCCTTCTTTGTAATTCCTTTTCTTCTCCTCCTTTTCTCCCTCTCTTTTACTCCCTCTCTTTACAATACATTGTATTTCTCTCCTCCTTCCCATCTATTCATTTTTAATTTCTATGCTAGATTCTCTCTTATCTCTTTCTCTCCATGTCAAAATACATTTATCCCTCTCCTCCTTCACATCCCACCACTCTTTCTTTCTTAAGTTCTATTTTATATTTTGCCTGTACAAGCTCTGGCAAGTTTTAGAAGTCTGATACACATATGTGTATAATATATATATATATATATATATATATATATATATATATATATATATATATATATATATATATATTAGCAACAGCTTTCTCCAAAGATAAAACATCTGTTAGGAAACAGACTCTTCTAATAAAACACACACATTTTGAAACAATAATTTTATTTAATATCTTGTACTATACTTTGTAGCAAATATGTTTTGCTGATTTGAGTTTATAATAAACTTTCTGTTAAATTACATTTATTTATTTTAAAATCAAGGCTCTCTCTTTAATTTTTCTGTCAAAATCTCTTATTTTTTGTATAATAACTATTTTGTACGGATATACATAGACTCCCCCATTTGTGGTTTACACTGTCGGATACTTAAGTAATATGTGTATAACACCTAAACCAAGGAAAAGAAAGAAAGAAAGGCAGTGAACTTGGAAATATATCTTGGCAACAGCAGATAAAGCTTCACTCCCTCAGCAGTCCATAGCTCATACTTGCCCACTCAGAGTACACTCATCCATTGGCCATTCATTCTCAGTAGCTGTCTTCTTCTTCTTGTCAGTGCTGTTCTTTCCTTGGTTATATAGTTGCATTGCAATGAGGAAAACATGGTTTAGTGGAGAGGGGACATGGTGAACATTGTGACTGACCATGTGAACATCTACAGCACATCTTCCATATGTGACAGGTCCCTTGGCTTGTTCTGCATGTGATGGTTTATTTCATAATGATGAGCCCATTTCCGTCTCTTCTTCTCCTGTTATTGTTATTAATATTATTATTGTAATTATTATTATTGGTTGGCCCAGGGCCTTTCCTGAGTTTCTTTGCAAAGGATAAAAGGGCTCGCGGTTTCTGTTTTGAAGATGTAAAGCTGAGGTCCGGTTTTGGCTGTTGTTGCTCACTGGTTCTTAACATTTTGGCAAACGAAACACAAAGTAAATAATAGAACTTTTTTTCCACAATCCTAGATGGGAAACGTCACAGAGAACACAACGTCCCCGGAGAACGGCTAGGTATTTCCTCTAGAATCCAGCAGGTGGCGCGAGTGAGGGCGGATCCTGATCCTTTGGGTCTACTAGAAGATCCAGGTAAGTAGAGCAGATAGAGACAGCAGGAGTAAAGGCAAGATGGTGGCAAGAGCAGCCCTGGGGCCGGCTGAGCCACTAGATCCACCGCACATTTGGAACAAGCTGCCTTCAATGTTGAGTTTTTTGGAATCCTTTTTCAGTTTCTCCCACATGTCTGCTGCCCCTTCATGGCAATCTGCAAGCACTGTCACAGCACACACGTGGAATTCGTTCCAGTATCTGAAAGAGACAGGATAAAGGGACAGCATCAGATTACCATTGGCCTGTAGGTGGCTCCACTGTTTGTATATAACACCATGAGTGTGGCACCATTCACACCTGTGCTGAGGGATTGTTAACGCACTAGCGGTTTATACTGAGGTAGTGAAAAGCTATCTTACTGAAAATCATTTTCCAAGTTGGAAATATTTATAATATTTATGTGCCTCTAAAATTATATATATGTTTATTAGAATTAACTCTATTTCTGTCTATTTAGCTGTATATATCTCTATCTATCTATCTATCTATCTATCTATCTATATATATCTATTTAGCTATCTATCTATCTATACAATTAGCTTTCAGTTAATAAATGTAAATAACTAACACTGAAATTTTGACCAAATCCACCAAATTAGATTTACTATAACTTGCAGTTTTTTCTCTTTTTCCAGCGTCATATCTCAACTGTTTATTAAACGAATTGTGATAATAAAGTTATCATTTATCACATGATAGTTTGCAAATGGCTTTCCAAGAGTAAAATTTTAAATTATCAATATATCAATTATTTGTCAATTAGGCAGCTGCCCCTTGGAGATGCCAGAAGTGTCCTCACATGTGCCATTGTCAGCAGCTCCTCCAGACACGAGGATTTCCTATCCATTGAGATTTATCAGCTTAACACCGTTGTAAAGTCAATATATCTCAAGCAGGCATTGATATACACGCGACTATTCCCAGGGGGTGAGAGCTGGAGAATAGATGTGTGACCCCATGCATCCCCTTACTCTGCAATCTTGTAATCTCCTCAGTGACCCCCCCAGCCCCCGTCACTCTCTCCCCCTCCCCATCTGTGTCTTCATTTCCTAGCCTATACCAGACAGGCGCCTGTGTATTGTAGTAAGTAGTTGCATGTAATGTACAGTCGTTGAGGACTCTTAGGATTGCTGTAAAATGTAATGTTTGGGATACATTTATAAGAAATAATGGGATATTGAGATGCCGGGAAACCGTGTCTGCTACAAGATCTGATGTGTGATTGGATTTCCCACAGGAATATTATATATATTCTAAACCTCAGAGCAGCCTAAGATCACATGGAAACTGAATGGCACATGGCTAAAAACCACATGTAATATGTGTCTGTCTAATGTTTATGTATCATGTATGATGTAATCTCTATCTATCCATTATAACCTTATGTCTATGTTTGTGTGTGTGTGTGTGTGTGTGTGTATGTGTATGTATATATTTGTGTGTATGTGTGTATATATATGTGTGTGTGTGTGTGTGTGTGTGTGTAAATATATATTTATATGTGTACATTTATTATTTTTTTAATAATTTATCCAATTTTATTATATATCTATCTTCCTATCTATATCTATCTATCTATCTATCTATCTATCTATCTATCTATCTATCTTTCGATCTATCTATCTACCTATCTAATTTGAATACAAGTTTAGTATGTTTTCATGGTTACCCTCTAATAGACTACATAGTAGAAACTATCATTACTACAGACGATTCCGAGTATATCCAGGTTACTTAGACCCTATATACTAGCTGCAGGCAGGTTACCAGTGTTTGGCTAGTTTTTGGTTATTACTAATAATGACTTCCTACTCTTTTATCTCCATAGTATGATCTATAAGTACCAGCTTCTGTTTGTGGATGTTGGGGCTGAACTATAAACTAGACTTAGTTTTAGAAAAAAATTAAAAATATTTGTAAAATCTAACTTTTAGACATATTGCATGAATTGAATGCTAGATGCATCATGTGAAGTATATCTCGTTCTATTATATCCCTGTGTTCCTTCCCATGCACATGCCCTTGCAGTGAGGAGTTAGGGGTGTGGGGTGGCGCCTTTAGTAGACAGTCGGCGTCAATGGCGCATCCAGTCATTCATCATTCTGGAAGAGGGAAGAAAACTGTCTTTGAAGACTTACGAGCAAATGGTGTTGAGGTTTTTCTCTTCGTCCAT
This sequence comes from Leptodactylus fuscus, assembly GCF_031893055.1. Taxonomy (NCBI): domain Eukaryota; kingdom Metazoa; phylum Chordata; class Amphibia; order Anura; family Leptodactylidae; genus Leptodactylus; species Leptodactylus fuscus. The sequence continues at coordinate 89,370,755 of NC_134268.1, forward strand.
GCTTTGCGAATAGGTTTCCATTTTATCTCCCATCGTAAGCATACAATTGGAGAAGCCCTTAAAGACCGCATCGCACTTGCCTGCCGCCCTCACCGCCTGCACCAAGTATGCTGGGGATAGAGAGCAGCACCACGTCAGCTGGACAGCTCCGGTATTCACACACAGCGACAACTTACTGCGGTACCTGCATAGGAGCTTCATCACCTCTACTGGCATTGCTTCATATCATCTCCAAATACCAGTGTTTAGGAGAACTACAATGTCTATTTCAGCCATAATACCTTATAACTAATATCACACACTAGTAGCTAAATATAAAGAGATGTGATAAACAATAGATAGACAGACAGATATATAACTAGCTAGATGATAGATAGATAGATAGATAGATAGATAGAGCAGATAGATAAATAGATATATAGATAAATAATAGATAACCAGATAGATAGATAGGCAAACAGATAAATAGATATATAATAGATAGGTAGCTAGAAATAGATAGATAGATAGATAGATAGATAGATAGATAGATAGATAGATAGGCAGATAGATATATAGGCAGAGAGAGAGAGAGAGAGAGAGAGAGAGAGAGAGAGAGAGATAGATAGATAGATAGATAGATAGGCAAATAGAAAGATAGATAGATAGATAGATAGATAGATAGATAGATAGATATGCAAATAGATAGATAGATAGATAGATAGATAGATAGATAGATAGATAGATAGATAGATAGATAATGTCTCCCCTCTATATTCGTTTTGGTTCTGTTTTTCTCTATTCCCGATTATGTAAGCCTTGCACTAAGTGACATTATGGGAAGCCTGGCTTACTGTATTTGCTTTGCTGCTCATACAATGGCTGCTCCTCCGGTGATTCCACAGAATAAATACATTGTCATAAAATAGTTTCCGACTCTCTTTAAATGAAGAATGAAAAGTAATGTCCCAGCAGACGCCAGGCATGAATAAAACATTCTCTAGAACATTAAATAACTGCTAAATGTGGGGGCAATTAAATCTCTTTTGCAGAATGATAAACCTGTAATCTTCCCCACGTCGCACTTTATGGAGTTTTCTATTAAGAGTTGATAAGAGATATTACACATAAACATTCCCTTGGATTCAGATACAGTAGATGGTGCAGTGATCAGACAGTGAGGGGAGGGGGCTCCAGCATATTCCTGGCTATCTGCACCAGGCATATACACATATATATATATAGTATAGTGGTGAATATAATATTTCTTCTGTCCCGAGCACAATAACAACATTCCATTTCATTTCCCCCATTTCCTCTTCCAAATGCATTCAGGCAGCTTGTCATTAAATATGTATGTAGACATTAGCAGGTCCCTTTCATCGTCTGCTCCAGCTACTCCAGCTCTCTGCATAGACCTAGCAGCCAGAAGCACAAGCAATGGATTAGAGGGTCTTAGGGGTCTCTAAACCGTCTACATTGTATCCAATCTCTATGTGAGGACACATATTAAATCAACTTAATCGTTCGATAGACTACAAGGCAATGGGACATGTGTTAAGTGGAAGTGGCACATTTATCAATGTTTACAGCTCATAACTCTTGCCACAAATTACACCGATTTGATCGGTCAATAAAAGTCAACGAGTGTACTTGTCTAGGCGATCGAATAATAAAGCACTCGTTATATTGTACTGGACGGTTTTGGATATTTCTTTTTCATACAATATTTCCATAATAATAAAATGGGAGTTTGGGAGCTTTGAGGTGGAGCACCTAGTACTGAGAATAAAGGTGACACCTTGTCTGTGTATGGATTCAATTTGGGATACAACACACCCTCCTCCTTCTTCCCCTGGGTGACAATAATGTGGCACACTGCATTGGTGAAGCACACACATCATATGGATGCAACACAAACAAACTGCTCATCATACATCATCATGCTGTATAATCCACCAGATTGCATTGTATCACTGCGCATGCGTGGCTTCCTGGCATCATACTACATTGCATTAGATCTTTATTTCATACAAGTCTTAGTTTGCTACAAACAGACACATACTCCAACTATTTTTCAGTCAATGGCCCATTCTGGAGTCAGGCAGATAGAACAAGAGTTAATACAGTACCAGATTGATCCTGTGTAGCAGAGAATCAGCTGCACCCACACACTATGCAGAGAAAAGAGCCATGCTGGCACCAGAGATCTGCCAAGCAAAGAGACACTGCACCTATAGCTGAGACACTGCACCTATAGCCGAGACACTGCACCTATAGCTAAGATACTGCACCTATAGCTAAGACACTGCACCTATAGCTGAGACACTGCACCTATAGCTGAGACACTGCACCTATAGCTAAGACACTGCATCTATAGCTAAGACTCTGCACCTATAGTTGACACTGCTCCTATGGCTGACACTGCACTATAGCTAATCCCAATTTACACCTTCTATATGAAGTAAAGACGCACCAACAACCATTGTGTGTACAGAGATATAGAGGCTGACTGGCCCTTACTACCTTATACAGCACACAGCAGAAATAACTCATCCATAATGTGCAATATATACAATTTTAAATCTTCATTGTGGTCCCGAATGTTGCAAATTGTGTCATAGAAATAACCCAAACATTTTAACAACAAAACATTTAGAAATAGCGCAAATAGAAAGAGCTGTAAATCAACGTAATATCCATTTCTAGGATTATCCTTACACATTATAGCACTGGAAACCACCAGAACCGCATTGACATTTCAAAACGATTTCTTTTTACTGAAAATCTAATATATATATATATAATTAGATTGGAATATATATATATATATATATATATATATATATATATATATATATATTCAGACAAAAAAATGCAAAAACAGAGAGTAACAAAAAATTAGAAAAGCAGTCTGCTAAAGTGCTAAGGCAATAACAATATTACGATTATGTCTGACATATATATATATATATATATATATATATATATATATATACTTATTACACACACTGAATTGTACTATATATGGTATATATGTATATATAGCTGAGACATATGTGTCTTACATGCAATATACTATTGCATGTAAGAGACATATGCAATAATATATATATATATATATATATATATATATATATATATATATATCCATTTGTTTGCCAGTCCACCAGCAGTGAGCAGCAGTGTGGAGCAGTCTCTGGCAGTCAGTAAGCCGCTAATAATGCTGTTGTCAGGTTGCAGGCACTCGCCCTTGCTGCCATTAACAAGCAGTGAGAAGTGTTGATGTCTGCATGTACAGTCACTAATGTCATTACTGGTGTAAAGTCAATTCTATCGCCTGATGGCAGTCACCAGGGTGCAGGACTGGAGAGCTGAGGATGCTGCAGCCCCTCTCCTCTGCCTGCTCATTGTCCCGGGCTTCATTAGCCGGGATTAGACTGCACTTTAATTGTCTCTGTACATGGCTCTTCTTACTCGAGGTGCTAATTGAGAATTTTCTTTTCATCGTCTGATCAGCCAGGTTCCCCATCTCATGAGGGGATTGTTGTGTAGGTAGGTAGAAGAGCTGCTGTCATTGGGGCCCATTTGTCACAGGGTTACTGAGGAGAGATGCCAAGTACAGCACTTGTCGCAGTGAGCTGACTGAATGCAACCATGGGCAATGTTTTATGTGCCATAGTGGCTCTCTATGGAGAATCCACTGCTTTGTCCCCACTCATCAAATACACATATATCTACAGTATAAGGTCTGATAACTGAAGACACATAATATCTGAAAAATTGTTCGTTCAATCATATCTGTATAACAGACTGATAATAGATTTATTTTACATTATAAAGAAGAAAGAGAAGTATTAAATAAACATATGTACAATTATTGGATCGATTGATTTATATATATATATATATATATATATATATATATATATATATACACACACACACATATATTTGAGATATATATATATATATATATATATATATATATATATATATATATATAAAAGCCATCGAGAGATAGATTAAACAGAAGCATAAATGGCTCTCTATAGTAGATAGCTAGTGTTATAGATATATAAGTAAAGATAAAATACTCAGATAAATACTATACATTGATGTTAATTATACAGAATAGAGAATGAATGGATAGGAAGGGAACTAAATAAAATACAAATAAGATATTGCCTGCTCTCAATATTCTAATAGTATATATTGCTGAATCTAATTAGAATAGTACATAATGTTGCGTGTATATATATATATATATATATATATATATATATATATATATATATATATACAAAATTTATCTGTTTTTTGGTTGAATTTAGTGTGTGAATTGAGTCCGATCTCGCCCATTCTGCATTTGGCATCCTCCATTTCTACCCCCATTAGACTTTCCTAGCATACTGTCCATGTCGGGCAGGTATCTACATATATATCGCAGTAACTTTAGATTAATGCCTAGACGATCGGCGACATTTCCTACGACATTTGGCCATTAACCAGACCGATGACTGCTGTCTACATGGCAGGATGGGGTTAATGCTCTCCCTCCTAGCAGTCTGTACGGAGATGATGGCGATTGGCACTCACCTATGTGCACAGCCAGCACCAGTAGAATATATCTTCCGTTCAGATGAACTCCCATCCTACATTGAATAAAACCATTGGAGACTGTAGATTAATGTGAGATTGGGGAAATCCTGGGTGGGGAGTGATGAGAACCAGGCATTGCAAACAACTTCCAGCAGCTGACACTTAGCAGAGCCGGAGAAAGAAGGGAAGGGAAGAGAAGAAGGGAAGAGCTTGGGATGGGTCGCACCATTTGGCGAGGGGAGGATGGAGCTCAGCCCCGCCCACCCCCTGCCTGGAGCTGACGTGAGGAGGCTGGCGATGCACCAGTTGCTTTTATACAGAGGATCCCCACTTGTAGTCATCAGTGGCCAGGGCTAGCCATATGGAGCCGCCTGTGCCATGGACGATGAGCGAGTCCTACTGACGCTATTCAGTCAGCGGTGCCACTCCTGTAAAGTGTATACTGTGCAAAACTTGTGGCATATGTACAATGCGGCAGGGCTGTGTCATCTGCACACACATCACCAAAGCCACAGCCACTGACTGTATGAGGCGACCCTGGGAGCCACCACAGGGGACTACTGCCAGTCAGCACACTGATAGTAACGCCCCCTCCTGCCTGGGAGGAGCAAGTGACTAGATGATGTCATCAGCTCTGACTTCCATCAACTCACTCATCCCTGCCATAGTAGTGCTGGTGGCTGTCCTCACTGTCACTGGGATTACATATATCTCACTGACAGCTGTTCTATCTATCTATCTATCTATCTATCTATCTATCTATCCATCTATCTGTCTGCTATCTATCTATCTATCTATCTATCTATCTATCAATCCATCTATCTATCTGTCTGCTATCTATCTATCTATCTATCTATCTATCTATCATTCTATCTATCTGTCTGTCATCTATCTATCTATCTATCTATCTGTCTATCTATCACATATATAATATGTCTCTGCTTATCTATCAGTTTATCGATCGGTCTGTTTCATATTTATTATCTGCATGTCGGTCTATGTATCTGTCTATTTCATAAATATAGTATGTATCAATCATATGTCTATCTCACATATATAATCAATCTATCTGTAATCTATTTATAGTTAACCCTTTATCTATGAGTCTGTTGATTTGCCTGTCACATATTTGTTACCTATCTATTTATCTGTCTGTTTATCTCATATATTTATCTCCCGTCTGTCTGTCTGTCTGTCTGTCTGTCTGTCCCTATCATCTATATCTATTTATCTATCAATCTATGAATCTGTCTATCTCTTATGTATATCTATATCATTTCTATTATCTATGTGTTCATTTACCTGTTTGCCAGTCATCTATTTCTATTTATGTCTATTTATCTCCTATTTGTCATCTATTATCTGTTTGTCTTATATTTGTCTGTCTCTATATTATTTATATTGTATATCTATGTAAGTATCAGCTTTCCGTCTATTATTTATCTACCGTTTAGCAACCATTTACTTATCTTATATTTGTCTATAATTATATAATTTATCATTTATCCAAATATCTTTTTATCTCACTTATCGAACTCTCTCTCTCTCTCTCTCTCTCTCTCTCTCTCTCTCTATATCATATCTATCTATCTATCTATCTATCTATCTATCTATCTATCTATCTATCTATCTATCTATCTATCTCCTACCTACCTGTAAATACAATTTTTTTTCCTTTAATGTAGATCTCTTTACATATCTCCTGTCTCTCTTTCTTGTATGCACGTGTGACATATGTCATCCTCACTTGCAGACACATAGATGCCTCCTATGTGACATATTCCTGCAGTCTCCCCTCCTCTGGCCATCCTCAGCTCAGGCAGGATCCTCTGATGACGTCATCTTGGGAGGTGAGCAGCTTTCCCCTGCACCTGCCCAGCATCCTAATCTTGCATCTCCTAACCAAGGAGACTTGGCTTGTGTAGACTGCTCACGGGAAGCTACAGTGGGTGGAGGGGGAGCCTAGGAGGAAGGCGGGGGAGGAGGGAATCCTTCCTGATCAAAATGATAAAGCACTTTGTCCTGCCAGTTTGATGTAAGGATGCAGCACAGGTAATAAGAGGAGAGACAAATGCCCTTGAGCTGTCTCTTCCCTGCATATTGCTTCCCCAGGTCCTCTCACCTCTCTGCCTTAGTTCATTCAGTGTAGAATGTGCTGGAGCAGAACCTGTGTCTGGTGCATTGTGATTCCCCAGATAAGGCAATGCAGAAGGTTTACCTGCAGTCAGCCATGTGAGACCCACCATACAGAGATCACCTTGAGCTGTACTAAACTAGACTGTGCTCTCTCTTGTATTCACTCATTGTCTGCATCAGCTCCATAGGTTCCTTCCTTTTAAACAGTCTCAAACTGCACCACAAACGGCATCAATACTTCATGTGCGAATCTGGTCATACTTCTTAAAGGGGTATACACAGAAAGAATTGTTTAATTGGAATGATCCACTTATTTCTTCTATAAGACTTGATTCATATTGTGGTTGCAACATTTAGAATAGGGTTATGCTGCAACTCTGGCAGCAGCGCAGGTCACTTAGTCAGAGTTTGCAGTATCACCATACAATGAAAGTAAATGGAGTGATGCTGCAACTTGGACAGCCCAGCGGTTCAGTTGTTAGCACTGGAGTCTAACTCCAACAAAGGACAACATCTGAAAGGTGTTTGTAAGCTGTCCCTGTGTTGTATGACTTTCGTCTCACCTGCCAAAGACATACTGATATCTTTAGATTTAGGTTGTGAACCCTAGATGGGACCGCAACTGACAATGTCTGTAAAGTACTGCAGAATATGTTAGTGTTATACAAATAAGAGGAGTAACATAATGACAAAAATTCCATACCTGTTTTTTTTTTTTCTTTCCTGCGATCATTAAATACTGTATTGACAACTTGCAAAGCAAAGTATGACCAAATTTGCTTTCACTGGATGGAATCTATACAAGGTGGCCTAAGTTACTGAGGCACATTTATTGAGCTACTTGCACCTTTTGGGGGCTTAAAGAAATTCTATCATTAGAATACCTTTTTAAACTAAATACACATAGGAATAGCCTTAAGAAAGACTATTCTTCTCCTACCTTTTTTATTCTGATCCACACCGCCATTCCTTAGAAATATCTTCTTTTTTCCTTATGTAAATGAGTTTTCTCGCAGTACTGGGGGCGTTTCCCTGCGCTCAAATAGCACTGGGGCATCCTCTGTGCTGCTTGAAAACTCTCCAGCAACTGACTCCGCCTTCTTCTCACGTGCTCCTCTTCTCTTCATTCCAAAGAGCTGACTGTGCATGTCCGTCAGTCATTTTACTGTGGCCGAATGGGAGAGGCCACAGAAGAATGGCCGACGGACATGTGCAGTCGGCGCTTTTGAACAAAGAGAAGAGGAACATGTGAGAAGAAGGTGGAGGTGGAGAAGAAGACAGAGGCCGTCGCTGGAGAGTTCTCAAGCAGAATTGGGGACCTCCCCAGTGCCGTTTGAGTGCTGGGGAACACCCTCAGTGCTGCGAGAAAATGCATTTACATAAGGAAAAAAGAAGAAATTTCTAAGAAACGGCGGCACGAATCAGAATAATAAAGGTAAGAGAAGAATAGCTTTTCTTAAGGCTATTCCTGCGTGTATTTAGTTTAAAAAGGGTATTCTAGTGATAAAATCCCTTTAAATTGCATCTTTTTGTTGTCGTTTTCTACCCTGCACTTTAATTATGAATTTTTTGTTCTTTTTTACAGGGGCACATTTATTGAGCTACTTCCACCTTTTTTTTGGCATAAATTGCACCTTTTTGGTGTCGTTTTCTTCCCTGCCCTTCTATTATACATTTTTCGCACTTTTTTTTTCCCAGATGTTATGCTTCCTTTGACCCTTTTGCAACCCCACGTTGTATTTATGACTTGAGTCTTTTTTAAAAAAAAAAAAGGGGCAAAAATCCCTGTCAGATAGTATTTAAAAAGGGGCAATTGCGTGTTTTGGGTTTTTTTTAGCACTAAAAGGGCATTTATATCTTTTTTTTTAACAAAAAAGAGGCAAAGTACACCTAGCTTTTTAAGGCTGATCTAAACATGCACAACGTTTAACAAGAAGGTGCGGCTACATCATAAATGGACACCACAATAAAACTAGAAAATGGTGTACCTGTGAAAAATATAGCCAAAGAAGAGGCAGGTGATAAGTAAATAAACTACCCCCATTGTGTATCTCTAACCTAAATCAGTAATGACTAAGAGAAATATTTCTCATAAGCATGACAATAAACATTACGGTCATCTTTCAAAGTAAGGCTAGGTTCACATCTGTGCCGGGTTCTCTGTCATTCGCGTCTGCCAGGGGACCCGAATGATTGAGAGCCGGACCACTAAAACAGTGTTTACTTGGGGACACCAGTGGTGTCTATAATGGGATCCACTATAATTGACTATACTGGGGTCCACTGGTTATCCTTTGTTTAAATACTGAAAGTAGAGGAGAGAAAAGTCCTCCTTACTAAACTTTCCTCTCTGCTGATTTAGAGACTCCGATGTAGGTGTGAACTACACTGAGCTTTGAACTACATGAGATATAAGCTAATGATAGTATAATAATGATATATTTATATGGAATGGCTGTAATTATTCCATTCACTTGAATATGTTTTGCAGATGTCCATTTATATTCTGTAAAATAAACTCTGTTCACATGACATAGTTTTACAGACCATCATAGCGCTCCCTTTCATGGGCCCCACACAGTATAACACCCCATTTACATAGATTATAATGTCCCAAAGTGGCATTTAGACAGTATAATGTCCCATAGCAGCCCTTCACATAGTAAAATGTCCCATAGATTCCCCTCCACACGGTATATAATGCCCCACCGTGGACCCTGCACACACACTATTATGCCCTGCAGTGACCCCTGCACACAGTATTATGCCCCATAGTGGCTCCTGCACACCGTATTATGCCCTATAGTGGCCCCTGCACACCGTATTATGCCCTATAGTGGCCCCAGGACATTCACTATTATGCCCCACAGTTGCCCCTGCACACACTATTATTCCTCATAGTGGCCCCTGCACACAGTATTATTCCCCATAGTGACCCCTTCACACTGTATTATGCCTCATAGTGAACCACCCATGAACAATTATTATACTCTGTGGTCTGAAAAGAGATGAGTGACATGGGACACAGAAGAGGAAGTGCAAGTGGACGTGAGTAAGAGCATGGATCGGTCAGTAAATAGGGCCCATTACCTGCTGGGTTTACCTGCTGGCTTTACTCCAGCAGGTAATGACAGATTGAAAAAAAAAAATCAGGCGACTGCCAGGCCTCCTAATGTCCCAGGCCCTGTGGCAGCTAGTACTATATTTACACCACACTATCTATCTATCTATCTATCTATCTATCTATCTATCTATCTATCTATAGATTTGTTTCAGGTCAAACAAGTTTGGTATTCACCACTCCTTAAATTGGCTTAAACATAGTATATGACACTGTCAGAGCTCCTAGGAACCTATCCATCCATTTTCTAGCTCTTTAAGGCAAATACAGCCAAAATGAAAATGATAGGTATGTCTATGGAAAAACAGTGGATACAAATTCAAAATTTACCCATATACTGTGGTGCCATTTGCTTTAATGCATTTTATCATTTAAAAAGCTCCAAAATGTACCCTTTTATTAGGGAAAAGTGCTTGCCCGTGTTTATTTACACACATGGCAGTTATATTGCATAAAGTAATGGTTTTGTAAGTGTTATAGGGGTATAAGGGTATGGGTGCAATAGGGGCTAAATGTTATTTGTGGATGTGAGTCTAGTCTAAAAATTATGAAGAGTTGGCTTTTCAAAAAAACATACCAAACACAAACACCATATCCCTTTAGGGGAGCAGACCCTCTTGCCCATTATACTTTAGGATGGACAAAATAAAACTTCCATGGAAAACTGGGATAGCTCCTTCCTCTGCTCTAACCTATTGGCCTAAAATTCTGTGGGGTCACCGTTATCTGCTGAAATATAGGTGCATTCTAGGTACAACTATACTTGCAGGTGGAGCCAATGGGTGTCAGTTGTCTGTTATGGCTCTGATTGGCACTGTGCATAAAAAAAAATATCTAGTTTATTATGTTCCAGATACTGTATTGGGCCTGGCTGTTAGTGCTGCTGGTTTTACTCCTGACTCTTGGAGTTGGGGCACTGGCAGAGGAAGTGCAGAGCTGGGTGAATGTGTTGAACTGGGAGTGGGCAGAGGCCACCTGGGTATGCGTGTGACTGGCAGTTGAAGTGGTCTCCCTAAATGATGCAGTAATCTGAGTATAGAACCTATTGTGATAATATCCCAATTTTACTTCCCTTTGGGAGGCAGGGAAAAATACCCTCATATTGGTTTAGCAGCACAAGTCTAAGAACACTGCCATCCAGTACTCATCCCACCTACTTCATGCAAATAACACGCTTGCCGCTGTGTAAGCAGTGGAACATACAGCCTGTCATGCTTGCCAGCATGTGCACTGAATTAGCATCCTACCATGGTTGGTGGTTTTTTGTTGCCTATAGCACCTGGTATTACCAGTCAGTCTCCCATCCAAATACTAAAAGGCCTGATCTTGCTTAGCTTTTGAGATCAGATGAGATTGGGCATGTTCAGGGTAGTGTGGTCATAGGTACCACAGTTGTTCTTGGTCTTGGTCTTGGTCGTAAAAATAAAGGTCAGCATCTTCCCTTGGCTGAGTCTGTGACACAGTAAGGGCACCTCTGAATCCAAGGAAGAGCCTTTCTCCTCCTCCTCTTCCATTCTATGAGTCCCAGTTCCTCCACCATAATGACCCTGACCCAGATTCTCCTTTTCTCTATCAATCCAGGATGATGATATTGACTAAGAAGTGAAAACTGTTTCTCCTCTTCCATGCATCACTACATGAGTGTAAGCGTTTCCTGTAAGAAGATATACAATAAAGGGATCACATTGATGATGCTGCAGTTGTCCTTGCTGAAACGTTTGGATGGCCCTTTCAAAGGGCTTGAGAAGCTGACATACTTTTCTCATGAGCCTCCATATCTTGAAATAACACATTGTCCCTGTGGACTGCTGAATGCAGTGTGGTACTTACAACAAAAGAAGCACAAATAAAACTCCTCCAAACCCTACAATTCACTTGACTTTATATCATTATTTATTTGTTATTTTAGTGGATGAAATTTGTCATCAGGATTTTTGCAGTTGGGATTATCCATGGACGTGTTTTTACGATCAGAATGAGCGCAGCGTTACATTGTGTGAAGGCTCCCTACATGTGTAAAAATACACGAGTAAAAATAAGACTCCCATTGACTTCAATGATATTTTTTACACGTGTAAAAATACGCTTGTAAAATGTCATTGAAGTCAATGGGAGTCCTATTTTTACACGTGTATTTTTACATGTGTATTTTGCAAAACTACACGTGCGTTTACTCCGTGTGAAAGTTCCCTTACTCACAGGAGCAGAGATCTCAGAATGGTCATCTAATCTTGGGACAACCGCAGAAGAGAGTAATGAGAAACCAAATCATGAGACGAAGATGGGTCCGGAAAACAAGCCAAAGTCAAATCCAATATGGCACACCACAACAAAATCGGCAGACAGAGAGTAATAAAAGAATGCAGCCAGAGGTCAGTAAAAGGTGTAGTCAATGCAAAGTCAGGAGCCAAACTCGAGCTACAAACTAGCTGTCAATATGTGTCAGAAGGGATTGGTTTGTAAAGGCCTGTTCAGGCACTGATTGATTAAGGCGTGAAAGTCTAGGACAGGAAGCTTCGCTATGTTGACACGGTAACCTTAAAGCAGCAATAACAGATGTAACACTCATGAGACCCTGATTTTTGCATTGCCATGAGTAACATCTTCGGGAATAAAAAATTCTCAGAATATACCAGGACTCTTAGCTGCAAGCTCCAAGCATCAAGTTCCAGCAGAGTAAATTGAAAACATTACAGGCATCAGGCCAAGATTTACTATCTTTTTAAGAGTCTTATAATCCTGTACATCCTAAAAGGATATATTCTATCAATAAACAGTACCATACATAATCATGTTTCATATTGTTGTTTTTTTTGTTATAACTAATAGGTATGGGTCTCATTACTTGTCTACTTAAGACAAGGAAGATGTAGATCTAAAAAGACTTCTTGGGTATCCTTTGTATCTTAATATCCAATTTTTAAAATATCCAGCTTTATGTATTCTTAAAATTCATCTAACACAATGTATGATAAAATATGTATAATGTGAATGTCACAGAGGGAGGTCCGTGCCTGGGACCATGTGGAAGAATTGTTATTGTTTTCTAACCAGCTGGTGTAAAAAAGAGTTGCAAACTTTAGTTTTTCCACTTTTTAAAAGCTAGTTTAAAAAGTAGCAGAACAAAAATTCAGAAAATTAATGTTAATGATGTCTAAATCAACGCCAGCTATGAGCTGATGTAGTGTAGTCTAGCTGAGGGCATGCTCTATTTATAAGGACGTATGTGCCTCCTCATAAAACAGACGCAAACTCAGCCAGCTCAGGAAATATGAAATGCAGGTCTTCATATAGTTATGGCTGTAAGTGTTGGCACCCCTAAAATTTTTACCAAATATAAAATATTTCTCCCAAAAAATCTATGCAATTACGCATGTTATACACATGTTTATTTCCTTTGTGTATTGGAACAACACAAAAAACAAAGAAGAAAAAGCAATTTGGACATAAGTTCACACAAACTCCAAAAATGGGCCAGACAAAATTGTTGCCATGTTTTCAAAATTGTGGGTAAATAACATGTTCCAAGCATGTGATGCTCATTCAAACTCACTTGTGGCAAGTAACAGGTGTGGGTAATATAAAAATCCCAACTGAAACCAGATAAAAAGGAGAGACGTTGACTCAATCTTTGCATTGTGTGTCTATGTGTGCCATTCTAAAGATGGAGAACAGAAAGAGGAGAAGAAAACTGAGGACTAGAGAACCAAAATATCAACAATCTCAAGGTTACACGTCCATCTCCAGAGATACAGTACCAACTGTCAAATATGGTGAAGGTTCAAAGATGTTTTGGGGTCAGTTTGCTATCTCTTACAATGGGTGTCTTGATTGTTTTTGCGTTTTAGGTCATGGGTCTTCCAGAAGGACAATGACCCCAAACATACTTCTGAAGACACCCAGAAATGAATGGAAACAAAGCAATGCAGAGTTCCAAAGTGTCCAGCAATGAGTCTAGATCTAAATCGAATTGAACACCTTAAAATTGCGGTTGGGAGAAGGCATCCTTTAAATATGAGATAACTAGAGCAGTTTGCAAAAGAAGAGTGGTCCAAAATTCCAGGTGAGAGGTGTAAGAAATTTGGTGATGAGTATAAGAAGCAATTGTTTCAGTTATTTTTTCCAAAGGGTTTGCAACCAAATATTCATTTGAGGTTGTCATTAATTTTGTCCAGCCCATTTTTGGAGTTTTGCATGAAATTATCTTACTTTGGCTTTTTTCAGTTTTTCTTAATGTTGTTCCAATATGCAAAAAGGAAATAAATCTATAACAAAACATGTGTAATTGCAATAATTTTCTGGGATAAATACTTAATTTTCCTGAAACATTTCATAGGTCCCGACACTCATGGCCTCCCTCCATGTCTATGCGCAGCGCCCATTCATAGAGATTTATGAAAACTGGATACCAATCTTCCTGATTGGAGCCATACATACTATATGGATGACCATACTGTATATCTAAAGAGCCAACATGAAATACTTTACTCCTTCTGGCTGGAGGACCTTAATACCAATCAAGAACCAGTTCTCTGCCATGTTGTAGGGCTTTTGTAGAAGAATCTGTGAAACAGGCAGGAAACAATAAGATTTAGAACGTTGTTCAGACCACGAGAAGTTATGGAGATGTCTAGACCTGGACACTATGATAACTCAAAAACATGTAGATGACTCCTTTTCTCAGGTCCATGTATATAAAACTCCATGGCTACCAAAACCGCACCACCAAGTTTGATTTATCTCTACAATTAGCAAGGAGTAGTAACTCATGAATACGTGTGTGCTGGCTTCTTCAAATTGAAAGATTCTCAAGCCTCTGCATCACTGGACGGTCTATATATATATATATATATATATATATATATATATATATATATATATATTCAGAACAGGATGCACATAATAGATGTTTACACTTATAATCAGTGAGAAAAATATACAGAAAAAGTGATAAAACTAATTATGGTCAGAAAATAATCTGAAATCTGTAGAGAGCACAAAGTCCTGAACACATGACATAAAAAAAAATACAGAATGCTATATCAGGAAAGAATGACGCACAGAAAAAAATCATGCATAACGCATCTTGCGCAACAGCAAGAAAAGCCAAGCATAGTGTATTATGCAAAAGCATATTAAGCAATGCAACATATATGTCAGGGGTATCATAAGACACAAAGATATGTATAACTGATAAATAATAAGGCACTGAGGAACCAAATATAATATAACAGAAAGTGACAAAAAAAAATCTAAATTATATCATTGATTGTGAATATGACTTAAAGGGGTTGCCCAGACTAAACTTTTAAAGTTTAAACCTGCTGAGGGCAGTGAATTTTTTTTTTTTTAAATAATACATACTCACCTGTCCTAGTTGCTCCGTTGTCGTCCCATGCCGCCCGGTTCGTTTGCTCTTCTGGGTCTCTTCCAGTGGTCATGTACTTGGACGTTCCAACATGACAATGATCCAAAACACAAGGCCAAGTTGACCTGTCATTGGCTACAGCAGAAGAAAGTGAAGGTTCTGGAGCGGCCATCTCAATCTCCTGACCTCAATATCATGGAGCCACTCTGGGGAGAGCTCAAGCGAGCAGGACATGTAAGACAGCCCAGGAATTTACAGGAACTGGAGACATTCTGCCAAGAAGAATGAACAGCTTTACCATCTTAGAAAATAAAGGGCCTCATTCACAAAAGCCTTCAAGCTGTCATTGATGTTAGAGGGGGCAATACACGGTATTAAGAACGGGGGTATGTGAACTTTTGAACAGGGTCATTTTGATGTTTTTGGTTGTCATTATGATTTAAAAAGAGAAAACACAGAAGTGTAATAAATGGCTTCACCCAACCACTAACCATGAGTGGAGAAAAAGGTTTTGTGTTATCATTCATATTTTCTGAAAAAAGACAAAAAATCTGCCGGAGTTTATAAACTTTTTAGTTCAACTGTACATAGGCGCTGCCTTCTCTATAATCCTGCATTAATGGAAAAAGTACAGTAGCACTCGTGCTTATATAGGCACAGCACATGACCTCTTATCCTATATACTGCACGGTATCATGTCTTTTATCTTGTGTTAATAGACACTGCATTGTACAATTTCTCTTATTAGGGTGGTTTCACATCACCATCTTTAGCTTTGTTGTTGTGATCTGTCAGAGGATCAGTACAACAAACATAAAAATGAGAGCTGGACAGATACAAAAAGACTACAAATCGCTGACCAAACACTGACTGTGTTCATAAGCTCTAAGGCCTCGTTCACACCTGCGTTGGTAATCCATTCGGGGGAGTCCGCATGGGGACCCCTGAACGGACTGCCAAACGCATTGGCAAGCGATGTGCAGTGAAAGCACACGGACCCCATAGACTATAATGTGGTCTGTGTGCTTTCCGCACGCTGCCCACACAAATCATACGGACATGAAAGTAAATCACAAAGTACTTTTCTGTCCGCATGTTCCATGCAGACCCCGCGTGGAGAGCACATGGACGCCATTACAGTCGATGGGGTCCGGTATGCTTTCACTGCACACCGCTTGCCAATGCATTTGGTATTCCATTTGGAGGGGGGTCCACATGCAGACTCCCTGAACGGATTACCAAACGCAGATGTGAACTAACCCTTAGGTTGCCCATGGTAGCCTTAATCTGCTCCTGGCTGCAGGTTTCCCACAACTTTAAAACAATGAGATCGGAAGCAGAGGCAGACCACCTGCTATTTCAGCAGTAATACTGCACCACCCTTTTTCCGCCTCCCCACAGTTGGATTTCCATTACGTATATTCAGCAGAGAATATGTAGCGCTGGAGCTTTCTACGACAGTCTATTTGCTGTCAACTAATTAGGTCCCAGGGCAGAACTCCACATAGCAGATGTTTTCTTGTGGCTGTCTTCAGATGTTCAGGGATAGGTGTGCATATAGGTTCCTGCTTGGAGACTTAAATCCTCTTTTATGATATTAAATATGGAACTTAACATAAACAGTCTATTCTTCCCTACAGGTCATCGTTTTCTCTCAGTATATGCAAAGTTAATGGAGAATTAAACAGTTTGGGAGTATAGGGATAAACAATGTAAGGAGTGTGTCCTGTTTTTATGGTTATATGGAGGTGAATATAGGATTGACCATGCTTAAATGATCTTTTTTTTTTCTTTTTAATAAACTTTGTATAAATTAAAAGTACACGAAAAATCAAAGAAACACTATAATATACTTTATCAGAGAAAGTGCTTTTTTCTCCACTTATCAGGCTTATTTTTTCCCTTCCACATTTAAACACTTAGGCTGGGTTCACACGGGTTTTTTTGGACTGGATTTTGACGCAGGAGTCCGGTCCAAAAAACGCCTCCCACGCAACTGTCGCAACATTCCAACAGTCGCGGCATTCCGCTCCGAATTAGGCCCAAATGAATGGGCCTAGACGGGAGGGAGTGTCGCACCGTGGATGCCCACGGCTGATTCAGCCATGGAATAGGCGTCAAGAAAGGACAGGTCACTTCTTTTTTCCGCAAGCGGAAAGAAACCGCTCGCGTAAAAAAGAAGTGAGCGGCTCCCATTAAAGTCAATGGGAAGGATTTTTTTGGACCGGATTCTGAGGCAGATTCCACCTAAAAATCTGATCCAAAAAACCCTGTGTGCATCCAACCTTAACATACTCTATCTAAATCTCTGCTGAGTCTTACTGGTCCGTCACTGAAATTGCAGAATACTTGTGTCTATGGAAGTCTATGGAAAGGATAGCGAAAGACACTGCAGCAGCTAACAGAAATCTATCATATGAATATTGTTCAGTGCTCCTCTATAGTGTCCTATATGGTGGTGGTGCTGCTTCGGAGTATCTGTGACACAATTAGAGTAAAATATTCCGTTTTCTCCATATGATATCTATGATGGACCAGATATTTGTACCTCTCCCCCAGTTCAGCAGTGACTGAGAACTACAAATAGAGCTTGCAGAGTCGGCATAAAGCATATGACAGCTTATCTTCAAAAGCAATCTGACAGGCTAGGAATGCTTTAAGGTCAATTAGTTTAGTAAGGTTACATTAGAATTACCTCTTTACATTGTTTGAAGAATTGGAAATTACTAGTTATATCACGACTTCATTTAATGGATAGCAGTGCAATGCACTTGTCAAGGACGTTATATCAAAGAACAAAATGCACACTGTGTGATTGACTCAAATCCTATCCTAGACTGAACTCTTTAGCTATTTTCAATTACTTCAGCCCACTGAATGATAGCATCCCTTAAGGTATTACCAAGTAATTGTGTGAATTCCAGTTACACACAACTAAACAGTGCAATGCCTCAACCACCTTTGTATCCTGATAGTCTAGATAAGGATTTTTCAAACTCTTTTTGATCTTTTTGATATCGATTACAGACATTATAATAGAATATTTAGTGCTTTGTCAGGATTGGACATGCTCACTAGATCACCACGGGATCCTCCAGTCGTCCTTTGGCAGAATAATGCCACCAAGTGTCCAGCAGAAGACAACCTCATATACAGCTGACTGTTGAACCACTTGTTACTAGGGTCTACTTTTTATGTACTTGATCAGAAATAACCAATGTGACTTTACTGATGACAGTGTATGTTGTATGGGATTACTCACAATCATTCCCTCTGGGGGCTTAAGTAACCCTACTTTTATCCAGGGCTTTTTTCATGCAAACTGTAACTTCTTTAACCCTTTATGGACATTCTCAATTTTGTTATGGTGGATATTGGTGATTTAAATATGACACCCTGTCAGGAGCAGAGCTTAAGCTTTGTCTTATGTCTTAGACAAGTTCCTAGAACTTTTTCTTTGTCTTGTTACTTGAAATACTATAGTAAAGACGAGAAGAAGGATCACATGGTCTGTGTTACCTAGTTGAGTTTGTGTTTGTATCACCTGACAGCCTCTCCGCCGAATTCATAAGTGATAGGTGACAGTGGTGATGTCCCATATACAATATAACATGCTGTAAGCAGCAAGAAGAAGAGCCATTTTGTGATTTTCATAGATAGGGGACAGGCATGTTATCACCACCGAATGATGGTAACCAATTGCTAGCGGGAAAACACCAGCATTACAATAGGACTACATAATTATAGGAAGACGACTAGTAGAACATAATTTAGTTAGATTTAAAGGGATTGTCTGGGATAAACTCATATTTCTAAACTAAGCTAAACACCCTACCCCCTCCTAACTTCTAAAAATGATTAATTAATTACCCATATTGCTGAGGCAGTCATGTGACCACCCCAGGCGCATTTTCAGATTTTCCAGCGATGTTCCATTTCCACATTTCATCTAGAAGTACTAACCCTCCACCCCACCCCATTATACTTACCTGTCCTTCTGTCTGGATCTTCTGGGCACAGACCATGACTTCCTTCTGCGCAGCTGGCACTTTGGCTCTATTGCTCAGATGTCAAGAGGAAGAGGAGCTGGCCCCACATCATGTAAACAAATGCAGAAGATGCCAGGAGCTCAGAGAGAAACCCAGAAATCACTCAAAGCACTGCTAAAGGTGTTTGGGTGCACTCATTAATAGCACTAAGAGACCTAACAGAATATGTGCTCTCATGCGTCTTTTATATAAACTGAATTGTATCACATTTCAACTAGCAGGCACGCTGACTATGTAACTTGCAACAACCTCACCATTGTTTCTTACAATACCAATGCCATGTTGTTGTGGCATTCTGCTCCCATAAATGGATATCTTTTAAAGACCTTTTGTTTTTATAAGGATTCACATTTGTGTCAAAGAATCCACCGCAGATTCCGCCAAAAATTGAAAACTGCATGTATGTAGGACTTTTCTCTCCACTGGATTCAGTATAAAACCAACAGACACCTGGTGAACCCCATTATAATCTATGGGGTTCACATGCATCTGTAGCGGATGAGCTCTGTTACAGAGAGCCCAATTCAAGTGTGAACCTAACCTTGGCTGTTCTTCACTGCAAATTTTTCTTCAAAATAACAAGCCTGTTGCACTTACAAGTCCCCAAAATAGGCTAATTTTTATATAAAACCATTGGTGTTTTGCAATATAACCACTATGTTTGTATACAAAAACCATGGATGAGCACTGTCCCCCCCAGGTAGGTTAATTGCAGAGTTTTATATTTATAAATGAGTAAAAGAAATTGCAGTGTATGGTTAAACTAGCAGTTTGTATCCACTGCTTACCATCTATTTTCCCATAGACATACATGTCACTGTAACTTTGATATACCAATTTAAGCTCTGGTTCATGAGAAACGCATTCAATCCAAAATCTTTGGACCTCACCGCTCAAACTTGAAATATTCAGAGGTTTGCCCATCTTTAGTCACTGTTGAGATGGATGGTTTTCATGTATTTTTGAATGCAGACATGCTGGGGTTATTTTATTACTAGCCTCTGCCCTTGACTTTGTCTGCGTGTTGTTGGTGTTGATGACCCACCTATATTCAGCAAATTTCTGCCATTGATGGTTTACCTGCTTCGGTGTTTCGATAGTACTCAAGCTGTCCTGCTGCTGAACTTGTTCCTTGCACCGTGCCTTTGATTGTTCCATCATCTCAGCAGCTCACTGGGATGCCATATAATGAGCGTGTTGTTGGCATCAATGATCCACCTGCTCTGGCTATTCGGTAGTACTCAAGCTATCCTGCTGTTGAACTTGATCCTTGCGCCGTGCCTGTGATTGTTCTGGATTTTCAGCAGCTGGCTGGGACGCCATATAATGCGTGTGTTTTTGGCGTTGATGATCCGCCTACTCCAGCATTTAGGCAGCTCTGAAGCTGGCCTACTGCTGAAATTGTTCCTTGCACCGTGCTTGTGATTGTTCCGGCAACTCAGCAGCTAGCTGGGACGCCTTATAATGAGTGTGTTGTTGGTGTCGATGATCCGCCTACTCCGGCATTTTGGCAGCTTTGAAGCTGGCCTGCCTCTGAACTTGTTCCTCGTGCCATGCCTGTGATTGTTCCAGCATCTCAGCAGCTCGCTGGGACGCCATATAATGCTCGTGTTGTTGGCATCGATGATCCACCTGCTCTGGTGTTTTGCCTTCTCTAAGAGCTGCTTGACACCTAGCTTGCTCAATCCTCCTGAGCTCCATTTGAGGAGAAGTCTGTTGACTTATGGCTACCATCACAGCTTTTGAGGTTTTAGAATTTTGCGACAAATTAGATTTTCTTTTTTCCAGTATGTTTAAAATTGGCAAACTGACTGGAGCAGATCAGATAATATGCATATGAGTGTACACAATGGACTCAGGGTTAGCTGTGTGTTTACATATAGACATAACAGACCTGGCTTTATCAGCCTGTTGCCAAGAGCAGTGTAATATAGTATGTGAACATAAATTCATAACAATCATGAAGCCATGTCATATACTGGGATAAAAAGTAGCCTATGGTTTAATCGAGGTTACAAACCATGTGCCAAATTTCATACAAATCGGTGCAGCCGTTTTTGTGTGAAAGAGTAACAAACACACAAATACACAAACATTCAGATTTATAATATTAGTAGCATTGTTATCAAGTAGTACGCTCTCTTGGTGTAATGAAATGTTAACACAAGACTTTAGTCAACACCTGTTGTAGGAGCTGGTTTATTCTGTAACAGTATTGGCATTTATATATTTGCTATTTGTGAACAATACTGACTTGACTTTGCTTAACTTACTGTGACATTTTTACCATTTAGATTTGCTTTGCCAATAAAATTAAGTGTATTGCAGAATGTGTCATTTCTGTGAAAAATCGTAATTGCTATATTGTTATTGAGTAATATTTAGAAAAGTTTTCATTACCTTTCATCTGCAATATTGAATCCCACAATTAATATTCAAGTAAAGCATATATAGAAAGATTGATAGAGTACGTTTTTATTAGCTATATAAATTGTTATTGGTTTATTACAGGCATTATAGAAAGTAACATATTACTTTTATTTTTGTCTGTTTATATTTAACTTAACTGTATCAACTTAACTTAATTTACTTAACTTAATTTAACTTTTCTGTATGTAAAAGAGAAAAATAACAACTAATCATATATCTTAAAAAGTGCTTGGGATACTAGAGCAGTGTAAACATGCAGAGACTGTGAGTAGAGACCTGCCTCTCTTTCTCTACATCCAGTGTTCCGTCTTGAGTTTGTTAATTTCTAAAGACAGACTTTCCCTAGTAACAGAGAGTGAACAGCAATTTAGGAAGCGGGAAATACCTACCCTGTTTCCCCGAAAATAAGACCCCCCCCTTCACCTTCTGGATCACATACAACCGGCAATCATGCCGGAACTCCGCTAATTGTTCCCCGCTTCGTTTGCCGATTGTTCCCCGCTCCAGCGGCTGCATAAAACATCCCCCGAAAATAAGAAAGGTCATATATTTCGTTAGCTAATTAATTATAAGAACATGTCTTATTTTCGGGGAAACAGGGTAGTGGCATTAACTTTAGAGAGATATTTCAGATAGAAAACAGCAACGTTTTTAAATAAGATGCACTACATTTGGGGAACATTACTATTGTCCTTGAAATTACTTGGAAACATTACTACTTTCCAGGATGCCACCTGGGAGCATTACTAGAATACTAGTTAGTGAATACTAATGAAGCAGCTCTCCTAGGCACTGCTGCTCTGCTGTACTGCAAGAATCAGGCTTCCATTGGAGTGATGTGGCTGGGCTCTGGCTCTGTTTCGGCCCACCGGAAGATCCTTCAGTCCTCTAGTGGGCCAGTCCATTTCTGAAGCAGCATCGTTTCCAACATGTAAACATTACCCTGGAGCTCCCTTGGTACAGTTGATCTTCAGGGGTCCTAGTTGTCAGAATTCACAGATCTGATATTGATGCTCTATCTTAAAGAGGACCTTTCACCGATTTGGGCACAGGCAGTTTTATATACTGCTGGAAAGCTGACAGTGCGCTGAATTCAGCTTTCCCGATCTGTGCTCTGGGTAAAGCACTATCGGTCCTGGTACCGTAGCGCTTTACAGTCAGAAGGGTGTTTCTGACAGTTAGCCAGGGACGCCCTTCTGCCCAGCAGTGCCTATCGCACTGTACTGTGGAGCGGGGAGGAACTCCCCCCTCCCTCTCCTGATAATACTTGTCTATGGACCAGCACTGTGATCAGAGGGAGGGGGCTTTCCTCCCCGCTCCACAGTACAGCGCGATAGGCGCTGCTGGGCAGAAGGGCGTCCCTGGCTAAGTGTCAGAAACGCCCTTCTGACACTAAAGTGCTACGGTACCGGGACCGATAGCGCTTTACCCGGGGCACAGATTGGGTAAGCCGACAGTGTGCTGAATTCAGTGCACTGTCAGCTTTCCAGCAGTATATAGAACTGCCTGTGCCCAATCTGATGAAAGGTCCTCTTTAAAGATAGGTCATCAATGCTGGAGACTGGATAACCCCTTTAATGTACAACTTAGGGTAAACCACAATGCAGTTCCACAGAATTAGACAAAACTACAGTTCTATTATATTTGTACATGAAAAAGCTCAGATCCTCAAACCACTGCATCTTCTTGCTACTAAAATGTTGGCCTGTATCATGTAGATATGTAGGCACAATCATAAGCAAAGGACCGCATAAATTGTATATTCACAAGTACATGAACCGAGAAGCAACATATAATGTAGTACTCTGATGGATTGTCAATGTATCATAAGAATTATTGCATCAGTCAGAACAAAGACATTACAGTAATGTGGTGCCGCATATAATCTATATACAGTTTTGTACCACTGTGTGTATCAGTGAGTAGATGCCTGAGGGCACAAGACATTGGAGCTTTATCCTGATATGTAGTTATCAGTATATATGGCATGAATATATAGGTGAGCAGAAAATAATGCTGACATTCCTCTTTAATGCTCATAGCAAAACTGTGACCTGAATATCAGTAGCATGCGTGTGGTTAAGTAGTATAATGAACCTCAGTATCTCACAACCTGGTTATTATAACACTGCTATCTTAATGGGCCTCTCCAGCTGTCTGTTCTAGTAATAAGAGAATGAATAACATTCAGTTCTAATAAACTATATTATCCCACTCCAGATATTGCAGGACCCTTCTGTATTAACCCTGATGTTTACTCTTCATATTCCCCTTGTAAAGTTTTCCCTTTCTAGATAATAGCGAAAAACCTAATTGATCAATAAACAAGGTTTTCACCATGTGAACTGACCCTAAGGTGGTTCATCTCAAATCACCTAAATAATAGTGATTAGAGATGAGCGAACACTATTCGGAACAGCCGTTTCAAATAGCACGCTCCCATAGAAATGAATGGAAGTGGCTAGGTCCATTCATTTCTATGGGAGCGTCCTATTTGTAATGGCTGTTTCGAATAGTGTTCGCTCATCTCTAATAGTGATGAGTTTGGTACATTGAAAATAATAATGAGTTTGATACATTGAAAACGTTTGAAATCCACTGTAAAAGTTCCCAAAAATTCTGTACTAGCATCTGCATTGAAAAACTATAGTATGAACATATCTAAAGGAAGATTTATTGTTTTCTGCCACATATGGATTTGGTTATTGCACTGTGAATGAATGAATCATACTGAGCCAGTATTCAGCACAAAGATTGCTACCATCACTGGACATGGTAAAGACATATACAACCAGGAAGGTAAGTTTGGAGTCAATAGAGCAGATTATTGCAGTTTTTTTGTATACAAGGCATAAAAAAAGGTATAACAAGGTGTACAAGTCATAAAAAGTAGCAAAGTTTGGTGGCAAATGGGGTTTTTATGCAAAAAAAATTCAACATTTTGCTTTCTGCATTGAAAAAGGAAATCTAGAGTAAATGATTTATGAGTCGCCTTTATTGCCTGATGGACAAATCTCCCCCTTTATGTTGTAAAAATATCTCAATGCCATAGCAGCCATAAGTAGCCATGAAAACCACCAGATGGGTTCTGATACACAAGGGAGTGACGGAAAATAGGATCTGTTCACATTTAGGCACTTTCTGACTGAAAAACAAATATCCACTCTTACGACTTAGGCCTTGAGTTCGGGTTTTCCGTTTGGAAAGTACACTTTGGGACACCCCAAACGCAAACCTATACACATAAAAAAGCGGTTACCTAAGGAAAACCACGGGCCCCATAGACTATAATGGGGTCCGTGTGGTTTCCGTTCGGTTTCCTCACAAAGCATGCAGAGAGAAAAGTGCTGCTTGCAGATGTGAACCAGGCCTGAATTAAAACCTGTAAATCAAAAATGTTTCCAAAGATCCTCTAAATAAAGCTTGAGGTACAAAATTACAAAGTACAAAAGAGATGATTGTGTCAGTAAAGTAGAACAATGAGGCCCTATATACATGCTTTGTCTGGAGTATTAGATTTTTATTCTGTGACTTCATTTTTTTCAGAATAGCACTAGGCAACCCTTATGAATGATGCTTCTCTGAAGGTCTGCTTAGCATTTGACTGGTTACAACTATGGTTGGTGTTCCAGAGTGAGGCCTGGTTCACATCTGTGTTCGGTAATCCGTTTTGGGAGTCTGCATGGGGACCCCCCGAATGGACTACCGAATGCACTGACAAGCGTTGAGCTTTGAAAGCATATGGACCCCATAGACTATAATGGAGTCCGTGTGCTTTCCGCACGATCTCCGCACGAGTAATGCAGACAGGAAAGTAGTTCATGAAGTACTTTCATTTCCACACGTTCCATGCAAACACGGCGCAGCAAACACATGGCCCCCATTATAGTCTATGGGGTCCGTGTGCTTTCATAAGCTCATCGCTTGTCAATGTGTTCAGTAGTCCGTTCGGGGGGTCCCCATACGTACTCCCAAAACAGATTACCGAATGTAGATGTGAACTGGACCTTAGTCTTCTTTCGTAGCTACGAATAAGGAATAATTTCCGAAAAGGCGTCAGCTACTGACTTTCCTCTGTACAAGGGAGTAATTGCCTAGTGGATTCGTTTGTGTATTTTTTAAACTTGGATTTACAATAAATTATGGATTTTTAAGAGGCCGCTGGTTGCTGGATTTTTATCTTAAGAAAAGTAAAAGCAAAACTGTCTTAGCTGCCCATACCAACCAGTTACGATGAAGCTTTCATTTTTCTGTAGAAAAATATAAAATAGAAACTGAGCTGTGACTGGTTGCTATGAGCAACTAAAACAATTTAGCTTATGACCATTTTATTAAATCTGCCCATATCAGTCAAAATGGAAAAGCAAAGACGGATTCTCCAGGCTCTGTGCGCCCTCTTCGCTATTATAATTTCTCTGTCTGTCACACTTGTACATGTGTCTCTCATAGCCACCCCTCGGTGCCATCTGTGTCTATCTTGTTTATTTTATTCATATTCTTTCTAGTATGCTCTTGAGTATATGGTTAATTTTTGCAGCGAAATCAGATACACTTAGCAGACACAAGCCCAGATGTGTTCCCTCTATAGATGGGAGATGATAAAGAAAGCATTGCATCCGTACACATAGCTTCTTACACAGTGTTACCTGCTGATGTCATAGTTCCAGCATTACTAGGAGTCCATTAATGATTTGGGTTACTGCATGTGGGGAAAACTTGGAACATGTAGATCATTAAAACTCCATTTTGCATACATAATACTTCACAAATCATACACGGTTGCAAAACTGGAGTAAAACGCAAACTCTGCAAATATGCAGACATTGCCTTTGGATTGATTTAATTCCAGCTCCCCAGTTCTGCAAGGCAGTAACAACAAGTATCAGGCCACCATGCTGCACTCTGCATATAATAACCACTGAGCCACTGTGCTACTCTTCACATATAACAAATAAGCCAGGGTGCAGTACATTGCATGAAATAAATAACCACTGAGCCACCATACTGAACTCTGAAATTAATTAATAAATAATATTCTCAATTGTGGTGCTGATCACATTGACTTTTAAATTTGAAAAGTTTTTTGAGAAATCTAATTTGACTTTCAGTCCTAATATATTTGTTGAAAAATTTGAGTTTATTTCATGTTTTTGTAAATTATGTGGCTCCAAAACATCTTAGGGGGTGTTCACACTTGTGCCCGTGTCCGCTCGCTGGGTCTCCAGCCTATTCCCCTAAGAAACTGGATAGGGGACGGCTTCCCGATTCATTTCAATAGGTTTTAAAAGCAAACTGCCGGTGTCTGTATGCAGTCTCTCTGCAGGGAAATGGTTTTTTTTTTGGCCGGACACATAGTCCTGTATGTCCAAATTTGTATCCGGCCAAAATAAATGTTTTTTTCGCGGAGAGGCTGCACATGGACACCAACGGTTTGCTTTTAAAACCCATTCAAATGAATGAGTTTTAAAATTGACCACCAGGAAGCCGTCCCCTATCCAGTTTCTCTGGGGAATAGGATGGAGACCCGGCAGGCAGACACGGGTGCAAGTGTGAACGCCCCCTTACTGTAAACTGTGCACGTGATTTTGCTCATGATTCTTAAGTCAAGTTGCATAATATTGTGGCTTTATATGATCCAATAATTTTGATAGTTTAAGTAAATGTGATTGTGTTTTACAAATACTTACAAAAGTACTATTTTTGCATTCAAAATAGCTTTGCACACTCTTTCAATTCTCTGTATGAGCTTTATGAGGTAGTCACCTGGAATGATTTTCTAATAGTCGTGAAAGACGTTTCCAGAGGTGCAGAGCATTTGTTTTCCTTCATATTGCATCCAACACACCTCAAAACATCTCAATTTGGTTTAGAATGGGTGACACAGCACTCTATCGCTCTCTTTCTTTATCAAACAGGCTTTACATAGCCCGAATGTGTGTTTGGGATCATTGTCCTGTTGAAAAACAAATGATGGTCCCACTAGGTTTAATTCATCTGTGGTAGCATATCACTTCAGAATACTGTGGTAGCCATACTGGTTAAGTTTGCCTTGGCTTTTAACTAAATCACCAACAATGTCACGAGCATGCTAGATCATAGCATTTAATAGATTTCATGACTACACTTGAGGATACTTTCAAAGTTCTTGTAATGTTCTGGATTAACTGAGCATCATGCTTTAATCCATTCTAGATAGCCACTGTAATAGTATGGTAGATGTTGGATGTTTAAAGAAGGCATCCACTCGCTGGTTAAGGTCCCTGAGTGGGACGTCAGAAAAAAGTAAAAACAAAATCCCTAAAAATTAATAAATACAAAATACATTTGGTATTACCACATCTGTAACATCCCGTAGACACATTATTTAACCTACACGGTAAACGTCTAAAAAAAAAAACTGGCAAAAAAAGTTGTAGGTAATGATTTTTCGTCATCTCGCCTGGCCTATATGTTATAAATAGTGATCGAAAAGTCATAAGTACCCCATAATAGTACCAATAAAAAGCGCAAGTCAACCAACTCTGAAAAATAAACATTTTATGCATCTCAAGATGGTGATGCAAAAATAATTGATTTATGTCCCAAATGGCTTTTTGTTCTGCAAAATTATTATTGCACGAAAAACAATATAAATTAAATTGCTGTAATCGTGCTGACCCATAGAATAAAGGTAGCATGCTATTTATGCTGTATGCTGCATGCTAAAAAAATGTAATCGTTAATGCCAGAATTGATGAGGACTTTTTATGTTTAAGCAATGTTTATAAAATTTTTCAAAAGTGACATGCACAAAAAAGTAACAAAGGCAGGCTGGGTGATCTGCAAAAGAAAGTGTAACAGGGGTAATAAAGTACAATCGGGGGAAGCACTAATGAGTGGTGCATAAGAGATCTGCCACGCAGTATGTCTCATACAGAATTCATATAGGCAGTATACAATGGGCGAGGCACTCTATAGGAACATTTTGAATAGCTCAGTTACAGTAAGTAAGAACGGGACCCATGTCAAGGCCCCACTATTCTTACTGCGAAAGGTAGGCACTAGTGTTTGAGACAATAAAGATAAGACAAAAAGGAAGGGGGAAACAGGAAACAAGTGGGAAAAAGGAAAGGGATGGGGCTTCAGAAAGGAGAAGATTGAGCAACTTGGATTCGAACAGGGCAAAGAAGTCAAGTACAGAGATTGGAGAACTCCGCAGACTTCTGAAACACCACCCACAGCTGCAAGGGGGCATGAAATTTAGAGGATTCAATGGAATCCTCCGTCACCAGGGTCTCCATTTGGCATATGCGAAGTAACTCCTGAAGCCATTCCATTAATGTGGGGGCTGCTGAACTACACCAGTGCCAGGGGAAAACCACTCTGTCAGCCCTGAGAAAGTGCTGCAAAAGATCTCCCTTCACCATTGAGATCATACCCGGAATAACTGAGAGGAGAGTGATTTATGTATATAACGGTACACATCAGATTTAGAGCTTACGAGGCAAAAGATACCAGAAGTGACTACCATCATAAATGCTACTGGGAGAATAGTAGGGAATTTGGTGTTCCCAATGTATTCCACACAGATTACCTATTCACTCTTCACCATTCTCTGTGCATGCATGTCTTGGAAACTAATGTTCACTAATGACTTATTCAATGCACATATTCCTTGGACAATACATTCCAATATACTATACATGGAAATGTCCAGCTGTCAAGACACAGGCATGAAAGCCCCCTCCCTAGTTCAAATTGGTACAGAGATCCTTGAATTAAGGTGTTACATTAGCTTTGGCATTGGGCCATGAATGCGTGCCATGCAACTCTGGAAGTCATCGAACAATGGGTATATATCAGTGCATGATATATATGGAGGTCCCCATCCAGTGAGCTCCATTTGTAAGCTAAGTATTATCTCTTTCCATTTATTATTAAACACATTATTTTATTATATTCTGGTGTTATTAGAATCATTCTTTGACCATCTTTGAATTAACTTGTTTTAGAAAAACCTGCTTGCCTACACTAAAAAGCAGAGAATTTCTCATTTTGAAAATTGCCAATTATTCCAAATTTCCATCAAATTTCCTATTTTTTTTTTATACAACTACAAAAATAGTTAATACTTTTTAAAAAATTGTAATCCCAGGGGGTCTGATCACTAATGCAATGCATTACAATGCTACTGCATTGCAATGCATTGCAAAAAATCATCATTTCTTTTGCAGGCTACATAGACCAGCCTGCAAAAGAAAAAAAATGCAGACCGGCCGGGAGCCTTTACAAGGCTGCAGCGAGACCCTGTTAGAGCCGACTGCGCATGCCTCACCCATGACGACGAAAGAAGAGGACACAGAAGGGGAGGAGGCAGATCAGGAAGAAGGTGTCGCTGGATTGCCCAGTTCCAGCAGCAGTGGGGACGCCCCTATCGGCGTTTGAGCGCTGGGGCCCACCCTCATTGCTGCCGAACACTCATTAGCATACCAGGAAAAAACGCTATTTCGGATGACCGGCGCGGCAGAGACCACATCAAAAGGTAGGAGACGAATAGCCTTTCTTAAGGCTATTCCGACGTGTTATCTAGAAAAAAAAGTTTTTTTAATGGTAGAATCCCTTTAAGTCCTGAGGGTAACTTTCATTTAGGTGGAGAATTGGCTGAAGCCACTACTACCGGTAATGGTCCTCTAATATCAGACTCTACATTACCTCTACAGGGCTCTTATCAGGTGTTAATAGTCCAAACAACATGCTCCAGTACTTTAGATGTAGATCAGAAACCATTTTCACACTCCAGAAGATTAGCTACACGGGTCTGCACACAGCACCAAATGCTGAGGATTAGATACACGGCCCTGCACACAGTACCAAACGCCACAGGCTTAGATACGTGGCTCTGCACACAATACCACATGCCAAAGGATTAGATACATGGCTCTGAACACAGTACCACACGCCGGAGGATTAGATATATGGCTCTGCACACAGTACCAAATGCTGGAGGATTAGATATGTGCATCAGCACACAGTACCACATGCCGGAGGATTAGATACATGCCTCAGCACACAGTATCACATGCCAGAGGTTTAGATACACAGCTCTGCACACATAACCACATGAGGGAGGATTAGATACGTGGATCAGCACACAGTACCACATGTTGGATGATTAGATAC
The DNA here is from genome assembly GCF_031893055.1 of Leptodactylus fuscus. Lineage (NCBI taxonomy): Eukaryota > Metazoa > Chordata > Amphibia > Anura > Leptodactylidae > Leptodactylus > Leptodactylus fuscus. The sequence continues at coordinate 89,401,599 of NC_134268.1, forward strand.
GTGGCTCAGCACACAGTACAGGTAAAAATAAGGGATAGGTGAGTAGGACTATCCAAAAGAACATATAAAAAATCTTTTTGGATAGTCCTACTCACCTATCCCTTATTTTTACCATTATTTAGGCACATAATACCCATATTCTCATACTTATCTTTTTGCTCTGCAAACAGTACCACACACCGGAGGATTAGATATACAGCTCTGCACACAGTACCACACACCAGAGGATTAGTAACGCAGCTCTGCATGCAGTACACGCTGGAGGATTAAATACGTGGCTCTGCACACAGTACTACATGCCGGAGGATTAGCTACATGGCTCTGCACACAGTAGCACACGCTGCAAGATTAGATACGTGCCTCAGTACACAGTGCCACACACTGGAGGATTAGATGCGTGGCACTGCACTCAGTATCACAAGCCAGAGGCTTAGATACATGGCTCTGCACACAGTACCACACGCCGGAGGATTAGATATGCGACTCAGCACACAGTACCACACATGTGAATTAAATTATTACTCTGTAATAATGTATTACTGTATGTCTCATTGTCTGTAGCTGAATCCAATTATTTATAAAGTGCAGCAGAATATGTTGATGTTATATAAATGAAATTGTATTATTATTATTATTATTATTACTATTATTGTGTAATAATCTGAAAATATTTTCATGGAAACTCTAGTGGCAAAGAGCGGCAGGTTTAATAAACTGGTGCGGCGCAGAACTCAGATACTTTTATGAAATACAATAATGATTTCTTAGAACAATCTTTCTTATGATCAAATAACAATATATTGAGAAAACTGTTAGTATAGAATTGCTCTTTGGATTAATACATGTGTTCAGATACTTCACAAGTGTTGGCAATTTATTAAATAAGCAGCTCAGTTCTAAAGTAAAAATATATAATGGCCGAATACAATTTTAACAACTTCATATGTGAGAGCAACATTAAGGCTTTATAGTAAAACTTGATTTTTATTTTTTTTTTTTCTATATGTATATTTCTTGTATGCATTGAATGTATTGAGAAAATGTATTTGCAGGACAGTTTTTCCTGTTATGTAGTGTGACAGGACAAGGGGAAAAGTAGAAGGTAGAAGGAGTATACATTTCTCCCAGGTTCTCCCAGATATTGTTTGAATCATTTTCAGGTGCCATGTCGCATTTGCAGAGCCCCTAAAGTACCAGTGCAATGGAAACCTCCCAAAAGTGACCACATTTAAGAATTTTTAGCATTTTCTCAAGGGGTATTATCATTTTGAACCCAAGGGTATTTTCCAAAAGTTACCCAAAAGTGAAAATTTTTATTTTTATAGAAATATACTGTAACATCTTTGCCTATTCGAACTTCCACACCATCTTCCAGTCACATGCTACGGTGCAGGAGGTGTGTCCATTTATGCTCCTCGGCCTCCTGTTTTAGCACGGCTGAGAATTTGTTGCAATGTACCACTCCAGCCAGTGCTCTAAGTTCCTCTGGTTACTAAAGAGTTAACATTAGTTGCTCTTTGATTGACATCTTTCCTGGCTAATCAAGCCTGGAGTGAATTCTTGATATCCTTTATATAGTTTTCCAAGCTTCTCTTGGATGCTTGCTATTAGTCTTTTCGAGTGTGCTAGCATTATACTGATTTTCTTAATGTCTAGTTCTGATCCTGACTTTTCCCTTTTACTATTCTTCTGGTTCTGATTTTGAACTAATCTGCCCAAATGGTTCTGACCTTTGGCTCTCTTGATTACCCATGCTTGTTTGTTTGTCTTGTCTGTGCTTTGTGTATTCACTTGTATTATAGGAAGGGACTATCGCCGCTTAGGGTATTTAAGGCAAGTAGGTAGGGACTGGGGGTGGGTCAAGCATTAGGGCTCACTGTCTGTCGTTCTCCTTCCTCCCAAGTTGTTCAGCAATCAAAGCGCAGGAGTGTTCAGCCACCTTCTCCACTGCAAGAAGGAGGAAGGTACTGCTTTGAAAAGCTGGGCGGCCGCCATAGCTGCTGGGTGTCCTCTGTTTTATACAGCAGACACCCAGCTCTAATGTCTGCAATAAGTGCAGCATCGATCGCAGATATTAACCCCTCTGGTGCTTTAGTCAAAGTTGACCGAGGCGCCATTTTACCAGCGGTGCATGGGCACTGGTATTTTGTCGGGGATCTTCGGCACCCAGAGCGAGATCTGGGAGGGCCTTACATTGGCATGACAGCTGGGAGCCTTGTGAAAGCTCGTAGGATACTCTATGTCACAATTCTGGTATATTTTGGTGCATTTAAGCCACACAAACTTTTCTGTGAAATCACACTCAAAAATCCTCCAAGATGTGCCTAAGATGAGCCACATTTTCACCAGCGTCTAGTCATATCCAATTTCATAGTAAATCTGAGTTATTATATTTAGTAAGTATTGATTCTGATAACACCTAGAAGTACACCTAGAAATTCAGAACAACTTTACTGTGTGTCCTAAGGTAATTTTCTTATACAGTACACATAACTCGGAGCTGAGGTCTTCAATAAGTTTCCCCGGATTGTGTAGAGACATGAAAGTAAACTATATAGAGCAAAGCTGTCTGTGCAGTTACATGGTTCAAGCAATGGACACACAAAAAATGTATTTGTATATTTTATATTGAAATATGCTTTATTATCAGTATTAAAAGCTTACAAAAAGTTCAAAGCCATTAAAACATTTTCCATTAAAAAGTGAATGTATTGGTATTAACTCAAAGAGGGTGAATATATTGGTATTAATTCAAAGTGAAAAAAACTAAATAAAACGAATTAAACGACTTAAAAGACAAATCTATTACTAATATCTATTAGTATATAATAGGATTGATAGATATTTATACGTTGACATAGAGGAAATAGATAGATACAAACTTAGTGCCTCACAACAAGCAGTGTATGTCCTGAAGATTTATTGACCTGTATTTTTGGACCCTGACATATAACTTCTACTTTGAAACCGTTATCTACAAAGTACAGATATAGCACGCTTTAACTTGACACGTAACATGCAGAAAACACTGTGACACCGAGTGTTAACTCAACTCTGTCAATGGGCTTTTTTTGTCTTCTGACACAAGATATTACAATACACAGAGTTATCACACTGCAGAAGGTCAAGTTAAACACTGCTACAACTGTACATCTGAACTCCATTTGACATCCATGTGTTTCTCTATAAATCATGAATTCTCAAAATTTTCATATTGCATTTACTTCTTACAAAAGTGTATTGAAAGAAAATATGACTTAAAGTAGACTTGTCACATTTCTGGTTTTGTACATGTTATAGAAAAAACATAAATCTTTGTAATTTTGAACAGAAGATCGAATCTTTTTAACTAAGTAGCCGTCAAGCATGATTTATCATAACCTTAAACATTCAGACGGCTTAAAAAATGGTACTTGTCTATTGGACTAACAATGTGTGCACTGACTGGAGGCTCACTAGAGAAGAAGCTGAGAAGAGCATATGATTCTTCTATAGCATCTGCCCAAAGCTTATGCATGCAAAATAGCAGCATTCAATGCAAATTTGTAATAGGCACTACAAAAATGTTGTGGATCTAATAGAAAAAGGTAAAAAGTAATATTTAGCTATTAAAATATATAAATTTACAGATTCTCTTTAAATTTTGGCTCAAAACAAAGGAAATATGAAAAGACTATATTTGACATTTGACCCTGTTTGGGTATGAGCCTGCACATCCTGCTAATGTATATATGTTGTAGCTTTGATTACTAACACTTAATTAGAAATTCTATTACAAATAGAATCAAATAACACCTGAAAATACACATTTACTAATTGTCACCACTTAGGATCTCCAAGTCCAGCTCTCCATAGACATGTCGAAGAGTTTCAGAGTCAAGAGTTGCAATAAGTTTCCTATTGCCTGCCAGCCTTGGAATACAGGTCTCCTCCCAAGTCACAGTTGTATTTGCAGGAATTTCTCTGAAATATTGAATGATACATATGATATTTGTTAGTGAATGTTTCCTTATATCAGGACATTTTTGTAACAGTAAACATAGTAAAAGCATTATAAAGAGGTTCTTTATCATAGATGATTTTCTTTAAGAGAGTAATTGCAATAGACCTTTTTATCTGAAAGGCTCTAACAGCTCCAAGTAGGGGCCCTGTATGAAAGCACACCCTGTCTAGATTACTGGAATTGTGATGATGAATTATATATATATATATTATAGGACTGTGTAGTTATGAATTTGTTCATTGGTGTGTTTGGTTATGGGTTTTGTTCATTGTAAAGGTTATGCCTTGCTGTATGTCTATATGTGTATGTTATTTCCAATAGCAGGTGATCAATTAAGCAGAATGTTAATTCAATGCAAACTGTCAACTAATTAGCACATAATTGTCAATTGCCAAGTGAATTTGTGAGGGAGGGGGGTGCAGGTAAGATATTTCAGCTGGATGATATAGAGTGAAGAGAATGGAGACTAGAGTCCTGTACTGGAAAAACTCTGTATAAGAGTAGCCTCAACTACATTCACCCAGTGTGCCATCAGTGAAATGTAGCGTCCCTGTCTGCATGCACTTGTCCACGCGTTGGTGGTCAAGTGGAGCTTTGTGCAAATCGTGGTTCTTATAAATGGGAGGTCACATATTTTCGGCAGCCAATGGGTTTTTTCAATTTTTTTCAATGCCTCCATTGTCGTAGTTCCTGTCCCACCTCCCCTGCACAGTTATTGGTGCAAAAAATGCGGCAGGGAAGGTGGGAGGGGAAACGAATTTTTACTGCGTATGTCGCGTGGTATTCGATTGGGAACGAATACCCCGAACAGCCTGATATTCGATCGAATACCTATTCGATTGAACGGTGTTCACTCATTTCTAATAATGTTCCCACAATCTCAAAGAGAGAAAACAGTTTAATTGAGTTACGTTTTGTATGCCAGCATGATAGATGGTCACAGTGCTGTACTGGAGGGGGCAGGTGTGAGTGATCTCGGAATATTGGTGTCTTCTACCTTAAGTGGTGAATGTATCAGCTTTTTGGGACACTTCTCTCCTTTGAAAGCCAGATACACGTGAAAGTGAGTCGGGAAGCGGAGTCCCCCTTCATGATCACATGTAATTGGGCACTGAATGGATGTTCAGAACCCTGATAGGTAATAATATAAAAAAATGTATACAGATCGGTCCATTTTGTCAGTAAAGGGCCAGGCAGATTTTTTTCTACTCAAGATTTGTTTGTTTTTAATTCCAACTAGGTCGATCAAGAATTATGGTAGTGTTTATCTCCTTGAACTTGTTTTTAACCAACTTTTGGCTGTGTTACACATCTGTATGGTGGCAACATATGGCAGCTTATGAAACCTGGCCATATTGGTTAAATGCACACACCTCTACAATGAGTTCTTAATATGTAAATGTCCTGCTCAGCAGTCAGTTAACTTAGACTGGGTTCTTTATTGCCCCAGTCCTGAAGTCTGATACTGACTATGGTTACAGTAGCACCCATTGCTTTCATAATGTGAATTCATTTACTTTCATAAATGTGTTGACACGTATATACATATATCATGCAGATAATTGTATCACACCTCAAAATAAGAGGTTATTATAATTCTTTCTTAAGTGAAATAGTTTCAGACTTGTAAATAGTTGTCTCAAGCACAATGCAATATAGTAAGACACATCGTAGAAGAAGTAGCAGCATTTCTTCATGCATCTCTCTATAGTTGCTCTGTCTTCATCCATCATGTCTCCTTATACTTATGTAACCTGATCCTTCAGTAAACTGATAATCTTAGGGCTAGTTCACACAGAGTTTTTTGCAGGCGGTTTTTGACGTGGAATCCGCCTCAAAATCCGCCTGCATAAATGGCTCCCATTGACTTCAATGGGAGACAATCGCTTTTTTTTCTGTTAGTAGCAGAAAAAAGAAATGAGATGACCTATCTTGCTGCATATTCCGCAGCTGAGTCAGCGACAGTGTCCGCGGCTCGAGACAAGCTCCTGTTTAGTATCATTAATTCGGGCCTAATCAGGAGCGCAATGTCGCGACGGAATACCGATGCTGCATTGGCATCCTATCGTGGCTAGCCACGAAGTGTCTCACACTACCATTGGCTATAAGACATGTCACTAACTGTTCACTCTCCAGTCAGTATTACTGATATGTGAATAACCGAAACCAAACTTTAATAGCAGGGTGTGGAATATACTGTAAATTAAAGAACATGGTATGTCAAGGGGAGTGTCCTAAAATAATCATTCATTGATCATAATCAAAGTAAAATATTGAATTATTCTTGAATTTGGATCATAACTGCCCAGTCCTCCTCCTTGCTTCTATGCAGATGGATTTACCAGTGACTTGTGAATGAGTAACCAGTGCAGAAGGCCGCGAGAGTCTGAGAAGTGCAGAAACAAGTGAATTTAATCAAATTTTCTGATTTTTATTTTTTAACCTTGGTAATTTTAGAATAAATTTTCGACAGTAGAAACAATTCTCCCTAGTGCTAGGTAAAACATAGTATGCTACTCAAGCATTACGATACGCAATAGTGTTTTTTTTACTTTGATAGACATTTTAATGGTGTAAAGTGGATTGCCCAAGCAAATAAAACAGTTAGAGATGAGCGAGTAGTACTCGATCGAGTAGGTATTCGATCGAATACTACGGTATTCAAAATACTCGTACTCGATTGAGTACCACTCGGTATTCGAATGTAAAAGTTTGATGCAGAACCAGCATTGATTGGCCGAATGCTATACAGTCGGCCAATCAATGCTGGATCTTCTCCTACCTTTAGAAGTCTTCTCCGTGCAGCTTCCCCGCAGCGTCTTCCGGCTCTTCATTCACTCTGCTTGTAGTGCGGGCATGCACAGTCGGCTCTGCCCAGGCCCGATGCCTGGCAGAGTGAATGAAGAGCTGGACGACGCTGCGGGGACGCTGCACGGAGAAGACTGCTCAGAGGATCCAGCCTGACCCTCACTCGTGGACTTGGTAAGTATAATTTGATCGAACATTGCCTACCCCTGAAACGAGCATTTTCCCCCCATAGACTATAATAGGGTTCGATATTCGATTCAAGTAGTCGAATATTGAGGGGCTACTTGAAACGAATATCGAACCTCGAACATTTTACTGTTCGCTCATCTCTAAAAACAATCACCCATAGATATTCTATAGGTCCTTATCAGAAGATGTAATATTAAAACTACTTCAAAACTTTGCTTGTTAATGCAATAATATCATGAAAATATACCAATAACACAGGAGGGGAAACACAAAGGGGAAATGAGTAACACAAATGTCAAGTACAGATAAAGAAAAAGAAAGACATAATAAAATATTTAATCTTTTTCATAAAAAAGGTTTATATAAAAAAAAATTCTTCTGCCTGGAAGAAAACATAGTGATGAATACTTCCAAATAATGTGCTGAACCATCATACGGCAGATGTTATTTATCATCTTGAATACCTACAGTAGTCACAAATGGGATTATTATTTAAATAAACTGCTTCTATCCTCTGATTCTTCTCTTGCATCTAAAGTGCCTTAAACTTATTGTAAGAAAGGGAATTTGTGATGCTTAAAGGGATTGTTTGCTTTGCACAATCCCTTATTGCTAGAAGGGTTTATGATAATATACTGATCAATGGGTGTCCTGCTGCTTGAACCCACAGTGATCTGCTGTCATCTGTAAGGGTAACACAACAAGTGTCCAGCTTTCATGCAGCACCCCAACAGGTAAAATAAAGCATTACATCATTTGTATCTGCTCAAGACTGGTCAGAATGTCTTTGAGGGCTTATAGGAGCATGTCTAGCAGTCATAGGGGATTGGGACTTGAAAGGGGACCTAGAAAAATATTTAAAATGGTCCCACTTTATAGGCAGGCACAGTGCAAGTAGACAGAGTCAATACAAGTTGGCAGGTCTAGCACGAGTAGCTCCTCCATGTTACTCCTGCTGCCTCTCCCTCTATTTGCAGAGGACTGCTTTACATGGAGGGAAAGTCAGCAGTCCTATAGAAATTACCATGTCAAACTGAAACTGTACCATACACAGAACTGCTGCTTCTCACTTTATGAAAATCACAAATTTTTGCTAAGTAGGACTGCCTGCTTTATATGTAAAGGCAGCAGTCCTATGTAAGTAAAGTTATAGGTAGTGGAGTCAGGGTGGCAATTAAACTGTAAGTACAGCAGCAGCCAACATCAAACTCATAGTCCACTGACTCCTTAATCTAGAGGCCATGATTTGGACAAATTCCAGAGGGGCTGGGAGCAAGTATAACATAAACCAGAACCCATGCACCTCACGTGACCGCTGAGGCCAATCTGCAGTCTCAGCAGTCGCTATAGCGGGACTGGTGGTGTATGTGAGTGACATTACTGGTCCCTCTCCAGCGAGGTTCTCAGACACTGGAACACTGTGGACAGGTGAGTATGGTTCTTGCCTGAATGTTACACATCTTTAAGACTAATGTTCCCTAGTGCACACAGTATAATGTCCCAAACTGGCCACATAGTGACCCCCTCCACACAATATAATATCTCACACAGTATGAAGGCCCATAGTGGACCCTTCACATAGCATCATTTCCTATAGTGGCCTTCATACAGTATAATGTCTCATAATGGCCCCACCACAAAATATAATGTCTCACAGTAGCCCCTCCACACGCTAAAATGCACTGTTTATTATATCTAGTCAGCTCCCCAGGCCTCAGCATATTATATTCAGGGGTTTGAAGAGACCCCCGAGTATAATAGCAAAATTAAGTTGGCGTAACATCACTTGGGTTACGCTGATGTGATTGCTGAGGCCCAATCACAAGCCTCAGTAATCTCTGACACCATTCATAACATGTCTAAGTCCAGAAGAGGCTGGAAGGTCCTCACCAGAACTCAGAAAAGCTGAGTAACACTGTTTATTATGTTTAATCATCTCCCCTGGGCTTCAGCATATTATACATCATATAATAGCAGTTTCGGTTTGAACCTGTGCGATTGGAGTGAAACCACTGGGTGAACCTGGTGCATTGAATCTATCAAGGTTCATCCAACAAATATTCTCAGTAATGCCTTGTGGCCTCTGCTCTAAAGGTATACGTGGGGCCAATGGACTGCACCCAGCAGAAATAGTCAGGGTAAGGATGGGCCTTAAGGCAGGTAGCCTGCCAGTCCAGCAGTCCCTATTCCAGTTGATCCACTGGGAATGTACATGGCCAATCCGCCTCTGCTAGCAGTCAACAATCTCTCACCAAGAGGCACACTAACCAAAGTAGCTTTTAAGAGCCCTTTTACATAGCAGCGGGGAAAGCATTTTTACTCCCTTTTGTGGCAAGACTCAGTAACTAATCATACCTATAATCATTCATATAGCTGCATGATGAGTTTTGCAGCAAAACATCTTCATAGAACAGTATACTTTTACAAAAAGTGTCAGCACTTACCTATAAATCTGAGTTTTCGTTTTCATAAGACTTGGACCTCCGATACGCAAGATGACGTTCTGGAGTTTTTTCTTCAGTGGATTAGTGAACTCTAAAACCACTGTCAGTTCTTTCCCAACCACCTTCTTTCCAACTGTCTAAATTGTAAGGAATAAAAGAACAATGCAACTTTAAGTCTGAATCTTTATCTTTGATTAGAATCAATCTACATTAAATTATAAATCACATAAACACATTAGTAGAAAAACATTCTTAACTCTTTTAGGACCAAGTGTCAGTGATGCCCCAATTCGTAGGCCAAATTTAACACTTTGGTATGCATTGCTTTACACAGCAATATCTTTTTAATGGTAATGCATATCTCAATTAATTTTACCAAGTTTTTTCATGACACATAAGGCTTGAAATAAGTAGCCTGATTTGTTAAATAAGCTGAGGTTTTTTTGTTAGAAGTAGAACAATGTTCTAAAATGTGAAGAAAAAGAAAATTATTTATATATATATATATATATATATATATATATATATATATATATATATTGCACATAATCATATTAAAAGGAGATTTTCCATTTCTTCTGATCCTAGGGACTACACACTTATAAAGTTTTTCAACTAAAAATTAGGTTTTATATTCAGCGTCGCTTATTTTCTGGACCCCTGATCATGTGTAAATTACCCAGTAGTTTAGTACAGTAGAGGGATGTAAACTGCTTGTGTTATTTCTAGCTAGGCTCCCTGCTGAGATGTAACAAACATCCAGGAAATAGGTGAAGGAGGAACTGGCAGAGGAGCTAGTTCTGCTAGTACAATGAATGTGAAGTCTCTTTCAGTTTACTATGATCACTATAAACAGTTACTTTTTTTTTTTTATAAAAGTGATGATACAAGTTCTAAAAGATTCCCTTATCACAGTGTATGATGGAGAGCATGAAGATGCCGGCACGTATTACTCCTACAGGAGCAGTTGTAAATCACAGGTGTTTGACTTTATTTAATGTGACTGCAGCACAGGATATCAGATAACGCCACGTAAATAGGCAGATTAGAGATCTCTAGGGGTTAAAGGGTTTTCAGACTAAATTTTTATTTTTTAACTAACCTCGGAAAGGTAAAAAAAAAACAAAACAAAACATACTCACCTGTCACCAGTGCTCTGGTGCTTCCAAGTGCGGTCTAATCCTGCAGCTCAGTTGTTTTCTGCAGATGTCCCTGCCTCACATGACCGCTGAAGCCAATCAGCAGCCTCAGCAAAGGACACAGGACGTTACTACCTGTGACATCCCTGGGTCCCTTCCTGAGGCCACTTTAGTGACTTCAGGGGAAGGAACCCAAGACATCACAATCAGTGAGGAATTCCACTGCAAGAAGACAGCCAAGCAGCAGGACTGGAGTGCATTGGGAGGATGCAGGAGCACCAGGGACAGGTGTGTATGTTTTTTTTTTTAAACTATTGTCAATTATATATTTTAAAGCATTCCTCCTTTTTTATTTTTATACACATGCCTAAATATTTGCACATTACTATATGGAAGACTATGGAAGACTATGAGAGTTATGGAGACAGTCCTCACAATAAAGTCACTCAAAAATGCTCATTGGATATTAATAGAGATGAGCGAACACTAAAATGTTCGAGGTTCGAAATTCGATTCGAACAGCCGCTCACTGTTCGAGTGTTCGAATGGGTTTCGAACCCCATTATAGTCTATGGGGAACATAAACTCGTTAAGGGGGAAACCCAAATTCGTGTCTGGAGGGTCACCAAGTCCACTATGACACCCCAGGAAATGATACCAACACCCTGGAATGACACTGGGACAGCAGGGGAAGCATGTCTGGGGGCATAAAAGTCACTTTATTTCATGGAAATCCCTGTCAGTTTGCGATTTTCGCAAGCTAACTTTTCCCCATAGAAATGCATTGGCCAGTGCTGATTGGCCAGAGTACGGAACTCGACCAATCAGCGCTGGCTCTGCTGGAGGAGGCGGAGTCTAAGATAGCTCCACACCAGTCTCCATTCAGGTCCGACCTTAGACTCCGCCTCCTCCGGCAGAGCCAGCGCTGATTGGCCGAAGGCTGGCCAATGCATTCCTATGCGAATGCAGACTTAGCAGTGCTGAGTCAGTTTTGCTCAACTACACATCTGATGCACACTCGGCACTGCTACATCAGATGTAGCAATCTGATGTAGCAGAGCCGAGGGTGCACTAGAACCCCTGTGCAAACTCAGTTCACGCTAATAGAATGCATTGGCCAGCGCTGATTGGCCAATGCATTCTATTAGCCCGATGAAGTAGAGCTGAATGTGTGTGCTAAGCACACTCATTCAGCACTGCTTCATCACGCCAATACAATGCATTAGCCAGTGCTGATTGGCCAGAGTACGGAATTCGGCCAATCAGCGCTGGCCAATGCATTCTATTAGCCCGATGAAGTAGAGCTGAATGTGTGTGCTAAGCACACACATTCAGCACTGCTTCATCACGCCAATACAATGCATTAGCCAGTGCTGATTGGCCAGAGTACGGAATTCGGCCAATCAGCGCTGGCTCTGCTGGAGGAGGCAGAGTCTAAGATCGCTCCACACCAGTCTCCATTCAGGTCCGACCTTAGACTCCGCCTCCTCCGGCAGAGCCAGCGCTGATTGGCCGAAGGCTGGCCAATGCATTCCTATGCGAATGCAGACTTAGCAGTGCTGAGTCAGTTTTGCTCAACTACACATCTGATGCACACTCGGCACTGCTACATCAGATGTAGCAATCTGATGTAGCAGAGCCGAGGGTGCACTAGAACCCCTGTGCAAACTCAGTTCATGCTAATAGAATGCATTGGCCAGCGCTGATTGGCCAATGCATTCTATTAGCCCGATGAAGTAGAGCTGAATGTGTGTGCTAAGCACACACATTCAGCACTGCTTCATCACGCCAATACAATGCATTAGCCAGTGCTGATTGGCCAGAGTACGGAATTCGGCCAATCAGCGCTGGCTCTGCTGGAGGAGGCGGAGTCTAAGGTCGGACCTGAATGGAGACTGGTGTGGAGCGATCTTAGACTCCGCCTCCTCCAGCAGAGCCAGCGCTGATTGGCCGAATTCCGTACTCTGGCCAATCAGCGCTGGCCAATGCATTCTATTAGCTTGATGAAGCAGAGTGTGCACAAGGGTTCAAGCGCACCCTCGGCTCTGATGTAGCAGAGCTGAGGCTGCACAAGGGTTCAAGCGCACCCTCGGCTCTGATGTAGGAGAGTCGAGGGTGCACTTGAACCCTTGTGCACCCTCAGCTCTGCTACATCAGAGCCGAGGGTGCGCTTGAACCCTTGTGCACACTCTGCTTCATCAAGCTAATAGAATGCATTGGCCAGCGCTGATTGGCCAATGTATTCTATTAGCCTGATGAAGTAGAGCTGAATGTGTGTGCTAAGCACACACATTCAGCTCTACTTCATCGGGCTAATAGAATGCATTGGCCAGCGCTGATTGGCCAGAGTACGGAACTCGACCAATCAGCGCTGGCTCTGCTGGAGGAGGCGGAGTCTAAGATCGCTCCACACCAGTCTCCATTCAGGTCCGACCTTAGACTCCGCCTCCTCCAGCAGAGCCAGCGCTGATTGGCCGAATTCCGTACTCTGGCCAATTAGCACTGGCTAATGCATTGTATTGGCGTGATGAAGCAGTGCTGAATGTGTGTGCTTAGCACACACATTCAGCTCTACTTCATCGGGCTAATAGAATGCATTGGCCAATCAGCGCTGGCCAATGCATTCTATTAGCGTGAACTGAGTTTGCACAGGGGTTCTAGTGCACCCTCGGCTCTGCTACATCAGATTGCTACATCTGATGTAGCAGTGCCGAGTGTGCATCAGATGTGTAGTTGAGCAAAACTGACTCAGCACTGCTAAGTCTGCATTCGCATAGGAATGCATTGGCCAGCCTTCGGCCAATCAGCGCTGGCTCTGCCGGAGGAGGCGGAGTCTAAGGTCGGACCTGAATGGAGACTGGTGTGGAGCGATCTTAGACTCCGCCTCCTCCAGCAGAGCCAGCGCTGATTGGTCGAGTTCCGTACTCTGGCCAATCAGCGCTGGCCAATGCATTCTATTAGCCCGATGAAGTAGAGCTGAATGTGTGTGCTTAGCACACACATTCAGCTCTACTTCATCAGGCTAATAGAATACATTGGCCAATCAGCGCTGGCCAATGCATTCTATTAGCTTGATGAAGCAGAGTGTGCACAAGGGTTCAAGCGCACCCTCGGCTCTGATGTAGCAGAGCTGAGGGTGCACAAGGGTTCAAGTGCACCCTCGGCTCTCCTACATCAGAGCCGAGGGTGCGCTTGAACCCTTGTGCAGCCTCGGCTCTGCTACATCAGAGCCGAGGGTGCGCTTGAACCCTTGTGCACACTCTGCTTCATCAAGCTAATAGAATGCATTGGCCAGCACTGATTGGCCAGAGTACGGAATTCGGCCAATCAGCGCTGGCCAATGCATCCCTATGGGAAAAAGTTTATCTCACAAAAATCACAATTACACACCCGATAGAGCCCCAAAAAGTTATTTTTAATAACATTCCCCCCTAAATAAAGGTTATCCCTAGCTATCCCTGCCTGTACAGCTATCCCTGTCTCATAGTCACAAAGTTCACATTCTCATATGACCCGGATTTGAAATCCACTATTCGTCTAAAATGGAGGTCACCTGATTTCGGCAGCCAATGACTTTTTCCAATTTTTTTCAATGCCCCCGGTGTCGTAGTTCCTGTCCCACCTCCCCTGCGCTGTTATTGGTGCAAAAAAGGCGCCAGGGAAGGTGGGAGGGGAATCGAATTTTGGCGCACTTTACCACGTGGTGTTCGATTCGATTCGAACATGGCGAACACCCTGATATCCGATCGAACATGTGTTCGATAGAACACTGTTCGCTCATCTCTAGATATTAATAAAGAAAATTGTACTTTTTAACTTCAATTTTAGGTTAACTGCAAAACATATATAAATATAATCACCCCCGGCATGCCACACAGACAATGATGGCTCACAATGTTTCCTTCTCAGAGGGCCACACCATCTCAGCAGTCCATGAAAGCTACATATACCACCGAGAGCGGAAGTGATACAATCTTATATCATGCAATGTTTTGGGGAAATTCCTCCTTACTTAGGTCCTTTAGGCCACTATCTCATGTACCATCTTTTTAATCTGGTCTGACTGAAAAATCTTGCATATTAGTAATCTAATCTTAAAATATGATGAAAAAAAACGGTACCATATACCATTCATGATTTGAGATGATCATTTTTGGCAGTGATACTCTGAAATCAGGGGCGGCATTTTTATATATAGAAATTCTGTGCACTTTCCAATCTACAACATAAACAGGATCTCTGTTTTCTTTTATCTCTTTCCTTTTTTGTCTTTTTATATTTAGCCTATTATGTAAACAATACGGATATTACAACTAAGCCCGTTGATGAAAATACAGAAACTGTCAGTGATGTCGGAAACTCAGCATGTCGGCAGGTACATTTAATCTAATAGTTTCTTCTGTTTTGTACTCTCAAATGTGTTGCATAATCATCACGCAGTTTATTTCGTTTCTTTCTGCATAACTGCAGGAGAATGGAATAAACAGTCAATTTTAAGACATGTTTTTACTATCCTTGGAAAATCGCCTCGAACTTAATTCTTTCCAATTTTAAACTAGGCAAGGCAATGAAAAATGTACACGCGCAGACTTTATGCTTTTTAATTTTTGCCTTAGGTAGCACGAAATCTATCCTGACCTAATTTTGTTTGTGTTTTTATTTGGCCCACATTTTGTTTTTTGAAGCTAAGCTAACAATTTATGAATCAGCAAGCAATGTTAAAGTAGGTTCCTACTCTATTTATTTTGTAGACATCCTTAGAGCATTTAAGGTATTGGGATACATAATAATGTACTTGTGTAATTATACACAACACAGTTGTTAATCCAAGCCAATCATAATAGTGATTATGGCATGTAAGGCTGCGTTTACACGGAGAATTTGCAGATTTCGCTCCCGAATCTGGAGCAGATTCCTTCCGGAATCCATCTACCATTGTTTTCAATGGGAGGCAGTGATTGTAGCAGGATGCCCAAAAAAGCTCGTAATTTGGCACGTAGACACCGCGGGAGCTTTTAAGGGCCATATACGCTCCCATTAATTTCAATGGGAGCCGGGACCGTATACGCAGTGCTATTTTGCGGCCGTGATTTTGTGGCCGTCTACATGCCAAATTACGAGCCAAAATACATCGTGTGAATCCAGCCTTATCTTGCAAAAAAAATGCACGTACATAGCTCGATCAATTAGGTATGGTTTGTAGAATATGGTGGTGCAAAAATAAAATATTTATTTTATAAAAGTAGTAAAATGGAAAACCACTTTATAAATTTGGCATAGCTGTAATCATACTAACCTACAAAAGAAAGTTAGCATAACAACATTTATACCATATGGTGAGCAACATAAAATCAAAACACAAAAAATAAACCAAAAAATTAAAGAACAGCTGGGTTTTTTTGCCTCCCCCCCCAACCAAAAAATAACAATAAAGGGTTTTGTATGCATTACGTGTACTTAAAAATGGTTCCATTGAAAAATACAACTTGTCTCAGCAAAACCAATTTGTCATATGGGTGTATCAATACAAAAGTAGAAAAGTTATGGCTCTCAGAAGACAGGAATGAGAAAAAGTAGAAAGTATGCCTCAACCTAAACACTGTTACAGACAAATACACCCTTCATGCCTAACGGCAGTGGAATCTTTCCCCTCATTACAAAAGATGTCCAGGTATGATTTAAGGAACAAGGCAAAAAACTTGCCCTACACATTAGATTTTCATCAGTTGAAATGGCCAATTCATCCATTTTGGCCTTCACATGGCCACATGTCTGACATGCAGATACAGCAAACAGACTTTAGTTTATCAAAAACAGACTGCCCATGCTGGAAATTTTCAGTTGGCTGAGTTGGCCACTTAAACAGACTTCCTGTGCATCTATTTTTTTTGGATTTTTATCAAATAAACTTTACCCTGATCAGACAGTTTAATTGTTAATGTTGACGATAGGATTGTTTGTTCAAATGACTCCATCATCACCAATTGGATGGCTGAGTTAAATTAGCATCTAAAAGCCCCAGATGCCAATCCAATCTAGCACATATGGGATGTACTAAAAAACATCCAATTCATGGAGTTCCCACTTCTCAGCTTTCTACACTTAAAATATCTACTGCTAACATCTAGTGCAGATACCACAGGATACCTTCAGAGGTCTTGTGGCCTCCTTCTCTAGATGGGTCAGAATACTTCTGAAGCATAAGGGGAGCCTAGATATTATTAGTTGAATATTATGGCTGATGTTATAATATATACTACTCTATGGTATGGACTGTTAATTGCTCTCTGATATACATCTTCTTTATGAAATAACTAAATTACATTAGCAGCTGGATCGCTGATGAGAATATAATTATTTTTCATAATATCATTGCTAATTATAAGTGGGTAGCAACCTGCAATCCTATATAATGTGCTTTATTATGTTTGTGGTATGTATATTAAATATCTCCTGTGCTAAGCTAAGGATGGTATTATCATTTCAATCATAATTACTTCTATAAGAATACTCATCTGCTTTACTGTTTGCATCTCACTGCATTGAGATATGTTATATCTGTATTAGCAGAACTTGATGTCCTCCTTTATTAAGTTAGCAAGTGACAGATCCGTCCATCAGACTCACATTTAAAGATGCATTATTGTGCCTATGGGGATTTCACAGACTAAATGTAAAATTATGGAAATGTTGTAATAATTGTGTAGTGTCTATGTAAATAATGTCATTTCACTGTGAATTGCAATATATTTGCATATCTGTCTATCTATATGTGTGTGTGTGTGTATATATATATATATATATATATATATATATATATATATATATATATACAGTGGCGTAATTACCGCCATAGCAGCAGAGACAGCTGCCTCAGGACCGGGACATTAGGGGCCCGGCGATAGCCGCTACTGCTGCGTTTTTTTTTTTTGTTTTGTTTTTTTTTTAATTTTAATAGGCTGTTACCGGCTGGAGTTACTCCAGCTGGTAATGGGCCCTATTTACTTACTGATCCTGGCAGGGATCGGTAAGTGACACCGCAGGCCCCACAAGCACTATCATTATACTCAGGGGTCTTTTCAGACCCCCGAGTATATTGATCGGAGGCCTGGGAGAGGTAAGAAACATAAAAAACACTGTTACTTACCTCTCCACAATCCGGGCAGGCTTCAGGCCTAG
Organism: Leptodactylus fuscus; assembly: GCF_031893055.1. Lineage (NCBI taxonomy): Eukaryota > Metazoa > Chordata > Amphibia > Anura > Leptodactylidae > Leptodactylus > Leptodactylus fuscus. The sequence goes on from NC_134268.1 coordinate 89,419,361, forward strand.
TCATCTGATGTCTCATGACCCCGGCCTGAGTCCCGGGTCATGTGACGTTTGACATAATTGAAGATGGACTACAGCGGAGGCCGACAGCGGAGCCACTATGTTGCCCCAGACTCCATTATAATCTATGGGGTCCATGGGTTTCCTTCGGTATCTGCTTTTTTATGCATATAGGTTTCCATTCGGAGGGTCCCCAAGCGGACTCCCTAAACAGAAACCTGAATGCAGATGTGAACTGAACCTTAGACTCTACAGGAATCATTTAGCATGTTGAATGTTAGAGTTAAGTTTTGCAGAAGTTGCATCTGAACAAACCACAGGAATTCTGGTGCTGTCTACTATGGACATATGTGACCAATATGGAAATGTTTGGTCATAACACACACAGTATTATGGTCAAACATACCAGTTGTTAAGTACAATGGCAACAGATCCAGGCTTGCCACATAAATAACTGTACAACAAGATTCAGTGATGTAGAATGATAATATTAATGCCCGGGTGAGCCACGTTATATTTATTCTTTGTAAATAAGCTTCAATCTCTGTGTCGTCTAATGTATTGTGTAACACAAATGGAGCTGAAGTATCTCATTGAACTTCAAACTTCATTATATACATTGTCAATATAATAAATATATAATAAGCTTGTATTAACAACCTTGCATTCTCCATTACAGAAACGCATACAGCAACCCATGAGGTTGGTGATCTTATTAACATAAGCAGCTGCCAGAATGGCAAGGTTTCTTCTGATTTTCTTAGCACTATGGCTCTTACCTTAATGCATAGCTCTGGAACCTTCAATACTACAATCTTCTGTTTGGCCATTATCTTCTTTGTTTCATTAATGCGAGCTGTGACAAAAAAATGGAGAGATGCTTGCTCCACGATATTGGTCATGTACTCGCCGGCTTTTATTTGAACATCCACAGTTTTAGCTAATGGAAAAAATGTAATGGAAAAGAGAAAATGTAATTTACATTCTGAAGTGGTCATCTGAATCGAATTTACAAGTATCACATAGTATGTACATTCATCTTGTTTGTTGCAAGTAACTAAATGGTAATTTGCACACATCCCACCTCTTCAGTCTCAGTACACCAGCTTGGGATATATGTGCTTGACTGAAGTACCTACTGTGGCTCTAGCTCCAGCCTTCAATTATATAATCTGCAGTTAATAAATAGACTTTAATGTAAATCACTTGAAAGCAGAGTTTGCAACATTACAAAGCCGTTGAAGATGATACAAAGAGATATGATTTCTCCAAAATGGGAATCCAATTTCCAATTTGTGTTTTACGATATTGAAAACACGGAAAATGTTAAAATGAAATAGTTTTTTCTTTAGATATCTTAGACAAAGTGATTGTTTTTGTTTCTTAGGGGTATAGTAACACACACATAGGAGAGTCTTACTATTCTTCTCTTTATAGTATATTATCTATGCAATGTAGTATTACGTACAACATTGAGTGAGGTGTCCTCTAAGGTTATCTTCTTCTTTGAATGCTGACATATTTCTCATATTTAACATCACTTTATAGGATTATTTACAATTTATGCATTTATGGCAATTCTGAAAGATATACCATATATGTCCAATAGATGCAGATCTGACATTTCAGAACTGCACCAGAATTCAGGATTCCCCAACTTCTGTCCAGATTGGAAAGAAAACTTCCAGTCATCACATCCAGAAGGTAACATCCATTCACTTTAATGAGAGTTATGAAATCAGCCAAGCGAGCGGACTCATTAGCATCCAATAAGTAGGGGTTCATCCATAAGTAGCAGCAACATTGTGCCACTCTGGCTTATACCAGTTCTGATCATCTTTTTATGGAGGCCACGTGATCAGAACTTCAAAGTCAGTAGCAACCATCATTGAAATGAACATACCGAGTTTGCTTGTACTTCATAATGAGGGTTTTTATAGCCATTCTCTATTTTAACCTATCGGGATCTAGAATGCCTAAGGCCCCAGTGTATAACAATCGGAGGTCCAGGGGAAGTGATTCAAAATAATAAACACTTATTCTCACCCTTCCTGGGCATCCTTGCTCTGTCTGGCTCTCTTCAGCATCTTCTTCAGTACTCTACTGCTTGCAACTGAGGTCACAGTTCCTAGACGTCACTGTTGGGGCCTGTTATTGGGCGTCAATGGTCATGTGGAGAGCAATGATGTCATTCCGCTGGCACTCCCAAGGTGACTGCTAGGGCCCAATCACAGGCACCAGCAGTGACCCCTAAGGCATGTGACCTCAATAACATGCCAGAAGAGCCCAGGACAGAATGCTGGGGATTGTCAGAAGCCCAGGAGAGATGAACGTAAGTCTTTGTTATTTTTACTCACCTCTCCTGGGCAGACTATATGTAAAGTGGTTGGAAATCAGGCTTTCCCTGATTGCTCTCATGGTGCTGCCACCCTGCAGCAGCAAGGTTGCCCAGAGTTGTATGGGGCTGTGGCCAGCTGGACAACCCTGCTCCTGTGACCCAGCCACACCTCCCCACACCCACTACTTTTAGGACTACAAGATGCATCCTCATTTTCCTCCCACATTTGGGGGGGGGGGAGGTATGTCTTATAGTCCAAAAAACATAATATTTGTGCGTGTGCTTGTTACAATGTTACAACTGTCCTTGACTGTATATATAGTGACTGTTTTCTCTGTATGAGTGCTAGTGACCACACCTATCCCTATGAGTCTGAGTTACTGTCTGTGACTGTCCCTTTGAGTATTGGTACTAATAATCATGTGGTTCTGCAGGTAAATTTGTAGATTTACCAGAAATATCATGCAGACATTATAAGTCATTTTAAATACCATGCCAACAACATGACCACACAATTTTTGGCCCACAGAGTGCCTGCTACTTATGAACTCAGGCTCAAAATTCATAGTATGATAAAGGTTTTTTGGGGCTTTGGAGGGGGGAGGGTTTTGACAGTGATACCCTATGCTTAGGACATGTCATCAACATGAGATTTTGGGGGTCATTGCACCTTCACTGATCAGCTGTTTTCAACCTCCATAGCCATCATTATACAGTGTACAGAGCTAAAAGTAAATGGCTCGGGGAACTGTGTAGTGTCCATGTCAGAATCTTTCAATTCCTATTTACTTGACGGCCATAGTAGTCAGGCACAGCCACTACACAATGTATGTAAAAAAATCTGAAAAAGATGAAAAAAATCTGTGAATATGTTTGAAATGATATGCATGAATCTGGGTGTATATATATTTTTTATATGTGTATTATATGCTGTATATCGGTGTGCATATGATGAGAATGTGTTTATTTTCTGTATTGTTGTGAGTGCACCCTTGTTCTTGTCTATATATGTGAGGTGTTTATAACTACTTGCCTGTCCATGTCCATCTGTATTCGGCAGATCCTTGCACTCTCAGATCTTCCCAACCTACTTATGGACCAGTTTTAGACAGAACTAACTTCAGGAGGACACCAGAGACTTGAAACATTCTCTTTAGCCTCTTTGCTACCATTCGCCGCAATTGTGAATTGATTCTATGGTGGGTTGGGGTGGATGTAATTTACGTTATCTGCTTTACCCTGTCTTGGCCCTGGATGTGGTAATCTATCACGTCTTTTTCTTACTTTTTTTTTTCATGAAACATTGAATTCTCAGAGTTCCCTGGCACGTCATTGAGAATTTACCACACTAATAGTAACTCTCTAAAGCAGAATGATTGAAACATACTTGGATTTGCTATAAACCCAACAAGACCTGCCAGTAACCCTGTCTCCCTAAGGTAATCAGGAAAGGGATTTTCTGTGACAGAGATTGAGGGTCACAAGGGGGTAAGCACTATTTTATCCATCTTAGAAGAAAGTCAGATGCTGTTTAGTGGAAATGTATTGCACAGTATGCAATAAAAATTGATTATGGAATTGCCCTACAATAGAACCTTTGAATTTATGTCACCAGGTCATTTTAATGTGCAATTTTAATGTTATTTTAATTCTAAATTGTCATTCTCAGTCAATCGGTGCCTACAAGGTTGTATTGAATGACTGACTAGGAAGCACATGAGGTGGCCTGATGATTTCTACAACTGTCAAAAAAAAAAAATCAGCAACAGTTCTCAATAGAGACATGTCTATGAATAGTGCTTGATAATGGCAGTGTCTGTATGTATGTTTAACAGTCTATATATCTTACTGGATAATGGGTCCAAAGTCACTTGGAGGGTCTTGTTCTTGAATTCTGATTTCAGGACCCCGGTATAAAAGACAACATGTCCTGTTACGAAGGCTGACAAGGTATAACGATTAGAACTTTGGTTCTTAAATGTTAAAGTGACTTTGAAGTCACTGCCAAATATTGCATTATCTTCTTGAAATTCCATTGTAGTGTCAAGACCAGATAGAAACTGTTCCTCATCTCGAACTTCCTTCTTGACACCGTACATGAGTGCAGCCTCAAGTGCCAATCTCTCTTCTTCAGTACCTATTCAAGAAGAAAAGGACAACCAAGATCAAAAGTTGTAAAAAATGAAGCAGAAACAAACTGCTACATTAGACAGAATCAGCTCTGCTACATTTATGTTTGAAACATCTTTCACCTAAAGGGGCACTCTTGGCTATTTAGCAGAAATTCTAGCAAAAGTTCTTCAGTGTCTCAAGGGACTTCTGCTAGAATAAAATTAAGAAATCAGTTTGATGTGTGTTTCTTGTTGTCTATGCCAAAGGCAAAATCTACTCATTGTGCTTGCAAATTATTTGATTAGCACCTCATATATGTACAAGTTACCAATATGCTTTGATATTACATTTTTCCTGAAATATAACTTTAGAAAAATATACTTCTGAATAAAATGTAGATTTCATCTCAGCATTATCAGCATTTTCCCAATTTAATATATAGTTCCTAGCAGAATGGCTTTGTCTGGTAAATTCATTTTTCTCCAGTTACCCTCCCAGTGCGGTCATAAGAATAACACTTTATACCATGTTGCCTGTAGGCATGTGTTGAAGAGCCCTGAACTTTTAGGTGTCATTTCCAACTCCTTATGTGGTAGAGCTTTGGGCCCTTAGGCACCGGGGCAAGAGCTCAAGTGCTATAGTAGTTCTGCTCTCACTATCAGGGGCAGCCATTGACAGCAAAGGGCTCCTGTGCAAGAAGTCTATCTCTGCCCCTTCACCCTTCAAGAACAAGGTTACTCAAGTATACAATATACTCCATATTGGACACATGATGCATTCACGCCACTGACACATTAGAAGCATGATGTAGACAAAACACTGCACATAAGACACATCCCACATACAGGCCACTCATATGTTTGACATATGATGCATAAACTCAATGTACAATACTGGCATAGTTTACTATACAATATGAATGACAGAAAACTGGCAATGAAATGGTGTATGTTTGGCTCATAGGCAGGGGCGGATCCAGGGCCGGGAGAGCCGGGCAACCGCCCGGGGCCCCGCGCTTAGCGGGGCCCCGTGGCCCGGCCCTAACAAAATGGTCCCGGTCAGCTTGGCAGTCGGGCAAGTGCCGGGGCCCACAGAGCCTCTGGGGGCCCCCGGCACTTGCCTGTCACGATTTCAGCTCATCGGCATCCGTCCACCGATGAGCTGGAATACATACGCGATTAAAGCAGGAGCTGTGAGATCAGCTCCTGCTTTAAAGCTCCGGCCCGGCTTGCGTGTGTAGGCGCGATGACGTCATCACATCACGCTTACACACACAAGCCGGGGCCGCAGCTAAGCAGGAGCTGATCTCACAGCTCCTGCATCGCGTATGTGACTGGAGTGAGAGAGAGGAGCGTCGGGGGAACGATGGAAGGTGAGTGATAGAAGGTGAGTGTAAGTGTTTGTTTTGTATTAAATATTAAGGTGGAACATAATCAAGGGGGCCCATGAAACTGGGGGGTAAATGAAGGGGAGGGGGGGAACGGTATGACACTGGGGAAGATGAAGGGGGTGGGGAGAGAACGGCATGAAACTGGGGACAGAGATGGAGGGGGCCCAAAGAAACTGGGGGGCAAATGAAGGGGAGGGGGGGACGGCATGACACTGGGGCAGAGACGGGGGACATTAAACTGTGGGCAGATGAAGGGGGAGAACGTGATGAAACTGGGGACAGAGATGGAGGGGGGACATGAAACTGGGGGCAGAGGAAGGGTGTATATGAAACTGGGGGATAGATGGAGGGGGGCATATAATTTACGGGTGACTGTAGGAGGATTATACTGTGTGGGAGCACATGATAAATGAATGAGAATGGGGGAATCAATATAAAAGTGGGTGGAGCCAGATTTGCTGCGGCGCACAGAGCGCGCCGCACATTTTACCCCTCTTTCTACTCTTTGAAAATTGGGAGGTATGGCGTTAGTGACGCCACACTCCTGCATGACGTCACTCGCTTCATCTGCGACGCACAGTGTCTCGACTCTCCCCGCCTCCTTTACTGAGGCTCTGTCGCCCAAGGGCCCATAAAAACCTGGAGCCGGTCCTGGGTCAGCATGTCCCTACGGACGCCGATGAGCTGAATACATAGGCGTTTAAAGCAGGAGCTGTCACAGCTCAGTTCCTGTTTTAACTCTGAGCTCCAGCATTTGTAGTCGCAATGTGATGACGTCACATCACGCCTACAATATGTGTATGAGGGAGAGAGCTGCGGGGGAACGAGGAAAGGTGAGTGTGTGTGAGAACAGTATGACGCTGGGGCAGATGGAGGGGGAGAGAACAGTATGACACTGGGGCAGATGAAGGGGGGAGAACAGCATGACACTGGGGCAGATGGAGGGGGGGAGAACAGCATGACACTGGGGCAGATGGAGGGGGGGAGAACAGCATGACACTGGGGCAGATAGAGGGGAGAGAACAGTATGACACTGGGGCAGATGGAGGGGGGGAGAACAGCATGACACTGGGGCAGATGGAGGGGGGGAGAACAGCATGACACTGGGGCAGATAGAGGGGGGAGAGCAGCATGACACTGGGGCAGATGAAGGGGGGAGAACGGCATGACACTGGGGCAGAGACGGGGGGGACAGGAAACTGTGGGCAGATAAAGGGGGAGAATGGCATGAAACTGGGGACAGAGATAGAGGGGGGGACATGAAACTAGGGGTAGATGAAGGGTGTATATGAAAATGGGGGGGAGATATAATTTATGGGTGACTGTAGGAGGATTATACTGTGTGGAATCACATGAAAAATGAATGAGAATGGGCGGAGTCAACATAAAAGTGGGTGGGGTCTAATTTGCTGCGGCGCGCTGCGCGTAGGGCCCCGCCAAAGTCAATTGCCCAGGGCCCCGCAAACCCTGGATCCGCCACTGCTTGCTTCTTTCTAAAAGTTGGCAGAGCATGTAGAGATTAAGAGGGGCAAGGGTGGGGATGTCTCAGGCCATCTGATTTCTTATTACTAATACTGTGACTTAATACTGTGGGCAGTTGGAAGGAAACATTATAATGTGGGAACATATAATTTACAGGTGGCTGTAGGAGGATTATATTGTGTGGGGGCACATGAAAAATAATGAGAATGGGCAGGGTCCACATAAAGTGGGCGGAGCTAAATTTTATGTGGTGCTCACAGCATGCCGCACATTTTGTCCCTCTTTCTGTTTTTCAAAAGTTGGGAGGTATGCATGCATACTGCACATGTCATACATATTACACACCATAGAATATATCACTCACATATTACATGCAAATCTATGTCACTCATTTATTTAATGCATATAGCACATGTCACTCACATGTTACATGCACACAGCACATGTCACTCACATATTACATGTGTACAGAACACACATCAAAGTGCATATTTTATTAGCATGCAATAGACACACACATTGGTCAGACTATATCACTCAGCACATACATCACCTAAACAACTTGCTCCCTTGCTCACAGTGTAATATATTCACTTGCTCTCCATCTTGGCAGAAAGAACCCCTGACCTTTATTGGTAAGTTTCACCCCCATCTGGCCATTAAGCCTTGTCCCCTTTTAAGCACTAAACTCTGTAGAAAGTGACAGATTTTGTCAATGTCCTCCTCTGTTGTGGCCAGTTGTGAGTTGCTTTCCATCTCGGTCAAGTCCACTTGTGCAGCTGAACTGACTGCCAGGGCGATATGTCCATTCCTGCTCCCTATTCCTTAACTACAACACTGCTTGAGGGAACATAATGGTACTGATGCCACAAAAGAGGACTGCATTGCCATAAATTGCATGCGATTTTACATTAGGTCCAAACAGCATCAAATTATACTTTGGTCATGCACACACTGCTTACCCATTTTGGATGTTACACAGATCCCAAAAATGGCACCTGTAACTATTACCTCTCATTTTCCCATTACCTCTCTTTTACTACAGCGGCTTACCAAGGTTTCCTACTCACACATTAGCTGTACATCGTGTATGTTTAGACACAAAAAGAGAGCATGTGTTGCTTTTCTTGAGAAACTTAAATTATAATAATTCTGCTAAAGAGACAGCGATATAACAATTAGAACATCTATGGGTACAATAGTGACATAGTCGATAAAGACACAGATCCATCAAGTTCAACTAATAATCCTACTGTGTTGATCCGTAGGCAATATTCTCATGAGGTAGACACCATCTGTCCTATATTAGGGGAAATAATCCTTCCTGATTCCGAATAAATACCTAGATCCACATCCCCTCTCAAACATCTAGTTCCCATAACTGCATCCAGATCCCTCTTGAACAGAAAATTGTAAGGTTGCGCTCCAACTACTTATTGCATTTTCACACGGCAGGGTTTGTGCAGTTTTGTCTTTAACCAAAAATAGTAGGTCCGCACTCCCCGGGTTCCATAAAATATAACTTTTAATAAGCCATTAAAAACTCACACAACATAGAACACTTTGTGAAAAAAGTAGGAAAAAGACACATAGTGCTTAAAACCGACGACGCGTTTCGAAGCTTTACAGCTCCTTAGTCATGGCATTATTAAACATTTTCGTATACCCTTATATACGTAACATAGCAGCTGTATAATCAGTAAAGTAGACACACCCATAATAGCAGTCACTTTCGCTTCCCACCATTTTCTTAAATTATTAAAACAATCCTTTTCTAGATAGATCTATATGTTACATTCGCATTCTGTATTGCCTTTTTTCATTTACTTACATCATTCCTATATTCTCATCCTTTGTTTACTTTGATAAGCAGGCTCCTATACCTCAGTCGTTCGTTTCTCCGTCCCACGTGACGCTTTACAACCTATCCTATTGCATCTTCATATCCAGCCCCTTGGAGCCTTGCTAACCTGCTATTCTCCGGTCACGTGGTTGGTTTTAACCAATCACCGTACATTTCAAACTGTTCGCTTTACTGTGGAACATATGAAAGCATGAAATTGTTGTATACATAATAACTTTGCTATGACGTTAGACTATGTGTAATACTACATCACTAATAGGGGAATCAGATTGAATTAGTTTACTATCTAGACACAATTCATCACATATGATATATTGAACTAATAAATGTAACTAAGATCCGTTCTTATATTGAGTCCTGACGGTATTCTACAGTTAAACTTGAGAATATAAAAAGCTTCCCTTTTCAACAACCTCTCTTTATGGTTGCCCCCTCTGATATTGTCTCTTACAATTTCCAACCCATAAAAACGCATGGTGTGAATTCTTCCTTGATGCATATTGGAGAAGTGTTTTGAAGCTCCCGACATGAATTCTGTTTCTCCCTTTTCACAATCTCGCATGTGTTCTAGAATCCTAATGCCTAATCTCCTCCCTGTGCACCCAACATAGTCCAACTTGCATTCCACACAAGTAATACAATATATGACCGACATGGTGTTACAGTCGATCCTATCATGTATTATTCCACCAAAGTCAGACGCATTGCTTTTAGACTTTTTAGTGACCCACATTTTCGCACAAGTCTTACATTTTGGGGACCCACATTTAACATTGCCACCTGCTGACTTTAATTTTTCCTCTATTTCAGTATAACAACTTGGGGATAAGGATTGTCCTAATGTTTTACACTTCCTTGTTGTAAACTGTATTCCATCTTCTAATATTTTGTTTGTTATTGGATCTAACTCCAAAATCGGCAAATTTCTCTCCACTATATTCTTGATTTTCTTAAATTGGGGACTATAGGCTGTACTAAATACTAGCTTTTTTTCTTTTATAACTTTATTTTCCTTTCTCGTACCCCTAATTAGTTCTTTTCTCTCCCTATCCCTAACCTTTTCCTCAGCTCTTTTAATCGTCCATTCTGGATATTTACGCTCTCTAAGTCTTTTTAAAGTTTCTTCTTTTTTATTTTCGTACTCCTCAACTTCACTATAGGCTCTTTTGGTCCGGATTAACTCACCCACTGGCACACCTTTGATTGTGTGCAGTGGGTGGCAACTGTCAGCACTCAAAATTCCATTCCCAGCACTGGGTTTTCTGAATAGAGCTGTAGTGACTTTCCCCTCAGAAACGGACCCTCTAAGGGTGATATCCAAAAAATTTATTTCTATTGTGTTGTATGTGAACGTGAATTTAAGACCATGTTCATTCTGGTTCAAATACTGAATGAACTCTGGTATGGGCGCTACATTTCCGACCCACACAATGAGTAGGTCATCAATGTAGCGCCCATACCAGAGAAGAGAGGAGACGAAAGGGTTACTCTCAATCAACACATATCTCTCCTCCCAATGAGACAAAAATAAATTCGCCAAAGATGGCGAGAACGGGAACAGAAAATAAATATAATGTATCCATAGAGTCATCAGTGGTTAATATGTCAGGATTACCTCTGTCTATTGGGGAAATGCAATTATTGGAAAAGGGATTGAATTTTTCACCTGATAGTAAATTTGATCTCATGCAAACCATCATGGATGTTAATAAATTTGTACGGGCAGTTACGGTCAGGAAACACTTTTTTGATGAGAACCAAGAGGGTGAAAATAGAATTAAAGAAAGTAAGAATATAGTAACTGAAAATATGACATCTATGCCATTAGACAGTACTGTTGTTGAACACATAGTTACAAACGAGCTAATAAACAGAATATATGAGGAAGATAATACATCAAAAGTAGAGGACCATATTCCTGTTGAAAGAAACAATCCAAAATTCTACCCCATAAAATCGAGGGCAAACAGCTTTGCTCTGTTTCAAAGTAAAATGGAAGATGACCTAAAAAAACTAGATATTAACACCAATAATTATAGGAGTTCCAACTTAACATATAAAGAGAGAACAGCTCTTAAAAATCTTAAACAGAACAAAGATTTAATAATCAAAAAATCGGACAAAGGTGGAAAGACAGTTGTTTTAAAGAAAAGTGATTATCTGGAAAGCTGTTATACTATTCTAGGAGATACTAAAACCTATAAAGAGTTGACCTACAATCCCACAAAGGAGTTTGGGAAGGTCCTACAGGAGTTGATTGATGAGGGAATATCCCTTGGAATATTTAGTGAAATAGAGGGAGAATTTTTGCAAAATAAGACACCTACTACGGCTGTCTTTTATGGGCTCCCAAAGCTTCACAAAAATACATTGCCTTTACCGCTTCATCCGATTATTTCCAGCAATAATTCTCTCAATGAGAGAATGGGAGCATGGCTGGACAGTATACTCCAACCCTTGGTGGCAAGGACGGCTGGTTATATCAAAGACAGCCGAGAAGTATTAAAATGCTTTGAAGAATTTAAATGGAATGAGAACTATAGCTGGTTGACGTGCGATATAAGTTCTCTCTACCCAAGCATACCACACCCAGATGCATTGAACTCGCTAGCATTCCACCTATATAAATATAGTAGGTTTGTAGCTCCAGTCTGTGAATACATCATTACTGTCACTTCTTACCTCCTTCGTCATAATTTTTTCCTCTTCATTAATAAGTACTATCTACAAATATGCGGAGCGCCCATGGGCGCCCCGTTCTCGCCATCTTTGGTGAATTTATTTTTGTCTCATTGGGAGGAGAGATATGTGTTGATTGAGAGTAACCCTTTCATCTCCTCTCTTCTCTGGTATGGGCGCTACATTGATGACCTACTCATTGTGTGGGTCGGAAATGTAGCGCCCATACCAGAGTTCATTCAGTATTTGAACCAGAATGAACATGGTCTTAAATTCACGTTCACATACAACACAATAGAAATAGATTTTTTGGATATCACCCTTACAGGGTCCGTTTCTGAGGGGAAAGTCACTACAGCTCTATTCAGAAAACCCATTGCTGGGAATGGAATTTTGAGTGCTGACAGTTGCCACCCACTGCACACAATCAAAGGTGTGCCAGTGGGTGAGTTAATCCGGACCAAAAGAGCCTATAGTGAAGTTGAGGAGTACGAAAATAAAAAAGAAGAAACTTTAAAAAGACTTAGAGAGCGTAAATATCCAGAATGGACGATTAAAAGAGCTGAGGAAAAGGTTAGGGATAGGGAGAGAAAAGAACTAATTAGGGGTACGAGAAAGGAAAATAAAGTTATAAAAGAAAAAAAGCTAGTATTTAGTACAGCCTATAGTCCCCAATTTAAGAAAATCAAGAATATAGTGGAGAGAAATTTGCCGATTTTGGAGTTAGATCCAATAACAAACAAAATATTAGAAGATGGAATACAGTTTACAACAAGGAAGTGTAAAACATTAGGACAATCCTTATCCCCAAGTTGTTATACTGAAATAGAGGAAAAATTAAAGTCAGCAGGTGGCAATGTTAAATGTGGGTCCCCAAAATGTAAGACTTGTGCGAAAATGTGGGTCACTAAAAAGTCTAAAAGCAATGCGTCTGACTTTGGTGGAATAATACATGATAGGATCGACTGTAACACCATGTCGGTCATATATTGTATTACTTGTGTGGAATGCAAGTTGGACTATGTTGGGTGCACAGGGAGGAGATTAGGCATTAGGATTCTAGAACACATGCGAGATTGTGAAAAGGGAGAAACAGAATTCATGTCGGGAGCTTCAAAACACTTCTCCAATATGCATCAAGGAAGAATTCACACCATGCGTTTTTATGGGTTGGAAATTGTAAGAGACAATATCAGAGGGGGCAACCATAAAGAGAGGTTGTTGAAAAGGGAAGCTTTTTATATTCTCAAGTTTAACTGTAGAATACCGTCAGGACTCAATATAAGAATGGATCTTAGTTACATTTATTAGTTCAATATATCATATGTGATGAATTGTGTCTAGATAGTAAACTAATTCAATCTGATTCCCCTATTAGTGATGTAGTATTACACATAGTCTAACGTCATAGCAAAGTTATTATGTATACAACAATTTCATGCTTTCATATGTTCCACAGTAAAGCGAACAGTTTGAAATGTACGGTGATTGGTTAAAACCAACCACGTGACCGGAGAATAGCAGGTTAGCAAGGCTCCAAGGGGCTGGATATGAAGATGCAATAGGATAGGTTGTAAAGCGTCACGTGGGACGGAGAAACGAACGACTGAGGTATAGGAGCCTGCTTATCAAAGTAAACAAAGGATGAGAATATAGGAATGATGTAAGTAAATGAAAAAAGGCAATATAGAATGCGAATGTAACATATAGATCTATCTAGAAAAGGATTGTTTTAATAATTTAAGAAAATGGTGGGAAGCGAAAGTGACTGCTATTATGGGTGTGTCTACTTTACTGATTATACAGCTGCTATGTTACGTATATAAGGGTATACGAAAATGTTTAATAATGCCATGACTAAGGAGCTGTAAAGCTTCGAAACGCGTCGGCGGTTTTAAGCACTATGTGTCTTTTTCCTACTTTTTTCACAAAGTGTTCTATGTTGTGTGAGTTTTTAATGGCTTATTAAAAGTTATATTTTATGGAACCCGAGGAGTGCGGACCTACTATTTTTGGTTAAAGATACAGCTGTGGAGTTGCCTTATTCAGTCCGGAGGTTAAAGGCCGTGCACCCGGAGGGTTATCTTGGAGCATACTTATATGGTGAGATCGAGACTTTTTTCTTTTCTTTCGCATTTGTGCAGTTTTATTAATGGCCAGTACATATCCTATAGAAAATAATAGCTGTATTCACACAACCGTTTTTTAGCACTTTGTGTGATTGAATTTTTATACAATAGAACTTGCTATTTCTTGAGCCGTTTCCACAGATCCCTTAATAGACTCAAGTCTATGAGGGATCTGTGACAATGGATTACCCTTAAATGTACACTCAGCTGGAATAAAACTTACTTTTTCATTGTCAAGTACACAGCCCTGACGTGTCAATGAGCATGTACTAAAGCAAACATAGGATCCTATGCCACAAAAAAATCATGTCAAACAGTTCAGCGCTCTCTTTGCTTCCATATGGTATTTCGTTTATTAACAGTTTGGTGAACAAGGTGACATTTGGTCCACTAGCACTCTTCTGTAACCATTGGACTTTTTGTTTAAGGCCTGGTTCACATCTGTGTTCGGTACTCTATTCAGGGAGTGCACTTGGGGACCCCCAGATGGAATCCCAAACGCATTAAAAAACAGTGAGCAATGAAAGCACAAGGACCCCATAGATTATGACTATGCAGAGAGAAAAATACTTCAAGAACTTCTTTCCTCTCCACATGACTCGTGCGGACACTGTGCGGAAAACACATGGACTCTATTATAGTCTATGGGGTCTGTGTGCTTTCATTTCTCACCACTTTTTAATATGTACGGTATTCCGTTTGGGGGGTCCCCAAGCGAACTCCTGAACGGAATCCCGAATACAGATGTGAACCAGGCCTAAGACTATGGATGAAAGGTGATATTGGTATCTTTGGACTGTGTCATCTGCTGCTAGGATATACAGCAGGTGAATACAATCTAATGTAGCAGTACCGCGGTACATTCTCACACCCCTCTAAAAAAAATTTGACAAATACATAATTATTTCTGTTTGCAAACAAACACAAACTGTTACATAATCACGTAAAAGAGTCATCTCAAATAATAAAACATTTAGGAATATAACAAAATCCCCCTATTGCTACATTTACACAAGGATACAAAGATTCAGTAATGGCGATTTCTTCTCAGCTGAAATACCCCTTGTAGGCTCTTTGATATATATCTTTTCTTCCTTTGACCAGATGCAATAGTAATATCACACACTATATGGCTTAGTGTTTATTAGGAAGCGGGATTATGTGTGACACTTTCTGCTTTCCTGTTGGATGTCATTGCTCTACTCTCTTGTTAACTGCTTGGTTTTCATTCTACAACCTTTCCTCACATCCATCCTCTTGGGATCCAGTAACTAAGCAACCACACAGTACTCACACTACAAATCTCCCAGGGATTGCATGGCAAATAGCCCTCCCATTAAATATTGAAAAACCTTAATGGTGATCACTGACATGCTTTCTTTTCCGAGACTTTTTTCCAATTTCTCTTTTACTTTCAGTCCAAAACTGCAATAAATGGTAAAATATTTACTATACCATTCATTAACATGTTCTTTCAGACATAGCCTGGCTACATCTCAATGATTCCAAGAGCGTTTGCTCTGAATTTATTTTAGTAAGACAAGTGCACATGTTTTGTCACAGAGTTGCATTTTGGGCTTTTGAGAGAAGCAGTTTTTCATCTAAAAGGCGGGGGGAATAACAGTAGCCACAATACACAGACCAATGTGTCCAAACAAAGAAAATGTATTCTCAGCAGTGACCAGCTTCATGTGCTGTGACAATGGCATTTATAATTCATGTTACAATATTAGTCTAAATAATGATATTAGTTATCAGTTATTGTATGTATTGACTGATTGAGGAAATGATACATTAAATATGAGATCCAAGCCACTGGAGTTGAATTCAGGAAGCCCGATGCCCCTAGAGACTAGTAGTGGTCGGCAAATGAATTATTAAACCTTGGTTCTCTGTACATCTGTGGCATATGCCCAGGTCTCTTATTAGATGGTTTAGGATGTGCAATATTTTACTTGAAATGTATACATTTTTTAGAACTGCAACCACATGCTTTAGTTAAGCTTGATAAAGGGATCCTATCATTTAGATGGCATTTTTTGTGCCTAACACATCGGAATAGCCTTAAGAAAGGCTATTCTTCTCCTTCCTTAAGATGTCTTTTCCGTGCCGCCGTTTGGTATAAATCCTGGTTTTCGTTGGTACAAAAATGAGTTTTCTTGCAGCACTGGGGGCGGTACCCAGCGCTCAAACAGCACTGGGGGTGTCCCCAATGCTGGGAGAGAAGTCTACAGCGATGCCTCCATCTTCTTCAGGAACCTGCCTCTCTGCGCGTCTTCTTCCGTCCTGGGTTTTCAATTATCTAGGCCTTGGGCAGAGTTGACTGCGCATGCCCGGGCCACAAGAAAATGGCCGCTTACACAGCTTACAATGTAATTGGCCATTTTCTTGTGGCCCGGGCATGTGCAGTCGGCTCTGCCTAAGGCCCGAGGCCTAGAAAATTGAAAATCCAGGACGGAAGAAGACGCGCAGAGAGGCGGGTTCCTGAAGAAGATGGAGGCGTCACTGGAGACTTCTCTCGCAGCATTGGGGACGCCCCAGTGCTGTTTAAGCGCTGAGGCCCGCTCCCAGTGCTGCGAGGCTATTCCAACGTGTTATCGAGAAAAAAAGGGTATAAAATGATAGGATCCCTTTAATAAAATTTATTTTTATTATTTTGAGTGCTATCTTATCCTCTTTTTTGTGTGTCCTTTACTGGAATACAGTAACTGCAACAACCGTCATTGTAAGGGCCAGAATGAGATCTGTTTTGAGCACTCACATTCTGACACATGTATACGTGCCAGAATGCGCGCCAGTAAACTCCATGTGAACTTGCCCTAACAATAGATATAGAATGGTTGTAAGGGGTCCCCCAACGGGAAAAAAATTGCAGGGGTTCAGAGGTCCATGGTAAAACAATTTGGAATTTCTGTTCTATATAGATCAACTGTTTTAAGCTTTCCCTCAAATCTGATGAATATAACATTTGAGAGCCAGAAGAGAACCTTGGCTGTCTGGCCCATTATTCCTTTATGGGAGTAAATTCCACAGCAACATAGCATTGGAACGGACATTAGCCCAAAATTGCTGCACCCGGGTTGATAGTGGTGCTCAACTTTCCCCACATGGACATATTGCAAATGCCCACATGGCAACAAAAAGCACGGACAGCATGGCGTTTTTACTCTTAGGTGTGTGACAGTGACAGTGACATTTTCTATGGCTAGATGAAAGAACATTTCACCAGCAAAATAGACACAGGATGGTTATGGTGGATTAATTCTACAAGTACCATTAGGGGCAAGGAAAAATGTTACAGGTTATGGGTATTAGATTTTTGGCCGTAGGATTAGATACACGCGTCTACACACAGTTCCACATGCCGTATTATTAGATACGCGAGTCTGCACACAGTACGACATGCCGGGGGATTGAATACATGCGTCTACACACAGTACCACATGCCAGAGGATTGGGTATGCGCATCTGTACACAGTTCCCCACACCAGAGGATTATATACGCACATCTGCACACAGTACCACATGCCCCAGGATTAGATACGTGCATCTGCACACAGTTTCACACACCGGAGGATTAGATACGCACGTCTGTACACAATACCAAACAATGGAGGATTAGATACGTGCCACTGCACACAATACCACACGGCGCAGGGTTAGATACACACTACTGCACACAATACCACATGCCGGAGAATTAGATACATGTGTCTATACACAGTTCCACATGCCGCAGGATTAGATACGCATGTCAGCACACAGTACCATACGCTTGAGGATTAGATACATGCGTCTGCACACAGTACCACACGCCGGAGGATTAGATACACAAGTCAGCACACAGTACCACATGCCAGAGGATTAGATATGCACATCTGCACACAGTTCCAAACACTGGAGGATTAGATACGCACCGCTCCACACAGTACCACATGCCAGTGGAATAGATACATGACTCTTAACAGAGTACCACATATTAGAGTTTTACTCCAGGTTTCCATAGCAACCCAGTCATTTTTCTTCACTACTTTATGTCAGTCTTAACGGGGTAGTGCGCTGTGAATGACACTGTTACACAAGGTCACATACACACAGCTTTACTCCAGGTCTCCATAACAAACGATCGCAGGTTTTTCACTGATATTCGAAATGAGATATGAATGATCAAATGACGCTAATGGACACACACAAACGATATACAAAATACACCAGTGCAAAATTGGACAATTCTTATGGGGCCACTATACAGACAAAAAATTAAATATACCCATGCGAAGCTGGGTCCTCCTGCTAGTATATATAAATATATATATATATATATATATATATATATATATATATATATATATATTATATATATATATATATATATATATATATTATATATATATATATATATATATATATATATATATATATATATACATATATATACTGGATTTGAAGCTGAGGTGAAAATTTTACCCCTGACATTCCTCTGCATCAACACTGTATGGTTATAGGATCTATTAGATAGACTTGTATTTTCTTCCAACCTCATCTACTATGCCACTGTTACTGATTTTAAAGGGGTACCTAAGGACCTTCTTTTACTCACTTCCTGCCCCAGTTCCTTTTGTGTCAGGTCTTAGGTTTACCCAAAGAGCACTGGCACCTGAGTTCCTCTTCTTCCTTCTTCCTCCCCTGCAGTGATATTTCATGTACCATTTTGGCTAGATTTACTATTTTACAATTAAGTCTTCTCATCCTCATAAGGGCTAGTTCACATGTAAAAACCACCTGGCTTATTTTGGCCCTGAAAAAAACGCTTCCTAATTAGGAAGAGGTTTTTTGACATTGAGGCGTTTTTTGGAGCGTTTTCTGGAGCAGTTTTTGGTAAAAACTGCTTCAGAAAATGCCAGGCGGTTTTCCCCTCCCCTAAAGTGAATGGACTGTAAAAAAAACGCTAGGTGGGTTTTTTTTGCAAAAAAATGCTAGGCGTTTTTCACCTCCCATTCACTTCTATTGCTTTCCTCAGGTGGAATCCGCCTGAAGAAAGGTCATGCTGCTTCTTTTTTCTGCTAGCAGCAAAAAACTGCTAGCAGAAAAATGAAAGCTAGCAGTCTGGAACCCAAAGTTAAGCACAGTCAAAAGGTACATTGTAGAGGTATCTAAGAATTCTACTTACCCCTTAATGACCTTGGGGAAAGTGGTAGTCTGAAAGTCACAATGACATCTATAGCTTTATGATGGAAGAATGCTAGTGATTTTTTTGTTGCTATATGGGTATATAGCTATTCAGAATAGACATATCTCAAGTGAATAGGACAATCAGAGAACAATAGGATATTGGATATCTGAAATTTGTGAAAACCCAGAATTACCTTCTGAAAACTTGTAAAGGTCAGTTATATCATGTGGTCCATTTCCTCCTATTGCTTTAGTTAATAATTTCTGCCCAACATGAGTTTTGTCAAAATACTGAACCTCTCTTGTTCCATCTTTCAATACCTTGGAATATACTATGTCACTGTTAACCTGCAAAGACAAAATGAGTATTAGGTTATGTCTACAAGATTATGAACTACACTAATATAACTCCCATTAATATGCGCTGTTGTAGATCATAGTGTAAATAATCATGAGCATTTTAGGCTCACATCATGTTTGACCATACTATAATATAAAATATATGCACTATACATATACTGAACATGCATAACGTATGCCTCAAAAGACATCCCTTTTGTTGTTATAATATCATATAAATATTTAGTGACTTTGGATATGTTGGGGTCGTCAAACTACGGCCCGTGGGCCACATGCGGCCCGCCAAGCACTTCTGTCTGGCCCCGCCGACAATGCCGGCAGGCGTGCATTTATAATGAAGCTCCTGGGTAGCTCGGGCTAGGCCATGGAGCGCACTTCACTTTACCTATTGGAGGGCACTGCTCCCGATGTCTGTGCGACCTGCTCTGTCTCCGGCCCACTGTTTAAAAAGTTTGAGGACCCCTGTAGTTGGGCTATAAATGTAGGCTGGAGGATGTAAACTTTTTTTTTTTCTTTCAGTACTCATATGTCAATGACTTCCATTGTTTAATATTGTTTTGCATAGTATTGCATACATTTATTTTATAAGGAAAAAGTACACTACTTTGTGATATCCAAGACAGCAAAGAAATGTAGATAAGCAAAACCACTCCCAAACCTGCCATATATCTGCTCATACACTATGTGATCAAAAGTATCCAGACACCCTCCAAAACCATACGTTTTTCATATTAGGTGCTGCCACCTAATGCCAGGTACTCCATATCAGCGACCTCAGTAGACATTAGACATCGTGAGAGAGCAGAATGGGGCGCTCCGCGGAACTCACGGACTTCGAATGTGGTCAGGTGATTGGGTGCCACACATCATACAGAACAATGCCAAACGACGCCTCGCTTGGTGTAAGGAGTGTAAACATTGGACGATTGAACAGTGGAAAAACTTTGTGGAATGACTAATCACTGTACATAATGTGGCGATCTGATGGCAGGGTGTGGGTATGGCGAATGCCCGGTGAACGTCATCTGCCAGCGTGTGTAGTGCCAACAGTAAAATTCGGAGGCGGTGTTGTTATGGTGTGGTCGTGTTTTTCATGGAGGGGGCTTGCACCCCTTGTTGTTTTTCGTGGCACTATCACAGCACAGGCTTACATTGATGTTTTAAACACTTTCTTGCTTCCCACTGTTGAAGAGCAATTCGGAGATGGCGATTGCATCTTTCAACACGATCGAGCACCTGTTCATACTGCATGGCCTGTGACAGAGTGGTTACACGACAATAACATCTCTGTAATGGACTGGCCTGCACAGAGTCCTGACTTGAATCCTATAGAACACCTTTGGGATGTTTTGGAACGCTGACTTTGTGCCAGGCCTCACTGACTTACATTGATACCTCTCCTCAGTGCAGCACTAGGTGTATTAGGAGGAGGGGAGGGGACAGTGTCCTGATATCTGTGTATGAGGAGGAGGGGGAGGTCAGTGTCAGTAGATGGATCAGTACTCCACACATTGTTTGTATTTAGACTTGCCTGCAATTGCTTTTACTAATGACTGTCTAATGGTAGTCAGGGGATGTTCTGTGTATTGTATTGTACTGAAGGGGAAGGGGGTTGTGAGATGCAGGATGAAGAGTGTGTGTCTGTGTGTGAGTGTGTATGTATGTGTGGTGTGGAGCAATTGAGGAGCAACAGTATCCTAGGGGCAGAGATGGAGGGGAGGACATGAAAATGGGGGTAGAGATGAGGGGTGCATGAAACTGGGGGCAGAGGGAAGGAGGACATGAAACTGGGGACAGATGGAGGGATGGCATGAAATGTCATGTGACATCCGTGCATTATTAAAGATGGCCAACACCACCAAAGACTGCAGCAGAGCTGGAGACAGGTAAGTAACTTTTTGTTTTATGTCTGTATCTCCCCTTGGTCTCCGATTATTATACTCTGGGGTCTGAAAATACCCCAGAGTATTATTGTTCATGGGTGTTCATTATGGGGCATAATAATGTGTGCAGAGGCCACAATGGGGTATAATACTGTGTGCAGGGGCCACAATGGGGTATAATACTGTGTGCAGGGGCCACTTGGGGGGCATAATACTGTGTACTGGGGCCACTATGGGGCATAATAGAGTGCACAGTAATGCGGGGGGCGGGGGGGGGGAAGTTTGGTCGGTCAAGGTCTTCGGTGTCGTTCATTCCTAGTTATGCCACTGGCTGCTACCCTAGTATTTATGCCCCTAGTCTGTCCCATGAATGGAGCAGCTGCATACATGAACAACCGCAGCTCCAATCAAATGGGCGAGATAGTGGAAAATTTGTTTGGAGTTGAATACCTCTTTAACCATTATTAGTCCTATACATTATCATACAGATTTTGGTTTTGTATATGACATAGACTTGTATGATATAGTTATATTGTTGGTTAAACAAGTCAGTTCATTATTATAAAAATATAATAAAATAAACAATATCACCATTTTCAACAGGCTCACTATTTTGAGCCATTTTGGAAGACATATGGTTAAAATGAAGTCTTACCTCAGCAAAAAGGAAGGGGGTATCATACTGGAAGCAAACATGACCGTGCTTGATAGCCTGGACAGAAGCCGGGCCACATCTATACATTCCTGAAATAATGACCAATGTAAAATATTAATGGACTTTATCCATAATGACAAGTGCAATAAACTATATAGCCGCTCATATATATTATATTTATATGGTAAAGGTCACAGTAGGTAAAAATGTAAGATTACAGGGATTCCATGTAAATGAATAGCTGACCACTTAATACATGGATGGACCAAGTCAGCAAGAGTGAGGGACACTTTTACTTTAGAGGCTTTCTACACTTGAAGGTGAAAGTGAGGGTATCCCCTTAAGACATATGGACAAGGTCATTCCCTTTAACTTTTCAAAACAAAATTATTTTATTTATTAGATTTATTTTCTATAAAGTTTTCAATCTGGACTGAACTTAGTTAAATAAACTGTAACCAAAATGTCAGCTATCTATAAAATAATAAAGAACATTATTAAACCATATTGTAAAGAGATAGCAATACCATATGACCAGAACCTATGTATGAGTGGAGGGCAATGCATTAATACATTTTCATTATGTAATTTCTTAAAATATCAGTCATTTCCTAATGACTTGTAACTTTTCTTTCCATGGGAGTACAGTATAACATTACTTAGTAGCATGATACACACTATGGGCACATATGTATGAAAACCATCTTTGTTAGCAACTAGTCCAATCCCTCCTTCCAATTTTCAACAGCAAAATAGAAATTGAAAGCTGCCCTGTCATTGGTTCCTGTAAGCAACAAAGACAGTCGGTCTTTCTGATAGATCTCCTAAGTTATTTCTATATCTACAGTCCTATGAAAAAGTTTGGGCACCCCTATTAATCTTAATCATTTTTAGTTCTAAATATTTTGGTATTTGCAACAGCCATTTCAGTTTGATATATCTAATAACTGATGGACACAGTAATATTTCAGGTTTGAAATGAGGTTTATTGTACTAACAGAAAATGTGCAATATGCATTAAACCAAAATTTGACCGGTGCAAAAGTATGGGCACCTCAACAGAAAAGTGACATTAATATTTAGTAGATCCTCCTTTTGCAAAGATAACAGCCTCTAGTCGCTTCCTGTAGCTTTTAATCAGTTCCTGGATCCTGGATAAAGGTATTTTGGACAAACAATTCAAGTTCAGTTAAGTTAGATGGTCGCCGAGCATGGACAGCCTGCTTCAAATCATCCCACAGATGTTCAATGATATTCAGGTCTGGGGACTGGGATGGCCATTCCAGAACATTGTAATTGTTCCTCTGCATGAATGCCTGAGGATTTGGAGCGGTGTTTTGGATCATTGTCTTGCTGAAATATCCATCCCCGGCGTAACTTCAACTTCGTCACTGATTCTTGAACATTATTCTCAAGAATCTGCTGATACTGAGTGGAATCCATGCGACCCTCAACTTTAACAAGATTCCCGATGCCGACATTGGCCACACAGCCCCAAAGCATGATGAAACCTCCACCAAATTTTACAGTGGGTAGCATGTGTTTTTCTTGGAATGCTGTTTCTTTTTGGACGCCATGCATAACGCCTTTTTTTATAACCAAACAACTCAATTTTTGTTTCCAAAATGAAGCTGCCTTGTCCAAATGTGCTTTTTCATACCTCAGGCAACTCTATTTGTGGCGTGGTTGCAGAAACGGCTTCTTTCTCATCACTCTCCCATACAGCTTCTATTTGTGCAAAGTGCGCTGTATAGTTGACCGATGCACAGTGACACCATCTGCAGCAAGATGATGCTGCAGCTCTTTGGAGGTGGTCTGTGGATTGTCCTTGACTGTTCTCACCATTCTTCTTCTCTGCCTTTCTGATATTTTTCTTGGCCTGCCACTTCTGGGCTTAACAAGAACTGTCCCTGTGGTCTTCCATTTCCTTACTATGTTCCTCACAGTGGAAACTGACAGGTTAAATCTCTGAGACAACGTTTTGTATCCTTCCCCTGAACAACTATGTTGAACAATCTTTGTTTTCAGATCATTTGAGAGCGGGCTGTCCATGTTCGGCGACCATCAAACTTAACTGAACTTGAATTGTTTTGTAGAAAGAAATGGTCCAAAATCCCTTCATCCAGGATCCAGGAACTGATTAAAAGCTACAGGAAGCGACTAGAGGCTGTTATCTTTGCAAAAGGAGGATGTACTAAATATTAATGTCACTTTTCTGTTGAGGTGCCCATATTTTTGCACCGGTCAAATTTTGGTTTAATGCATATTGCGCATTTTCTGTTAGTACAATAAACCTCATTTCAATCCTGAAATATTACTGTGTCCATCAGTTATTAGATATATCAAACTGAAATGGCTGTTGCAAACACCAAAATATTTAGAACTAAAAATGATTAAGATTAATAGGGGTGCCCAAACTTTTTCATAGGACTGTATATCGCATCTATCCAAAACAATATGGTAGCTCTATTATGAGTAGAATTTTCAAAGCCATCTTTACTGAAGTCTGCAATCTAGTAATATGTGCAAAATTTATCAGATGAGGCACAATGCTTTATAAATATGATTCAATTTTAAGGTCACATTCACACAGAGTTTCGGCTGTGAAACATGATCCGTGTGTTAGCTGGATTTATCAGCCTGTGCCTTATGCTTGGGAGAGAACTTCCTAGCAGTATGGTTAACACTAGTTATAGTTATCACTATGGCACATTATATCACTGGAAGGAATCATAGATAACTGTACTGCTAGGAGTATATCTTCAGCAATAATGTGGAGGCCGCTATATCCGCTAAATAAATGAACTGAGATTCACAGTTGAAACTAGCTCATGTGAATGCGAACTCACACTCCTGTCCTGAAATTTTCCTACACGCTTTTACACCCCTCACCTCCTAAGTGTTGTGGCTTTGTAAAGGCTCTTATTTGATAAATATGGTGTACCTCAGCTCGCAAGGCGAACCTCACCTTACTTTATTACTCAAAATGGAATTGAATGTCGTAAAAATGTAAAATGCCACACAAATATCTGAGCAATTGAGCAAGCTGCAAAATCCTATTCTATGACACTTTGAGAGCAGAATTCTACCATGCAGGAATTATGAAACTCCGGCTGGTTGTAATCAAAGAGTAAACTTTACCTTCACTGTTCTCCTGAGGTGTGGCATCTACTGCTTGCCATCCTCCAAATCCAACTGGAAGATCTGGTCGGGTCATCCAGGCCTCAGTCCAGCAATGATAATTCCTTGTGAAAGAAACAAATAGAATTCATTATTAGTATTAGGGGACTTTCACACTTGTGCTCATTCTCCGGTTTGTGCATTTTGCCGGGTTTCCATCTTCAGCACCGGTGAAACTGGACAAGGGATGGAAACCCGGTGGTCAATTTTAAAACGCATTCAGTGACCTTCTGCCTGTCTGCGGGGAAATAGATTTTTCAGCCGGACACAAAGTCGGACATGCAGGACTTTGTGTCTGGCTAAAAAAAAAATGGTTTCCCCCGCGGAGAGGCAGAAGGCTCACATAGACGGTCACCTACTGTATACAACACATTCAAGTGAATGGGTTTTAAAACTGACCGCCACGTTTTTGTTCCATGTCCAGTTTCACCGGGGCTGAAGATGGAAATGGAGTGCACAAACTGGACACTGGGTGCAAGTGTGTAGCAATATCATAATTATTAGAACTGCAATACCACCATATTCAGGGTCTACTTACACTATGTTTTGAAAATGAATCGGTCTCTAACGAAAATGCAGTATAATTTGCGATTGACAAATCACCATGTAAGACAGTGAATATAGAGATGTCAATCACTTATGGGACTGCCCCGGTGACTATGTGACTGATCTTAAAGGGTTGTGCAGGACTTTGAAAAAATAGTTGCTTTCTTCTTCACAGGAAGTGACATCATATCTGTTGGTCACGTGGCCATGCTGCAGATTAGTCCCATTCATTTTAATAGGACGGAGATGTGGGTTATGGACATGAGGTGTCTTTCTGAGAAGAAGAAAGTAGCCATGTTTTCAAAGTCCTGCACAACCCCTTTAAGTATAAATTGAGCAGAGACATAAATAAATAAATTACATGTTATACAGAATCTTTCATTTGAATTCTATTAAACCTATATAGTATTATCATAATTATTGTCATACATATATCAACCTGCTCAGCTCCTCCTGCTCTATTGACAAAAAAAAAGAAGGGAAATATGTCTGTTTTTCACATTTTTCATATAGATTTTTTTTAATGGCAACAAAGTACTTCTAAAAAAAACTTTAAATTTTTCCTCTCCCGTACTGTAATTTTTATGAAAGTGACTCATATTCTTGTGTGGCCGGGACAGGGCTAGAATATGTGACATGGACACGGTTGTGGAATTTTTTTTGTGCTTTTATTTACATATTTTTGCATTGTGTCTCTCATAAGGTCATAATAGACATTACTTTTTTTTTTTTTTTAAATGCAGATTGTGAGCCCCATATAGGGTTCACAATGCACAATGTACATTTTTTTTCCTACCAGTATGTCTTTGTAGAATGGCAGGAAATCCCTGCAAACATGGGGAGAACATACAAACTCCTTGCAGATGTTGTTCCTGGTAGGATTCGAACTCAGGACTCCAGCGCTGCAAGGCTACAGTGCTAACTAGAGATGAGCAAGTACTATTTGAAACGTTAGTTTTGAATAGCACACTCTCATAGGAATGAATGGGAGCAGCCGGCATGCAGGGGGTTAAGCGGTAGGACACCGGCCCGGCTGCGTGCCGGCTGCGTCTATTCATTCCTATGGGAACATGCTATTCGAAACTACCTTTTCGAATAGTACTCGCTCATCTCTAGTGCTAACCACTGAGCCACTGTGTTGCCCCGTAATAGACGTTACTTGACTTTTTTGCTGAGTTGCTAACTTGGGCGTCAGCTCACATACATCCAACCAGATCGAAACAGCACTGTCCACAGCTAGGATACTGACTTGGCAAAATCCCACATCATTGCAGTAAAGGTTTGTTGGAAAGTTGGGCATGATGTGCAAGGGAGCTACCCCTAGAAGTCAGCAAACAGAGGCAATGTTTCCCCATTTACATGTTTGTAAACAGATTTGCATATTTTTCTCATAATTCCCACAGTGGAGCTAAAATGGAATTTTGTAAGACGCCACACACCTGAGAAGGTGGTCTCTCCTTAGGGAGTGACATTATCCCCATAACCCACACTTTATTATGTATACGTTCACACGGGCACAGAGTCACGTCATAATCCGCCCCCTCACAATGGGGGTCTATGGAGACTGCCAGCACTCTTTTTTTCCACTAGCGCATTAGGAAGCGGTTTTTTTTCTGGACCAAATTATGCCACACGTTATTCACATGTGAACTTAGCCTAAGTTTCCACCTACAGTTTACTGTAGAACTGATATGGGTCTCATAGGACAGTTTTAGTGGTGATGTTACTGCGAGGTCAGAAGCGGAGCCAAATCATGTTGCATCCCATAGCTGTACACAGCGATAGGAAAGGCAGGGATGATGATAAACTGTGCCTTCCCTATGGGAGGTCCAGCTGTAGTAACAACCAGCATTCTGATCTTATTGCTGCATGATTTAGTTCAGGTACTTGCAAGGATGTATACAGACTTTCCCGACATATAAAGTCAGTGGGCGGTCCAGAAATAGTTAAATATAAAGGCCATAAACCGTCTTTCTGCTTAGCTGTGTATTATGTTTAAAAAGATGAAAAAGATGAAGAGCAGCACTAACTGAAATAGTCCCAAATGTAGCAATAATGATGGAGATACCAAAAGTGGTGCACGTCCCCTTTAACCCCTTTCAGTATGGCGGATGCCGGGTGTCTAACTATGGCGGCCATAGCCGCCTGGTGTCTGCTGATTCATACAGCATACACCATGCACTAATGCCCACGGTTGGTGCCTGCATCAACCATAGGCATTAACCCTTCTGGCCAAGGGGCCATTTTCCCAGCAACACACGACATTTAGCCGGTGATCGCCGGCATGTGGAGCAAGCTGTAGGGCCAATGTCACGTTGTTATGACAACTGGGAGCCTTGTAAAGGCTCCATGGCCTGTCTGCAGTGACTTTCTTTTGCAGGCTGCTCTATGCAGCCTGCAAAAGAAATGATGATTTTTTTGCAATACATTAGCATTGTAATGCATTGCATTAGTGATCAGAGCCCCTGGGGTTCAAGACCCCTCGGGGGTCTAATAAATGCAAAAAAATTTAAAAAAAAATATTTAAAATTTTTTAAAGTATTAAATATTAAAAATTCACCCCCCTTTCCCTAGAACACATATACAAGTACTTAAATACTGTGAAACACATACACATTAGGTATCCGTGTGTACAAAAACACCCGCCCTACAAATCTATAAAAATATTTTTCCCGTACTGTAAAAAAAATATTTTCCGTAGTGGGAAAAAAAAAGTCAAAAGTGCCAAACCGCCGTTTTTTCACTGTTTTGGCTCTGACAAAAATGTAAATAAAAAGATCAAAGAAAAAGCAATTCCCCAAAATGGTATAACTAAAAAGTACACCCGGACCCGCAAAAAAAGACGCCCTATACACCCCCATGCACAGAACTATAAAAGAGTTACGGCTGTCAGGATATGGCGACTTGTAGAAAAAAAAAATATTTTGGCACAGTTTTGAATTTTTGTTAAGGGGTTAAAATGTAAATGAAACCATATAAATTTGGTATCCTTGGAATCGTACCAAAACATAGAATAAAGGTGACATGTCATTTTGGCTGCAGAGTAAACGCCGTAAAAACGAATCCCATAAGAAAATCGCACAAATGCACTTTTTCTTCAAATCCATCCCATTCTGAATTTTTTTCCAGCTTCCCAGTACATTGTACAGAGTAATAAATGGTAGCATCATGAAGAAAAAATTGTCCCACAAACATTAAGACCTCATATGGCTCTGAGAGCGGAGAAATAAAATTATGAAAAATTAAATAAATTATGAGGTTTGGAAGGGGGAGTCAAAAATGAAAAATGAAAACCGAAAAATGCTGTCGGCGGGAAGGGGTTAAGACACATAGGTAAATGCTACATAATAGAAAAAAAGATGGAAGCACTTACCAGAGTTCATAAAGGAAGTCCACTTTATTAGAACATAGATAAAACAGCAAGCGTGTGGGAGAGAGTCACATCTGCAGCGTCTGGCGATGATCGTTTCGCGCACTAAAAGTGCTTTCTCTAGCCCTGCATTCAGACATTGTCACCAGGCGCTGCAGACGTGACTATCCCACATGTTTGCTGTTTTTACTGTGTTTTAATAAAGTGGACTTCTTCTATAGACCCTGGTGAGTGTCCCCATCTTTTTTCTATTGTGTGTCATTTGTATATTATGTTTCCTATGGAACATCTCTGAAAGTACAAATCAATTTCAGAGAATGTTTTCTGACTTATGAAGATCACACCATTTGCTTAACAGACAGTATATTAGCAAGAACTAGAAAACAGATGGAATGGAGTAACACATAACTACAGAAACAGACTATGCAGGATTTGTGTAGTCTATAATTATGGAGACACATAGGGCTGTATAGGACATCTACACCATAAAGTTGCAAAGTTGTTTAATGTTTGGCAAACTGATCAGTTCATTGAATACTAATTTATTATTTAGTTCAATGGGATCTGTATAAATCCTTATGCAGTGAGCTCCTCCTAGTGGCAGCTGCAGGCAGACTGAATATTAGCATTTAAAGCAGCACACTAATAATATTTTTTTATTCCATAGCCTATTTGAAAAGTACTTGATGTTAAAGGTAGTGATATTAATATTCTCAACAATGGCTTTATTTGTGAGTTATTAAATGCCTTCTGGTCCTCATTTTTGTCATTTGATTATTGATCCAATTATCCAATGTCTTATGTTTAGATTGGAAGACAGATTCTCTACTTATTCCTATGAGAGCCCCTGTCCACATGAAACACTGAGTTATTTGGAGAATCAGTGTCAGTAACATGAGGTAACTGAGGAGCCAATACAGACACTAGTAAGGATCTTTACTACAATTTACTTGCTATATATCCTTACGATATCTTTCCTACACATTACATCAAGTACCTTTTTAACAGACCTTTACATAAAATTTTTTGTGGGAGTGCTACTTTATCTACATAGTTGAATCAAAGGAAGCAGGAGATTTGGAGCTCTCTATTAGAAAAACAGAACTCTATCTCCAATAGGAAATTCTTCACATATTTAGATTACATAAAATATATCGTATGCACAATTTTCTGCCTAAGGACACCACCATTAATCCCTTCACCACGCTAAACCAAATAATGAAAAACTATATTTATATTACTATATCATGTCATTGGTTTTACAAGGATAACTTTCTATAATAGGAATAATAAAGCAAAATATAAAAATGCCACCTCCCAGAAAATATTTAGGAAAAATAACTATGATTCTTGTGGATATTAGAAAGTATAGGGAATAATAGCAGTTTCTCTAAAACAAAGAAGCGGTTATAAAAGGTGTAGCTTTCATTTGTCTAATGCAAGTCTTCAAGATGTCTTCATTTACGAGACATCAAATATATGCACCATTCAATTCCAACTTCTGGTTAATTTTGCTTTTTAAATCATCTGCACCCTGCCAAGTGTGAAGAAACTGATTTCCTTCAAGTAGCCACTTATGCATTCCTGATCTGTAAAACTTTACCAGCAATAAAATGTCAGTTAAAAAAAAAAGAACAGAATAGTTAAACTCTGACCATTTCATTAATAATGGGCAAAAACAGAAAGTGAAAGAAGCCGAGAGGATCTAAAGCTTGTCTAACAAGCCATTTCAAAGCAAGAATAAAATCTCGGATCAAGGAAAACTTGTCAATGGAGAAATATAATGAGGCACAAGCATACGAAAAGAATTATTCAAGGAAACCTATCTACAAATCTTGCATTTTTTAAACAGTGCAAGAACACTGCTTTACTCAGAAATGACTCTTCAGAATGCATGAGACAGAATATAATAAGATGTTACCCATCGTGGGATAGAACAATTCTGCTGCACGAGGAAAGAACAGTCAGGTCTAATTTATGCAGGTGAGGTGACATGTATTTTGCATCTTCAAAAAATGCTGTTGATACTGTTCAGTTCAAGAAAAAGGAAACAAGTCACATTATACGTGGAAGACTTAGTGGAATACATCAAAAAAGGTGTATTCTTATCTCAGCTGTTTATAGCATATTAACAGAATATGCCATACATGTCGGATAGATATAGGTCCACATTCACAAGCTTTCAGCAGAACATTGTCCAGGACATTATACTGCCTCCATTGGCTGCCTGCTTTACTGCCTTGCCCTGCTTTGCATCCTGGTACTATCTCTTCCCAGGGTAAGCAATCCATACACCTGCCCATTCAAATGATGTAAAGAAAAATGTAAATCTTCAGACTAGTCTGTTTCCTTCCATTGCTCCATGGTACAGGTTTCAGGCTCCTTTGCCCATA
Source organism: Leptodactylus fuscus (assembly GCF_031893055.1). Lineage (NCBI taxonomy): Eukaryota > Metazoa > Chordata > Amphibia > Anura > Leptodactylidae > Leptodactylus > Leptodactylus fuscus. Next base: position 89,450,911 of record NC_134268.1, read on the forward strand.
GTAGGTGCTTGCAGAAATAAACAGGGGTGTGCAATTGTACCCTGACTGATCTGAAGCGAAATAATATCATATGCCATAAGCTTACACCGTTTTATCATAGCCAACAATTTGTACTGCAGTACAGATGCTGTGGAATTGGAGCACATAAGATAGCCTTTGCTCTCCACATGCATCATTGAGACTTAGGTGACCATGACATTGATAGAGTTACCAGTTCACCGGTTGACCTTACTTGGACCATTTTTGGCACTAACAACTATATCCCAGGAATATATAAAAAAAACCTGCTGCTTTGGAGATGCCCTGACAATCATTCAGCCATATTGCAGTGTATATTTTGGAAAATACAATTATGGAGAGAGAGATTGGATTTTTTCTTTTTTTGCCAAGAGGTCCACTATGTTCTAAAATGGACCTTGAAGCAAGTATTGAATTCTAGAAGAAGATGAATATCAGATCTCCACATTATACAATAGAATAGTTCATTGATCCGATCGGGAAATTGGTTATTCCACGTCTCAGTGTAGAACACATAAGTTATAAACAATAGAACAATAGGAAATAGGAACATATAACATTGAGTAATAATACAATAATGAATAGTAGAACAATAGACCACTACCTTCTAGGATGACTCCCTATTTACAGAGTTGTTAAGGAGTGAGATTGCCAAGGGAATGAATGACCTTCTAAAACTTTCCCTTCCATAGCTTAACTGTATGAATCTTTCAGTGAAGGAACTCTGCTGGCTGAGGAGGACTTGTTTAAGAGGGTGTGAGGAATTGTACATAATGGCTTTGTATTTCCAAAATGTCCTCAGCTGCAGACAGACCTCCCAACTGTTCAACCAAAAGCCTGCCATAGAGCTAGTCCTTTTAATTAATTTATCAATCTTTTTAACATCCAGAGTCCCTGTGTTGCCTCCGCAAGAATTAACCCAATAGAATAGGGGCTGAGCAATCACAGATTTATAGAAGATTTCTAACAAACCACCACACACCTTGAACAAACAGAATTGATGTAAAAAGAGTAGCCTAGTGGCTCCCTTCTTGCACACCTTTTCAGCATTCCGCCTCCAATCTAATTTATTGTCCAGGTATATTCCCAAATACTTGTCGGACATATCCCTCTCCACCTACTGGCCCTCAATAGTGACAGATTTTACATCTGTATGAGTCCCACCAAAATCAATAATCATATTCTTTGGTTTCAAAATAAGTCCATTACTGCCACATGTAGAAGGAAGTGCCTCACCAGTTCCCGCTATGCCTTGTCATCATCATCAATTATACCACCCAGGGCCCATGTTAGCACCAGGCAAACCCAAGCACATGCCGGGGCCATTGAGCTCAAGGGGGCCACTGCTCAGCTGAGAAATGAAAACAGTTTAATTAACAAAAACTTTGCTAAACTTGCTGTTGTCCATTTACAACTCCTGTGTCCTAAAGTTTCCCCTCTCTGATCTCTGAGCCCTCTGTAGCTGCTGTCTTCTATAAGTGATGTATAGAACTTCTGTAACAGCTGGTATGTGAGTGACCACAGATAAGGGTTTGGGGACACTCGTCCACATTAGGGAGAGCGTGTGCCTAAATAGGCATTACGGAGACTTACAAGTCATTCCTGCTCCGCTAGGGATTATGGGTAAAAAATATGCAAATCTACTCTCCTGGATGGAATTAGGAGAACAGAGTGCACTCTGTACACCACCCTATAGAGGGCAGCATCCTTAACATCATGAACGACTCAGTTATAAAGTCTTTTAATCATAATGTGGATTTAATTGCTAAATCAGTATTTCTGTCCCAAAAGGAACAGATTCCCAGCTATGGACAGCGCTGTTTCGGCCTATTGGGCCATCCTCAGCATAGCGTAGGGATACTGATTTAGCAGAGTGAGAGACTATAGACCAGGGTTTGGGGACACTCGTCCACATTAGGGAGAGCGTGTGCCTAAATAGGCAGTACATGCTATGCTATGCTGAGGATGGCCCAATAGGCCGAAACAGCGCTGTCCATAGCTGGGAATCTGTTCCTTTTGGGACAGAAATACTGATTTAGCAATTAAATCCACATTATGATTAAAAGACTTTATAACTGAGTCGTTCATGATGTTAAGGATGCTGCCCTCTATAGGGTGGTGTACAGAGTGCACTCTGTTCTCCTAATTCCATCCAGGAGAGTAGATTTGCATATTTTTGACCACAGATAAGTCACAGATAAGCAGTGAAGGTTTTAATCCTGTTAATATGCTAATGTTTATTCATCTGTTCACTGTACATTTGTTTATCCCTGGGTCTTGTAGTACCTCACCCTTGTTACAGAGGTGTCAGTGATTGTGCATATCTGTAGTTGTAATGATGTATCATTACATCAAATGTCCAGTGTAAAAGCATGAAATCGTAAAACTCAACAGACTGCATTGTAAGTCAATGGAATCTGTTTGGTAAAGGTGGTGTCTGCTATGTGACAGATCCAACACCGTGTCGTGCTTTGCATTTATAACAGAATCCATGACATGAAAAGATAATTAATTGGTGTATTTTTGGTTGTTAAAAAGTTTATTGAGACCACAATTAATGTTGTATATGTCTAATAATAGTATTTATGTATACATCCAACCAGTCATTACAGTACTGTATGAGTAAGGCTAGGTTCACACTTTTCAATTTGTCGTTCTGACAGAAAGGCAGACGCAGCACCCTCCATTTGCATCCACTGAATTTCACTGCAATGATAAAAAGACTAAAACTTTCTTTGTCCATTCAGAAAGGGCAGATATAATGTTTTTCATGAATTGCAGCGCTCACTAGATGTAACTCCTTGTGCTTCTTACCATGATTGAAAGGAGGCCCCTGGGACTCTGTTGTCCAAGGGCCCACCAAAACCTGGAGCAAGCCCTCATACAACCTACCACAGCTGAATTATCTGTCATCTTCTGAAGAGTCAAAGTCTGATATAAAATGGTAAAGAGAAAAAGAGACAACACTGTCTGCTGAGGTGCTCCAGTACCACTCACTAAGAGATTCTAAAATCAATGTCCCAGCCTAACGTGTTGAGGTTAGAGATTGGCGAACCTCTCAGGTTACATGTTGTTTTGGGTTCAGGTAGCTCCAGGCATGTTGTCTAAGTACCCCTTGTGGAAGAGCCAGGACAGGAGGGCATCGCTGGAAGAAGAAAGAAGAGGAAGGTATGACAGGAAGATGATGTTGGACCGTGGAGGACCGCCCAAAGTGCACAATAGGTATGATTTACAAATATGTTTTATGGATTTATTTTAAAATGGGGGGAGGTTTAAAATAACATTTGCGGTGCCTGAATAGCCTTTTTAAATGCTATTCACGCATATGTGGGGCTCATAAAGCATAATTTTGCTGATAGAGCCCCTTTAATAAACTATAGACTTTTTTGCCACACACGTTTACACATTTTAATATTTAAAATGCTCCAAAAATTACCCATTTATTCGGGAAAATGGTGCATTTTTTATACACATGGTGGTTAAATTGCAAAAAGTAATGGCTTTGTAGAAAGAGTAGCTATTTTTGATTATTTCTAAGTGCTAGAAGCTTGTTGCTTTTATTTGGGAAAACAGACTTGTGGTGGTAAGCCAATTTGTAAAGTGATGAAGGATTATCTTTACAAAAATGTATTAAAAATATTCCATAAAGGGAGCAGATGTGAAATCAAAATTGTTTTTACATACCAACACTGTGGCACCACTAGTGTGGTATAGTGGAACGCAATGGACCAGGACATGTCTGGCTGAGTGGTGGCAGTGGTGGTAGGCAGCTGTGTGGCAGTGCAGCAGGGCATGATATGATCATTAGATTAGTGCTATTGTTATGTATTTAATTAAAAACTGCTCTATTGTACAACACTCTTAGAATAGAATTACAGCACATATTATTGACAATGAAAGGGTTAACTGTCCTGTCTGTGTGTCTGTAGTTCTGTATTAGAGCAGCACATTTATGCCTTCACTTCTATCTATTGATTTCTATTACTATTCTGCCTGTGTAATTGTTGAATTTGACTAAATTCTCCTATTCTCCAACTATTGTTTTACAAGCTGTTCAAAACTGTGCTCTATATGATGCACTTAGATAACTCACAGATCCTACTCTGTTTCCACCATTGCTGCAAATAGCTCGTGATGATGCTTGCAGCACCTTATATACTGTATATGACATCAGCACTGTAAGGTGCCCACCTACCACTGTCTATTGGCTGAAAGACTATCAGCTAATGTCAGGTGGTGCTAGAACATCAGACAGTGACTCATACACACACTAATATCTTGTCTGTATTTCCTGTTCTAACATGTGGTGGCAGCCATTTTAGTTTGTCCAAGATGAATTGCCATTTGTTCAGTTTTCTTATTCAGGTCGAACCCAGTTTATGGCAATGCAATTTGCCAATCTCAATTTGTCATCGAGATAGTCGCTGATCTAGTTCACCAAATTTATACATGCATGCTATGTGCAGTATGTTAATGTGGCATCATCCTCCCCCACCTTAGAACAGTATGCAAACTGCAATGGCCTAATGGTGGAGCGACACACTTTCTCAAGTTAGACAGCACCAGATGCTCAAACACCTTCATGACCTGTGTTGTGATTGCAGTCCCCTTTTCTTGGGCACAGGTATCAACCATGAAGTCTTTCAAAGCACTGGAACATACTGTACACGTACACTCATGTTAAACAGATGCACGAACACTTCACGTAACTCCGAAACACAACTTTTTAGGACCCTGGGAGCAACATGTTCATGTCCAAGCTGAGGTACCAATCCTTACCTTCCCTAACCATTTTCTCACATCATCAGGTTTCGTTGACCATGAAACATCCTCCACCTTGGGCTAAACAAGTCACCATTGTTGTCTACATCATCTACCTCCTGACCCAGAGCAGTATCTCTGCACCTGTTAAAGAATCTGACTGATCTGCATCTTCCTTCCTTTATTTGCAAATAGCAAGTCAATTGTTTTTGCTTCCCTTTTAAAAGAAGGGAGAATTTAAGAAGGGAGACCAATTTACAAGCAAAGTCGAAGTTTCCTGTGACTATATTTAGGTTATGTTTGCCACAGGATAAATATTCAGTAGACCTGACACCACACCAAAGAGAATATCACACGCAATATCCTACAATGCTGATGGCAGAACATAAACGACCACAGTGGAGAATTCCATAGGGATGTACAACAGCCGCAGAGCCACAGGCAGGATCTCAGTGTCGCCATGACAGTGATGGATCCTAACCATGACATGTCTCCAGACACCACCCCTCATTAAGTAAATAAAACTTATATTGATGCTTCCTCACTTCATTTCCGGCATCTTGTTTCAACACAGCCCATAGACTGTACAGAATCTAATGCACACTAGTTAACTTACCAGTTCCTAGATTATTTTTAAAGGTGACATTTTCTTCCAATTAATGATATAAAACTAATGAAGACAAAGTTCCATCACATACATATAATGACCAGCTGACCTACCAGATACTGTCTTTCGTGAGTACGGTGTTAGTTTTACCATCTTCATCTAAATAGACATCAGTTTGCAGATTGGCATCCTTGTCATGAGCAGAAAAATAATTGGTAACAAGACGTGCAGGAATTCCGAGACATCGCAGGACTGCAAGAAGAAAGTAAATATTTGTGACTAATAAATGAGATATTCAGGGATGTCACATTACACCGCTAACACCACTGAAGGTACTCCGAAAAAGGGGCTAGTAGAAAAGCATTTTCTAATTTCATACTAAACTTTAGAGATAAGTTTTATAATAGATACTAGAGATGAGCGAGTACTATTCGAAACTCCCGTTTCGAATAGCACGCACCCATAGGAATGAATGGACGCAGTCGGCACGCAGGGGGTTAAGCGGCCGGTAGCTTCCATTCATTCCTATGGGTGCATGCTATTTGAAACGGCCGTTTCGAATAGTACTCGCTCATCTCTAATAGATACTAACCTCACCAGGAGACTATTGAGAACTGACATAGTTGGTGTATAATTGACCAACATTAAATATAACCACAGCATTTATATCTGGGAGTCAATTTCCGTTTTACTCTCGTTTAAAGGAGTGTTGGTACCCTACGGAAGAAAATTTACTGAACTACGCATTGGCTATTTTAAAGCAATGAGAGTGTATTCACATTTCAATTTCATTTTTTTTTATTTTTATGTAGATTATGAGCCTCATATAGGGATCACAATGTACTTTTTTTTTCTCCTATCAGTATGTCTTTTTGTAGAATGGGAGGAAATCCACGCAAACACGGGGAGAACATATAAACTCCTTGCAGATGGTGCACATTTCAATTTCTTTGAACAGACATGTTCAATCTTTGTATTGATTGACACACAGACTCAATAGAAATCAATGGATTCATTTTCAATGAATGTAAAATGGATTGACAGCTGAGTTCCGTCTATTAAAATGGATCAGTGGGTTCAGTGGGTTGGCTCAAAAAAGAAAAAACAATAAAATGTTTTTGGTTTTTTTTGTTTTTTTTTAATGGCCCATTAAAAATGGATGCAAAAATTATTCACTTCACCATCACAAACGGGAAAATGGAACGGCTGTAAAACAGCTGTAAAATATTCACTGGTGTTTGTAATGACGTTACATCTGTCAAAAATGGCACTGTGGTGTGAATAAGTCCTTAAGGGTATGGATAGAGTGTCAGTGTCGTCTCATCCCATTCAAGGAATATGGATAAGACAGGTGCACAGGTTACTTTTGGAGAATAAATACCTTTCTTATTTAATATTTAATAAAAAAAGAGACATTTTAGATAAAATATGTAGACTGAAAAAATAGGAATTGTGGAAGGGGAGATGGGCTATTTTTTTTTCCTTTTCTGTCCTCTTCAGTCAGAAATTTGTAGTAGGCCAAGAGGGACAGGGGAATCTATTGTATAAGCTTTAACCTTTTTGTATATTGTATTTTACTGAATTTCTCTCTCTGTACTATATATATGCAAAAGTCAATAAAGATTATTTTTTAATTACAAAAACTGTATTACTCCAAATCAGAAGCACATTCGTAGAGGGAGCAGTGTTAGCAGTAATACCTATCTTTATAGGTCCCATTGATTTTAAAAGGAGTGGAAACAAATATGCATAGCTGTCACTCCATTCAAACAGGGGGCATGGGTGTTTATTCTGGTGATTGGTGGGCTTGCCAGGGGTGGGACACTTATCACATATGCCTAGGATAGGTAAGAAGTTGTTATGGTGGGCCAACCCTTTTAAAGGGGCTGTGTCATGAAGACAAGCCTTGCCCATATGCCCCATTAGGTCATATATTTGTCAGAAGCAAGAATATATTTATATACAGCAGGGGTGCTCACACTTTTTCAGCATGTGAGCTACTTTATAAACTGACCAAGGCAAAAGATCTACTACCCACTTCTTGTGGGCGGGGATGGGGTGGGCCTGTGGGCAGATCCGGGGTGTGTCTGTGGGCGGGGCGGGGCATGTAGGCGGGGTCGGGCGGAGCATGAGAGCAGGAGACAGTGGCGTTCTGTGGCTTGCCAGGGATCCCCCGTGTCTGCTTGTTCACAGCCAGTGTCTGGAGATGACTCTCAGCCTGCGCTGTGAACAAGCAGCACCCCGGCTCCCTCCATCCCTAAGAGCGGGGAGCGCGTCATCCCTCGGAGCTGCTGCTGCCCGGCCTGCAAGTGTCTGGAGTGCTTGTTCACAGCGCAGGCTGAGAGTCGACTCTCAGCCTGCACTGTGAACAAGCAGACACTGGGGATCCCTGGCTGCATCCCACGATCGTCCGATACGTCCTTTGCGATCGACCGGTAGATCACGATCGACGTATTGGGCACCCCTGATATACAGTATTATATGCATAGCCATTCATCAGAATGGCCTCCATGTAATATTACATTACCCTTTAAGTGATGTCTGCAAAGTAACTATCTGGCTGGCCCTGCTTCCGCTGGATAGCTGTTTGCCAGGGCTACTGAACTCTGCAGCAGCTACAGACTGCAAGGGGTTTCTCTGATGACTTAAGCTTCTGTAATGGAAAGAAAGCACCCAGACAAGCAGAACTGCAACCTGTCAGATCCTTATATTCCCTGACGGCAGATAATGAGAGACTGAATGAGAGGATATAGATTGTTACTAGATTCTTCTGAAATCTTCAGGATCCCTTGAGCAAGGTCTATGGGCTATAAATACTTGTCTCTGTTCTTTGCCTTATGTCCCAGTATCTTTGTACTTTCAGATGATGTTCTATCCAGGACTACCCTCTGCTGTATGGAAAACATAGCTTGTAGATTTACAAATGCAACTAGCAGATTTATGTAAAACTTGACTTACAATAGATATAGATCGTATAATAACATACAATGTTATTGCATCCTCTGGCATGTTGCTTTAGCATGTTCTTCTATGCTTCTATATCAACTCAATAAATTTTTAATAATTGATTCTCCTGCCGGAGGGATACATATCGGAATGAAAATATAGTTTTCAGTCAGCTATTTAACATGACATGAGTTTGCAGTAACCAACATCATACTTTTAATATACAAAGAACCTGGTCCTCTAACATATGCATTTGGGGCACGATGGGCTTAGTAAATGAAAGTATAATACCTAGAATTTTAATACATACATGACTCATGCACAGTGGTAAGAAAATGAAGAACACAAGACAACACAGGAATGCTGGTCCTGCAGCAGGTCAACCTAACTAACATTGTTTCAGGTTGATCAATGCTCTGTGCAATTGTATAGGTAGGGTCTACCTATATGGAGTGAAGTGGTAACAACCAGACCAGGACCTTGGTGCCTAAAGGAGTCCACTTTGTCACATAAGAAATAATAATTTCATATAATAATAAGAATTACGTGGTACATGGTAAGTGGGTGCTCCATTTTGGATGTAACATTGAAGTCTAGTAGTGTAACCTGACACTTTTGTATATGAAGTTTGCTCCATACTATTTTTTAGCTATGGCAGTCTAGACTATTTTTCATATATGATAAGCAGAGTTAAAACAAACTTCTCATGAACATGATCACTGAATTTTTGGGAATATTTTAAGCACTAAAGTTTAGGGCATATTAATGCCATATTATGGTGAAATCAATGGGTTTTTTTTGCCATATAGGGTACCAAGCTTTACATCTTCAAATAGATCATCAGGATACATTTGCATGTAATTGATCTTTAAAAGAATCATATAAAGTGGCAGGATTGTATCCAAGGGGAGACAATATAGGTATACAAGCAGTTAGGACTATATGGACAGACATGTAGAAAATAAGTTTAAATGCTTAAGGGGTTTATCTGGCTTATCCTTAGACCATCAATATTAGAAACTGGAAAATTCCTTTAAATATTGCATTGAAAAATTAGTAATAGCTGTATAGGAGGTAGCGAGAAGGGCATTTATTACTTTTGGATGCACATTGTCCTGCTATTGTTAGAAGAAATATACTTCCAAACCACAGTGCCCTCTACTGGTACCAGCATGCCGATTATACCTACAGCAATGCTGGCAGTTTCTGTATAGGTAAAGTTGAAGCTGAAAGTCTGCTGAGGAAAACTCTGTGGACTTTCTATGAAAAGTACTGTGGGAGCGAATTTGTGTGATTTTATACTAGGCTTCTACTTCCCAGCCATATATAGGTCAGAAACCCCTACACTAGGGGCCACACGGTGGCTCAGTGGTTAGCACTGCAGCCTTGCAGCGCTGGAGTCCCGGTGTTCAAATCCCGCCAAGGGCATAAAACCATCTGCAAGGAGTTTGTATGTTCTCCCCGTGTTTGCATGGCTTTCCATCCCATATTCCAAAAAAAGACATACTGATAGGGAAAAATGTACATTGTGAGCTCTATGTGGGGCTCACAATCTACAAAAAAAAAAAAAGAAACCCCTACACTAAATATTGGTCTGGGGGAGTTTAACCATTATGATAATACATCTTTTTATGGTTACCCCCAGACTCTGTAGCTTAGGGATGAGAATGCAGCAATGTTCATTTTTAGCTGTTGTTTTCCCTGCAATCAGGATCTAACCACAGCTTTGTGTGTGTGAGGTGTATATAATGAAACACCTGCTGTTACTGCCGTGTGCACTACAGGTCTCATACTAACCATCTTACTGGAGACGCGATCTATTGAGGTGCACACTGTAGCTTACTGTTATACAGCCATTTAGGAGGGTGTATATTGTTTATCCATCTCTACATTATAATGTATCTACATTGACACATTTATCCTTGTCTTGGATGTAAATGGGGATTAATTAGGGACTATAGGATATAGATATCCTTCATACAGATTTGTATACTTCTCCATTACACCTAGACTAGAATTTGGACTCATCTATGCACGTTTTAGGTTTATATTTTTAAAAATAAATCTAATAAAAGTTATTTTTTAATTGTTCACTCAGTGATACTAGTTTCTGTATAGGTATAGTTGAAGCTGAAAGTCCGCTGAGGAAAACTCTGTGGACTTTCTATGAAAAGTGTTATGGGGAAAAAAATTATGACGCGTTTGCTCCCTGGTTTTTCCCGCACAGCCCACTACGCTAGTCGTAATGGCTGAATTTCCACCCTAAAGTAAAGCTACTTTTTACTGGATCAAGATAATACAATGTGCTATGGTATTGTAGATCAGATGATTGATCATCCTGTGGACAAGGGTGGCACAGTTCTGGATGTTGAACCCCTTTGGACTCTTGTGGGCCACCACAAGTGATACACAATTATAGGGCACAGTGTAAATGAACTTGTGGACTGGTAAAATGAATACAGCTGCAAATTTTCCTGAACAGTAGGAATGAAATATGTTGTATGAGCGCTAATCTTCTAAAGCTCTCAGGTTCTTATGTTTATAATGAAATATTAGTATGTGAGACAATAACCCAAGCACACGTGAAGCTAATGATTCTATCTCAGGGTCACAAGTCAGGTATAGCAGTACATTTATAGGGAAGAGAGTGAGATGACATGAAGAGCGAGTAGGCGGACATGCTGCTCAATAAATTGAGTATTGTTTACTTATGTTGCACTTACAGAATAAAGTGTGCGGTGAGGTCACTCGCTAGCTGTTGCATTAAAATGTGCTTAGTCTGTTGACAGTTCCAAGTCAGCTCCACCAACCTCCCAGCAGGTTACAAATGAGAATGAATACTTTCATACAGCTAATAATAAGATCTCTTGGGAAACCGGTTCATGTAGCATAAGAAGAGACTTGGAGCTCATTTACTGTACTTTTACTCGAAGTTACATAATTTAGTCATGGTGCTGTGTCTATAAAAAGAAATGAGTGAATTTGGAAATATTGTACATTTTCTTCCACCTCCTTTAAGTTTCTGGATAATATTATCTTCTTAAAGGGAACTTGTCAAATTGTATATGCAGTCCTGGAAGAGGTACCATTGATAGAGTTGCAGGAACTCAGCAGGTTCAAAGGTGGGAAAAGATTCAATATAAGATTCAGTATAAGATTCAGTATAAGGCTAAGTTCACATCTGTGACGGAGGCTCCATTTTTAACCCTTCTTTTTGTACTTAAACCTCCTGTAGGTGCTCCCACTTATGGATTGACAGCTATCTCGGGATGTATTCTAATACAGGAAAGCTTGTCAAATACTAATAAATTTTATATAATACAAGTTTATATGTGAATCTACTCAGATACTTTGACACAATAACATGCTGCCTGCAAATCAGACACCATGTTCAATGCTCAACTTTTCAATATTTCCAAATGTAACTACTTTATATGACATGGAAAAGGACATAGGAATTTTACTTTACTTTAAACTTAGTAAACTTAACTGTAGCAACCAGTGTCAGGCAGCTGCTGTCAAGTCAAATAAGATCATGGCAAACATAAAGAAAGTATAAAAGGACATAGGTTTAGAGAACATAATTCTACTGCTTTACAAATCACTATTCTGTAGATAGAATATTGTATGCAGCTTTGAGTACAATGCACAAGAAGAACATAGAGGGACATGTGACCATGACCTAAGAAAAAATATATTACCTATGAACAAATATATCAAACGTCAATAAAGTGATCTCTAGAGATCTTGTCCATGGTTTGTTTATACATAGAACTGTAACAAGGTGACATTGTCTATGTCTAGAGGAAATAAGGTTTCTACAATGATGTAGAAGATTATACTGCCGCTATCCACCCAGGGGTTTCCATCCTAAATCCCAGGGAAACTGGACAGTGTACAGCTTGCTGGCAGTCAGCTTTAAAACCCATTCATTTGAATGAGTTTTTAAAGGTAACTGTGGTGTCCATATCAACCCCTCCACCTGGAAGCCATTTTTTTTGCACGGACACAAAGTCCTATATGTATGACTTTGTGTCCGTGCAAAAAAAATGGCTTCCAGGTGGAGGGGTTGATATGGACACCACAGTTACCTTTAAAAACTCATTCAAATGAATGGGTTTTAAAGCTGACTGCCTGCAAGCTGTACACTGTCCAGTTTCCCCAGGCGTTTAAGGACGGAAACCACTGGTCGGACACTTGAGGTAGTGTGAATGCTCCTTTAGATTTCAAGAGGAACTTCAATGACATGAGTGTAAAAATATTACAGGTTATAGATATTTGATTTATGGAGATGGCTTGTTGATCTAGGAATTTATTCTAATTGCCAGATTCATATTGGGATCACTTTTCCCCTAAAATTGGTTTCTATCTCATGGGGCTTTTGCCTTCCTCTGGATCAAAAATGCAGATTAATAGGTTGAAATGTATGTATGTATTTATTTTTTCAGGCTTAGAAAATATAGTACTGTGTATATATTTTGTAAAAATATCAGGTTGTATGATATACACTATTTTTGTTCTTGCTTTCTTGAGGTAGGGGTAGAGAAAAGAAATCAAGAACAAGGACTAGAGTAAGCTGTCACTGGTCCTTTAACTTGACTTGCAAGGAGATGAAATTTGAGCATAGAAGTAAGCCAATTTTGTAAGGATATTGACAGATAAGTCATAGTCTAACTCCATAGCATAAAGCAACCAGATTCATTTCATCTGCTCAGCTGGGGATTATCTATCTTTGAAAAGGTTAAACTGCATTGCTTTAGCTGAAATGCTAAGTCAACATTACTTTTTTTTCATGGCAGAGAAATAAATTAAGTTGCATGGTATGAAAATTGTCTGAGGGATCCTTGGCAGAGCACTTACCACCATTTGAATGCACACAATATCTGATAAGAATGTTAAATATTTTCCATTACAATCATATTCCATACCCCTGTATAATAATACCTGGTGCTAAAACAAATCTTGTGCTATGATATTGAATCCAACTGTTTGTGAACTCCAGAAAAATGTGACTCCAGAACCAGACCAGACAAATCAGGGCTGGACTCTAAGTAAGAGAACATATGGCATCTCTATATGCTAAAAAGTCCCGTAACAAAACTAGCAGAAATTTCACGGTAGCTCACTACGCCATTAGCGCACTTGCGGAAGTATCTAGACTCATTTATTTTGGACTTCGGTTCAATTATTTTTTGTTCTTAGCAGTTTTTGTTCTTAGTAGTTTTACATGGAAAGTTCAAATAGTTGGTTGAGGTTGGAGGTTAAAAGTTTAACAATTTTAATACTCTTTGGCTATGGAGCTGGAAAAAAGTTACAGGCACCGAATCCAGGTTCCAAACAAAATGCAAAATTATTGTTACTTATATACCGTATATACTCGAGTATAAGCTGAGTTTTTAAGCACAGTTTTTGTGCTGAAAAAGTGCTCCTCGGCTTATATTCGGGTCATTACGGTAAATTTCTGCTAGCAGGCCAGGATAGCAGACCCCGCCCCCCCCCCACCACCACCACCACCACTCCATCACACGCCGGGTGACGTGGCCACGTAAGCTCAGGCCCGCACCCGGCGTGTGTCTGCTTCCTGGCCTGCTAGCAGAAGTACCGTAAGTACTTCTGCAGCTCTTAATGTACAGCATCGCCACGCTCCTAGCAGGAGCATGACGATGCTGTGGGCCCCGACACCCGCCCCGTCCGGATGCCGGGTCTGTAACTGTAATGGCACCGCTCTGCAGAGCGGTCGCCATAGAAACCGGCACCTCCGCTGTAATGCTTACAACAGAGATGCTGAAGCTTATGCCTGCGATCTCTGATTGTAGGCATAAGCTTTGGAATCTCCGCTGTAAGCGTTACAGCGGAGGTGCCCTCCGGAGATGTCTTCCCCCCTCCGGAGATGTCCTCCCCCCCTTAGGCCTGCCCCATACCTTTAAAGATGCAGGCCGGCTCCTGCGTAGCGAGCTCGCAGTAGCCGACCTGTTCCGACGACAGCCGGGAGCCTAGTGAAGGCTCCCAGGCCTGTCATCGCTATATTACTATTACGGCTGGTCTATGATCAGCCGTAATAGTAATGTAGAGAATCTCCCATAGACGGAAATACACTTGTATTGCCGTCTATGGGACTTGCAATCAAATGACTGCAGGTTCAAATCCCCCAAGGGGGGCTAAAAAAATTGTAAAAAAAAAAAAAAAAAAAAAAAAAGTTTTAAAAAAATATATATATATATATAATAAAAAATTAAATAAATAAAAGTTCTAAATCACTCCTTTCCCTATAATTCATATAAAGGCGGGTTCACACCAGCACCTGATCTCAGTTATGCAGGTTTCCGTTTTCTGTCGGGAGAGGACAGAAACCGACATTCAGTGTCTGTTGGTGAGCGTCTTCTGCTGCCCATGGCGAAACCGTTATGCATAACGGAGATTGGGCGCTAGTGTGAACCTGCCCTCAAAGTAGAAAATGACTGTGACACACATACACATTAGATATCCCTGTGTCTGAAAGTGCTCGGTCTACTGAATATAGGGTATCTGCAGTGCTCCTATTCCGTCGGGAAGGGGTTAATAGGAGCACTGCAGATCCCCTATATTCAGCCAGGCTGAATTCCAACTGGGGGTAAAAAACCCAGTCCTCAAGTTCAGGGAAGGGGCAGACAGACAACCAAAACACCCCCTCCCCTTCCCCAGTATCTACTGCACCCAAGAACTCGGCCATTTTAATTTTTTAAATTTTCCAGCAGCTGCTGCATTTCCCCCCTAGGCTTATACTCGAGTCAATAAGTTTTCCCAGTTTTTTGTGGTAAAATTAAGGGGGTCAGCTTATATTCGGGTCGGCTTATACTCGAGTATATACAGTAATTATTCATATTGTGGAATGATTTAGATGGTTTGTTGCAGATGTATTTTCATAAGAATTCAAGCTTTTTTGTAAAAAAAAAAAAAAAAAAGCTTTATTGTTTCTGTCTAACCATGGCCGTCACCTATTTATGAAGGCGTCTGAGTTAGACCAGGTGTTGGAGAAAGCCTATTGAAAAATAGAGTATTCAGAGTCGCTGGTTTGGCTCCTGACTCCACAATCCTGATTTTTATTTTGTAAATTGTATTAGTTACCCCTTTATTATTAGTTGGTAACATTTCACTAAACTCAAAAAACTGAATCTACCTCATTAATTTCTTTTTAACCATATTTCATATCACTTTTACCATTTAATACTTACATGTGGTAAATACACCAGCAAAGACCCAGCACTGCCCATATTTTACTGGTAACTTAGAGCTATAGTATTCCAGCAAGATCTCTACACTTCCAGTCCAAGCAGATGGCGATACCCCATAAGTATAGTCATTATTCCAGTTTCCTGCAACCACACCATCATCATCTTTGCCATTTATCTATAAGAAAAGGAAAGATTAGACAAGGTAATCTTTTTCATTCATAATATATAACATTTGCTAAACATGGGGTTTTCCAACGTATTTTTATTGATGGTCTGTACTCAGGATAGGCCATATATAAGAGATTGGTGAATGTCCGATACCCAGGACCCCTGCTGATCATCACTCTGACAGACCACAGCCCTCATTTAAATACTGTGACATTTTCTCTTTCTACATTGCACACTGACTTTTTTTTATGTATAAAAGCTGTAACATGAAACTACAACTTCAACCCATATGAGTTAAAGGGATGACACTACAATGATGCTCTATGGCCTCTATGCAACAAGCATGTAAAGAATGAAGAGGTCATGGCTCAAATAAGTACCACAGACCCTTCTACTTGCTGACCAAAAGGGGTTGTGGGTGATGGATCCTGATTGATGTTATTGAGGATCTATCCTGAGGATAGGCTATTAAAAAAATTACTTGGATAACCACTCAGTCAAATAAATATAAGGTTCATGCCATGCAAGGATGTGCTTGGTCCTCCAGAGACAGAAATGCTATTTATATGTTCTCTGTTAAACAATGGGATTATCCTCTATTAGCTAACCTTGTTTTAAGTGAGTCTTTAAAGAATGGAGTCTCTATACCTGACAATCCCTTTAAGAAGTTATAAGTAATTGAACACACATATTATACAGTATGAGTAAGGAAGCTTTATAAAGGGTGTCCGGAAAGTAAGTACACAAAATGAAAGGGTGGACTTTAGCCGGTATATAGAGCGATTTTTATTAATGAACATATGACCTGAAATTCATAGTTGTGGCACTGCAGTTAGACCGAGATGTCGATTTCCTACCCCTCGCTGCACCATGTAAAAGGAGAAACTAAGAAGATTTTTTTCTCGTGGGGACATGTCAGGTCCGTTGTGTACGCAACACCTGTGCCAATCCACGAAGAGCTCATGAACCACATCCATGCTGCGTTCGTCATGGTAAGGGCCATGCCAGGAGTCTGTGAACGGATGTGTCAGTCCATCTCCCAGCGTTGCACTGCTTGCATCGAGGCAGCCGGCCAGCACTTCGAGCAATTCTTGTAATAAGTAACGGTGATTAAACTGAATTCCCATTAAAGTGCTTTCTCTTCTTCGTTTCTCCTTTCACATGGCGCAGTGAGGGATAGGAAACCGACATCTCATTCTACCTGCAGTGCCACAACGGTGCATTTCCGGTCACATGTTCATTAATAAAAAAAAACGCTTCATATACCGGCTAAAGTCCACCCTTTCATTTTGTGTACTTACTTTCCGTACATCCTTTAGATCGTGTAATCAAACACATAATGGTTGAGCGATCGGGATCGGGAAAGATTGGATCCCAATCGTCGTTCGAGCAAATTTCACGATCGAAAATTATCAAAAATCTGATTTTAAAAACTAACCTGAAATCTCAAGATCAGCTCAACCTTACTCCATAAACATAAAGTAACTAGGGTTGAGCGATCGGGATCGGCAGGAAAATAATCAAAAATTAGATTTTAAAAACGATCCTGAAATCTCAAGATTGGTTCAACCCTAATAACCAAGCTTCATACCAAGATCATAACACAATCATTTCTATCTCCCATAGCTTTTATGCTTTCCTCCTGTTGCCCCCTATTGCTCTCCATTTACTACTTCCATAATATGATTTCCGTTCTAATTTTTTCTTAAATTTCTTTTGAAATCACTTATGTAATGTCTCAAGACAAACCTATCCTTTACAAGCACTTTGCACTGCTCCATTTTAGATTATTACGTCTTATAAAATGTTCAAGTGTTTATGCTTTCTTAGATTTATAAGATGATAAATGACTGTAGTTTGCAAGCCTGAAGTAATCTTGATATTTATGTGAATCATATTTGACTATTACTAGAGATGAGCGAACACTAAAATGTTCGAGGTTCGAAATTCGATTCGAACAGCCGCTCAATGTTCGTGTGTTCGAACGGGTTTCGAACCCCATTATAGTCTATGGGGAACAGATACTCGTTAAGGGGGAAACCCAAATCCGTGTCTGGAGGGTCACCAAGTCCACTATGACACCCCAGGAAATGATGCCAACACCTCTGGAATGACACTGGGACAGCAGGGGAAGCATGTCTGGGGGCATCTAACACACCAAAGACCCTCTATTACCCCAACATCACAGCCTAACAACTACACACTTTACACACTCAATACCACCTCTCTGACAGTAGGAAAACACCTTGAAACATGTGTATTTGGCACTTGCAGTGAGGAGAGCTTGTCACCAGCAGTGAATTTGGCCCTTGTAGTAAGTTGAGGTTGGCACCAACATTTGTTTTGAAAATCAGGGTGGATTGAGCCTCTAACCAGCAGAGTTTGGGCAAATTCATGGTGGAGGGAGCCTCTAAAAACCCCAGTTTGGACCAATTCATGGTGGAGGGAGCCTCTAACCAGCCCAGTTTGGGCAAATTCATGGTGGAGGGAGCCTCTAAAAAACCCAGTTTGGACCAATTCATGGTGGAGGGAGCCTCTAACCAGCCCAGTTTGGGCAAATTCATGGTGGAGGGAGCCTCTAACCAGCCCAGTTTGGACCAATTAATGGTGGAGGGAGCCTCTAACCAGCCCAGTTTGGACCAATTAATGGTGGAGGGAGCCTCTAACCACCCCAGTTTGGACCAATTCATGGTGGAGGGAGCCTCTAAACAGCCCAGTTTGGGCAAATTCATGGTGGAGGGAGCCTCTAAAAAACCCAGTTTGGACCAATTCATGGTGGAGGGAGCCTCTAACCAGCCCAGTTTGGACCAATTAATGGTGGAGGGAGCCTCTAAACAGCCAAGTTTGGACCAATTCATGGTGGAGGGAGCCTCTAAAAACCCCAGTTTGGACCAATTCATGGTGGAGGGAGCCTCTAACCAGCCCAGTTTGGGCAAATTCATGGTGGAGGGAGCCTCTAAACAGCCCAGTTTGGGCAAATTCATGGTGGAGGGAGCCTCTAACCAGCCCAGTTTGGACCAATTAATGGTGGAGGGAGCCTCTAACCAGCCCAGTTTGGACCAATTAATGGTGGAGGGAGCCTCTAACCAGCCCAGTTTGGACCAATTAATGGTGGAGGGAGCCTCTAACCACCCCAGTTTGGACCAATTCATGGTGGAGGGAGCCTCTAACCAGCCCAGTTTGGACCAATTCATGGTGGAGGGAGCCTCTAAAAAACCCAGTTTGGACCAATTCATGGTGGAGGGAGCCTCTAAACAGCCCAGTTTGGGCAAATTCATGGTGGAGGGAGCCTCTAAAAAACCCAGTTTGGACCAATTCATGGTGGAGGGAGCCTCTAACCAGCCCAGTTTGGACCAATTAATGGTGGAGGGAGCCTCTAAACAGCCAAGTTTGGACCAATTCATGGTGGAGGGAGCCTCTAAAAACCCCAGTTTGGACCAATTCATGGTGGAGGGAGCCTCTAACCAGCCCAGTTTGGACCAATTAATGGTGGAGGGAGCCTCTAACCAGCCCAGTTTGGACCAATTAATGGTGGAGGGAGCCTCTAACCACCCCAGTTTGGACCAATTCATGGTGGAGGGAGCCTCTAAACAGCCAAGTTTGGACCAATTCATGGTGAAGGGAGCCTCTAAAAACCCGTTTGGACCAATTCATGGTGGAGGGAGCCTCTAACCAGCCCAGTTTGGGCAAATTCATGGTGGAGGGAGCCTCTAAACAGCCCAGTTTGGGCAAATTCATGGTGGAGGGAGCCTCTAACCAGCCCAGTTTGGACCAATTAATGGTGGAGGGAGCCTCTAACCAGCCCAGTTTGGACCAATTAATGGTGGAGGGAGCCTCTAACCACCCCAGTTTGGACCAATTCATGGTGGAGGGAGCCTCTAAACAGCCAAGTTTGGACCAATTCATGGTGGAGGGAGCCTCTAAAAACCCCAGTTTGGACCAATTCATGGTGGAGGGAGCCTCTAACCAGCCCAGTTTGGACCAATTCATGGTGGAGGGAGCCTCTAAAAAACCCAGTTTGGACCAATTCATGGTGGAGGGAGCCTCTAAACAGCCCAGTTTGGGCAAATTCATGGTGGAGGGAGCCTCTAAAAAACCCAGTTTGGACCAATTCATGGTGGAGGGAGCCTCTAACCAGCCCAGTTTGGACCAATTAATGGTGGAGGGAGCCTCTAAACAGCCAAGTTTGGACCAATTCATGGTGGAGGGAGCCTCTAAAAACCCCAGTTTGGACCAATTCATGGTGGAGGGAGCCTCTAATCAGCCCAGTTTGGACCAATTAATGGTGGAGGGAGCCTCTAACCAGCCCAGTTTGGACCAATTAATGGTGGAGGGAGCCTCTAACCACCCCAGTTTGGACCAATTCATGGTGGAGGGAGCCTCTAAACAGCCAAGTTTGGACCAATTCATGGTGAAGGGAGCCTCTAAAAACCCGTTTGGACCAATTCATGGTGGAGGGAGCCTCTAACCAGCCCAGTTTGGGCAAATTCATGGTGGAGGGAGCCTCTAAACAGCCCAGTTTGGGCAAATTCATGGTGGAGGGAGCCTCTAACCAGCCCAGTTTGGACCAATTAATGGTGGAGGGAGCCTCTAACCAGCCCAGTTTGGACCAATTAATGGTGGAGGGAGCCTCTAACCACCCCAGTTTGGACCAATTCATGGTGGAGGGAGCCTCTAAACAGCCAAGTTTGGACCAATTCATGGTGGAGGGAGCCTCTAAAAACCCCAGTTTGGACCAATTCATGGTGGAGGGAGCCTCTAACCAGCCCAGTTTGGACCAATTAATGGTGGAGGGAGCCTCTAAAAACCCCAGTTTGGACCAATTCATGGTGGAGGGAGCCTCTAACCAGCCAAGTTTGGACCAATTCATGGTGGAGGGAGCCTCTAAAAACCCCAGTTTGGACCAATTCATGGTGGAGGGAGCCTCTAACCAGCCCAGTTTGGGCAAATTCATGGTGGAGGGAGCCTCTAAACAGCCCAGTTTGGACCAATTAATGGTGGAGGGAGCCTCTAACCAGCCCAGTTTGGACCAATTCATGGTGGAGGGAGCCTCTAAACAGCCCAGTTTGGGCAAATTCATGGTGGAAGGAGCCTCTAACCAGCAGAGTTGTGGGAAAGCAGGGTGGAGGGAGCCTCTAACCAGCAGAGTTGGTGGAAATCAGGGTGGAGGGAGCCTCTAACCAGCAGAGTTGGGGGAAATCATGTTGGAGGGAGCCTAGTATTAGCAGAATTGTGCAACGCTTATGGTGGATGAGTATGAGGATGCGGAGGAATTGGAGAGGTTGAGTACAGACATGGAGTTTCATGTTGGGGTGCTTTACACAGGTGGGCACAAAAATGAAGGCTCTATCCAGTGGTGGTTCATTTTTATCAAAGTGAGCCGGTCGGCACTCTCAGCTGACAGACGGGTGCGCTTGTCAGTGATGATGCCACCGGCTGCACTGAACACCCTCTCAGATAGGACGCTGGCGGCAGGACAGGACAGCACCTCCAAGGCATATAGGGCAAGTTCAAGCCACAGGTCCAACTTCGACACCCAATACGTGTAGGGCGCAGAGGGGTCGGAGAGGACAGGGCTGTGGTCGGAAAGGTATTCCCGCAACATGCGCCTATACTTCTCACGCCTGGTGACACTAGGACCCTCCGTGGCGGCACTTTGGCGAGGGGGTGCCATCAAGGTGTCCCAGACCTTAGACAGTGTGCCCCTCGTTTGTGTGGACCGGTGAGAACTTGGTTGCCTACTGGAGGAACTGCCCTCCCTGCCGCCAACGTCACATGCTGGAAACATCTCCATCATATTCTGCACCAATTGCCTGTGGCAAGCATTGATGCGATTGGCCCTCCCCTCTACCGGAATAAAAGACGAGATGTTGTTTTTATACCGGGGGTCAAGGATAGCAAAGATCCAGTACTGGTTGTCCTCCATGATTTTGACAATACGCTTGTCGGTTGTAAAGCACCCCAACATGAACTCAGCCATGTCTGCCACAGTGTTAGTTGGCATGACTCCTCTGGCCCCACCGGAAAGTTCAATCTCCATTTCCTCCTCATCCTCCATGTCTACCCATCCGCGCTGCAACAATGGGACGATTCGAAGTTGCCCGGAAGCCTCCTGTATCACCATCACATCATCGGACAACTCTTCTTCCTCCTCCTCCTCCTCCTCCTCCTCCTCCTCCATTAAACGCAGTGAAGCGGACAGATGTGTGGACCTACTCTCCAGCTGTGACGGATCGGATGCTATCCCTAACTCCTCTGTGTGATCTGAGTTATCCCTGATGTCAATCAGGGATTCTCTCAGAACACACAAGAGCGGGATTGTAAGGCTCACCATCGCATCCTCAGAGCTCACCCTCCTTGTGGACTCCTCAAAGACCCGTAGGATGTCACAAAGGTCTCTCATCCATGGCCACTCATGGATGTGAAACTGAGGCAGCTGACTTTGTGGCACCCTAGGGTTTTGTAGCTGGTATTCCATCAAAGGTCTCTGCTGCTCAACCACTCTATTCAACATCTGAAACGTTGAGTTCCAGTGTGTGGGGACGTCGCACAAAAGCCGGTGTTGTGGCACATGCAGGCGTTGCTGGAGAGATTTTAAGCTAGCAGCGGCTACTGTCGACTTGCGAAAGTGGGCGCACATGCGCCGCACTTTCACCAGTAGCTCTGGAACATTGGGGTAGCTCTTTAGGAAACGTTGCACCACTAGGTTGAAGACGTGGGCCAGGCATGGAACATGTTGGAGTCCGGCAAGCTCCAGAGCTGCTACCAGGTTCCGGCCGTTATCACAAACGACCATGCCTGGGCCCAGGTGCAGCGGCTCAAACCATATTGCCGTCTCATCGAGGAGGGCATCCCTCACCTCGGAGGCAGTGTGCTGTCTGTCCCCCAAGCTGATCAGCTTCAGCACAGCCTGCTGACGTCTACCAACGCCAGTGCTGCAAAGTTCCCAACTCGTAGCTGGGGTCAATCTAACAGCGGAGGAGGAGGCGGTGGCGGAGGAGGAGGCGGTGGCGGAGGAGGAGGCGGTAGAGGAGGAGGAGGAGGGGGGTGTTCTTCTCGTGTCCCTGCCAGGAATGTTAGGCGGGGAGACGAGGTACACCGGGCCAGTTTGGGAAGCAGTCCCAGCCTCAACTACATTCACCCAGTGTGCCGTCAGTGAAATGTAGCGTCCCTGTCCGCATGCACTTGTCCACGCGTCGGTGGTCAAGTGGACCTTTGTGCAAAGCGCGGAACTAAGGGCCCGCCTGATGTTGAGTGACACGTGCTGGTGCAAGGCGGGGACGGCACACCGGGAGAAGTAGTGACGGCTAGGGACGGCATAGCGAGGTGCCGCAGTTGCCATCAGGTCCAGGAAGGCGGGAGTTTCAACAAGCCGGAACGCCAACATCTCCTGGGCCAGCAGTTTAGCGATGTTGGCGTTCAAGGCTTGCGCGTGTGGGTGGTTAGCAGTGTATTTCTGCCGCCGCTCCAATGTCTGAGAGATGGTGGGTTGTTGTAAAGAAACGCCTGATGGTGCCTTTGATGGTGCAGGAGAAGGAGATAAGACAGGACCAGGGGAGGATGAGGTAGAAGTCAACAAAGTGGCGGAGGCAGATGAAGTGGTGTCCTGGCTCGTCCTCTGGAGTGCATCGCCAGCACAGTCAGCAGTGGCAGTGGCAGAGGCAGAGGCAGTGGCAGAGGCAGTGGCAGTGGCGTGAACGGCAGGCGGCCTTTGTCCTGCCGTTGCTGCCTGCCACTGATTCCAGTGCTTGGATTCCAAATGACGGCGCATTGAAGTGGTGGACAGGTTGCTCTTCTCAGAGCCCCTAATCAATTTCGAGAGGCAAATTGTGCAGACAACACTATATCTGTCCTCGGCGCATTCCTTGAAAAAACTCCACACCTTCGAGAAACGTGCCCTCGAGGTGGGAGTTTTTCGGGGCTGGGTACGAACTGGAACATCTTGGGAGATTCCGGGTGTGGCCTGGCTTCGCCTAAGCTGCTGACCTCTGCCTCTGCCTCTAGCTACCCTTTTTGGTGCTGCACCTGCCTCAACATCCACACTACTTTCCCCGCTTGACATCCCCCCTGTCCAGGTCGGGTCAGTGTCCTCATCATCCACCACTTCCTCTTCCAACTCCTGTCTCATCTCCTCCTCCCGCACAATGCGCCGGTCAACTGGATGCCCTGACGGCAACTGCGTCACATCATCGTCGATGAGGGTGGGTTGCTGGTCATCCACCACCAAATCGAACGGAGATGGAGGAGACTCTAGTGTTTGAGCATCTGGACACAGATGCTCCTCTGTTAGGTTCGTGGAATCGTGACGTGGAGAGGCAGGTTGAGGGACAATGAAAGGAGCGGAGAACAGCTCTGGGGAGCAGGGACAGTTTGGGTTATTGTTCTGTAAAGCTTCGGAATTTTGGGAGGAAGGAAGACAAGACTGTTGGGTAATAGGAGGAGAGGAGGCAGAGTCTGACTGGCTGCTGGACAATGTGCTGTAAGCGTTCTCTGACAGCCATTGCAAGACCTGTTCCTGGTTCTCGGGCCTACTAAGGTTTGTACCCTGCAGTTTAGTTAATGTGGCAAGCAACCCTGGCACTGTGGAGTGGCGCAATGCTTGCTGCCCCACAGGAGTAGGCACGGGACGCCCTGTGGCTTCACTGCTACCTTGCTCCCCAGAACCATTCCCCCGACCTCGCCCACGGCCTCGTCCACGTCCCTTTCCGGGAGCCTTGCGCATTTTGAATTCCTAGTTAGAAATTGGCACTGTATACCAGTAGTAAAAATTGTGGGTGCACGTAACCCCAATATATTCTTTGAATTCCCAGTCAGACACTGGCACTATATGGCAGTAGCAAGAAATGAGGGTATTTATAACCCCAATATATTCTTTGAATTCCCAGTCAGACAATGGCACTGTATACCAGTAGTAAAAATTGTGGGTGCACGTAACCCCAATATATTCTTTGAATTACCAGTCAGAAACTGGCACTATATGGCAGTAGCAAGAAATGAGGGTATTTGTATTCCCAATATACTCTTTGAATTCCCAGTCAGACAATGGCACTGTATACCAGTAGTAAAAATTGTGGGTGCACGTAACCCCAATATATTCTTTGAATTACCAGTCAGAAACTGGCACTATATGGCAGTAGCAAGAAATGAGGGTATTTATAACCCCAATATATTCTTTGAATTCCCAGTCAGACAATGGCACTGTATACCAGTAGTAAAAATTGTGGGTGCACGTAACCCCAATATATTCTTTGAATTCCCAGTCAGAAACTGGCACTATATGGCAGTAGCAAGAAATGAGGGTATTTGTATTCCCAATATACTCTTTGAATTCCCAGTCAGACAATGGCACTGTATACCAGTAGTAAAAATTGTGGGTGCACGTAACCCCAATATATTCTTTGAATTACCAGTCAGAAACTGGCACTATATGGCAGTAGCAAGAAATGAGGGTATTTATAACCCCAATATATTCTTTGAATTCCCAGTCAGACAATGGCACTGTATACCAGTAGTAAAAATTGTGGGTGCACGTAACCCCAATATATTCTTTGAATTCCCAGTCAGAAACTGGCACTATATGGCAGTAGCAAGAAATGAGGGTATTTGTATTCCCAATATACTCTTTGAATTCCCAGTCAGACAATGGCACTGTATACCAGTAGTAAAAATTGTGGGTGCACGTAACCCCAATATATTCTTTGAATTACCAGTCAGAAACTGGCACTATATGGCAGTAGCAAGAAATGAGGGTATTTATAACCCCAATATATTCTTTGAATTCCCAGTCAGACAATGGCACTGTATACCAGTAGTAAAAATTGTGGGTGCACGTAACCCCAATATATTCTTTGAATTCCCAGTCAGAAACTGGCACTATATGGCAGTAGCAAGAAATGAGGGTATTTGTATTCCCAATATACTCTTTGAATTCCCAGTCAGACAATGGCACTGTATACCAGTAGTAAAAATTGTGGGTGCACGTAACCCCAATATATTCTTTGAATTACCAGTCAGAAACTGGCACTATATGGCAGTAGCAAGAAATGAGGGTATTTATAACCCCAATATATTCTTTGAATTCCCAGTCAGACAATGGCACTGTATACCAGTAGTAAAAATTGTGGGTGCACGTAACCCCAATATATTCTTTGAATTACCAGTCAGAAACTGGCACTATATGGCAGTAGCAAGAAATGAGGGTATTTGTATTCCCAATATACTCTTTGAATTCCCAGTCAGACAATGGCACTGTATACCAGTAGTAAAAATTGTGGGTGCACGTAACCCCAATATATTCTTTGAATTACCAGTCAGAAACTGGCACTATATGGCAGTAGCAAGAAATGAGGGTATTTATAACCCCAATATATTCTTTGAATTCCCAGTCAGACAATGGCACTGTATACCAGTAGTAAAAATTGTGGGTGCACGTAACCCCAATATATTCTTTGAATTACCAGTCAGAAACTGGCACTATATGGCAGTAGCAAGAAATGAGGGTATTTGTATTCCCAATATACTCTTTGAATTCCCAGTCAGACAATGGCACTGTATACCAGTAGTAAAAATTGTGGGTGCACGTAACCCCAATATATTCTTTGAATTACCAGTCAGAAACTGGCACTATATGGCAGTAGCAAGAAATGAGGGTATTTATAACCCCAATATATTCTTTGAATTCCCAGTCAGACAATGGCACTGTATACCAGTAGTAAAAATTGTGGGTGCACGTAACCCCAATATATTCTTTGAATTCCCAGTCAGAAACTGGCACTATATGGCAGTAGCAAGAAATGAGGGTATTTGTATTCCCAATATACTCTTTGAATTCCCAGTCAAACAATGGCACTGTATACCAGTAGTAAAAATTGTGGGTGCACGTAACCCCAATATATTCTTTGAATTACCAGTCAGAAACTGGCACTATATGGCAGTAGCAAGAAATGAGGGTATTTATAACCCCAATATATTCTTTGAATTCCCAGTCAGACAATGGCACTGTATACCAGTAGTAAAAATTGTGGGTGCACGTAACCCCAATATATTCTTTGAATTACCAGTCAGAAACTGGCACTATATGGCAGTAGCAAGAAATGAGGGTATTTGTATTCCCAATATACTCTTTGAATTCCCAGTCAGACAATGGCACTGTATACCAGTAGTAAAAATTGTGGGTGCACGTAACCCCAATATATTCTTTGAATTACCAGTCAGAAACTGGCACTATATGGCAGTAGCAAGAAATGAGGGTATTTATAACCCCAATATATTCTTTGAATTCCCAGTCAGACAATGGCACTGTATACCAGTAGTAAAAATTGTGGGTGCACGTAACCCCAATATATTCTTTGAATTCCCAGTCAGACACTGGCACTATATGGCAGTAGCAAGAAATGAGGGTATTTGTATTCCCAATATATTCTTTGAATTCCCAGTCAGACAATGGCACTGTATACCAGTAGTAAAAATTGTGGGTGCACGTAACCCCAATATATTCTTTGAATTACCAGTCAGAAACTGGCACTATATGGCAGTAGCAAGAAATGAGGGTATTTGTATTCCCAATATACTCTTTGAATTCCCAGTCAGACAATGGCACTGTATACCAGTAGTAAAAATTGTGGGTGCACGTAACCCCAATATATTCTTTGAATTACCAGTCAGAAACTGGCACTATATGGCAGTAGCAAGAAATTAGGGTATTTATAACCCCAATATATTCTTTGAATTCCCAGTCAGACAATGGCACTGTATACCAGTAGTAAAAATTGTGGGTGCACGTAACCCCAATATATTCTTTGAATTACCAGTCAGAAACTGGCACTATATGGCAGTAGCAAGAAATGAGGGTATTTGTATTCCCAATATACTCTTTGAATTCCCAGTCAGACAATGGCACTGTATACCAGTAGTAAAAATTGTGGGTGCACGTAACCCCAATATATTCTTTGAATTACCAGTCAGAAACTGGCACTATATGGCAGTAGCAAGAAATGAGGGTATTTGTATTCCCAATATACTCTTTGAATTCCCAGTCAGACAATGGCACTGTATACCAGTAGTAAAAATTGTGGGTGCACGTAACCCCAATATATTCTTTGAATTACCAGTCAGAAACTGGCACTATATGGCAGTAGCAAGAAATGAGGGTATTTATAACCCCAATATATTCTTTGAATTCCCAGTCAGACAATGGCACTGTATACCAGTAGTAAAAATTGTGGGTGCACGTAACCCCAATATATTCTTTGAATTCCCAGTCAGACACTGGCACTATATGGCAGTAGCAAGAAATGAGGGTATTTGTATTCCCAATATATTCTTTGAATTCCCAGTCAGACAATGGCACTGTATACCAGTAGTAAAAATTGTGGGTGCACGTAACCCCAATATATTCTTTGAATTACCAGTCAGACACTGGCACTATATGGCAGTAGCAAGAAATGAGGGTATTTATAACCCCAATATATTCTTTGAATTCCCAGTCAGACAATGGCACTGTATACCAGTAGTAAAAATTGTGGGTGCACGTAACCCCAATATATTCTTTGAATTACCAGTCAGAAACTGGCACTATATGGCAGTAGCAAGAAATGAGGGTATTTGTATTCCCAATATACTCTTTGAATTCCCAGTCAGACAATGGCACTGTATACCAGTAGTAAAAATTGTGGGTGCACGTAACCCCAATATATTCTTTGAATTACCAGTCAGAAACTGGCACTATATGGCAGTAGCAAGAAATGAGGGTATTTATAACCCCAATATATTCTTTGAATTCCCAGTCAGACAATGGCACTGTATACCAGTAGTAAAAATTGTGGGTGCACGTAACCCCAATATATTCTTTGAATTCCCAGTCAGACACTGGCACTATATGGCAGTAGCAAGAAATGAGGGTATTTGTATTCCCAATATATTCTTTGAATTCCCAGTCAGACAATGGCACTGTATACCAGTAGTAAAAATTGTGGGTGCACGTAACCCCAATATATTCTTTGAATTCCCAGTCAGACACTGGCACTATATGGCAGTAGCAAGAAATGAGGGTATTTGTATTCCCAATATATTCTTTGAATTCCCAGTCAGACAATGGCACTGTATACCAGTAGTAAAAATTGTGGGTGCACGTAACCCCAATATATTCTTTGAATTCCCAGTCAGACACTGGCACTATATGGCAGTAGCAAGAAATGAGGGTATTTGTATTCCCAATATATTCTTTGAATTCCCAGTCAGACAATGGCACTGTATACCAGTAGTAAAAATTGTGGGTGTATATAGCCCCAATTCTATTGCTAGGGGACTTGCAGGGTATTTCTGGGGTGAAGGTGGGGGGGCACACCGTTGGAACGGGTATCGGGGTATATATCGGGTATACGGGAATACACTGACAGTGTATTCCATTCAGGATCCTGGGAAAGCTGGGTTGCGGCGATTGAGCCCGTCAGTGCCACGTTACACTGACAAGCTTCTCCCTGGAATTTAGCTCTTACAAGAGCTGTTGGTTGTCTTCTCCTTCCTATCCTAGCCTGTCCCTGCCTACCCAGAATCTAAGCCCTAGCTAGCTGGACGGAAACCTCCGTCCTCGGTGAATTGCAAGCTCAGAATGACGCGAACCTGGGCGGCGCTGTTCTTTTAAATTAGAGGTCACATGTTTTCGGCAGCCAATGGGTTTTGCCTACTTTTTTCAACGTCACCGGTGTCGTAGTTCCTCTCCCACCTACCCTGCGCTGTTATTGGAGCAAAAAAGGCGCCAGGGAAGGTGGGAGGGGAATCGAGTAATGGCGCACTTTACCACGCGGTGTTCGATTCGATTCGAACATGCCGAACAGCCTAATATCCGATCGAACATGAGTTCGATAGAACACTGTTCGCTCATCTCTAACTATTACCCATGTGTTACTTCGGTTTTTCTCACCATTCTTTATTGCCATATTTTCATGCTGTGGTTAAATTTTATCAGCTTAAAAAAAGGCTAGTAAAATATTGGGAAAATTTGCACCTTCATATAATTATATTATTACAAGAAGGTTTCTCCTGTACAGTTTCTATTTTTATTTTATAGGTTAGGTCGCTTCAGAGATTTCAGGATATAAAAAGGATTTAATCTGTCCATAGTTAAAATCATTTAATCTGCCCGTTGTGTGAATGACCTGTTATTGATGCATACATGTAATATTAAATAGTAGGGCCATCCAAGCTAGCATGTATCTCTATAAATATCTCTAGAAAGTAAGTGTCCCCAATTAGGTTAATAATTTTACATTCTCTGCTACTATTACAGTCTACCATTTTGCATATGTTTGAAACAATGTTAAAATGCTCCCCTCAATTAGGTCTCAAGTCAAGTTGTATGGCTTCCCAAGAGCTTCTCTGTATCTTTGATGTCATGGGCAATTATACTCAGTTATTATTCAGTCAATGACTATAAATGACTTATTGCTGAGCATCAGATATTGGCCTGCCACTTTCCATCACACCAGACTAAAAGCATAATAATACACTCTCAAAAAGAAAGAAGTCCTCATTCATTTTTCAACATAGAAGAAAGGTGTAAAAGCAAATTTAGTTTTATGCTACCTTGTCACTTAAAAGTTTGGAATATGGAAGATATAATATATCATAATAGAATATGTAAATGTGTTAAATAGAAATATCATCCATTCTTACCTATGCCTGAATGGCATGTGCCTATTCTCAGCGTGTATTACAGCAATGAGGCAAACACAGCTGTAAGTTGTTGGACTCTAATGCAAACTCTGTAATAGCTCCCCACCTTCCATGTACCATTTATAATAGTAATTCCAATTTAAGTAGCAGATGGGCCTTTAATCCAGTAGATAGATATATCCTGCAAACCTTCATATATGTTTGGCACAGTGATAGTATTGGATCAGGAGCTGAACTGGCACCGTCAACAGAAGGGGTCAACTGAAACGGCTGCAATGGCAGGAATAAAATATAGGCAGCCTCAAGCCTAACAAACACTCCAGAGGCAGGGCCTAATAGGATCACTGTCAGCAGACAGCCATAATATACTGCAATAATGTTGTAATGCATTATATCAGTGATCAAAGGATCATATGATCATTTGTATCACTACATCAATAACAACCTGTACTATACAACTAATGCAATATTGATCTTTCCTTTTAAAGGGAGAAAGAAAAATTGAGAAGAAAAATAAAAAAACAATGCCAGAATTGTAAAAAATTTTTGGTCACCCTGCCTCCACAAAAAAATTGGAATAAAAAGTCAACAAAAAGTCATATGGACCCCAAAATAAAAAGTAAAACGCATCTTGCAAAAAACAAGACCTCGCACAGCTCAGCTGACGGAAAGGTTAAAATTTACTCTCTGAATATGGTGACCAATGAGAAAAAATTATTAATTTTTTTAATAGAAAAAGGGTTTTTATTGTGATTTCTGCCAAATAGTGACTGCGTCATAATTTGGGCTAAAGCCCCACGTTGCGGAAATGCAGCTTTTTTTGTTGCAGCTTTTTTTGCAGTTTTTTGAGCCAAAGCCAGAAGTGGATTGAGCAGAAGGGAGGAGTATAAGAACTTCCTTTATATTTCCCATTCCTTTTGTAGCCATTCTTGGCTTTTGTTCAAAAATCCGCAACAAAATCTGCAACAAAAAAAAGCTGCATTTCCGCAACATGGGGCCTCAGTCTTAAAATGTAAAAAAATGCCAAAACTGGTGTTATGTTTTCATACCATCAGAAAGTGAAAATAAAATGCTGTCAATAATAAAATGGTGCCAGTGAAAGATACAATTTGTTTTGCACAAAAAAAAAATCCTCCATAAAAATACATTAAAAAAATTCAAAAGTTCTGACTTTCGAAATGTAACAATGAAAAGACCACAACCACAAAAAAATAAATAAAATACTATTACATATATTAACTGTCTGAGAACAGCACCTGGATTTATTCTGCGGAAAAAATCATATCAGAAATAACAATAGTGTGATTCTCTGTTATAAATAAATGAATGCATATACCACTGCAGATCCAATACGGCTGATCTTTATAGGATTTCCTCGGCCGGAAAGATCAAGTTCCGCTTTGTCCATTAGAAAAAGGCAAGCATCAAGCATCTGCTCTTCAAACTATAATTACAAAAAAAGGAAGTTATCTGTAACAGTTACATAGTGATAGAAAATAGAGAAACATATCTTACAAATAGGATCCATGAGAATCATATTTATTTTAGTACTGGATGTATACAATTCAACAAATTGAATGGGATGTTTTCCTTCATGGAAATTAAGATCTCAATTGAGGATTTCTGTGACAACATGGTATATTTTATATGCACATGTCCAGAATACTTATGTTAAGACACTGAGCTGAAAGAAACTAAAACAATAAAGGGGTTGTCTACAGGTAGAAAACCATGGCTGCTTTCTTCCAAAAACAGTTTTAGGCTGAGGCCACAAAGTGTGAAAATGAAGCTTTTGTGTTGTAGATTTTGCTGAGTTTTTTTTTAGTCAAAGTGTAAAATGCCCCTCCAAATAATGGGAACTATATAGGAAGCTCTTATACTTCTACTTTCTGCTCAAACCCCTCTTCACTGCTCAAAAAAATACAGCAAAATCTCCAACATAAAAGTTGCGTTTCCGCAATGTGGGGCCTCAGCCTTACACTATCTACATAGTGGGGAAGATTTATCATGAAGCCCGTTTTAAACCCGTTTCTCAAGTAAAATGTATGAATAAAAGTTCCAAACTTTAGCTTGCGCCTTATAATTAATAATGTCTTATAAAGTGTAAGCCTCTATCCAACTTTACAAGTATATACTGAGTTTTTCATGCGTATGCCCTAAAAGCCTTCATCCATGGTTCTACCTCAGCATCAGTGATTAGAAAAACTATATTGCAAGGATATTCTCACCTGTCCATACTCCCAGCTTCTTGTCTTTATATTGTTAACTTCTCCATGAAAAATCACCCCAAAGTCATTCATGACATATTCTTCTATCTCTTTTTCATCATCCATGTAAACAGCATCCTCTATTTATAGTAAAAAAAGATATTAATAATTGTATTAAAATATTTTCTCTAAAACCCGGAGAAGGTCAGTTTAATGGCCAATATGGCTCTTTTGATCATTTGCCTAATACACGCAATGAGAAAGCGTATAAACTTATAAAACCATAATGACAAAGTAAGTATTAGTGTGTGAATACAATATACACTGCTAGACCTCCATAGAGTACTAATAGAGTTAATAATAACCTCATAATATGGAACAATAACAGAACCAATGAGCAGCACCAAAGTCAAAAAACTAACTTTTTCTAAGCAGAATCATGAACTTTCCATAGTACTGGCTGATTCAAAACAGGACCAAAAGTGTATCTACTAGAGATGAGCGAACAGTGTTCTATCGAACTCATGTTCGATCGGATATTAGGCTGTTCGGCATGTTCGAATCGAATCGAACACCGCGTGGTAAAGTGCGCCATTACTCGATTCCCCTCCCACCTTCCCTGGCGCCTTTTTTGCTCCAATAACAGCGCAGGGTAGGTGGGACAGGAACTACGACACCGGTGACGTTGAAAAAAGTAGGCAAAACCCATTGGCTGCCGAAAACATGTGACCTCTAATTTAAAAGAACAGCGCCGCCCAGCTTCGCGTCATTCTGAGCTTGCAATTCACCGAGGACGGAGGTTTCCGTCCAGCTAGCTAGGGCTTAGATTCTGGGTAGGCAGGGACAGGCTAGGATAGGAAGGAGAAGACAACCAACAGCTCTTGTAAGAGCTAAATTCCAGGGAGAAGCTTGTCAGTGTAACGTGGCACTGACGGGCTCAATCGCCGCAACCCAGCTTTCCCAGGATCCTGAATGGAATACACTGTCAGTGTATTCCCGTATACCCGATATATACCCCGATACCCGTTCCAACGGTGTGCCCCCCCACCTTCACCCCAGAAATACCCTGCAAGTCCCCTAGCAATAGAATTGGGGCTATATACACCCAC
This sequence comes from Leptodactylus fuscus, assembly GCF_031893055.1. NCBI lineage: Eukaryota > Metazoa > Chordata > Amphibia > Anura > Leptodactylidae > Leptodactylus > Leptodactylus fuscus. Next base: position 89,484,611 of record NC_134268.1, read on the forward strand.
AATTTTTACTACTGGTATACAGTGCCATTGTCTGACTGGGAATTCAAAGAATATATTGGGAATACAAATACCCTCATTTCTTGCTACTGCCATATAGTGCCAGTTTCTGACTGGTAATTCAAAGAATATATTGGGGTTACGTGCACCCACAATTTTTACTACTGGTATACAGTGCCATTGTCTGACTGGGAATTCAAAGAATATATTGGGAATACAAATACCCTCATTTCTTGCTACTGCCATATAGTGCCAGTTTCTGACTGGGAATTCAAAGAATATATTGGGGTTACGTGCACCCACAATTTTTACTACTGGTATACAGTGCCATTGTCTGACTGGGAATTCAAAGAATATATTGGGGTTATAAATACCCTCATTTCTTGCTACTGCCATATAGTGCCAGTTTCTGACTGGTAATTCAAAGAATATATTGGGGTTACGTGCACCCACAATTTTTACTACTGGTATACAGTGCCATTGTCTGACTGGGAATTCAAAGAGTATATTGGGAATACAAATACCCTCATTTCTTGCTACTGCCATATAGTGCCAGTTTCTGACTGGGAATTCAAAGAATATATTGGGGTTACGTGCACCCACAATTTTTACTACTGGTATACAGTGCCATTGTCTGACTGGGAATTCAAAGAATATATTGGGGTTATAAATACCCTCATTTCTTGCTACTGCCATATAGTGCCAGTTTCTGACTGGTAATTCAAAGAATATATTGGGGTTACGTGCACCCACAATTTTTACTACTGGTATACAGTGCCATTGTCTGACTGGGAATTCAAAGAGTATATTGGGAATACAAATACCCTCATTTCTTGCTACTGCCATATAGTGCCAGTTTCTGACTGGTAATTCAAAGAATATATTGGGGTTACGTGCACCCACAATTTTTACTACTGGTATACAGTGCCATTGTCTGACTGGGAATTCAAAGAATATATTGGGGTTATAAATACCCTCATTTCTTGCTACTGCCATATAGTGCCAGTTTCTGACTGGTAATTCAAAGAATATATTGGGGTTACGTGCACCCACAATTTTTACTACTGGTATACAGTGCCATTGTCTGACTGGGAATTCAAAGAGTATATTGGGAATACAAATACCCTCATTTCTTGCTACTGCCATATAGTGCCAGTGTCTGACTGGGAATTCAAAGAATATATTGGGGTTACGTGCACCCACAATTTTTACTACTGGTATACAGTGCCATTGTCTGACTGGGAATTCAAAGAATATATTGGGGTTATAAATACCCTCATTTCTTGCTACTGCCATATAGTGCCAGTTTCTGACTGGTAATTCAAAGAATATATTGGGGTTACGTGCACCCACAATTTTTACTACTGGTATACAGTGCCATTGTCTGACTGGGAATTCAAAGAGTATATTGGGAATACAAATACCCTCATTTCTTGCTACTGCCATATAGTGCCAGTTTCTGACTGGGAATTCAAAGAATATATTGGGGTTACGTGCACCCACAATTTTTACTACTGGTATACAGTGCCATTGTCTGACTGGGAATTCAAAGAATATATTGGGGTTATAAATACCCTCATTTCTTGCTACTGCCATATAGTGCCAGTTTCTGACTGGTAATTCAAAGAATATATTGGGGTTACGTGCACCCACAATTTTTACTACTGGTATACAGTGCCATTGTCTGACTGGGAATTCAAAGAGTATATTGGGAATACAAATACCCTCATTTCTTGCTACTGCCATATAGTGCCAGTTTCTGACTGGTAATTCAAAGAATATATTGGGGTTACGTGCACCCACAATTTTTACTACTGGTATACAGTGCCATTGTCTGACTGGGAATTCAAAGAATATATTGGGGTTATAAATACCCTCATTTCTTGCTACTGCCATATAGTGCCAGTTTCTGACTGGTAATTCAAAGAATATATTGGGGTTACGTGCACCCACAATTTTTACTACTGGTATACAGTGCCATTGTCTGACTGGGAATTCAAAGAGTATATTGGGAATACAAATACCCTCATTTCTTGCTACTGCCATATAGTGCCAGTGTCTGACTGGGAATTCAAAGAATATATTGGGGTTACGTGCACCCACAATTTTTACTACTGGTATACAGTGCCATTGTCTGACTGGGAATTCAAAGAATATATTGGGGTTATAAATACCCTCATTTCTTGCTACTGCCATATAGTGCCAGTTTCTGACTGGTAATTCAAAGAATATATTGGGGTTACGTGCACCCACAATTTTTACTACTGGTATACAGTGCCATTGTCTGACTGGGAATTCAAAGAATATATTGGGAATACAAATACCCTCATTTCTTGCTACTGCCATATAGTGCCAGTTTCTGACTGGGAATTCAAAGAATATATTGGGGTTACGTGCACCCACAATTTTTACTACTGGTATACAGTGCCATTGTCTGACTGGGAATTCAAAGAATATATTGGGGTTATAAATACCCTCATTTCTTGCTACTGCCATATAGTGCCAGTTTCTGACTGGTAATTCAAAGAATATATTGGGGTTACGTGCACCCACAATTTTTACTACTGGTATACAGTGCCATTGTCTGACTGGGAATTCAAAGAGTATATTGGGAATACAAATACCCTCATTTCTTGCTACTGCCATATAGTGCCAGTTTCTGACTGGGAATTCAAAGAATATATTGGGGTTACGTGCACCCACAATTTTTACTACTGGTATACAGTGCCATTGTCTGACTGGGAATTCAAAGAATATATTGGGGTTATAAATACCCTCATTTCTTGCTACTGCCATATAGTGCCAGTTTCTGACTGGTAATTCAAAGAATATATTGGGGTTACGTGCACCCACAATTTTTACTACTGGTATACAGTGCCATTGTCTGACTGGGAATTCAAAGAGTATATTGGGAATACAAATACCCTCATTTCTTGCTACTGCCATATAGTGCCAGTTTCTGACTGGTAATTCAAAGAATATATTGGGGTTACGTGCACCCACAATTTTTACTACTGGTATACAGTGCCATTGTCTGACTGGGAATTCAAAGAATATATTGGGGTTATAAATACCCTCATTTCTTGCTACTGCCATATAGTGCCAGTTTCTGACTGGTAATTCAAAGAATATATTGGGGTTACGTGCACCCACAATTTTTACTACTGGTATACAGTGCCATTGTCTGACTGGGAATTCAAAGAGTATATTGGGAATACAAATACCCTCATTTCTTGCTACTGCCATATAGTGCCAGTGTCTGACTGGGAATTCAAAGAATATATTGGGGTTACGTGCACCCACAATTTTTACTACTGGTATACAGTGCCATTGTCTGACTGGGAATTCAAAGAGTATATTGGGAATACAAATACCCTCATTTCTTGCTACTGCCATATAGTGCCAGTGTCTGACTGGGAATTCAAAGAATATATTGGGGTTACGTGCACCCACAATTTTTACTACTGGTATACAGTGCCAATTTCTAACTAGGAATTCAAAATGCGCAAGGCTCCCGGAAAGGGACGTGGACGAGGCCGTGGGCGAGGTCGGGGGAATGGTTCTGGGGAGCAAGGTAGCAGTGAAGCCACAGGGCGTCCCGTGCCTACTCCTGTGGGGCAGCAAGCATTGCGCCACTCCACAGTGCCAGGGTTGCTTGCCACATTAACTAAACTGCAGGGTACAAACCTTAGTAGGCCCGAGAACCAGGAACAGGTCTTGCAATGGCTGTCAGAGAACGCTTACAGCACATTGTCCAGCAGCCAGTCAGACTCTGCCTCCTCTCCTCCTATTACCCAACAGTCTTGTCTTCCTTCCTCCCAAAATTCCGAAGCTTTACAGAACAATAACCCAAACTGTCCCTGCTCCCCAGAGCTGTTCTCCGCTCCTTTCATTGTCCCTCAACCTGCCTCTCCACGTCACGATTCCACGAACCTAACAGAGGAGCATCTGTGTCCAGATGCTCAAACACTAGAGTCTCCTCCATCTCCGTTCGATTTGGTGGTGGATGACCAGCAACCCACCCTCATCGACGATGATGTGACGCAGTTGCCGTCAGGGCATCCAGTTGACTGGCGCATTGTGCGGGAGGAGGAGATGAGACAGGAGTTGGAAGAGGAAGTGGTGGATGATGAGGACACTGACCCGACCTGGACAGGGGGGATGTCAAGCGGGGAAAGTAGTGTGGATGTTGAGGCAGGTGCAGCACCAAAAAGGGTAGCTAGAGGCAGAGGCAGAGGTCAGCAGCTTAGGCGAAGCCAGGCCACACCCGGAATCTCCCAAGATGTTCCAGTTCGTACCCAGCCCCGAAAAACTCCCACCTCGAGGGCACGTTTCTCGAAGGTGTGGAGTTTTTTCAAGGAATGCGCCGAGGACAGATATAGTGTTGTCTGCACAATTTGCCTCTCGAAATTGATTAGGGGCTCTGAGAAGAGCAACCTGTCCACCACTTCAATGCGCCGTCATTTGGAATCCAAGCACTGGAATCAGTGGCAGGCAGCAACGGCAGGACAAAGGCCGCCTGCCGTTCACGCCACTGCCACTGCCTCTGCCTCTGCCTCTGCCACTGCCACTGCTGACTGTGCTGGCGATGCACTCCAGAGGACGAGCCAGGACACCACTTCATCTGCCTCCGCCACTTTGTTGACTTCTACCTCATCCTCCCCTGGTCCTGTCTTATCTCCTTCTCCTGCACCATCAAAGGCACCATCAGGCGTTTCTTTACAACAACCCACCATCTCTCAGACATTGGAGCGGCGGCAGAAATACACTGCTAACCACCCACACGCGCAAGCCTTGAACGCCAACATCGCTAAACTGCTGGCCCAGGAGATGTTGGCGTTCCGGCTTGTTGAAACTCCCGCCTTCCTGGACCTGATGGCAACTGCGGCACCTCGCTATGCCGTCCCTAGCCGTCACTACTTCTCCCGGTGTGCCGTCACCGCCTTGCACCAGCACGTGTCACTCAACATCAGGCGGGCCCTTAGTTCCGCGCTTTGCACAAAGGTCCACTTGACCACCGACGCGTGGACAAGTGCATGCGGACAGGGACGCTACATTTCACTGACGGCACACTGGGTAAATGTAGTTGAGGCTGGGACTGCTTCCCAAACTGGCCCGGTGTACCTCGTCTCCCCGCCTAACATTCCTGGCAGGGACACGAGAAGAACACCCCCCTCCTCCTCCTCCTCTACCGCCTCCTCCTCCGCCTCCTCCTCCGCCACCGCCTCCTCCTCCGCTGTTAGATTGACCCCAGCTACGAGTTGGAAACGTTGCAGCACTGGCGTTGGTAGACGTCAGCAGGCTGTGCTGAAGCTGATCAGCTTGGGGGACAGACAGCACACTGCCTCCGAGGTGAGGGATGCCCTCCTCGATGAGACGGCAATATGGTTTGAGCCGCTGCACCTGGGCCCAGGCATGGTCGTTTGTGATAACGGCCGGAACCTGGTAGCAGCTCTGGAGCTTGCCGGACTCCAACATGTTCCATGCCTGGCCCACGTCTTCAACCTAGTGGTGCAACGTTTCCTAAAGAGCTACCCCAATGTTCCAGAGCTACTGGTGAAAGTGCGGCGCATGTGCGCCCACTTTCGCAAGTCGACAGTAGCCGCTGCTAGCTTAAAATCTCTCCAGCAACGCCTGCATGTGCCACAACACCGGCTTTTGTGCGACGTCCCCACACGCTGGAACTCAACGTTTCAGATGTTGAATAGAGTGGTTGAGCAGCAGAGACCTTTGATGGAATACCAGCTACAAAACCCTAGGGTGCCACAAAGTCAGCTGCCTCAGTTTCACATCCATGAGTGGCCATGGATGAGAGACCTTTGTGACATCCTACGGGTCTTTGAGGAGTCCACAAGGAGGGTGAGCTCTGAGGATGCGATGGTGAGCCTTACAATCCCGCTCTTGTGTGTTCTGAGAGAATCCCTGATTGACATCAGGGATAACTCAGATCACACAGAGGAGTTAGGGATAGCATCCGATCCGTCACAGCTGGAGAGTAGGTCCACACATCTGTCCGCTTCACTGCGTTTAATGGAGGAGGAGGAGGAGGAGGAGGAGGAGGAAGAAGAGTTGTCCGATGATGTGATGGTGATACAGGAGGCTTCCGGGCAACTTCGAATCGTCCCATTGTTGCAGCGCGGATGGGTAGACATGGAGGATGAGGAGGAAATGGAGATTGAACTTTCCGGTGGGGCCAGAGGAGTCATGCCAACTAACACTGTGGCAGACATGGCTGAGTTCATGTTGGGGTGCTTTACAACCGACAAGCGTATTGTCAAAATCATGGAGGACAACCAGTACTGGATCTTTGCTATCCTTGACCCCCGGTATAAAAACAACATCTCGTCTTTTATTCCGGTAGAGGGGAGGGCCAATCGCATCAATGCTTGCCACAGGCAATTGGTGCAGAATATGATGGAGATGTTTCCAGCATGTGACAGTGGCGGCAGGGAGGGCAGTTCCTCCAGTAGGCAACCAAGTTCTCACCGGTCCACACAAACGAGGGGCACACTGTCTAAGGTCTGGGACACCTTGATGGCACCCCCTCGCCAAAGTGCCGCCACGGAGGGTCCTAGTGTCACCAGGCGTGAGAAGTATAGGCGCATGTTGCGGGAATACCTTTCCGACCACAGCCCTGTCCTCTCCGACCCCTCTGCGCCCTACACGTATTGGGTGTCGAAGTTGGACCTGTGGCTTGAACTTGCCCTATATGCCTTGGAGGTGCTGTCCTGTCCTGCCGCCAGCGTCCTATCTGAGAGGGTGTTCAGTGCAGCCGGTGGCATCATCACTGACAAGCGCACCCGTCTGTCAGCTGAGAGTGCCGACCGGCTCACTTTGATAAAAATGAACCACCACTGGATAGAGCCTTCATTTTTGTGCCCACCTGTGTAAAGCACCCCAACATGAAACTCCATGTCTGTACTCAACCTCTCCAATTCCTCCGCATCCTCATACTCATCCACCATAAGCGTTGCACAATTCTGCTAATACTAGGCTCCCTCCAACATGATTTCCCCCAACTCTGCTGGTTAGAGGCTCCCTCCACCCTGATTTCCACCAACTCTGCTGGTTAGAGGCTCCCTCCACCCTGCTTTCCCACAACTCTGCTGGTTAGAGGCTCCTTCCACCATGAATTTGCCCAAACTGGGCTGTTTAGAGGCTCCCTCCACCATGAATTGGTCCAAACTGGGCTGGTTAGAGGCTCCCTCCACCATTAATTGGTCCAAACTGGGCTGGTTAGAGGCTCCCTCCACCATGAATTTGCCCAAACTGGGCTGTTTAGAGGCTCCCTCCACCATGAATTTGCCCAAACTGGGCTGTTTAGAGGCTCCCTCCACCATGAATTGGTCCAAACTGGGTTTTTTAGAGGCTCCCTCCACCATGAATTGGTCCAAACTGGGGTGGTTAGAGGCTCCCTCCACCATTAATTGGTCCAAACTGGGCTGGTTAGAGGCTCCCTCCACCATGAATTGGTCCAAACTGGGCTGGTTAGAGGCTCCCTCCACCATGAATTGGTCCAAACTGGGGTGGTTAGAGGCTCCCTCCACCATTAATTGGTCCAAACTGGGCTGGTTAGAGGCTCCCTCCACCATGAATTGGTCCAAACTGGGCTGGTTAGAGGCTCCCTCCACCATGAATTTGCCCAAACTGGGCTGTTTAGAGGCTCCCTCCACCATTAATTGGTCCAAACTGGGCTGGTTAGAGGCTCCCTCCACAATTAATTGGTCCAAACTGGGCTAATTAGAGGCTCCCTCCACCATGAATTGGTCCAAACTGGGTTTTTTAGAGGCTCCCTCCACCATGAATTTGCCCAAACTGGGCTGTTTAGAGGCTCCCTCCACCATGAATTGGTCCAAACTGGGCTGGTTAGAGGCTCCCTCCACCATGAATTTCCCAAAACTTGGCTGTTTAGAGGCTCCCTCCACCATTAATTGGTCCAAACTGGGCTGGTTAGAGGCTCCCTCCACCATGAATTGGTCCAAACTGGGCTGGTTAGAGGCTCCCTCCACCATTAATTGGTCCAAACTGGGCTGGTTAGAGGCTCCCTCCACCATGAATTTGCCCAAACTGGGCTGGTTAGAGGCTCCCTCCACCATGAATTGGTCCAAACTGGGTTTTTTAGAGGCTCCCTCCACCATGAATTTGCCCAAACTGGGCTGGTTAGAGGCTCCCTCCACCATGAATTGGTCCAAACTGGGCTGGTTAGAGGCTCCCTCCACCATGAATTTGCCCAAACTGGGCTGTTTAGAGGCTCCCTCCACCATTAATTGGTCCAAACTGGGCTGGTTAGAGGCTCCCTCCACCATGAATTTGCCCAAACTGGGCTGTTTAGAGGCTCCCTCCACCATGAATTGGTCCAAACTGGGTTTTTTAGAGGCTCCCTCCACCATGAATTGGTCCAAACTGGGCTGGTTAGAGGCTCCCTCCACCATGAATTTCCCAAAACTTGGCTGTTTAGAGGCTCCCTCCACCATTAATTGGTCCAAACTGGGCTGGTTAGAGGCTCCCTCCACCATGAATTGGTCCAAACTGGGGTTTTTAGAGGCTCCCTCCACCATGAATTGGTCCAAACTTGGCTGTTTAGAGGCTCCCTCCACCATGAATTGGTCCAAACTGGGGTGGTTAGAGGCTCCCTCCACCATTAATTGGTCCAAACTGGGCTGGTTAGAGGCTCCCTCCACCATTAATTGGTCCAAACTGGGCTGGTTAGAGGCTCCCTCCACCATGAATTTGCCCAAACTGGGCTGTTTAGAGGCTCCCTCCACCATGAATTTGCCCAAACTGGGCTGGTTAGAGGCTCCCTCCACCATGAATTGGTCCAAACGGGTTTTTAGAGGCTCCCTTCACCATGAATTGGTCCAAACTTGGCTGTTTAGAGGCTCCCTCCACCATGAATTGGTCCAAACTGGGGTGGTTAGAGGCTCCCTCCACCATTAATTGGTCCAAACTGGGCTGGTTAGAGGCTCCCTCCACCATTAATTGGTCCAAACTGGGCTGGTTAGAGGCTCCCTCCACCATGAATTGGTCCAAACTTGGCTGTTTAGAGGCTCCCTCCACCATTAATTGGTCCAAACTGGGCTGGTTAGAGGCTCCCTCCACCATGAATTGGTCCAAACTGGGTTTTTTAGAGGCTCCCTCCACCATGAATTTGCCCAAACTGGGCTGTTTAGAGGCTCCCTCCACCATGAATTGGTCCAAACTGGGTTTTTTAGAGGCTCCCTCCACCATGAATTGGTCCAAACTGGGCTGGTTAGAGGCTCCCTCCACCATGAATTGGTCCAAACTGGGGTGGTTAGAGGCTCCCTCCACCATTAATTGGTCCAAACTGGGCTGGTTAGAGGCTCCCTCCACCATTAATTGGTCCAAACTGGGCTGGTTAGAGGCTCCCTCCACCATGAATTTGCCCAAACTGGGCTGTTTAGAGGCTCCCTCCACCATTAATTGGTCCAAACTGGGCTGGTTAGAGGCTCCCTCCACAATTAATTGGTCCAAACTGGGCTAATTAGAGGCTCCCTCCACCATGAATTGGTCCAAACTGGGTTTTTTAGAGGCTCCCTCCACCATGAATTTGCCCAAACTGGGCTGCTTAGAGGCTCCCTCCACCATGAATTGGTCCAAACTGGGCTGGTTAGAGGCTCCCTCCACCATGAATTGGTCCAAACTGGGTTTTTTAGAGGCTCCCTCCACCATGAATTGGTCCAAACTGGGCTGGTTAGAGGCTCCCTCCACCATGAATTTCCCAAAACTTGGCTGTTTAGAGGCTCCCTCCACCATTAATTGGTCCAAACTGGGCTGGTTAGAGGCTCCCTCCACCATGAATTGGTCCAAACTGGGGTTTTTAGAGGCTCCCTCCACCATGAATTGGTCCAAACTTGGCTGTTTAGAGGCTCCCTCCACCATGAATTGGTCCAAACTGGGGTGGTTAGAGGCTCCCTCCACCATTAATTGGTCCAAACTGGGCTGGTTAGAGGCTCCCTCCACCATTAATTGGTCCAAACTGGGCTGGTTAGAGGCTCCCTCCACCATGAATTTGCCCAAACTGGGCTGTTTAGAGGCTCCCTCCACCATGAATTTGCCCAAACTGGGCTGGTTAGAGGCTCCCTCCACCATGAATTGGTCCAAACGGGTTTTTAGAGGCTCCCTTCACCATGAATTGGTCCAAACTTGGCTGTTTAGAGGCTCCCTCCACCATGAATTGGTCCAAACTGGGGTGGTTAGAGGCTCCCTCCACCATTAATTGGTCCAAACTGGGCTGGTTAGAGGCTCCCTCCACCATTAATTGGTCCAAACTGGGCTGGTTAGAGGCTCCCTCCACCATGAATTGGTCCAAACTGGGGTTTTTAGAGGCTCCCTCCACCATGAATTGGTCCAAACTTGGCTGTTTAGAGGCTCCCTCCACCATTAATTGGTCCAAACTGGGCTGGTTAGAGGCTCCCTCCACCATGAATTGGTCCA